>NC_045601.1:90653125-91853125 GCF_009762305.2 Zalophus californianus
TTTCTTCTTCTTCTGGGATCCCAATTATTCTAATGTTGTTTCATCTTATCATATCGTTTATCTCTTGATTTATGCCCTCGTGATCCTGTAGTTGTTTATCTCTCTTTTTCTCAGCCTCTTTATTTTCCATCATTTGGTCTTCTATATCGCTGATTCTTTCTTCTGCCTCATTTATCCTAGCTGTTCGTGCCCCCATTTTTGATTGCACCTCATGAATAGCCTTTTTGATTTTGACTTGGTTAGATTTTAGTTCTTTTATTTCTCCAGAAAAGGTTTCTCTAATAATTTCCACACTTTTTTCAAGCCCAGCTAGTATCTTTAAAGTCATGATTTGAAGTCTATGTGTGACATCGTACTAATGTCAGTATTGAATAGGTCCCTGGCAGATGATACTACCTCTTGTTCTTTTTGCTGAGGTGATTTTTTTTGTCTTGTCATTTTGTCCAGAGGAGAACAGATGAATGAGAGACCAGAATGCTAACAGGTTAACAATGTCTCCAGCAAATATACTCTATACAAATCAGAAAAGACCTGAAACCAGGGGACAAGAAAGGGAAAGAAAGAAGAGGAAAAAAAAAAAAGGAAAAAGAAAAAGATAAGAACAAACAAAAACAGAACAAAACAAAAAAAAAAGCAGAATATGATCAAATATGATCAGGCTAGTGCATAGATCAGTGCCACACACTAGATTTTGGGTGTATTTTGGTCTGTTAGAAGATAGTGCCTCCTAAAATTTTAAAGGAGGAAAGACTTATATATGTACAAAATAAGGGTTGACAAAATGAAGGGATGGAAGATGACTGTAAAGATGAAAATTATAAAAGAGTTAATAATAGGAATGATATGTTCTTTGAAAAAAGAAAGAAGAAGATTTAAAAAAAAAAGGAGAGAGAGAGAGAGAATGTGATCAGGCAGGAGACTAGTACAAAGCCATACACTAGAGATGTAGGGCACCCCTGGTCTTCTTGTGTCCATGAGGGTCCTGAGACCACACTGTCCTGCGAGATTTCCACCTCCAGTTTAGCCACTGGAGTGATGTCCCTCAGCGGAGCCAACTTCTAAAAGTTCTGATTTTGTGCTCCGTGGCTCTATCATTGCCAGAAGCGGCAGAGTCCCCCTCCCCCGCCATCTATCCTCCCGAATATCACCTCAGATTCACTTCTCTGCACGTCCTACCATCCAGTAAGTTGTCGCTTCTCTGTTCAGAGAGTTGTTGCTACTCTCTTCTTCGATGTCCTGTTGAGTTCATAGGTGTTCAGAATGGTTTGATCCCCATTCAGCTGAATTCCTGAGACCATACGAAATCCAGGTCTCCTACTCCTCCGCCATCTTGCCGCTATTTGCTATTTCTTAAAGATCTAATACAAAACAAGCAACAGTTTATAAGGCTTACTTAAAATATACTTTCTTTTAATATTCATGAGACATAATCAGTCTTTCTAGATAACTCTGACACCACTAATTATGCTCTTAATGACTTAAAATTATAAATGTATCAGAAGACTTTGCCTCTTAACACAAACTCTCATAGTCATTTTATCATTCCTCAGATTTTTAATAGATTACTGATTTTACTTCCAAGATACTGTGTTTTATTTTTTTAGAAGTCCAACTGAAGTAGGCTTTCTGATTGTGTCTCTTCTTTGTGATTTTAAAGATAGTATGTTAATATTAATGTTATATTAACATTGGCTTTACCAGATTGTAAAAAGAGGAGAGAATTCACTAAACACTATCAATGAAGTGAGCGTAATTTGTATATTACATGTGTTATATAAATATGACGACTCACTATTTAGGAATTTCCTTACCAAGTTATTTTTTTATGATAACTTTCTTGAGACATAATTTGCATAGTTTATAAGTCACTCTGAAAGAGGACAATTCAGGAGTTTGTATTATATTCACAGAGAAATAGAACCATTGCACAACCTCATTTTAGAACACTTTCATCCCCATACCCATGAGTGGTCCCTCCCCTTGCTCTCCTCCCCCAGGCCCTGAAAACAACTAATCTGTTTTCTCTCTCTATGGATTTACCTATTCTGCACATTTCACATGAATGGAATTATGCAATATGTGATCTTTTTTGACTGGCTTATCATACTTCACATCATGTTTTCAAGGTTTATGCTGCAGCAAGTATCAGTAGTTCATTCATTTTTATAACCAAATAATATTATTACATTTATGGTTATAAGACCTTTATTTTTCAGTTGGTAGACATTTAGGTTGTTCTTACTTTTTGACTGCTATGAATAATGCTGTTACAAATATTAATGCACACGTACACGTGTGAACATATATTTCCAATTCTTTTGAATATGTAACTAGTTGGGGAATTGGTGGATCATAGTAACTCTATGTTACCTTTTAGAGGAACTTTCAGGTCTTTTCCAAAGTGGATGCACTATTTTACAAACCTACCAGCAAGCTATGAGAATATCGATTTCTCCACACCCTGTCAATATTTATTGATGTATGTCTTTTCATTTTAACCATCCTAGGGGGGTGTGAAGTGGTATTTCAATGTGCATTTGATTTGCATTTACATAAGGACTAATGATGTTAACCATCTTATGATGTGCTTTTTGGCAGGGTGTATATATATTCTTTGAAGAGATATCTCTTCAAATATTTACTCATCTGGGAATCGGCTTGTCCTTTTTTGTAGGAATTTTTATATATTTTGGATACAAGTCCCTAATCAGATGTGATTCGTAAATAGTTCCTCCCATTCTGTGGGTTATGTTTTCACTTTCCTAATGGTATCCTTTGAAGCACAATTTTAATTTTTATGAAGATCAACTTATCTATGTTTTCTTTTGTCACTTCCACTTCTGGTGTCATAGCTGAGAAACTGTTGTCTGACTTAGAGTCACAAAGGTTTATTCCTCTATTTTCTTCTAAGAGTTTTGTAGTATTAGCCTTTATATTTTGGAAATCATTTTGAGTTAATTATTTTGTGTGTGTATGGCACGAGGCAAGGGTCCATCTTCATTCTTTTGCAAATAGATATTTTTCTACATTAAATTGCCTTGGCACCCTTCCTTTAAATCATTTGAACAAAAACATGAGAGATTATTTCTGGATTCTCAATTCTATTTCACTGACCTTTGTCTTTTTTTTTTTTTAATCCAGTACCACTTTCTCTTATTGTAGCTTTTAGCAATTTTAAAATCAGGAAGTGTCTCTCTAACTTTTTTTCTTTTTTTTCTCTCTTTTTTTTTCTGTTTCAAGATTGTTTAGTGTTGGCTGAGATCCTTGCATTTCCGTATGAATTTTAGTATCAGTTTATCAATTTCTGCAAAACAAAAAAGGCAACCGGGATTTTAATAGGGTTTGCATTGAATCTGGATGTCTATTTGGAAAATATTGCTGTATTAATAATAATGAGTCTTCCAATACATGTTCATGGAATGCCTTTCCATTTATTTATAGCTTCTTTAATTTTTTCAACCATGTTTTGTAGTTTTCAATGTACAAGTATTCCATTCCTTGTTAAGTTTATTTTTAAGAATTTGATTTATTTTTGTTATCAAAAATGGAATTGTTCTCTTAATGTCATTTTTTTATTATCATGTTATACATTACATCATTTGTTTTTTATGTAGTGTTCCATGATTCATTGTTTGCGCATAACACCCAGTGCTCCATGCAGATATCATTTTTAAAATTTTTCATCTCTAATATATAGAAATACCACTGATTTTTGTATATCAGTCATGTAATCTGCAACCTTGATGAACTCATTTATTAGTTCTAATAATTTTTTGTAGAATCGTCACGATATTCCATATCTGATAATAGAGCAGTTTTACTTCTACATTTCCAATCTGGATTTTTTTTTCCATGCCTAATTATTCTGAATAAACCTCCAGTACAGTGTTGAATAGAAGTGGTGAGACTGAACATCCCTGTATTATTGCTGAGCTTAAAAAAAAATCATGTGGTTTTTCACCAATGAGTATAATGTTAGCTGTGAATATTTCATTGGTGCACTTTAGCACATTCTAGACATTCTCTTTTTTTATGAAAATATTTTGGATATTATCAAATGCGTTTGATGCACTATTAATATGGTGCACTGTATTCACTGATTTTACAATTTTGAACTAATCTTGCATTTTTATTTATTAATTTTTAAAGATTTTATTTATTTATTCATGAAAGACAGAGAGAGAGAGAGAGAGAGAGGCAGAGGGAGAAGCAGGCTCCCAAGGAGCAGGGAGCCCGACGCGGGACTTGATCCCAGGACTCTGGGATCATGACCTGAGCCGAAGGCAGACGCTTAACCATCTGAGCCACCCAAAAGGATTATATAACATAACCAATTCTAATTGGTTATGTTATATAATACTTTTTAAATCTTGCTGAATTCAGTTTGTTAGTATTTTGTTGAACAAATTTGTGTCTATATTCATAGAAGTCATAATGGTCTACAGTTTTCTTTTTGTGTGTGTGATATCTTTGGCTGGTTTTGGTATCAGGATAATTTTGGACGCACATAGAAATGTGTTGAGAATTATCCCCTTCTCCATTGGAAGAGTTATAGAAGAATTGGTAATAATTATTCTTTAAATGTTTGGTAAAATCTAATAACACCATCTGATCCTGGGGTTATTTTGTGGGAGTTTTGATTACTAATTCAATATCTCTCCTGGTTGTAAGTCTGTTCAGATTTTCTTTTTATTCTTAAGTTGGTTTAGGAAGTTTTTATCTTTCCAGGAATTTGACCATTTCATTTAGGTTATCTAACTGGTTGGTATGTAATTGTTCATAGTATCCCTTCAGAATCCCTTTATTTCTAAAAGGTTATAGTAATGCATTGTCTTTCCGTTTCGGATTCTAGTAGTATGAGTCTTCTCTATTTTTTTCTTGGCCAGTCTAGTTCAATATTTGTCCTTTGAATGAACCAGTTTTGAGTTTCATTGTTTTTATCTATTCTTTTTTATTCTCTATTTCATTAATCTCATTATCTTCTTCCTTCTGCTTGGTCTGGGTTTAGTTTTCTTTTTCTAGTTTCTTTAGGTCAATGGTGACATCATTGATTTGAGATCTCTGTTCTTTTTTAATACAGATATTTACAGCTGTAAGTTTCACTCCAAGCACTGCTTTAGCTACATCCCATAATTCTTTGATAATTTGTGTATTCATTTTCATTTATCTCAGAATATTTCCTAGTTTCCTATGTTATTTATTCTTTGACTCATTGGTTATTTGGGAGTGTGTTGTTTAATTTTCATTTATTTGTAAATTCCATAGTTTTCTTATGATTTCCACTTTTGTTGTAGCAAGAAAACTTATTTTGTGTGAGTCAAATCTTTTAAAATTAACTGAGGCATATATTAGAACTTAACATATGTTCTATATGTATTTGACAAGAGTGCATATTCCACTGTTGTTATGTGGAATGTTCTATAGGGGTCTTTTAGGTCCAGTTGTTTTATATGTTGATCAAGTCTTTTATATCTTGCATTTTCTGCCAATTTGTTCTATCCATTATAGAATTAAAGTTTGCAATTGTTATTGTCAAATTATTTATTAATCCCTTCCATCTGCCACATTGTGCTTCATTTACTTAAGTTAGATCTTAAGGCTCTAAGATCTAATTGTTAGATCTTACTGACAGACTTAAATATTTATAAAATGTCCTTCCTTGTCCTGAGTAACATTTTTTTGCTTAAAGTGTATTTTGCCTGACATTAGTATAGCTGTCTCAGCTCTTTTTTGATTATTGATGCATAGTATATATTTTTCTTTCTAACTTTTTAGTTTTAATGTATTTGTGACTTTGAATATAAAGCTTCTTTCTTTTAGATAGGATATGACTTGTTTGTTTTTAAAAATCCATTCTGTCTATTCTATCTTTATTGAAATGTCTACTTAATTTATATTTAACATTACTAATGAAATCGAGTTTTATATATGTTGTTTTCTTTTACTTTACGTATGTTATGTCTTTTTGGTTCCTTTATTCCTCCATTATTGCCTTCTCTTGTGTTAGGTTTTTCCTGGTATTACACTTTAATTTCCTTTTTACTTTTACAACAAATTTTTAATTAGTTTCTTAGTAGTTTCCTATAGATATACAATTAACTTCTTAACCTAAAACAATCTACATAGTATTAATACTGACTTAATTTCAAAGTATACAAAAACTTTGCTCCACCACTGCTTCATTCCCTCCCACCTTCTTCAGGCTATTATTATAAACTCATCAACACAATTTTATAGGATTGTTTAATACACTATCTTTTAAATCAGATAGGAAATGAAAAGAGTAATAAGCAAAAATACCTTTATACTGCCTTTTATATTTACCTATATGATTACCATTACCAGTGCCCTTTATTTTTGTGCGTGAATTCAGATTACTGTCTAGTATCTTTTCATCTTAATCTAAAGGATTTTCTTTTTATTTCTTATAGGGCAGATCTGCAGCTGATGAATTCTCTCGGTTCTGTTTTATCTGGAAATGTCTTAATTTCTCCTCTAACTTAAGGGATAGCTTTAAGAGATATAGAATTCATGGTTGACAGTCTTTTACTTTCAGCACTTAAAGTATATCTGGACTACATGGTTTCTGATAAGCCAATTGTTAATTGTACTGAGGATCCCTTGTACATAATGAATCATTTTCTCTTGATGCTACTAAAATTCTTTGTCTTTTGACAGGTTGATTATCATGTGATTGATTAGCCTTTTATGTCTTTGAGTTTATTTTACCTGGAGATCAATGAGCTTCTTGGGGGTATAGATTAATATTTGTCATCAAATTTAGAAAGTTTTGGCCTTTATTTCTTTAAATATTTTATGTCTTCTTTTCCCTCTCCCTCTTCTGATTCTAGAATTCTCACATGTGTATGTTAATGTTCTCCTGGGGTCCCACAGGTCTCTGAGGCTCTGTTCATTTTTCTTTTTGATCTTCAGGATCAATAATCTTAATTGATTTATCTTCAAATGCACTACTTCCTTCATCTGCCAACTTAAATCTAGTGGTGTGCCCTCTAGTAATTTTTAATTTTTATTTTTTATACCTTTAATTCCAGAATTTCTGTTGTATTCTTATTTATAATTGATATCTCTTTATATTCTCAAATTGGCAAAACATCAATCTCAAACTTGTCTATTTATTCCTTTTTTTGAGAGAGTGCGTGAGCCTGTGCGTGCATGCAAGCAGGAGGGGGTGCAAAGGGAGAGGGTGTGAAAGAATCTAAAGTAGTCTCCACACCCAGAGCAGAAGTGAGGAGGGGCTCCATTTCAGGACCCTGAGATCATAACCTGAGCAAAAATCAAGGGTCGGAAGCTTAACCGACTAAGCCATCCAGGTGCCCCACTTTCTTTAATTACTTAGATATGGCTTCTATTTTTCTTTGAACACATTTATTTTAGTTGATTTAATATCTGTGTCAAGTAAGTCCAATATCGAGCTTTCCTAGTTTCTCCTGGTTGCTTTATTTCTATATATGTGTCATACTTCTCTGTCTCTGTATGACTCATAATTTTTTATGAACACTTGATCTTTTAAAGAATATAATGTGGCAAATCTGGAAATCAGATCCTGCTTCTTCACAGTTGTTTCTGCATTTTTTATTGTATTTTTTAAATTTTTTGTTTCTCCTATTGCTTGTTTAGAGATTTTTCTGAAATAGTTCTGTAAATCATTTTCTTTGTCACTTGTGGCTATTCAAGTCTAACCTTGGCTAATCTAGTGGTCAACTAAAGATTTAACAGAGATTTTCTATAATTTCCTCAAACTAATAAATCTGCGAGCCTTACTGTGTGTATATGGTGAGGCATGTATTCTACACTCAGCCAGGCATTTTACAAGTCTGTCTTATTCTCCAGTATCTTCTTGCAAAGAGGCTCAAGGTCAGTCAGGAATAAGAGATTAAGGTCTTTTCCTATCTTTCTTAGACCTGTGCAGACTTTCATGTTGTGTTGTCTTCTAATTTCCCAAGAATAGGTCTACCTTTTCAAAGACCTCTATGAACATCTCATTCCCCACTTTTTATTTTAGGTATATTGGTCAGCCTCTTCTTAGCCTTAACTGGAATCATCACCTCAGGCAGCTACACTATTAGGCAATTACTACTGACTTATTAATAAATGCCCTTTATATAAGGCTTTTTGAAAAGAGTAAGCTTTGAGTCAGGTAAAATAAAGTCTATTCCTGAAAATGGAAATTTTCATACAGTTACCAGACCAATGAAATAATGACATTCCTGGGAAAGATCTTTTGGGTGAGCTCCAAACCTGTTCTGCTCCTCAGTGGATGTTAGTTAGGCTGTTGGTTTCGCAGATGCCATAATTACGGTGCCATTGGTTTTCAAGTCTATTGCAGAGCTGGGGAAAAGGCAATGGGAATACTGCGAGTAACCACTACAAAGGTGACTATGCTTATGAGAGTCAACCATTTTTCTTGAATAACACTCTTTAGACTTTTGCAAGCCTTTAGTTTATTTACAGAGTTCTGGGAAAGTTGATTTGACCATGTTGCCAGTGTTCTTGTTTCTTTTAAAGAGGAGTAGATTTTCAGAAGTCTTTCTTCTGCCATTACTGAAGTGATTATACCAAATTATATTTTATATTATTTATGTGGGAGAGAGAGAGAGGACAGAGACAGAGAAAACATGGATCAGAGGGTCAGAGTATCTGGATGTAGGATATCAAATTTGGTTTTACCCTTAAAGATTAGTGTGAATTGGGTTAGGGAATTTTATTTATATCCTTAAGCTTTCAGGTTTTTTTTTAAATCTAGAAAGTATGAAAAATAATAGTTATACCTCACAGAGTTGTGATGATAATTAAATAAAATCCTGTATACAAAGTATTTAGCTCATTTCTTGATATGTATTAAACTCTAAATATCCTAGTTTTTATTATTCCCAACATTTATCATGTTTTCAAAAATATATGTATGAATAAGACTAGAGCAACATTTTATAAAATGATGAATCTGTGGGATCATATTGATACTAACTTATTTCATTTTATATATTTGTGTGTATAGTAAATGGAGACCACTAAAAAGAGATTGCATTATTCTTTGTAATTAAGAAAGAGTTTAGTTAAAGTTTAGAGCTCTTGAAGTTTTCTCACAGATTTCCACTGAACAAAAATTTCAGGACTCTCAGTAAAAGATACAAAGAATCTCTTACTTCATTTTGTGAAGAGTCAGTCCAAAGAAAACATCAGAAATTTCAGGGAATATTCTTAAATTCCATGCTTTTGAAGAGATTCACATTGCACACCATAATGAGTGCTTAACATAGCATACATTTTAATATTTCAAATGAAAATTGTATTTCATTGACTATATGCTTATATTCCTTGAGAACAAAAATGTTAGGAAAATGAGTATTTGTAGGAATATCGAATCTTTTTAAATGACATGTGTGTTCCTAGTCACTGAACTTACCTATGTGTGCTCATCTCAGAACAACTGGAGTTAACGTAGTTTAGTGTTTACACAGTTTCAAGACGTTAAAAAGCAAAATGGGCTAGGGATGTAATTTGAATGCCGACTGCAACCTGCCTTCTGCTATTCCTGGCATGGTTTAGAATTTAACTGCCTTCTTTATTTCTGATTTTTTTTCCCCCAAAGCAGAGTCAACAGCTTTAGCTACAGATGGGGCTCTGTATGGCAGTTATTGGACCCAGATGCCACACTCTGGAGCATGTTTTGCCAGCAGCATCTGGCTCCTTTGCTGTCTGTGTATTGGCATCCGTGTTGATGCTTTGGCCTGCTTTTCTTATGGACACTACAAAGTAGACTTTCAGACAACGGGAAGGTTTGTTCCCAGTTAACCATATGATTTTTTTTTATTCCTCTCAGTTTATAATTTATGTAAATGCATCCTAGATGCTTTAAATTATGAAACACTATATATTAGAACTTTTCATGCTTCTTATAAGGAAATGTTTAAATTTTTTTATGGCAAAAACTGAAAAAAAGTTTGCCATTTAATGAGTAGAAGTAAAAATCTATGTTGATCAACGTTTTTAACATATCGAGTGAAAATACAAAATTATGTGATTTTACTAGAGATTTTTTTCTTTTTAAAAATTTTGGGTTTTTTTTTTGGCTAGTTTATATATAGGAACCCAAATTGCTAATATAAAAGTAAAATAATTACTAACATAAAAGTTAAGACCATAACAGAATTTTAATCCAGGCAATGGCAATAAAAGATCCACCTTTTAGCAGATGGAAGATTTTTCCTTTATAAAAACCAGAATTTTGAACAAAATATATGTTGGTATGTAGATCTTTCACCTTCATTTTGGATAGCTACACCATACTTTATTTTATGAATATAACATAGTGACCACTTAGGGAATTTTTAATCTTTTCCAGTATAAACTATTGTTTGGGGAAATTAATTATGTGTGCCTCTTTGCATGCATATATTTGTATATTTTGGACAATAAATTCCTAGAATTCAAAATGCTAAATCCAAGTGCGTCAGCCTTCAAGATTTAGATAGATTTCATTAAATTATTTTTGTGGACAGATTTAATATTACATTAACACAAGCACTAGAATAAAATCTCTCAGTGAGGCTTTGTATATGCCCATTTTACATATGAGAGAACCAAGACTTGGATATTTTCAGTAACTTAAGCGAAATCAGTGTTAGAAAGTGGCAAACCCAAATATCAGACCAAGGTCTGTGTAACTGCAGATTCATGGCTTCAGATGACTTTGAACTGGTCTTGCCTTTGATATGAAATCATACATATATTGTCACTGCCTACCCCTCACTTCCCAGGGGAGAGCAACCATCACTGAGGTTCCAACAAATTTATGAAAGACTAGTTATCTTTCTCTCAGTGGAAAAGTGGAACCTGACATAGTTCCAATTTCATCAAAAAAATAGTTACTCAAGGAGTAAGCATACTTTCTTTGACAGGTGAATACATCCTATGACCAATTATAACTTTACAAATAGGCTTTAGAATTCACTGATTAAGTAAAATTGCTTTTTGATAACAATAGTACAAAGGAAGGGAAAGGAAAATCACTGTATTTTTAGTAAGGCTCTTATGTTATATGTGGCATGGTATTATGTTATTTGAAGACAGTGATAAAGTAAAATCATATTCAAAACCTCATTTTTCTAAGTAACCGGTCTTCCCTTACTGTTTCCTTTTTTTCCGGGGAGTAGACAGGGTAATCTTTTAAGAGAAATGGCCTCAAGGTGCCTGGGTGCCTCAGTCAGTTAAGCCTCTGACTTCAGCTCAGGTCATGACTCGGGGTTCTGGGATCGAGCCCCGCATCGGGCTCCCCACTCAATGGGGAGTCTGTTTGTCCCTCTCTCTCTGCTCCTCCCCCAGCTTGTGCACTCTCTCTCACTCGCAAATAAATAACATCTTAAGAGAGAAACAGCCTCTACATATGGTGCTCAATTGTTTTTAAGTTTTTATTTTTTTTTAGATTGATTTATTTATTTGACAGAGAGAACGAGAGAGCGCAGGGGGAGTGGCAGAGGGAGAAGAAGAAAGAGAATCCCAAGCCGACTCCCTGCTGAGAATGGACCCTGGCCAGGCTCAGTCTCAGGACCCTGAGATCATGACGTGAGCCGAAATCAAGAGTCTGATGCTTAACCGATTGAGCCACTCCGGCGCCGCCTTTTTTTTTTTTTTTTTTAATTAGAGCTTAGTTTACATATAATAAAATATAAAGATCTTATATGCACAATTAAAGAGTTTTGGCAATTGTATTTACCCATGTAAATACCACCAAAATCATGATATAGAGCACATCCATTAACTCAGAAAATTTCCTGTGTCTCTTCATAGCTCATTTCCACCCTCTTTCCTCCCACTATTTATTGGACTTTCAAAAATTGTGCTTTTGAATAATCTCTGAGTAAACTATTCAAAAAAAAACACCAATACATTTATTTTCAGCATGAAAAATAAATGTATATTCATATATTGGTTCTTTAACAAAGGGTTTTTATAACTGGTTCTAATTTGCCTCTTACTATAACTATGGCCAGATGATATACTGATATTATTCCTATTTCATTCATGAGAAAACCAAGTTATATAGATCAATTGATTTTCCCAATGAGATGTTATTAACAGAAGCAGTATAGAATGTAGGACTTCTTTCTCCAGGACTCAATACTTTCCATTCTTTCTGATTGTCACCTGCCATTCTTTTCCCTCTCAGTGATAAAATAGTTGTTCAAAGTTATGCTTTCCCTGATACTGAGGAGTCTCAATATAAAATTTAATGATGGGGCGCCTGGGTGGCTCAGTTGGTTAAGCGACTGCCTTTGGCTCAGGTCATGATCCTGGGGTTCTGGGATCAAGTCCCACATCAGGCTCCCGGCTCAGCGGGGAGCCTGCTTCTCCCTCTGACCCTTTCCCCTCTCATGCTGTTTCTCTCTCTCTCTCTCTCTCTCTCACAAATAAATAAATAAATAAAATCTTTAAAAATAAATAAATAAATAAAATAAAATTTAATGATGAAAACTTCTTATACAAAATTGTTTAATTCTGTATGAATTGATCATGCAGATAAATTGACAGATTTTTCTAATATATTGGAAATCTGTGATGTTAGTTCTCTTTATGTTTATTTCTTTTCTTTGTGGAGGGTCATTTACTCCCAAATTAGCATAAATGTGGAAGTGGCTTTGATTAGAAATAATTCTCACTTATCTAAAACAGTATTGTTTGTCATTGAAAATATAGTAAAAGAAATTTTTAAGATAATATGCACATTTCCTAAACACACCTTATAATAGTAAATATGCAGATATTTTACTCTGAGGATAAAATCTTTTACAGGTTACCTCACATGGATAATGAAAACACACTTTCATATTCTTAGATGCCGATGAGAACATTAAAATATTCAACATATCTTAGGTATGTTTTGTCAAATTAATTTAATTTTTACATATTTTTTGGCTAAAAAAAATTTGCTAATATTTCCCATGCATGCTGGGATTCAGCAGTTTCCAAAATAATAAGACAGCTGATATGTAGCAAAGGCTTAAACAAGAATTAGAAATCTATTTCATGATTTTTTTCCCGAGATCTTTATTTAGAGCACATTATGTGAGCTAGTCAAAAAAAATTTTTCCACAAAGTTACCATGTTACTTTATGCTTTCAATTTTCATATGCAGAATCAGTTTAAGAGATGTTCATTTGAACATTTCTCTATCTCTTGCAAAGCCATACTTGAAGACATGCCCCATTATGTTTCCCAGTGTCCCATATTAACAGACTGACGCATACCTTTTTGCTTCGACTTCAATAAAAAAATCTCTCTCTTCAGAGGAAAACATATGTTTTCTTTTATCAGAAGTTATGATTGGTATAGCCTAAATATTCTTCATATTTAGTTTTGATTTTTAAAGTAAATCACAATGCATACCCTACTATAACAATTCTTTACCAATACTGATCTTTTAAAGATCTACCTGCCTCCTTTTTCAAAAGTTTTAAACATTATGTTTAAAGAGATTGTGCTTATGGTTTAAAGTCACTTGAGGGAGCCTGGGTGGCTCAGTTGGTTAAGCAACTGCCTTCGGCTCAGGTCATGATCCTGGAGTCCCGGGATCGAGTCCCACATCGGGCTCCCTGCTCGGCGGGGAGTCTGCTTCTCCCTCTGACCCTCTTCCCTCTCATGCTCTCTATCTCTCATTCTCCCTCTCTAATAAATAAATAAAATCTTTAAAAAAAAAAAAAAGTCACTTGAAATATTTTGTGCTTAAGGTTTAAAGTCACTTGCAATGTTTTGGGAAGTTAAATAAAAATCTTATGAAATGTGATTTTTGGGGTTTACTTCACATAAAATATACTAGGATTCTAAACATTTCTTTATATTCCTTTATAATACACTGGAGGTTACGACTTCTGTGGTATTGTGGCAAGTCATTAATCCTTGACTTATACTGTAATTGAGATACAGCTATTGTTTTAGCATATATCATAAACTTAGAAGAAAAAAAGTGAATATAAATGGTTCTCAAAATATTTTTTAATTAAAAATAAAGGGGGAAAACATCTGTGTACACACACACACACACACACACACACACACACGTGTATATATAATTCTAATTTCTTAGCACCAAACCTTGTACTGGTATTCCTTCAGTGTTTCAAATACACTGAAGGTTTTTGTTTGGTTTGGTTTTGGTTTTGGTTTTGTTATTTCTTCTGCCTGATATACTACAATTTTTCCTATCTCTCATCCCTTCTCCTGAGGCCCTTAAGACTTGGATATCAACTTAAAATGGTCTATAATAAACCTCTTTTATTCCAAATCTAATATCCCATATTCTTCTTACTAGACTTACCATGATTTTCAGTTTTAGGTTATTTAAATCCATTTCTTTATTTTATGTCCCTTTCCCTTGCTAGAATTATGCAAATGTGTTTTATCTCCTTTGAATGCTATTGTACACCAAGAATCCTGCCTGCTTCAAGAACTTAATGAAGGCTTGTTAGTAAATAAATTAATGACTGTTTATTCAGTTAATGTTATAATGAATAAATGTGCATATACCTAGCTTAAACAAGAGTTAGAAATCCATTTTTTAAAATTCTGGTTTGGAATGTGGTTTTTTGTTTGTTTTGTTTTTGGATAACGACTAAATATTCTTGTCCTGATTGCCACATACTTGCTTATGGTTTAGAATGCTATTGGACTTTTGTCTTATTATTTTCAGTCATGGATCCATCCTCTAGTACCAACTTTTAGGGAGAGACACCTATTGTTATTCATTTCATTTAAATTATGTACTTGATTCAAGTTATTTTCTTTTAAAGAAGCAGATCTCTTGAAAAGGACAATTTTTCCTTGTCTAGCTCTGCTTAATTATTGAAACCACATTGAAATTGCTTTCTTCATCTGTATATCTGCCTGTTCTCAGAATCGCACATTCTTTTGGTTGATTTGTGTCTTCTGTTTGGGATTCACACTTTCTTATTTTAATGTATCCTTAGTGGCTTGATTATTTCTTCTCTGTTCACATGCAATTTCAGGTTTTGTCTTCTCAATGAGCATGTATTGATCTGGTTCACATTCTAGCCCTGCCATTTTTTTCTGAATACTTCTTTATATAGACTTTATTATTTTTTAGAGCAGTTATAGGATTACAGAAAAATTGTGCAGAAAATACAGTGTTTCCATATAACTTATTGCCCCTTCACATACACAATTTCTCCTATTATTAAAAATTTAAATTAATATGGTATCTCCTATTATTAATATCTTACATTAGTTTGCTACATTTATTACAACTGATTAACCAATATTAACACATTATTGCTAGCTACAGTTCTTGGTTTACACTGGGCTTCATTTTTTGTGTTCTAAAGGTTTTGACAAATGCATTCACCATTATAGTTTCATACAGAATAGTTTCACTGCCCTAAAAACTCTCTGTGCTCTAACTATTCATCCTCTCCTCCCTTGATCCTCTGGCAATACTGGGCAATACTGATCTTTTTACTGTCTTTATGGTTTTGCCCTTTCCAGAATGTCTAGATAGAATCATAGTGTGTAGTTTTTTGAGACTGGTTTCTTTCACTTAGTAATATGCATTTCAGTTTCCTCTATGTCACTTAGCAATATGCATTTAAATTTTCTTTATGTCTTTTTATAGCTTGATAGCTCACTTTTCTTATAGCTGAATAATATTCCATTATATAGATATACTATAAGTGTTTGGTTTTTATCTATTTACCTATTGAAGGATGACTTGGTTGATTCCAATTTCTGGTAATGATCGATAGGCTACTATAAACATCCATGTGCAGGTTTTATGTGTGTACATAGATTTTCAACTTATTTCGAAAAATATCTAGATCTAGAAATGTGCTGAATTTTGTGGTGAGCCTCTGTATGTTTACCTTTGTAGACACTGCCAGGCTATCTTCCAAAGTGGCTGTACCATTTTGCATTCTCACCAGCAATGAGTCAGAGTTCTTGTTGTCTCCAGTCTCTACCAGCTTTAGGTATTGTCAGTGTTTTGGATTTTAGTCTTTCTAATAGGTATGCAGTGACTTCTCATTGTTGTCTTATTTGGAATTCCCAGCAAGATATGGTGCTGAGCATCATTTCATATGTGTATGTCTCATTTTATATCTCCTTTGATGAAGTATCTGTTTACATATTTTCTACATTTTTAAACTGAGTTGTTTGCTGAGTTCTAAGCGTTCTTAGTCTATTTTAGAAACAAGTCCTTTTTTAGATGTGTATTTTATAATGATTTTCTCTTAGTAAATCCTTTATCTTTTTATACTCTTAACAGTGTCTTTTTCAGAGCAGTTTTTAGTTTCAGTAAAGGTGTAGGAGCCAAAGGCAGGCTGCTCCAAGATGGACCCCTTTGGCATTATTCTGAGCTGAAGACAATTGAGACCCTCCAGGCTCAAGAGAAATTTTTGTCCCCTCCCCTTAACTACATAGAAAAATTTTAGTTGGGGGTCTTTCCCAGAATAAAGGTTATTAGCAGAGATAAATTTTATCTGAGTGATCTGAGTGACTCATCTGTAAGGCAGGGCAAGCATTTAATTACCAAACCTCTGTTCCTCCTGTGACCTGTGAAGTGCATTCCTTTCCTCTGAAGTTCCAGACCTCTACATTCTTGTCTTTAGTTCAGAATGACATATATACCACATTTTGCCTGTCTTTGGAATTTCCATGTCTGTGTGGATTCCCCTTATATACACTATTAAGTTTGATTTTCTTCTGTTAACCTATTTTATGTCAATTTGACTCTTGGTTTAGCTAGAAGGACCCTTTAAGTGGAGAGGAATTCTTGTGCCCCAGCAAAGTCCAACTTACCATTTTTTCTTTTATAAATTATGTTTGTGGTGTTGTGTCTAAAAAGTCATCAACAAACCTAAGATTATGATTTTCTCCCATGTTATCTAATAGAAGCTGTATGGTTTTGAATTTTACATTTATGCCTATGATCCACTTTGAACACTGCCATTTTAACCCTGTGTTCTTGAACAACTCGGAGTCTTAAAAAGAATGGTGTTTATTTTTCTGGTTGATATGACGTGCATATGGTCCCAAATACAGTATTTGGCCCATAGGAAGAATTCACAATTATTAATCTCCTTTGTTCTATATTCCTGTCTCTAATTTTATTCCCCAGCATTTCCAAAAGCTCCATTTTTCTTTAGAACTCTTCAGCCAGATTTAGGGAGCTATAGAACCCTCTAATAACAACACTTACACTACCCCTTGTTGGCAGATCATAGTTTATCCTCAGAAATTTTTTGCCTAGATTATTGTTACATACGCTAGAATTAAAGATCAATCTCACTTAATATTGCTAGTATATTAACACATTAAAATGTCAAATTCTATCAAGATTTGTTTTGGCAGACATTGAAAATGAGTATTTTTTCTTAAAGATACCAAAGAAAGAATGTCTATGATTTTATATATCTTGAGATATTTATCAAAAAGCAAATTCAGAAGAAGGCAAGGAGATATGAAAAACAAAGTTAATAAGTAAAAAAAAGTTAATAAGTATATAATGACATTTAAAATAAAAAAAAATCCACACAAATAAATGAAACTGTATGTTATTTAAAGATACATATATTGGGGGTGCCTGGTTGGCTCAGTTGGTTAAGCGGCTGCCTTGGGCTCAGGTCATGATCCTGGAGTCCTGGGATGGAGTCCTGCATCAGATTCCCTGTTCAGCAGGGAGTCTGCTTCTCCCTCTGACCCTCCCTCCTCTCATGTGCTCTTTCTCTCATTCTCTCTCTCTCTCAAATAAATAAAAAATCTTAAAAAAAATAAAGATACATATATTGATAAAAGTATGAAGAAGTAGGGGGTGGAGCAAGACAGTGGGGGAGTAGGAGACCTGGATTTCGTCTGGTCTCAGGAATTCAGCTGGATAGAGATCAAACCATTCTGAACACCTACGAACTCAACAGAAGATCAAAGAAAAGAATAGCAACAATACTCTGAACAGAAAAGTGACCACTTTCTGGAAGGTAGGACGTGCGGAGAAGTGAATCCAAGACGATATTTGGGAGGATAGACAGCGGGGGAGGGGGCCTCCGTAGGCCACTTCTGGCAAGTGATAGAGCAGTGGAGCACAAAATTGGAACTTTTTAGAAGTTAGCTCCGCTGAGGGAGGTCGCTCCAGGGGCTAAGAAGGGGGTGGAACCCTCGCAGGACAGTGTGGTCTCAGGACCCTCGGGGTCACAGAAAGACCGGGGGTGCCTGAGTGCGGCAGAGCTCCCAGGTATTGGAGCAGGGAAGCTGGCTGCAGAGACAGAGCCGAGGCCTGTGCTCTCAGCTCAGGGTTGCCATAAACATGATCCGTGGCACAGTCGGGCCACTGCTCCTCCAGCAGGGACCCAAAAAGCAGCAGATCTGGGGAGACTCCCTTTCCTCCCCTGGGAGGAGCGGCAAGGGAGCACACCACAGGGATCTGCTGGGTTTGGAGACTCCCCACCGAGTCGGGTGCCAGAGATAGAAACACTCAGTCACAGGCCGGGTGAGCACAGAGTGCAGCTGGAGACCGGGCAGACAGGAGTGATTGACTGCTTTACTCTGGGGGCACACTGAGGAGCGGGGCCCCAAGTTCTCGGTTCCTCTGGGGTGGAGATTGGGAGGCCGCCATTTTCACTCTTGTCCTCCAAAGCTGTACCAAAAGCTTGCAGGGAACAAAAGTTCCCGAGAGCAAACCTGAACAGATTACTTAGGCCCGACCAGCAAGAGAGGGGCAATCCTGCCTCCAGCAAAGACATTTGGGAACCACGAAAACAGGCCCCTCACCCAGAAGATCAGCAAGAACAGCCAGCCAAGACTAAGTTTACTGATCAATGAGAATGGCAGAACTCCAGCGCTAGGGGAATACTGCACATAGAATTCATGGCTTTTTTTACCAAGATTCTTTAGTCTTTCAAAGTTATTTTTTTTAACTGTCTTTTTTTTTTAATTTTTCTTTTTCCCCTTTTCAACCAACATCTTATCAATCCCTTTTTTAAAAAAACATTTTTATTTTTCATTTTTAGAGTAATATTCTATCCCTTCATAGTAGTTACCCTTATTTTGGAACATATATATATATGTAAGTTCTCTCTAAAATTTTGAGATTCAGTTTATTCTAACAGATCAAATATACCCTAAATCTCTAGTGTATGGCTTTGTTCTAGTCTCCTCCCTGATCACATTCTCTCCCCCTGCTTTTTTTTAAATTCTCTTCTTTCTTTTTTCAAACAACTTATTTTATCAATACCTTTTGTAAATTTTTTTTATAATTTTCATCTTTACAGTCATATTCCATCCCTTCATCATATCAACCTTATTTTTGTACATATATAAGTTTCTCTTTCTTTAAAATTTTGGGAGGCACTTTCTTCTAACAGACCAAAATACACCCAAAAATCTAGTGTGTGGCACTGATCTATGCACCAGCCTGATCATATTTGATCATATTCTGTTTTTGTTTTGTTTTGTTTTGTTCTATTTTTGATTGTTTTTATCTTTTTCTTTTTCTTTTTTTTTTTCTTTTTCTTTTTTCTTTCTTTCCCTTTCTTTTCCCCTGGTTTCAGGTCTTTTCTGATTTGTTTAGAGTATATTTTCTGGGGACATTGTTTCCCTGTTAGCATTTTGTTCTCTCATTCATGTAGTCTGCTCTGGACAAAATGACAAGACAGAAAAATCACCTCAACAAAAAGAAAAAGAGGTACTGTCGACTGCCAGGGACTTACTCAATACGGACATTAGTAAAATGTCAGACATAGAGTTCAGAATCTTGATTTTAAAGATATTAGCTGGGCTAGAAAAAAGCATGGAAGTTATTAGAGAAACCCTTTCTGGAGAAATAAAAGAACTAAAACCTAACCAAGTCAAAATCAAAAAGGCTATTAATGAGGTGTAATAAAAAATGGGGGCACTAACTGCTAGGATAAATGAGACAGAAGAGAAAATTAGTGATATAGAAGACCAAATGATGGAAAATAAAGAAGCTGAGAAAAAGAGAGATAAACAACTACAGGATCATGAGGGCATAATTCAAGAGATAAATACCATAAGACAAAACAACATTAGAGTAATTGGGATCCCAGAGGAGGAAGAAAGAGAGAGAGGGGCACAAGGTATATTGGAGCAAATTATAACAGAGAACTTCCCTAATGTGAGGAAGGAAACAGGCATCAAAATCCAGGAGAGACAGAGAACCCCTCTCAAAATCAATAAAAATAGGTCAACAACGCGACATCAAATAGTAAAACTTAGGAGCCTCAGAGACAAAGAGAAAATCCTGAAAGCAGCTCAGTAGAAGAGATATGTAACCTACAATGGTAGAAAGGTTAGATTGGCCACAGACCTATACACAGAGACCTGGCAAGCCAGAAAGGACTGGCATGATATATTGAAGCACTAAACGAGAAAAATATGTAGTCAAGAATACTATATCCACCTAGGCTGTCATTGAAAATAGAAGGAAAGATAAAAAGCTTCCAGGACAAACAAAAACCGGCCCTACAAGACATATTGAAAGGGGTCCTCTAAGCAAAGAGAGAGACTAAAAGTAACATAGACCAGAAAGGAACACAGACAATATACAGTAACAGTCACCTTCCAGGCAATACAATGGCACTAAATTCATATCTTTCAATAGTTACCCTGAATGTAAATGGGCTAAATGCCCCAATCAAAAGACACAGGCTATCAGATTGGATTAAAAAACAAGACCCATCAATATGCTGTCTGCAAGAGACTCATTTTAGACCCAAAGACACCCCCATATTGAGGCTGAGGGGGTGGAAAACAATTTACCATGCTAATGGACACCAAAAGAAAACTGGGGTGGCAATCCTTATATCAGACAAATTAGATTTTAAAACAAAGACTGTAATAAGAGTTGAGGAAGGACACTATATCCTACTTAAAGGTCTATCCACCAGGAAGATCTAACAATTGTAAATATCTATGCCCCTAACATGGGGACAACCAATTACATAAGGCAATTAATAACAAAAGTAAAGAAACACATTGACAACAATACAATAATAGTGGGGGACTTTAAGATGCCCCTGACTGAAATGGACAGATCATCTAACCAAAAGATCACAAGGAAATAAAGACTTTAAAGGACTAGACCAAATGGACTTCACAGATATATTCAGAACATTCCATCCCAAAGCAATGGAATACACATTCTTCTCTAGTGCCCATGGAACATTCTCCAGAATAGATCACATCCTAGGTCACAAATCAGGTCTCAACTGCTACCAAAAGATTGGGATTATTCCTTGCATATTTTCAGACCACAGTGCTTTGAAACTAGAACTCAATCACAAGAGGAAAGTCGGAAAGAACTCAAATACATGGGGGCGAAAGAGCATCCTACTAAAGAATGAATGGGTCAACCAGAAAATTAAAGAAGAATTAAAAAATTCATGGAAACCAATGAAAATGAAAACACAGCTTCAAAATCTTTGGGATGCAGCAAAGGCAGTCCTAAGAGGAAAGTATATAGCAATACAAGCCTTTCTCAAGAAACAAGAAAGGTCTCAAATACACAACCTAATCCTACACCTAAAGGAGCTAGAGGAAAAACAGCAAATAAAGCCTAAACCCAGCAGAAGAGAAATAATAAAGATCAGAGCAGAAATCAATGAAATACAAACCAAAAGAACAGTAGAACAGATCAACAAAACTAGAAGCTGGTTCTTGAAACAATTAACAAGATTGATTAAGCCCTGGCTAGACTTATCAAAAGAAAAGAGAAATGACCCAAATCAACAAAATCATGAGTGAAAGAGGAGAGATCACAAACAACAGCAAAGAAATAGAAACAATTATAAGAAAATATTATGAGCAACTCTATGCCAGCAAATTAGATAACCTGGAAGAAATGGATGCATTCCTAGAGATGTATCAACTACCAAAACTGAACCAGGAAGAAATAGATAACCTGAACAGACTTATAATCACTTCGGAAATTGAAGCAGTCATCAAAAATCTCCCAACAAACAAAAGCCCAGGGCCGGATGGCTTCCCAGGGGAATTCTACCAAACATTTCAAGAAGAATTAATACCTTTTCTTCTGAAAGTGTTCCAAAAAAATAGAAATGGAGGGAAAACTTCCAAACTCATTTTATGAGGCCAGCATTACCTTGATCCCTAAACCAGACAAAGACCCCATCAAAAAGGAGAATTACAGACCAATATCCTTGATGAACATGGATGCAAAAATTCTCACCAAAATACTAACCAATAGGATCCAACAGTACATCAAAAGGATTATTCACCATGACCAAGTGGGATTTATCCCTGGGCTGCAAGGTTGGTTCAACATCCACAAATCAATCAACGTGATACAATACATTAACAAAAGAAAGAACAAGAATCATATGATCCTCTCAATAGATGCAGAAAAAGCATTTGAAAAAGTACAGCATCCTTTCTTGATCAAAACTCTTCAGAGTAGAAGGATAGAGGGTACCTACCTCAATATCATAAGAGCCATCTATGAAAAAGCTAGAGCGAATTTCATTCTCAATGGGGAAAAACTGAGAGCTTTCCCCCTAAGGTCAGGAACGTGGCAGGGATGTCCACTATCACCACTGCTATTCAACATAGTATTAGAAGTCCTAGCCACAGCAATCAAAAAACAACAACAACAACAAAAATCAAAGGCATCCAAATCTGCAAGGAGAAAGTCAAACTCTCATTCTCTGCAGATGATATGATACTTTATGTGGAAAACCCAAAAGATTCCACCCCAAAACTGCTAGAACTTATACAGGAATTCAGTAAAGTGGCAGGATATAAAATCAATGCACAGAAGTCAGTGGCATTTCTATACACCAACAACAAGACAGAAGAAAGAGAAATTCAGGAGATGGTCCCATTTACAGTTGCACCCAAAACCCTAAGATACCCACGAATAAATTTAACCAAAGAGGCAAAGGATCTGTACTCAGAGAACTATAAAATACTCATGAGAGAAACTGAGGAAGACACAAAGAAATGGAAAAACGTTCCATGCTCATGGACTGGAAGAACCAACATTGTGAAGATGTCAATGCTACCTAGAGCAATCTACACATTCAATGCAATCTCCATCAAAATACCATCCACTTTTTTCAAAGAAATGGAACAAATAATCCTAAAATTTGTATGGAACCAGAAGAGACCCCGAATAGCCAGAGGAATGTTGAAAAAGAAAAGCAAAGCTGGCGGCATCACAATTCCGGACTTCCAGCTCTATTACAAAGCTATCATCATCAAGACCGTATGGTACTGGCACAAAAACAGACACATAGATCAATGGAACAGAATAGAGAGCCCAGAAATGGACCCTCAACTCTATGGTCAACTCATCTTTGACAAAGCAGGAAAGAATATCCAATGGTAAAAAGACACTCTCTTCACCAAATGGTGTTGGAAAATTGGACAACCACATGCAGAAGAATGAAACTAGACCATTTCATTACACCACACACAAAAATAGACTCAAAATGTTTGAAAGACCTAAATGTGAGACAGGAGTCCATCAACATCCTAAAGGAAAATACAGGCAGCAACCTCTTCGATCTCAGCCACAGCAACCTCTTCCTAGAAACATCACCAAAGGCAAGGGAAGCAAGGGCAAAAATGAACTATTGGAATTTCATCAAGATAAAAAGCTTTTGCACAGCCAAAGAATTAGTCAACCAAACCAAAAGATAACCGACAGAATGGGAGAAGATATTTGCAAATGACATATCAGATAAAGGGCTAGTATTCAAAATCTATAAAGAACTTATCAAACTCAACACCCAAAGAACAAATAATCCAGTCAAGAAATGGGCAAAAGACATGAACAGACATTTTTCCAAAGACATCCAAATGGCCAACAGACACATGAAAAAGTGTTCAACATCGCTCGGCATCAGGGAAATCCAAATCAAAACCTCAATGAGATACCACCTCACACCAGTTAGAATGGCTAAAATTAGCAAGTCAGGAAACGGCAGATTTTGGCAGGGATGCGGAGAAAGGGGAACCCTCCTACACTGTTGGTGGGAATGCAAGCTGGTGCAACCACTCTGGAAAACAGTATGGAGGTTCCTCAAACAGTTGATAATAGAGCTACCATATGATCCAGCAATTGCACTACTGGGTATTTACCACAAAGATACAAATGTAGGGATCCGAAGGGGTACGTGCACCCCGATGTTTAGAGCAGTAATGCCCACAATAGCCAAACTGTGGAAAGAGCCAAGATGTCCATCGACAGATGAATGGATAAAGAAGAAGTGGTATATATATATATATATATATATATATATATATATATACACACACACACACACACACACACACACACACACACACACACACACAATGGAATATTATGCAGCCATCAAAAGGAATGAGATCTTGCCATTTGCAATGACATGGATGGAACTGGAGGGTGTTATGCTGAGTGAAATAAGTCAATCAGAGAAAGACATGTATCATATGACCTCACTGATATGAGGAATTCTTAATCTCAGGAAACAAACTGAGGGTTGCTGGAGTGGGGGTGGGGTGGGAGGGATGGGGTGGCTGGGTGATAGACAATGGGGAAGGTATGTGCTATGGTGAGCACTGTGAATTTTGCAAGACTGTTGAATCAGAGATCTGTATCTCTGAAACAATTAATGCAATATATGTTAAGGAAATAAAAAAGAAGAAGATAGCAGGACGGGAAGAATGAAGCGAGGGAAATCGGAGGGGGAGATGAACCATGAGAGAAGATGGACTCTCAATTACAAACTGATGGTTCTAGAGGGGAGGGGGTGGGGAGATGGGTTAACCTGGTGATGGGTATTAAAGAGGGCACATTCTGCGGGGAGCACTGGGTGTTATGCCCAAACAATCATGGAACACTACATCAAAAACTAATGATGTAATGTATGGTGATTAACATAACAATAAAAAATTAAAGACTAAAAAAATAAATAAACATGAAAAAAAATTTTGAATAAGTATTTGGAAATGATAAACCAAATTTCAAGGCAGTGGTTCTTTTTGAAGTAATAATGGAAAAAATATGATTGGGCAGTGATCCATAAAGTGCTTCAAATAACTTGGGAATGCCTTTCTTCTTAATAATAGTGGGATATAACTGGCTCATGAAATTATTAAAAGTCAAAAAACCAATTAGTCTTATTTAATCAAAATTATACTTTGTAGCATCTGCACTATAGAAAAAATAATTAACTAAAACTTAGGGTTGTGGATTTGTGTCCATATTTCCAGACTTGCAATGTCAATAGAAGGGACCAGCTGTAAATAATCTCAAATATGGATCTATAGATATTTTTGCCTACAGATTGCATTGATTTGAGACTTAAAGTTCTACTTTCATTCCCTCAGGCAAAGCAACTGCCTTTTTATTTAAGATTTTAATTTATTTATTTTGAGACAGAGTGAAGAGAGCATGAGCAGGGAAGAGGGAGAAGCGGACTCCTGTCTGAGCAGGTAGCCCCATAAGGGGCTTGATCCCAGGACCCTGAGATCAGGACTTGAGCTGAAGGCAGACGCTTACTGACTGAGCCACCCGGACACCCCCAAAGCAACCCCTTTTAGTATTTCAATCAGTGATCTTTAAAAAACTGAAGATTTTGAACTAGTTGCTGAAAATTTTTGCTATACCAATTAAAATATTAAAATAGTTTTAATGAGTTTTCCTTGATCTAATGATTAAACACATGCAAAAATGCAACATGTTACTGTGAATTGAAATTACATGAAAAATTTTCAAAGTGTTTGTAAATATTTTCATTTCCCAGAAATATATAATTCTTAGACATATATTAAAGTGTTTCAACTTCAGAATATATGATTTAAACTGGCTTAACTGATAACAAAATCACCAGCTATTTAAAAGTCCAGAGATAAGGTGAGCCATGTGAGTGGGAAATCACCCCTATCTTTAAGTCTCACTTGGCTGTCCCATATCATGTATACTGAATATATTGTTGGGGAGGAAGAATTTACTCTGCTGTTCAAGGTCCTAGCTGGACTAAGAATCAAATTGACATAAGACAGATTCACTGGAGAAAATCAAATTTAGTTTCCTACATATGGGGAATCCATGAAGATGTGGAAATTCCAAGACAGCCAGACAACAGGAGGCTTAGTGAGCTAAAGAGAGGGATAGGGTCTGGAGACACAAAAGGCAGAGAGACCATTAGCAGGAAGGTAAGAGGAGATGTTTGGAAAACAAAGTTGCCCTGTTGTGCAAGTAAGTTTCTGTTAATAGCTCTTTTCCTGCCACAGGCAGACAGTTGGGAGGGAGGTAAAGAGCTTTTCCTAAATCTGCTGGGTTTAGATTGCTTTTAACACAAAATAATATTCATGCCAAAGTGGCCCATCTTGGGGCAGCCTACCCTTGCCCCTACAGTGCCAATAAAATACTCCTTCGTGGTGGCAAAGTGATATTAGCCATCCTAGTTTCACATATATACCTCATGGCTTCAAACGAAAGAGAGACAGCATCATTTCTGTAGGCTCCCTCATTAGATGGGGGGTGGGGTCCTACTTCTCACAAGACCTCAGTAAATGCCATGCCTCTTTTGCATTGTGTCAAATGCCAGTGCTAAATCAATGCTAATTAGTTTTGTCCTGGTTCCTAAACAAGATTCTTCAGGAGTTGAGTAAACTTGGCTGCACACTGGAACCATTTAAAAAATGCTAAGACCTCCCACCCTGAGATTTAGATTTAATCAGCTTTGAGTGCAATCTGAGCTTTAGGATTTTGAAAAACTAGTATGTGATTCTAATGTGTAGTCAAAGTTGAAATTCACTGTCTTAGAGCAGTCACACTCACTGTCAAGAGTGAAATACAGAGGAGGGAGTAGATACCTGAATAAAATCAGTTATATGAAGAAATAGGCAAGGGAGAATGGGGTCATACAGGTAACTGATAATGTCCACACTACTTTCCCAGTTCTATATTATACTATCTATAATCTGAAATTAAAAATAAAAAAGACTTTGGCATGGGAAAATCAAGTTATATAGTTAGAGTTTAGGAGGATACAGATGAACATAAATTACATTAAATCCTACTCTGAAATGTATAGATTTATGTATAAAAATAGGAAAACAAGTAAACACTCGAAAATTTCAATATATTTGTGTTCTCTACCAATAAAAACTGTTTAGATGTAATAAAAATGGAAAAACAGTAAACTAAGATGGTCATAAATGTTAGTGGATCTATTTATTCAATTAAAATAAACATAATACCTGGTGTTGGAACATCTATTATCCTCAAAAACATTAACATATTGTCTGGTTTTAATGACAGAAGTGGCAAACACTTTTTAATAGAGACATTGAAGGATTTTATTAAAGTGAAAATATGTGGGAAAGGGATAAACATTTCATTCATTGCTAAAAATAGCATTTAGTCAGATGTTGAATAAATTACAAAGAAAATGGGATGCAGACAGATAAGATTTGATGGAGAGAGAACAGGAAGGCTCTTAAAACAAAATAGAATGGGGGCACCTGGGTGGCTCAGTTGGTGAAGCAACTGCCTTCGGCTCAGGTCATGATCCTGGAGTCCCAGGATCGAGTCCCACATCGGGCTCCCTGCTCAGCAGGGAGTCTGCTTCTCCCTCTGACCCTCTTCCCTCTCATGCTTTCTGTCTCTCATTCTCTCTCTCGCAAATAAGTAAATAAAATCTTTAAAAAAAAAAACAAAATAGAATGGGACCTTAATCTGGATGGTCAGTTGGACAACAGCATAAATGCCTTGAGCAACTGTCGAATGGATCAGAGAGTCAGCAGGTGGCACTCCATAACTCAGAATTTTACATACTTCACAATTGCACCTTTACATACTTCACGATTGGCACTGGGATTAATATATTACCAAATATTCTGAAGTGTAACACTGGATGTAATATAGATATAAATAAAGTAGTCTTTATTTAGAATTTTTGAATTTCAAACATTCAAAAATTTCTAACTTTAGAAAATCTGGAAGAAAAAATTAAACCCAATAATATACTACTGAAATTAGAAAATGTTTTCATATTTGGAGCAAAATGGTTGAAGTATATCGACCAATAGTTTACACACATCTGCACTCAGAACAAAACACTAAAAGATCATTTGTTTTTACTTACACACAATCAGGCTCTGGAAAGCAATATGCTCTTTCAGCAACTTGATATGTTCAATTTTCCAGGCTTCAGAACCACATATGTCAAAGTTTGGGCTATTATTTCCACCGTGCAACTTTTCTACTGTGAGTAGTCAACTTGACTTGGCATTCACTCACTACTAAAGGCATCCCAAAAGGAAATGGAATCATTAGTGTCACTCTACAAAATATTTACAGAAAACCTCTACATCACTTTATAAGAAGTCAGATATCTTACTGTTGAGCATATGTGAAGAAATAATAAATTTTATTTCAATAAATACCTCCAATTCTTCATATAACCAAAATTTATTTCTATGATATCACTAATGACAGGCTGAAAATTCTTATTAAGTTGTCAAATTCATCATAACTATCTAAGTTGACTTTTCTTATATCCTTTTTAAGTGAACAACAACAAAGAAGGAAGATAGCATTAGTCTTTGCAACAAGGGAGTAATATCATGCACTTCCCATAAATATTATGGATATAAGCAAAATATAGTGTGAGGATCAGAGTGAAAAATGAACAAATAAACAAAATTACAGAGCTGTGTCTTAAAATCTCTTCAGCATAATGGTGGAGAATCTGGAGAAGTGCTAAATCTTATCTTCTGTTTTATAAATGTGAGGGCTAGAGGCAAGAATCTCTTCCACCATTATAGGCCAACCGAATTCAGAAGTTGCTGTTCTGGGGAGCTTCAGGATTTGTAAGAAGCCTATCCCAGCAGAAACGCAGTAGGGAAAAGGGGCTTCTCTCTGGTGCAGTAGCACTCTTCCTGCCAAGGAGAAAGAAAGCAGAAGCAAGGAGTAGGCACATTCACATCATCAGTTTGGCAATGATGCCAAGCTAAGCAGAAGGTTAAGTGATGCATGATGACTCCTTGTGCTGTCACCCAATACCAGAGCTGTCCTGCAATAGGAAAAGTGAAATATGTATTAATCAGATTTCCAAAGAATGTTAAAAGGATTGAAGAGCCATCAGACTGACAGTGAGGGGATCCAAAGAGAATGTACTCACCTTCTTTATGGGCAAATACCATACACAGATCTCTATATGTGAAAGGTAAAATAGAACAAATGAAAGAAAAAACAAAAACCATGGGCTGCTAACCCATGCTACAAAATGAAAGTAGGCTTCAGAATTAGACTGAAAAGCAAGCCACTAAAAAAAAGTTGTTTTATTCTAAAAATAGAACATGATCTAAGTGAAAAACTTACTGGTACAGGATTATATTAAGAAAAAAAAAGTTTCTGTCTGCCATCCAACACATTGTTCAATATGTCATATTTAATAATAATAGCCTTAGGTGTCCATTATATCTCAGGTACTTCTCTAAATATTTTATGGGTAGTAGTTAATATCATCCCTAACATAGTCCTTTTATTGTACCCATTTTTAGAGAATGGAGGCTCTGATATAGAACATATTCCAGTTCACACAGTTACTCTAAGACATTTGACTCCAGAACACCTGACCCTCTGATACATATTTTTACTACATATACCTTACTGCCTCTTGTAAGCTTCTAAAAGTTTTCTGTAATTACAGAAGTACATATACAATATTATGACACAATTGGAATTAAATATATTATAGTTTATATGGTATATAATAGCATTTTAAAATGATATCTTTCTAACTCAGTACATACAAAAGTATATCATTTATTTTAATTATACCAGATGGTATAACCAGTGGCTTCTTAATGTCACTTGTATTATTTTTGATTTTTAGCCATTATAAAAAACAAAACTGAGAAGAACATAAAACATATCCCTGTGCTCATGCATGTGTATATTTCTAGAAGTAGAATAAAAGCATTTGGCACTCACTCATAGTGAATGCATCACAGATTTAATTCCCCAGGAACCAACTCTGAGACAGAAATTGGCATGCTGGGAGTTTATTGTAGCATACTCAGTATATGTGCAGTGCTTTTATATGTCATTTTTATCAAAATAAAGGTTTTTTGAAAAAGAAAACATGTGGGCATAAAAAAGATGCATAATTGGACAGAAGCAGAGGGTTAATTGCAATGGAAAGACAGTGGAGGCTCCCCAATCCCACTGGAAGTCTAGAGCCGGGATGACCCAGTAGAGGTATCCCACACTGAGGCATGGGTGCTTAGCCTTTATATCTCTGCATCTACCAGTCACTGGGTACGAGCTGTCCCAAAAAAGAGAGTGACTTTGAGTGAAATGGTTCTTTCCAACTGAGGGCAAGTTTTATAGCTGTCAGCCACCAATGTTCTCAGGAACAGGGAAAATGAGGGCTTCAGTACTAGGTTGAATAGCATCCACTAGCACATATAGTCAATAATATAGTACTGTGTACTTTAAAATATGTTTAGAGGATAGATCTCATATTAAGTGTTCTTACACAAAACTCACACACACAAAAGAACACAAGAAAATTTTGGAAGAGATGTATATGTTTATTACTTTGATAATAATGATGGTATCACAGATGTATATATGTCCAAACTCATCAAGATATACTCACTAAAGGTGTGCAATTTTTGTGTGTATCAACTATACCACTATACCTGTCTATAAAGTTAAATGAATAAATGAAAGAAAAAGAAGGAAGGAAGGGAGGAAGGAAGGAAGAAAGAAAGGAAAGAAAGAAAGAAAGAAAGAAAGAAAGAAAGAAAGAAAGAAAGAAAGAAAGAAAGAAAGAAAGAAAGAAAGAAAGAAAGAAAGAAAGAAAGAAAGAAAAAAGAAAGAAAAAAGAAAGAAAGAAAGAAAGAGAAAGAAAGAAAGGAAAGAAAGAAAGAAAGAAAGAAAGAAAGAAAGAAAGAAAGAAAGAAAGAAAGAAAGAAAGAAAGAAAGAAAGAAAGAAAGAAAGAAAGAAAGAAAAAGAAAAAAGGAAGGAAGGAAGGAAGGAAGGAATGAAGGAAGGAAAAAAAGAAAGAAAGAAAAATTTACCTTGATATCCTCAGATATATTTGCTTCTTATAAGTTCTGTAAAATGTTACTTCAGGATTCTAGTTAGCTTCTTTTCCAGAACTACATAATAAAAGGATGAGTAGTAAATTCTAACACCTACCTCTGCAGCTGGTCCACAGGCCATAACTAATATACTTCATCTCTCTCCTCCCAACTCAATTTATATTCTCTTTACCATCAACTGGAATATCTCTGGTCTTGCTCTAACCCTAGGGGTCTATGTAATAATTCATCTCCTGGGGTTTGCCATCACTAATACCACTAATAACTCGAATACTTCAGAACTTGTTGAGTTTCATAGAGCAAAAGACAAATCTGCTTGCACTTTGGCCTGAACCTGTTACCATGTCCTCTCCTGCTCTGGGATTCATTTAAAGTGGCCAGCCATTTATATGGGTTGGAGCAATATTTCTGCCATTATAACCAAAGAAGCCTTCCAAGTGTTGCGCTTCCCTTTTAGTGGTGTATGGTATAAGATGCACTAATATGTCTTTAGTGTGTGAAGTATAAGATGAAATAATTTGTCCTTAATTTGGAAGAGATATCCCAGCATACTCTAGAACATTGGATCTCTAACAACTTCATTTGTGACAGGACCTTGAGTCTTCATAAGGTTTATCTGTCACTACCTGGAACATGTGTATCTTCACAAAGTTTTCATCCTATTTGCCATTTATTGCTCCTCCAGTTTGAGTAACATAATGACAAATAATATTATGTTACGTTCAAAGTATCTTATGATACAGTGGGAGAGAAAATGTAGCCTTATGACATTAAATGTATACTATATTCTGTTCCAAATGGATGTACACTGTTTCTGACCCTCCTGCCTAATAGGAAAAGAAAAGAAAAGCACTCTGTGCTCTTGGCCACATACTGTGTTATCTGAGGCAATGTTATTCAGCTTGATCAAATAGGCTATCTAGAACAATGACAGCAATTGAACTACTACTTGGTTAAGCTTCATTTGTCAGTTGTCATCTTCAAAGTGATGCATATTTTTTGGTAGGGACCAATTTGGTGAATGGAGTGGAGAAATGATAGTGGACCTGCCTTTTTCCTCAATGGTGGCATGATTTCTGCTTTTCCCCTAGGGTGCTATGTTGTTTTTCATTTTTGTTATTGGCTGGGGAGTGGGAGTTTAGGGAAGAGACAGGTTTAGTGGCTTCCAATTAGCATTCTTTATAATTCTAATCCCCAGGCAAAAAAAAAAAAAAAAATGGTGTTAAAGTCTACCAACTAAAAAATAAGTCTTTTACAAGTATATATTTAGGGCCTGGGAAATGGCAGTTGGAACTAGTTGACCTACCGTGAGCTACGCTTTGGTCAGGTACATTTATTTCCTTGCCTCCGTATGCCTCCATTCTAGAACTAGGGCAGTGAAGCTTCTGAAACCTAGATTTCAATGTTACATTGAACTCAAGTCCAAAATCCTTGAAATGTTTGCCTTTCTTTCTCCTAAATGTAGTTACAAAAGTAAATGTTTGTAGATCCTGTTGGTGGAATCATTGCTGTATCTTGTGGTGTTATAGTGTGATTTCCCCCGGGCACCTGGCCTTTCTTTCAACTAGTGGGCTTGAGGTCTGAAAGCTGGACAAAGGATTGTCATGTTTAGCTGGAGAGGGCCCTCAACCTCCTAATTATCCGGTCTTGATTTATTTTGATTATGTAAATTAAAGAATATCCTTGTCTACTACTCTATCCTGCTTCTAGAGACAATGTGTTTTATTAATCTCCATGGCTCTCTGAGGATCAGGACCCCCTTTCTACCTCTCTAACCTTGGTGGTCATTATAATTTTACCCTGCTTGCTCTGAAGATTATGTGCCACCACCAATCCTTTTAAATTCCCCCAATCCTATCATCTCCACAGAAGCCAATTTTGGTAACAGTACCTGCCATAATCAGTCTTTGTGTGCAAGGGAAGACTAAGATTCTCAAAGAAGTGATGCTCCTCTGAAAAGCATATGTATTACCACTTTGATAAAAAAAGTGGTCTCCACACCCTCTTACAGAACAAGCAGTCCTGTGCCCTTACATAAAATACATAGTTTAGCATGCTTATTTTTCTGAGCTTTTGATTTCCTTTTCCACTGTTTACTATAATAATTCTGGTATGTCCTCCTTCCTCCTAGTTATTATGGAGCATCAATTTATGCAAGCTTCCAAGGATTGACTGGCCAAGTGCCAGGAAGGGTCCAGTCAAGAAATAGGATCATACATGTAGATACATTCCACATAGCTCCTATAAGACAGGTGACCCTTAAGTGACATTTTTTATAAGAGATTTCTCTGCTTCTCCTTCCTTCTCCCTTTTTCTCTTTTCTCATCTGTTTCCCTTATTTATTCCTATAACCTCATACCTCCTTTAAAAAGAAACAAAAGGCAGTGTGAATATTACTTAGATTATTTTAAAGGAGATATTTTACATTTTAATGAAAAAATGGGCCCATAATAATTTTTATATCTCTAAATACTTATTAGCTTTCTTCTTAAGTGTGTTTATTTCACATATTTTTGACATTGGCTAACCAAAATTGTGCTACAGTTCATAATTAATTGTATTATATCCATACAGCCTAGAACTAAGAATGCATGATTAATACATATATATGTCAAACACAAACACATATTTTGTAACAGATAATAGCATTTATTATACTGCAAGTTCCAACAACAAACTAAAGATCTATTTCATTTCCTATTTGCTCATAATACATTTTCAAAATGTATGAAAGTACTTAGGCTTTTGCTTGCTCAGTTGATTTTCCTTTGAAACTTAAAGTCTGACATTTATTAAATTTGGACTTTAAAGTGTTTCTCCCTGTAAAACTTCTGACATAATGCACATTTATTAATTATTTTTCAAAATGTTCATAAATTTAAGTTCCATATCTCAGTACTTTCATTCCTTTAAATAAAAATCTGCCTCTTATTTTGTATTCTAAATGTCTGTCTCCTACTCAAACTGCACTTGAAAGAAAAAATATATGTAGAGGTTTTATATATTCTCCAACTGTATTTAAAATGTTTTATATATATATATTTTAAATGTAGTTTGAATAGTGTTTGAACACAGTGTATATACTTTATACATTCTCATTCACATGCATACATACACTTAGATAAAAATTTAAAGAGTAAAAAGGTACAACTATAAATTTATCTGAATATTTAGAAAATTATATTTAAAAGCCAGACTTACACTGACTTGTCCAAAGGATCCATTTTGGGAAAAACCAAGAGCCAGAAGCAATACTTCCTTGCTCAGGAAAATTGACACACCATCAGTTTGTCTTGTTTACACACACACGCTGTCAAAACACAAAAATGAAATATAAAATATAAGAATTTAAAGATATTAAATTTATACATTTTAAATATAAACTGAGGTTATGATTAAAGTTGAATCACACAGTTATTCATGTTACTCATGTTTGTAGCATTAGCCATATTCCTGTATCAATAGGCAAACCCAGAGGATGGTAGCTTCAACTATCTCGTACTCAGCCTTTTTATGGAAGTGTTTTATTTTACCTTATTTAGATTATTATTAAAAAATTCACTTTCTTTTTTTTAAATTCACTTTCAAGATTATTTTCTTATGTTTGTTCTAGCTTTAAAAAAACTACTAAAATCTGACCATCTGTCTCAGTGATCAAATGTCCCATTCTTATGGTTTCCGTATTAGGATTATTATGGCAAAAATGTGCATCTGCTTTTACTGTCCAACATTGAGTTGGTACTGTCCAACATTGAGTTGGCTCTGTGTACTAGTCCCCGATTTAAGTGTATGAATTTTGGCTTTTCTCCCAAATACAACATGCATTTCACCAGATTTTCTTCAGATTTTAAATGTGAATGTACTAGAGGTTTGACCCAATGCATTTTGTATTTCTGCTTGGCTGGCACTTCAGCTTCTTGCTATGGAATGAGGAATCTTTTGAATCTTGAAAAAGCCTAGAATTATTTTTGGAGATGCTGATCAAAAACTTGAACTCAACAACTGTGAAAAAGTCTATTGATCAACTGTCTTTTCACACAGCACAGAGATTAAATCATGTAGAATACTGGAAATGCATAGATAGTTTAAATAGAGTTATTCCAAGGAAATATCTAAATAGTTCATTTACATCAAAATGTACATTGCTTAAAAAATATAAAATATAGAAAATAATTCTTTCAGTATAGGTAAATGATTTATAAGTTGTCTATAAATAGATGAATAGTATGTGTCCCAAATTATAAAGTGTGTATCTTTATATATGTGTATATTTATATTACTATATATATTATATATATATAATGAGGCTTGATAGACTGAAGAGAAAGATCCTTTTCTATCAATATTAAAATTGGAATTCTTGAATTCATGTAGAGCACATACTCAATCTCTTCTCCCTTAAAATAAATAAATAAATAAATACTTGTTTTTACCAATCAATTTTGTAGGCATTCTGATTAGTATGATTTTTTTCCTACTTATTCTTTGCCATATAGATGTTTTATAAAATATAGGTTCAATATAAAATATTGAAGAATATACTACACAATATAGAGGGACTATCCTTTATTTTTAATAAATTAACTTTATATTTTTGTATAAAAAGGCCAATGTTAAATTTATTTGATGCCAACTTATTGTTGATAATAGTTGTTAGAGTCGTCCTTGAATGTTTATCACAAGCCTTGATTTTTCCAGAGTTCAGTATTTGAATTTCTTACCACATATAGGACAGCATCTTAAATCATGCAGTTAATTTAAGTGACTATATTAAGCATCAATACCCTCTCCTCTTCTTCCATCTTCATTATTGTCATTTCCTATCTCACCTAATGGCACCATTGTCTTTCTAATATTCAAGCTGAAATCCACCAAGAACTCCCCATTACTCACTCTGCCTCATCAACTTCTACTAATCATTGTCCAGATCTTCTCCAATCTATATCAGAAATGTAGTTCAAATATGGTCTACCTAATTAATGCCTTTGCTTATTAGGTCCTCATAATCTCTTGTCAGCAATAAAACAATAGTTTCCTGAATGATCTTCATGTTACCAGGCTCTCCCTATTTTATCCATCTTCTACTCGATAGCAATCTGATTGTGTCACTACCATACTTAAAAGCAACAGGAAAATGTTACTGTCTTTAAGGGTAGAATGCAAAGGAAGGTAGTTTCACTGTTGTTGCTGTTGTTTTCAGCCTCACCTTGCTATAACTTTTTAGGCCATCTCCATTGTGTCATTTCACCCATATCAATCTTCTGCTATGTTTTACATCTTTACACTTTCATGATGCTCTTCAGAATGGTCTTTGGTCCCCTTTTCCACTTTTAATGTTAGTAATAAAATTAGTGGCTTACTTGAGATAAATTTTGCCAGTCTAAGTGAGCTAAATGGTTTTCCACATTTTTTTTCCAAAAGGATTTCAGTGGTCAAGAGTATAGTAATGACCATCGTACAATTCATTAATTTTTTAAGATTTTATTTATTTATTTGAGAGAGAGTGGGAGAGAGAGAGCGCTAGTGGGAGTGGGGGGAGGGGACAGAAGCAGAGGGAGAAGAAAACTCCCCACTGAGCAGGGAGCCTGACATGGGGCTGATTCCAGAATCCTGGGATCATGACCTGAGCCGAAGGCAGATGCTTAACGCTTAACTGACTTGAGCCCCCCAGGTGCCCCTAATACATTATTAATATAGTTTTGTTAATGGTATACCTGATGAGATAACTAAATGAATGAACAAATAGGTGAATGGATACAACAGTAGAATAATGAATGACTTAGTTGAGTAGCCTGTATTTTTTATGTCTTCTTTTCTATGTGTCCTCAACTCTTTAAGACATTAAAAAATATAATAATACTATTTTATTATCTGTGTTCTTATTTCTTTTTTATCTACCGGTTTTGACTGGGATTTTATATTGCATACAAGTAATGGCTTCAACAAACAATAGGTGAATTAATTTGTATAAGAAGAGAGTCCTTTCGGTTATGTATACTGTGAGATTTGTATTTATAAGTTTATAGCCAAAAAAGCTGGTATATTTATACAAAACAAATGTACATAAATATTGCCAAATAATATTTAGTCATTGCATATCAATATTTATGGTGAGATGAACATATAGAATAGTTAATATTTAGAAATGTGAATCAACTAAGATTTCTTAAGCTAATGATTTTTTTTGATGAATACTCCTTTTTCCATTGTAATGAGACAATGACATCTACTTTATTTTCTATTATTAGCTTTAGTTCTTTAAGTCAACATTTAAGAATTGAAATGTTGCTCTTACTTAGAAGGAATTCAATGTATTTTATGCCAGTGAATTTTTGATTATCTTACTAGGGAAGACAACAAATTAGAATATATTAGTCTACCTTTAAGTACACATTTAGTTTTCAAGTGTTTACTACTGGAAATCGTATATTCAAAAAATCATAGAGTATGTGTTTTTGCTTGTTTGGTTTTTCAATCCATAAAAATCTTGCTTCTGGCTGTGAGTTTGGAAAATGCTGCCAGTTCATACTGAATCCTGAAATTATTTCATGATACAAACTAAAAACCAGATTGGAGCTCGCACATAAAACATGTATTTCCATCCATCAGAAACTTATTTCTCTAACATGTATAAAAGCAGATTCAAATATATAAATGCATAGGTCTGATTGTTAGTTATAAAGAGTGACTTTGTTCTTTAGAACTTTATTTTCTACAAATATCCATTCATCTCCAGAGACCTCACCATGGTATCATCAGTCCTATTGACATATGGCCAGATGCTTTCCTGAGGATTTGATCCTTGTAAGGACACCACATGAAATCTTGGGCCACCTGTTATTTGAGAAGATAAAACAAACAGTCAGCACATACGTTAAATATTCAAGCATTATTGGTTACTCACAGGGAACTCTTTTAAAGTAGTCAAGTTGAAATTATGCACTCATGAAAGAATATAAGAAAAAGGAAAACAAATATTTATGCAACACCACTTAGAAGTAAAGCTACTTTAAATAAAATAAATGCACTGAAACTATTTTGCTGGGATTTGATGTACTTAATTTTACATTATTTCACAAGATATCAGATAGTCTTGTAATAGATTTGAAACATTCAAGAAAGAAAAAAAGAAAAGAAAGAAAGGAGAGAAACTTGGAGAAAAAGGTCTAGGCTTCAGATCTCAAGTCTGCCAACCAGTGACTTTGGATAAGTCATTTTTCTCCTTTGCACTTCTGGCTATCTCATCTATAAAGTGAGAATTAAAAAAGTGCCTCTTCTACTTATTTCAAAGCATTATTGGAGTTATGAAATTGAATAATTTGACCATTTTAAAATAAGATGTGATTGACAAATAAGTGAAAAGTACCACTAGAAATGAAGCAATCCTCATTGTTGAGATACATATTTTATTTAAGCATAAATAGGGTAACAAATGCTCTTTAAAATTCTGTGACAGCACCTAGTTACCACCATAGATGGGTAGGCATTGTTGATGTCAGGTGCTATATACACTATTTATTCATTATATCATTTAATCTTTACAATAATTCTCTGAGATTACCAATTTCATTAAGCTCTCTTATCTTCAATTTCCCAAATGAGTGAATTTAGGTAAGTCTATATGATTCCAACTGAAGACCATTTATCAATTAATATTTATAATATTTTCAGCATATATTATGTACATGAGAATATGGAGATTCAGATTCACACTTAGGAGCCAGAAGTTTAATTACTGGAGGTTAGTCATGGAAATGTTTATAATATAATTTTTATTTATAAAAATTTTTAAAGGATATGACAAGCAAATTTTAGGGCAAGATGAAATCATGTACAGTATTAGTAAATAACTGATAGTAGAGTGCTATTTGAACTCAAAAAATTTCTCAGAGAATGACAGATGCTAAATGGTTGACAGACTGGGCTAGAGTCTGTGATGTACAGACAAGATCCAAATGCTTTACTGTTTACTTATATGATTTCTCTTCAATTTTCCCACATTATTCAAATATTAGAGAAAAGAGATTTTTAAAAGCAGGCAAAAACTGAAAGGAAATCCAGATGCTTAGCACAAAGGAACACCTTGTTATAAATACTCTGGTGATTATAAGAATCACATGTTGCTAAAGATATTGAAATAAATATTATCTCAGGTTTATAAACAGTGAAAATTATTTTACATAAAAGAAATAATTGAGGAAATTTTCGCAATTGGTAATTAAGCTCAATAGTTGCTAAAATTGAAATTGGTAGCACTGTTGTTCTCTGATCTGTCTCAGTGGCCTACTATGTTAGAAATTTACCAAATGCTTCTGAAATCTATTTTAGCCATTGCAGTCTTGCAGTAATAGACGTTAAATTGTCTTAAGAAAGTAGGCAACCAATATTTTTAAATTATGTATAATTTATTGATCTTGTTATAAATAAAAATGCCACATATTAGTTTAATGTAATAATTCATTAAAAATGCAAAGAATAAATTTGAAGCAGTACTGTTCATACTTCTTAATATTTTATTTCAGCTGTGAGTGTACATCTGGATGGACTGGACAAAACTGTAGTGAAGAAATAAATTAATGTGACTCTGACCCATGCATGAATGGAGCTCTTTGGCATGAGTCTACCATTCCTGGGCAATTTGTATGCCTGTGTCCACCCTTTTATACTGGAAAATTTTGCCATCAACACTATAACCCCTGTGATCCACTCCATGACCCTTGCAGAAACAACTCAACATGCTTGACTTTGGTAGCTGGAACTCATTATTGTGTGTGTAGAGAAGGTAAGAGCTTATATTTGTTTTAATGTTCTTTTTTCACTTTTTTGTTTGGTTTATTTTGTTTTTATGGGATTATGGCTCCTTAAAAATGAGTGAGAGAAAACATATACATTGGAGAATTAGGGAGTATTTGACTCCAAATATAGATACATAAACAGACTGGAGAAATAATCTAAAAAGTTAACCTAACTATGGTGGGGGGGGGCAATGGGGGAAAAAGAAAAGGCAAAACTCTAGTTTTTGGCTTTGTTTGTTTTAAAGAAATCTCTCATTGTTTGTTAATAGCTTTTTTTTCCTGAATAATCTTGTCTATGTAGTATTCCTAACAATAGCAGTTAGTTAGAAATTAGCATAGATAGAATCTAGGGTAATCAAATGCTTCACTGTAACTTTTTTCATGGAGCTATCTATGAACACCACTTATTTCCCCTTTGGTTGCTAAGCCAGAATCATATTACTCTGGTGGTTACTTTGTACTAGAAAATAGAGTCTTTGAAAGGGATAGAGAATAGGCAGGTTAAAGGGCATTATTGGCATTCCTGAATCCATCTGTTCCTGAAGTAAGTTACTTCTGGCTTTCTGGGTCTTATCAGCCAATAATAACTGATACTATTTTGAAAGATGCTTGATTAGGGTCTCTTCAGATGTAACTGAAAGAGGTCTGATTAGTGCACAGGTGATCTACATAAATGTTAACTGCTCATATACTGTTTGCTACTCAAGAGCTATTACCATCTTCAGCAGGAATGCTTCTGCCATAAAACTAGCACATTGTCGGTTTTCAGTATAACAGGGATGTGTCATAAGGCCAATATAAAAATCATATTGTGTATAAAAGTTTACAACTGATATTTATTTTCTCATACCAACTCATGGCTTCATGTCTTTCTCCTTGTTACTGATTCTACTAGAAAAGAGGTTTATTAAAGAAAAGGACAATACTTATTTACTCTTCTGTCCCAAAAGGTCAGCTTAGACTATACCAATTAATTGATATCGTAGTCAAAGCTGTTTCTGTTTGTTTTTATAAATGCTCTAGAACTTCCTGATGTATAGGATAATCTATTATAAGGCTATAGAGGCAAGTCCTTGAATGTACGTACATGACAAAAACTTCTGGACCTTCTGAGGAATTGGAACTACAAACTGGAGAGTCATTAGTAATTGTTTTTGCAAAAATAACATGGGCTTTTTTAAAGCAAACTGTGTGGGCATACAAGGCATATGGATACATATTTGCAGGAATGAGTCAGGAAAAGCAAGCAAGGAAAAATGTGAGGAGGACATTTGATATCCTGCAAACCTCAGTAATTACAAAGTACATTTTAAGTGGATAATTTCCTTTTAACAAAGATGGAGAGTGAAACTTTTTGAAATATTATTCAGTAGCAGAGGAAGAGCTAATTTATTCAGCAGGATTACTCCATGATGCTTTACTTAGCCAACTAATACATTCTCAGAATATAAGTAATATTTAATGAGAGGCAGTAGCATATTTCTTCAATTAAAATAAAACCTCTATTTTCACCAAAGATAGTTTTCTACAAGATGGGGATTTTTTTTTCCACATAAAATTTTTGATAATTTATGTGCAATTAATAAATGCATTTGATGAATTTATATAATCTAGTAAGATTCCTTTCCTGTTGTGGGATGAGGGAAAAAAGAAGTTCAGAGATATAAAACCTTATCATCAACTATCAAACTAGTAATAAGATTTTCCAGCTTCACAAGCATCACAAAAATATCCTGAGGGCAATTTAGATTTCACCATTGTGTATTAGTAAAATCGTGTTTGTTTTCTTGGAACTTCATCATTCTACTTAAGGCTTTCAGACCTTAATATGACCACTTCAAGTTACTGCTTTGGTTAGAGTAGCCACAATGAATCATGTGTTTATCCCTTTTTTTTTTAATGTTATGTTAATCGCCATACATTACATCATTAGTTTTTGATGTAGTGTTCCATGATTCATTGTTAATTATGATTCAGCACAAAGAGATATTTGAAGAGTACATTGTTTCTAAGCTGTTTTGCTTCATATATATACTTGAACTTGAAAAATGTTTCTAAACCTAAGAAATTGTAGGAGTAAGTTTCTTACTGTAAAAATTGTTTACTTACTGTTACCTTTAGTTGTTCAACCTCTATAGCAGATCAGAAACTAAAGCCTGTGACGTTGCTTTAAGAAACTACCTCGGAATATGAAAAAGAGGTTGACTGTGGAATATTTTAGACACTGTGCCCTGAGTTACTTTAATATCTGTTGTTTGAAATAGGATCTACGCCAAAGCAATTATATTATTTTTTAAAGAAAATATTCTGATCAAATTCCATTTTAAAAGTAGTGAAATTTTAAACCACAAAGAATTCTAAGACTTAACCTCTTATACAGATACAGGATTTGGAAGCTCTACTGGAATCCTTTGCAAGCTGTCGGTGTTTGCCAAGTGACTAGAATATAGGGCATCATAAGAGAAGAGATTTAAGGCTTAAGGTCTAGGAATTCAGCATATGCATTTTTGAAATTCTGTTCACAGTTTTTAGTCAGTCTACAGGGTCTGTCACAATTTAAATATGAATATAAATAAAATCCCAAAGCCAGAGTAGTAATGTGACTATGTACTAGACAACTAAATTATAAATGGCATTAAAATTCACTCTGAAGAAACAGCAACTAGAATAACTGATACTTTGATTTATGCCAAACTGAATGCTCACCAAGTAACCTATTTTGCTTAATGTGATTGAAACTTATAGTCAAAACAATCTAACCCATTTGGATACAATGTGAGCTACTTAAACATTATAGGTGTAGTAAAACACCAGAACTATGGTGATCATGTTTTGCGGGGCAGTACTTCTATCTTCTGTTTAGAGCGGAGGTGAGTTAATTTGGTCCCTATGAACATTGAACATTTTCTAGCGGAAAATAGACAGAAAAGCATTTAATAGTAATGATTCAATAGTTTGTTTTATATAAAATCCTATTTGTTTAAACAATTCCTGTGGTTAAAAAAATCAGTGCTTTAATAAGTATAAAAATAGCACATAGAAAGACAAATATAATTTCATCAGATTCCTAGAAACAAATGGGGTTTACTCTGGGTACCTTATAGTATTAGCTTTAGGTGATTTAGTATGCAATCAATTTACACACCTCAACATTTATTTTATACTACACAATTTTTTTTTTTTGCCTCTCTGCACTATGCTCTGTGTATAACACATGCCAGTCTTGTAACTACATGTTGGTAGTGTTCTAGAAATCTAAAAATTGTATTCTCTATTAACTGATTCAACAAACATTATTGATTTCCTACCATGTGTCAAGTCTTGAGACAGGTTCTGGGGAAATTAAACATGGCAAAGACACCCCCTCAAGGAATTTAAAGTTCAAGGATCGACACATAAATTAACTAACCATTAAAGTACAACATATTAAGAGCTCTCTCTTACTTTGTGAATGCATACCCCACCTTTATTATGCAGTGACAACTCTGAGTTATGTTCCACATGATTTCTAAGAGGATCCCTAGCAGCCTTGGAGGTTTCATTGCCCACAGTAATTACCTGCTCATTAAGCCCCTCTCTCCCCTATTTTATTTCTCTACTCCCTTGCAGTAATTTCCAGGACCACCTCTCAAAAAAGCTACTTGTGGGTATTATTACCTCATATTCTTATTTTGGAAGACTCAAGCTATGACAGATAGAAAACTCCATCCATGTCTGCATAGGACTGGAATATTGGCATTCAGAGCCTTTCCTTGGAATTGATGATAAGAGAAAATGTTTTCTCTTTTTGCTAGAGTTTTTCAGTTGGTACAGCCAACACCATGTTCCCTTCACAAGGAGATCTGAATGCTGTAGGAAAGAAGTATTTGTGAAAGTACGTGTCCTGGTAGTTACTATGGTTCTTTCTTAAATTCTGAAAACTGCAAGGTGTCCTTCCCAGCTAGGCTACCAATAAATGCCATTCCTTATGTAAGTTAATATTTTTGTTCATAGTGTATGTGATCAAAAGAGTAATACTTAATGTGTACAGTAAAGGGAAAGAGCTAATTAAGTACAAGAGGTTGAATAAACTGTGTTCAACTTGCAGGCTGGTAGAAATATAAGAATATATAAGAAATATAAGAATGATATGAGGTTTACAGAGGTAGAGAGGACTTTCAATAAAATGCAAGTGGTTGTGTGTATAGCATGCAGTCAGGTCTCTGTTACTATCATGTGTGCGTATATAGTGAGAGATTAAAACCATTTCATGCTTAAAATATATTTATTTTCTAATATTCTGTTTAGGAAAGTGTCTTTATCTTTCTACTCTGAATTACATCTCAGTTTATAGGCAAGAACATCACCCTATCCAACACTCTCAATTTAATTTAAAGGGCTTAGTTTCCAAATGTAGCCAATTCAACCATATGTCTCCAAGGTGAAAGGAGCAAAAGTTTTTTAAATGACACTTTACAAAGGATTAAAATGTGGCAAAGAGAGTACTTGTAAAATGTCTTAGTGGAAGGAAGAATCAGATCATTTACCTGTGCTATTGATTTACAATTGGGATTCTAAGCTTGATGGATTTGTAGTAGTACCAGAGGAGGAAAGCAGTTGCATTTATTTATTTTTTTAAGATTTTATTTATTTATTTGAGAGAGAGAATGAGATAGAGAGAGAGCGTGAGAGGGGAGGGGGTCAGAGGGAGAAGCAGACTCCTTGCTGAGCAGGGAGCCCAATGCGGGACTCGATCCCGGGACTCCAGGATCATGACCTGCACCGAAGGCAGTCGCTTAACCAAATGAGCCACCCAGGCGCCCAGCAGTTGCATTTAAATGTGTCTATTACTCCAGTACATATACTATTATTATGGTAATGCCACATTACCTAAGGTGTATAATTGCAAGCACCAAATAAATGTGTCACTTGACAATATAGTTTATCTAAATTAAAAATTACTCTTTTTGACAATTAACATGTGCTTGTGTGGTAGCATGTGTTATTAGATTTAAATGGCTATAGATATTTATATTGGGGAAATTCTTCAAAGAAAATATATATTGCTGCTAATTAACTTTAAAGCATGTCAATAATTTGTTATATTTTAAAATATGAGCTTTTATACTCATTTTTTTAATTTTTCTTAAAATCACTGTTAAAAAACCTTATTAAGCCTATTAGAAATATTAGTTCTATCTTTTCATATTTCATAGTGTTTGAATTTAATCCGCAGCTATTTTGTAATAGTGGGTTAATTTTTCAAGAATGCTAACATTTGTGTAACATTGTTTTAAAATAAAAATAAGACAATATTTTAAAAAATTCTGACTCACCAAGAGAGAAATCTCTTTACTTTTTTGTTTTCATAAAGCTTTAAAATCTAGATAAATTAATTTTTTAATTAAGAAAAATAAAAATAATGCTTTTCTAATGCTTTTGAAAATAATTCATTTTTTAATATTTTTAGTTTTTATTTTAAAAGGTATGATTTTAACACTAACTTAATGGATATGAAAGATATACTCTAGTTTTTCCCTATTTACTTTCATTCCTAATTATTCCAAGTGGTATTACTTCTAATGTGAGAGTTGTCAAGGTATAGACCTGAATATGACAAAATGTTTCCTCATAAAGCTTCATGAAAATCTAACTATTGTTAATGTACTTTGTTCTGTGCCATCCCCTCTAGAGAATCAAATAAAAACTGAAATTTTTTTAGAAATAGAAAATACTAAGTGATTTTAAAAATTATACCTGTAACCTACATTGATTTGGCTCCTAAACGTGAGCTGTAAGTTTAGTAACTTAAGAAATATTTTTGGGGATGGGAAGATGTAAAAATATTAATCAGTCACCTGCATTCTCTATGACAAGGTAAAAGCAAGCCATTGTAAGAAAAAGATCAAGAGAATCCAATCCATGTGAGAATGTCACATTATTTGTGTGTAAAGAACTCTATTGCAGTTAATGGAGTCAGCTGAATTCTAGATAGGGATAAATAACAGGAGAGTAGCATAGGATGAATTCATTATACTTAAAGTTTTGATAGACCTTTAGCTGTCACCTGTCACTGCATATATTCAAAACAAATACCCTTCACACAAACAAATACTTCTAACACCAAGGACTATGGAAAGTGTAGTTTGGGACTAAGTACGTACACATTTTTCTCCTTTAAATCCCCCGAACACAAGCTTTCTCAGCAAAACTTTGGTTTAATTTAAATGCAATCCATGTCTACTTTATTTTTTTCTCCCGATGTCTACTGCATTCTAGCAATCTAATTTCCTCAGCCCATTGACATATGTTGCTGCTTGGTAACAAAGCTCCATCCCAGAAATGTCAAACTAAATGAATAAGGCAAAATCACAGAAAACAAGGTTATTCTGTGAGCTTCCCGAGTTTGCAGGTTCTGAATGTTCTTCTGATTTATCAGCCCAGCTGAACTCAGTAGGGGACACTGGTACTACTTCTCCAGCTAGTCAGTGCCCCTGAGTCCCAGGGCCTCAAAGAACATTTCTAAGAAACATCTTAGTGTCAAAATACCCTGCCTTCCAGAGAAAGCTAGTCATGCTAAAAGTAGGAATGGTGTAATGCATCCAACTTTCTAAATCTTTAACTTGTAAAAACAAAACAAAACAAAAAACCCCTACAAATATTTAAAGAAAAAGCTTATTATGTTATTTATAAGGGTACTACAATATTTATAATTTAAATATGATAGTAGTGGTGATTGATGATTGGTGAAATGTGTTGGAATTATAACTCTCTTACCTAAAATTAAGAGAACCATTTTAACTTGGAAATATCTCTTTAATTTCGTTTTTAATGCTGAGGATACAATACTGAGTGCATGAATGAAATTACAAGCATGCGACTTCAGAGTTTAAACTGAAGGCTTTGATAATTGAGTAAGAAAAAAATAGGACAAATTAATAATGAGACTTGACCTAAAGACTGCCTGATCTGCTAGACACATACTCGCCGTAGATTTCTTCTGTTTCTTGGTGCATCTTTATTCCATCTTTCTACTTTTAACCCATTATTATCTCTATATTTAAAGTGAAATTCCTTTAGAAATCATGTAGTTCATTCTGTTATTTTATTTAGCCTGGCTGACTCTGCCTCTTATTGAAGTATTTTTTTTAAAACCACATTTGATGTAATTATTGATGTATATGGCTTTAAATGGATCATCTTGCTATTTGTTTTCTACTTTCTGTAGTACTTGTATCTCCACTTTGTTCCTTTTTACTCTTGCCTTCTTTTGGGTTAAGTAATTTTTAGATTTCCATATTATCTCCTACTAAACAGGCAGCCAGATTTTGTAAGATGTAATAACCAGCTTCCCAAACCCCAAGTAGAAGCAGGTTTGGCACTTGACTTAGTGGTAGACACCACAGAGGATGGCAGTGGCTTGTAGCATGGTGTGAATGGATAAAGTAGGAAATCCTGTGTTTCTTGTAGGACTCTAAGTGAGGAAGTACAGAGGATTTTCCACCTAGCAGTAGATGCTGAAGCTAAAAGATCATGATATAGAAATAGAGATCAAGGAAGCTGTGTTATATCATCTGTATGCCAATATTCCAAATGACTTGAAGCTTTCAACATGAAGAGATATTTGAAGATAGAAAGGAAAGACTTCATGAGATGGTTTGAGGGAAGGAAGATGGCCATCTGTGTGTAGCTAGATCACCCTCTCTTTCAGATCCCAGTCTATGTGTATGCCAATAATAAATGCAGGTTTTGTAGGACAACTTGAATGACTTTATGTTCTTCAAACTAAAAAATCTGATTAGATATTATCATTTATAATATCACTGCAATTATTTGGTACTTGGTTATAGCACTGAAAAAGTAAGAGAAAAGAAAATCCTTTTGTTTCACACATTTTCTAACTAGTATTGAAAAAAATATTAGCAAGAAAAAATAAGTGTAAGAATATATTTTGTTGCCCATCAACAGATAAATGGATAAAGAAGAAGTGGTATATATACACAATGAAATATTATGCAGCCATCAAAAAAACACAAAATCTTGCCATTTGCAATGACGTGGATGGAACTAGAGGGTATTATGCTGAGTGAAATAAGTCAATCAGAGAAAGACATGTATCATATGATCTCACTGATATGAGGAACTCCTAATCTCAGGAAACAAACTGAGGGTTGCTGGAGTGGTGGGGGGTTGCAGGGATGGGGTGGCTGGGTGATAGACATTGGGAGGGTATGTGCTGTGGTGAGTGCTGTGAATTGTGTAAGACTGATAAATCACAGATCTGTACGTCTGAAATAAATAATACAGTATATGTTAAAAAGAAGAAGAAGAAGAAGATAGTAGGAAGGGAAAAATAAAGGGGGGATTCGGAGGGGGAGATGAACCATGAGAGACTATGGACTCTGAGAAACAAACTGAGGGTTCTAGAGGGGAGGGGGTGGGGGGAATGGGTTAGCCTGGTGATGGGTATTAAAGAGGGCACGTATTGAATGGAGCACTGGGTGTTATATGCAAACAATGAATCATGGAACACTACATGAAAAACTAATGATGTAATGCATGGTGATTAACATAACATAATAAAATAAAATTAAAAAAATATATTTTGTTTTATCTAGTTAATATATGATCATGGAAATAAGTGTTTAAATTGTCATCATAAATATTAAAATATTTAATGTATTTTAAAAAGTGGTATGCTGATTTTTTCTGACACAAGTCTGTTGAAATAATTACAATGCTCTCATTAAGTCTGTGTAATTTTTTTCATGTTCTTTGGTTTTTTTTTAATATAACTGGCATGTGTTTAAATGGATGACTGATTATGTAGCTCTGAATCAAAATAATTTTTCTTTGAATCACTTGGATATGTAAAGTAATTAAATAATTTGCCTCATCTGCTAACTGCCTTGTATAAATTTGATCGCTGAAGCTCAATTTTACTTTAAGATTGGCCGTCACATTAATTCATTTGCTTTCCACATTGTTTCATTTCTTCTTGTTCAAAGTTTTAAATACCTTAAAACAACAGAAACATTTGCAACACCCTATTTTCCCAAAGGATTTAATAACATTTGAACTCATTAAATTGAAACTAGCATAACTTTATTCATATATTATGTAAAATAGCGTTGTGTGAGAAGTCAGAGATGAGGTGTTTTCTTTCTTTTTTATCCTAAGCTTCCGCTAAGAGCATATTCTCCAGACTCTTTACCACTGACTGATTTTCACACTCTAAAGTGAGGATTGCTCATCTATATCCATCTCATCTCTCCTTGCAGGATTTGAGGGTGAACGTTGTGAAATTAATGTGAATGAGTGCTTCTCCCTTCCCTGTCAGAATTATAGTGACTGTGAAGATGGGGCCAACAATTTCAGGTAGAGAAACCAAGAAATAACTAGATAAAAGTTTATGCATCTAGTTGTATCTAAATACATCCATGTTTAGAATTTCAGTTGACAAATTGAACAAATTTCTGGTTATTAACAATTTGCCATGCTACAATTATTTAAAGCTTTGACTTTATATGTTTATATTAATGGAGCTATTAAGTTTCTTGTTTAAAAGATGTGTTTTTGCAGACCTGGGTTTTCTGGACCTCTATGTGAACTTGAAACAAATGAGTGTTCTTCTAGACCTTGCAAAAATAATGGAATCTGTGTGGATCTAACAAACAGGTTAGAGGCTATATTTTACTTAATTAATTATTTTATATATGATATTTAAATAACAAAATGAACATATATGTACCCATATTCAACTTAAGCAGAACATTCCCTATATCCTTGTGCTTATCCCCAAGTACTCCTCTACTTTTCCACACAACTGTATTGAATGTCCCAAATTTTTTGTTGTTGTTGAACCAAGGTTTTATTTTATGTTTTATTTATTTATTTATTTAAATTTCAGTCAGCATAATGTAATATTAGTTTCAGGTGTATGATATAGTGATTCAACACTTCCATACAACACCTGATGCTCATCACAAGTGCACTCCTTAATCCCTGTCACCTATTTGACCCATCCCCTTGCCTTTAATATATAGTATTAACTATTTGTATGCCTGCCTCAAAAAAATACTTAGTTTGCATTTAATATAACTGAAATATTGTGAGTAGTCTTCAGAAACAATTCATTATGTTGAACATGACATTTCTGCATTAATGCATGTATCTGTTGCTCATTTTTAACTGTTGTACAATATTCCATTTAAATATGTGTCAACATTTATTTATCAGTCTTCTGATCATAGATATATGGATTATTTGACTCTTCTTTCTTAGAGATAATAATACTATTAAGGTTTTCAAATATTTCTCTAAATACACAAATACTAATGTTACCTTAGATTTCATACCTAGAAATGGAATAGTTGGATCATTGGGTAGATGTTTTCACATGTATTATATCATTTTTTTATTTCATTTGAAAATTGAATATTCACACTCTTAATGAAAGTGAATAAGTGTCCCTATTTGCATTCTTAGATATTCCATTTGGGCTTATCTGCTGTGTGTAAAATTATATATCCTTGTTTTTCTGTTTTTATTTTTCTGTATTCCCATCATAACTTGTGAGTTTAAGCACTTCTTCATCCATTTTAAGATATTTAATTTTTCTTTTCTAGAAATGCCTATTTATGGTATCTTCCCATTTATGTTTTCTTCTTATTGATTTGTAAGAATCTTTATATATTTTTATTATTACTGCTTTCATTAATCATATTTACTGAAAATATCTTCTATTGAATCTGGCTTGACATTTTACCTTCTCTCTGATAAGTTTTGAGTGCTAAACTTTAATTTTAATGTAACCAAATTAATCAATTTGCTTATGGCTTGCCTTTTTTATCTTGTTTAAAACATTTACTCTACTTAAGGAAGAGCCAATTGCTATTCTTATCAAACTTTTCCAAAAATAGAAGAGAAAGGAAAACTTCCAAATGCATTCTATGAGGCCAGCATTACCCTGATAACAAAACCAGATAAAGACAACACAAAAAAGGAAAACTACAGGTCAGTGTCTCTAATGAACATAGTTACAAAAATCCTCACCAGCAATACATTAAAATTAGCAGCTCAATCCAGTAATATTTTAAAAAGAAACATTCACCATAATCAAGTAGGATTTATTCCAGGGATTCAAGAGTGGTTCAGTATTTTTTAAGACGAAGGTTGCTTATATTTCCTTTTAAAATATTTAAAGTTTCCCCCTTCATATTTAAATCAATTTATTTGGAAGTTGTGCGCATGTGCACACGCGGACGTGTGTGTGTGTGTGTGTGTGTGTGTGTGTGTGTGTTATAAGATAGGAATTTTAAGTTAATTTTTGCATATAATTAATCAATTGTGCCTGCTATATGTATTGAGTAACTTTGTTACTTACTGGCTTGGCCTGATCTGCAATGCCTTCTTGGTTGCAGAACAAATCTCTACACGAATATGTCTATTTCTTTGCCTCTATTCTGTTTCCTTAGTTCAATTAACCGTCCATGTGCCAGTGCCATAAATCTTAATTAGTTACCTTTGAAATATTTCAATACTGGTAAGGCAAGAAATCTCATATTCAGGGACTGTGGAGGAAAACCAAACAAAACAACAGAAGATGGATTTATGATCCATCTACCAGACCTAAATAATTGTGCACTCCTACTGGTGGAACAGTGGTATTTCAAAGATAAGCATAAGTTCAGGGTCGTTATCTAAAAACTTCTAAAAGGCCTGAATATCATTCTTTCATCAGTGAGCAGTGATAGTGGTAATGGCCTCAGAACCCTCTGAGAAAGGCTTCAAGAAGATACATGGAACCCCTGTGACTATATGTCAGGATCCTGCTGCAAAAAGACCTACTATCCTTCAGTTGAGGCACTGAGTCCATGACATAGCATAAGTCTGAAATTGTGTAAGAGGCTAGGAATCCCTACAAAGGCAAATTGAATAGTGTGTCTGTCCTGCAGACCTATATTCTTAATTCTATATATGTGAATAGCACCATAGCAGATTGCCCATGTATTTTATTTCTAGAAACTCATCACTGATTAGCCACTGTCAAGGATGTCTGAACTAATCCCACCAATCACCTTCTGTTTCTCTGAATTATTTGCTCATTTTTTAATCTGATAGTCAAGCATATACAACTGTTTTTATCCATTCTTGGATCCCATTATTCTAATTTATATCAGGGAGCCCAATTTTACTGTAGTATCTCACATTATCTCCAGCCTATAAAGGACAATCACCCCAGAGGTTATCAAGACACTAGTGCCCCCCCTCACAAACCCTGTTCTTGATCTTGGTGAATGGACTGTCCTCCTGGGTGAATGGAATTTCTTCCTAGAAGATAGGAATATCCTCCTGTATTCTCTTGGGATAGAAATTAAGGGGTAACTGAACAGCTTACTCATGATAGATCCATTCCAACATTTCCATGACAATAAACCTATGAATAGTTCCTTCTAATATATACCAAGAATACTCTGGAACTTCTACTTCACCAATCTAAGCTGGAATTAAGTCCTGTTTTTTATTAACCAATTTAACACCATACCCAGATGCTAATATTAGCACATTGAATCTTCTCTCTCCATCCATGTCAATAAGTTTAACTCATTTAAGTTTTATATTTATTCTCCTTTGGTCTACCTTAGGGTCAATCTCACACAGGCTCCCCAACTTTGTGACAATACAGATTGGTGGGGTTATGCAGCTCTTCTAGGGTATAGGCTAGCTCTTCCCAGTTAAGTGTTTCCATCTCTCATCAGCAAAGTTGGAATCTAACCCTTTTTATGGGCTGGAACCAATAAGAAATGGTTGGGGAGTTGGCCAGGGAAAACTGGTAACATTTTATAAGTCAGCTCCTTCAGCATATTTAGAGGAAGGCTTGTGCGCAAAGAAGCACAGATTCCAAAGAAACAGGAAAGGTTTAGCCTCTATCAGTAATGGAGATTAAAGTGAATTTCAGAGATTTAAGTCCCTTTGCCATATCTATCCTTTGTCTGCAGGGATGTGAACTCCTTCAAAGTTAGTATACAGGCTACACTGGTTTGCTGTTGTTGCTCAGCAGAAACTGAAAACTCAGTGGTTAAAATAGTTATTTATTAATATTTTTACATCTGTGGTTTACTGGTATTTGGCTCTAATATAGGCTGGATTCATCTAAGTTTCTCTGGGACATAGCTGAGCAGGGAGAAGTGTTTCACAGTCTATTAAGTCAGCTGAAATAGTTGTGCTCCAAGTGTCTCTCATTTTTATTGGACTAGCATGTTCTCACATGCTCACATGTGAGAAGTTCAAGAGAACAAACAAAAAACAGGTAAACTCTCTTAAGTCCTAGGCTCTGAAATAGTGCCCTTCATCTTTTACCTATAGATCACTGTGCAAAAAAATAACTGTAACCATGCCTGAAAGGGTGGGGTAAACACTCTTCCCATGATGAGGCTGTGGCTAGGAAGAAGAGTGGTAAAGAATTAAGATAAAAAATGCTATCAACCAAACAGAAGGTAGGATTAGTAACTGGAAAATAAGCTCACAGAAAACATGCAGATTGAAGCATGGGGCATTAACTGCCTGGCATTCCTAATTTGCCCTACATAGGACTTAGGAGATAGCTCTGAGTCAGAGACTAGAATGAAATGAATAGTAGAATCAAAATGATTTTACAAATGTAAATGAAGGTATTTAACACAAGTTAATTATATGGCTTCTAAAAACCAGTTTTCCAAGTTCTGTATGAGATCTCAAAGAGTTAGAGGAGGAAGTCAGCCAAAATGCCCTCTGCGTAAAAGAGAACTCTCATGGTACATTCATGAAAACAAGAACTATGAGTTCATTTTCAGAGAGATGAATTGATTATAAAGTTGATGTTGACTCTTCAATCTAGCTGATGACATCAAAGTGTTTCTCAAACTGAGATTATCCTAAAAAGCTTGATGGAAAGTAACCAAATACTAATGGTGAACAATCTGGCAACCAACAGGAAGAGTTTTTGTAAATATTTATCCTCAAGCTCGGCTCATGTAGAGGAAAAACAATACAGTACACTGAACCGTGACTGAACCAGCCTCTTCCTGTTAAGAAATAGATGTTGGAGGTTTCTGGATTGACTTTTGACCACTTGATTAGTGTTGAATCCACCTGGTGCCATCATCTTTTTCCAGAGGCCCTCCCTAGAAACTAGAAATGTAAGAAAGGAAATGGAGGTGACTATTCAGAGACATCCTTTGAAGATGATTATATGATAAACAGGAAATATTTGGACCCCCAAGGTGATTTCCCTCTGAATAGAAAAGAAATGGCAGCTACTTTGGAATTTGGCAGATTCCTGCAAAACTTACAATATGATCCAAAAATCACAGTACTTGGTATTTACACAAATGAGTTAAAACTTACATCCGATCAAAAACTAACACCCAGATGTTTATAGAAGCTTTATTCATAATTGCCAACACTTGGAAGCAACCAAGATGACCATTAGTAAGTGAATGGAAAAATAAGTTGTGGTATGTTCAGGCAATGGAAAATTATTCAGCACTAAAAAAAAAAAAAAAAAAGAGAGCTATCAGGCCATGAAGACATGTGGAGGAATCATAGATTCACATTACTAAATAAAAGAAACCAATCTATAAAAGCTTATATAGAGTATGATTCTAACTATATAACAATTTGGAAAAGGCAAAACATTGGGGACAATAAAGAGATTGTGGTTTCCAGGAATTAGAGAACAAGGAGGGAAAAATAGGTGGATTTGCTCAAAGGATATTTAAGGCAGTGAAGCTATTATGTATGATATTATAACGATGGACACATGCCATTATACATTTGTCAAAACCCATAGAATGTACAACACTAAGAGTGAACCCTAACATAAACTATGGACTTTGAATAATAATGGTATGTCAGTGTAGGTTCATCAATTGTAATACAATGTTACACTGGTGGGGAATGTTGATATTGGGGGAAGTTTTGAATATAAGAGGGCAGGGACTGTATGGGAACTTTGTACTTTTGCTTAATTTTGCTGTGAACTTCAAATTAACCTAAAAAATAAAGTTATTTAAAAAATACCATGAACATAGCAGCCTTTTCTCTTTTAAATCTGTACTTGGGCAGAGCCTCACAAGCTTCCTGTGGTTTGTGTTTGAGGCAATACACTGTTAGTGATAATGGAGTAGAAGCCTACAGTAAACAGAACTAAGTGTTGGCAAAATCAGTTTAAACTTAAGAGGGCATAACAAGGGGTGCCTGGGTGGTTCAGTCGTTAAGTGTCTGCCTTCGGCTCAGGTCGTGATCTCAGGGTCCTGGGATTCAGACCCATATCAGGCTCTCTGCTCAGTGGGGAGTCTGCTTCTCTCTCTGCCTCTGCTGCTCCCCCTGCTTGTGCTCTCTGTCTCTCTCTCTCTCTGCCAAATAAATAGATAAAATCTTTAAAAAAAATAAAAAAGAGGACAAAACAAAACATAGGCAAAGAACATGAAGAACCAATTTAAGAGGAAGAAAAATAAATGATTAGTAAACAAATAATTAGGAAACCTGAAATAAAATGAGATATTTTACGTCTTTCTAAGGTGAATCTCATCTGCTGCTCATGGGACGATGAAAAGCTATTTGGGGGAAATTATCATAAATCTCATGTGTATACCCTAGAGAAAATCTTGAATGTAAGTACAAGGAGATATGTACAAGTTAATACATTTGTGGTATGTTTACAATGGTGAAAATTTAGAAAAAATCTAAATAAATAAACAAAAATATGATATAATAAACATAATACATAAACTATTATGCATTATGAATAAAGCAATAGAAATATATTTGAGTGTTTATTGAAATACATGATTGAATGGAAAAGAAAGTATCAGAATAATATATATAACATATTATTTAGTAAAATATTATGTAAGAAGCTGCCAAACCATTTTCTAAATTGGCTGCTTTTTTTACATTTTTGCAAAATGCTTTGACCATTTTGCATTCCCACCACCAGTGAACAAGAGCTCCTGCTGGGGTGCCTGGTGGCTCAGAAGGTCAAGCATCTGCCTTGGGCTCAGTTGTGGTCCCAGGGTCCTAGGATCAGGCTCCCTGCTCAGTGGCGAGTCTGCTTCTCTTTCTCCCTCTACTTCTCCCCACGGCTTGTGCTCTCTCTCTCTCAAAAAAAATAAAATCTTAAAAAAAAAAAATTTAAAAAAAGAGCTCCTGTTGCTTCACATTCTTATGAGCATTTGGTATTGTCAGTGTTCTGGATTTGGACTATTCTAAAAGGTGTGTGGTGGTATCTCATTGTTTTGATTTGCATTTACCTCAAGGTATATGATATGGAACATCTTTTCATATGCTTATTTGACATCAGTAGGTCTTCTTTGGTGAAGTATCTGTTGAGATCATGGGCCCATTTTTAAAATTGGATTGTTTGTTTCCTTACTGTTGAATTTTTAGTATTTCTATATTTTGGATAATAATCCTTTGTCTTTTGCAAATATCTTCTTCCAGTCTGTGGCTTTTCCTTGTCATTCTCTGACATCATTTTTCACAGAACAGAAATTTTAATTTGAATTAAGCCCATCTTTATCAATTCTTTCTTTTGTGGATCATACCCTGGTGTCATATCTAAAAACAACCGCACCCAACATCATCAAGATTTTCTCCTTTCTTCGAAGAGTTCTTATAATTTTTCATTTTTCATTGAGTATTTTATCCATTTTGAGTTACAAGCAGTTTAAGGTGTGTGTCTAGATTTTTTTAAATTTTCAATGTGGCTGTCCAGTTTTCCAAAACCATATGTTGAAAAAACATTTCTCCATTGAATTGCCTTTGCCTCTTTGTCAAAGATCAGTTGACAGTATTTATGTGGGTATATTTCTGAGCTCCCTATTCTGTTCCATTGATCTCTTTGTTTATTGTTTTGATAATACCACACTATGTTGATTACTGTAGGTTTATAATAAGTCTTAAAGTCAGGCAGTGTCAGTCCTTCAACTTTGTTCTCCAACATTGAATTCTGAATCTTTTGCTTCTCCCTATAATCTTTAGGATTGTTTTATTAATATCCACAGAATAAGTTGCTAGGATTTTGATTGGGATTTCATTGAATCTAGAGATTATGTTGGGCAGAACTGACATCTTGACAGTATAGTCCCTCTATCCATGAACATGTAGTATCTCTACATTTAATTTTTCTTTGATTTCATTCACCAGTTTTGTACTTTTCTCATATGAATTGTGTACATATATTATTAAATTTGTACATAATTATTTCATTTTGGAGACATTAATATAATATTTAATGAAATTTTAAAACATATTTTGAAGAATGCACATCAATCTAAGAATAGGGATTTCCTCACAGTAGAAAGGGATGAAAAATGAATCTCGATGTATACAAAGGGTTTTCAAATGTATACATTTATACATTTTCCTTAAAATTATTCAGCAACATGGAAAAACATTGAGATGTGTTAAATATGGATGATGGGTATATGGGTGTTGATTATTGTATTCTCAGAAAATTACTCTGTTTAAATTGTTACAATAAAATCCACTTTCAATGCATTAAAATCTTTCAAAGACAAAAAAATAATAGCTGAAAAATAAGTAATCATATTTTCATATCCGTCTTCCACGAATATATTTTTGATATAAAGTACTTTTTTAGTGTGTTTTTAGCATATTGATATTAACTTACCATTAAAAATCTTTGAAATAATCTAACAATTCATTTAAAACCAATTGTATGTTCAGTACAAATTAAACTATAGACACACGAGAAAAATATTAAAAATAGTAATTATTATATAATGTATTTATTATTACGTCTATGTTTTTAATCTGTTCCATTCTCTACTTTGGTTATTGAAACTGGGGGCTGCAATAATTAATACTTAATCCTAATGACAGTATTTACAGATGAATTCCTTGAGATATGACAGCATACGGATGACAGGCCCAGTTCAATTACAAACCATTGCGAAACTGGACACTAGAATTGACATTTTCTGACATTTGATAGCATATGTTATCCAATAGAACTAATGTCTTTTTAAGTCACAGTTATCAGTTTACTTAGATCACTGACAATAATATTGAACTATGAAAAATTTACAGCTAAGGAAAGAATTTACCAGAACAATTACAATAACAGTGTCTGGTTCATTCAAAGAATATAGAAGAAAAATTTCCAAATGGCTGATGTGATTATCACACACAAATCATTATCAACAAGAATATTGTGACCAATTGGTGTGTGATGTTCATGAGTTTAGCAGTTCTTTACCATTACAGAGTTGAAAATGACTCGTTAGAGACAAAAATCTGTACATTCTTCTGTAAATTGTTTGCCCAGAAACCAGTTATTAATCCAAATGATTTATATTCTAGTGAACACTTTTCCATAACTCCATTGTTTCCACACCCATGTGTAGTAAAATTATAATAATGACATATAAAGACTATTTTAAAGATAATCACTCTGTGGAGCAAATATATTGGGTAGAAAAAAGTTGGTTTACTTTTTCTTCTTCCTTTTGCTTGAGATACACAGAATATATAGCACCTTAAAGTACACCATCTTAAAGATGTATGAACATATCATGTTCAATATTCTCTTAGATTAATATTAAATTTGGTAGTTTTTCCATGTGCAAATTTTACAAGTATTGTATTTACTTTTCATTATGTATGTTTGTATACTTAAATATGCTTTTATCCATTAAAAATTATAAAAGAACAGATGGTGAGTTTTACATATCTTAAAACTGATTAAATTTTTTAAATATTATCTAAAGGGTTTATTGAACTTTCACTTTTTTATAAAATTTTAGTGTGAGAATCCTTACCCATTTCACTAATAAAAATAGATTTTTCACTTTTTGATTAAGAAATGCCATTAATATAAAGAACTATGGTTCAGGATTGCAGTATAGAATTACAAGAAAGAGGTAGAAATTACTTTAAAATGTATTATAAATTATCTCAAAATTTGAATAGCTGTAACATAGGCTAACATGTTCTAATCATAAAGTTTCTCCTGCAGCAGTTTGTTGTTTTATTTTTGTGTTTTGGACTCTAGGTTTTTATAAAATGATCTTTTGGAAGAAATACATATGAAATCTTAATACTGTAAGTGCATTTTAAAATTAAAACTCTCATAAAAGATTAAATTAAATTAAAACTCTCATTAAAGATTTATATATTGGATCTTATAATATGATTTAATCAATATAATGGTATATTTTACAGTAACTCAGCTTCCTAGAAGCTTAAAAACAATTTCTCTACTAATTAACTTCTTTCTCATCTGAAATAAGATAAGAAGAAGATAAAAGAATAATTTTAAGAATAATGTAAAGCAGGGCCTCATTTTGGAGCTACAAGTCCCTGTGATTATCCTGCATTTTTCCCTCACCTTTCATTACGGCAATATCACTTTATGTAAAACAAAGTTACTCTTCTTTACCTCTACTTTTTTTTTCAGTGTACTGTATTTTCTTTAGAAGTCACCTGTTAAAATGCATTTTGGTTTTAGAAAAGTATCTTGAAAACCTATCTGGAAAATTTTAGGTCACTATCAAATTAAAGGAAATTTGAACAAAAAAGGTTCAATACCTTGACAAACTATTTATCCACTAAAACTTTCGAAATAGAGCTTTGAATTTAAATTATAAATTTCCATTTTATCAAAATATATTACAGGGGTGCCTGGGTAGCTCAGTCTTTAAGCGTCTGCCTTCGGCTCAGGTCAAGATCCCAGGGTGCTGGGATCGAGCCCCGCATCGGGCTCCCTGCTCAGCGGAGAGCCTGCTTCTCCCTCTCCCACTCTCCCTGCTTGTGTTCCCTCTCTCGTGTCTTTCTCTGTCAAATAAATAAATAAAATCTTTAAAAATATATATACATATATATCAAATTTCATGGTCTTAATTGTTGCTTCAAAACAAGATATTTTTAATATATGCATATTTGTGTTTTAAAAGTTGTTAAAATAGGGTTTCATCAAGAGAAAAAATGTTTTAGAGACTTTTAACATACAAATCAATATTACTGTAAGATTAACTGAGTCACTTAAGACATTAATAAAAATCAAGGTTCACTTTTACTTTTTCCCCATAACCTAGGTAGACCTGGTCTGCCTAATGTAGGGATGGGGCCCTCAGCAGCTAATATTGGAAGGGAAAATACACCAAAGCTGAAGGGATTGTCTTAGCTGGAGGCCAGTAGGAGGAGGAATCTGGTGAGGTTCCTTTCAGACATGCCTTATGCACTTTGATTTTTTAATGGTTTGAAGGGCCAGGGTAGGTACAGAGAGAACAAGTTGAGAATGTGCTGTCCTTGCCTCCCTCTCCTATTTGAGAAGAAGAGGAGCTGTGGGGAACAGGGGCAGGGAAGAGAGAAAAGGAGGTGGGGGGAAGGAAGGGAGAGTACATATATATTTTAAGTCTCCTGGAAAAGACTAGACACAGACATTCAAGGTTTTTGTAAATACAGAAAACAAAATCTGGGTGGCAAAAGGCAAGGGATATGGATATTCCCTGGTTTTCAAACAGAAAGAAAGAGGGGAAAGACACACACACACGTGCGCGCGCACACACACACACACACACACACACACAGAGAATTCTGTAAATTTAATGAATAAATTTCTGTTTATAAAAGATTGAGAAAAATCAATGATTATTATTATAATTTATCATTGAGAGGAAAGATGTCCCAAAATAATGTCTAATATTCAACCTTACAGAGTAAAGAATAGATTTTGTAATTTCTGGAAGTATGATAGCACTGTCCTAAGGACATGTAACAGATGTGTAAATTGAGATCAGAGTCATTATCTGTTATATTGTGTAGTAATGTAATCTATTAGTATGAAAAAATATTTCTTGCATACAACTTTTAGTGCTACAACTGAAAACACTGTCCAACTCCTACCCTGTGGTCCCTCGGAATCATCACTGATTCACTGGGAATACACAGCAGCAATCAATGAGAGTATCATTAACAAACATATCTTGATTTTAGTGAGGCATTTAAAAGATTCAATACAGTATCTGGACTATATTGGAAGATTCTAGTGAGAGAGTGGAGATGGAGAAAATTTTTGCTATTTGAACACAAATTCAAGAATCAGTGATTGGATCACCCTAAAAAGTGATTTTGGTCAAGATCCTAGTCACATGGAAGGCTCTTGAGAAATACAGTTCTCTTTTACACCAGCGTGACATTGCACGTGGAATTTTAATGCCTTCTGTCCAACTGATACAAAAATTATTGACTAACCAGTAAAACCTTTCCTGTCACCTTCTCTAGCATTCAGCTCTGTTTCTGTAGGACTTCACACCTTTCTCAATTGGCATATATTTACTGTAATGTTTACATATGAATGTCCCTAACTTCTTTATGAGAATTTTAAAAATAAGCCGAAGCCTTATTTACACTTGGATCTGGGTATAGGACTAACATCTGACATTCAATCAGTTAATATGTGGTACATGAGTAAAAGAGGAGCATGGGCATGTTAGATTTCTGGTGGTTATGTTTTTATAATTACAATTATGTTGAAACTAAAGTTAATTAGAAAGAATTCCCTCAAAAAAATCAGAATAAATATCTGTTTCAAAAGCATTACAAGAAAACCTGGTAAAGCAGTTTTATTTAGACTTCTACAAAAGGAGAAAGGAAAAAGTACTATTTAGAATTTGTTTTTCTAGGTGCATTTTCTCTCAATTTAATTTTATCTATGGAAATTAGTTTTATGTTTTCATAATATTTTTCTATGAATGCAAAAACAAAGATTAAATGATTGCTTTCTCTTCTTAACATTATTTATTGGCCTGTCATTGATTATTTGGTTGTTATTTTACTCATGTTATTTTTTATTTTACATATATATAACTAAAACTACTCACAATTCCATCTCAGGAGAATTGGTCTTCTATCTTCTGGAAAATAGATACAGACTGACTAGATGCTGAGATAAAAACATGTCCAGCACAATATCGAGAAATAGACTAAAAATAAATTCAGGGTCATTCTGCCACACATAGTTATATAGATTGTTGCTATAGCATAGACTATAAAGGAAAGAATCAAGGGCCCTTTGAGACAGGATCTGAATCAATAAAAAGAAATCCACATAGGAGCAAGAAACATTTCCAAGCTAAAGTCCAGAGGACATATCTGAACTCAGTAACTCAGATTCATCAGAGGTTGATGTTTAAGATAAAGAGGGGAGAGTTGGATATTGAAAGGAAGTTCAGTTGAAATTTCTGGAGACCATTCTCAAAGGCGAGGCTCTTGGGAGTCACTTCCTCGATTAAGTGCATGATACTTTGAACCTGACATCAAATCATTGAATTACATCCAATTTCTCCAACATCTGTCCATATAATTAAGCAGTAATAAGATTGTTTTTGCTAAAATGATCTTTTTAACTTAACCAGAAGGGATTTCATATCAGAAACATCATTCAATCCATGGACACGGTAATCTTCAATTTTTAACATAGGAGAGGGTTAAAGATTTATATTTATATTATAATAAAATATACAGTACAGAATTAAGCTCAATAGTACGTATCAAAATTCTATTAATTATTTATTCAAATACATTCATTTAAAAAATTCTCACAAAAAGAACATTTAAGGGGAAAAATATCTAGAAGGTCGTTAAAGAAGTCATTGAGAGGACATGACCTCGTGTTGATCTGCAAACTGGATCCTGGCAGTTAGGAGGCACCTCACTCTCTCCCTTGTCCTTGGGAATGCATGTTCTGTCCACTATTTCCAATTAGGGACCACTTCAGTGAGAAAGTCTTTTTCTTTTTTTTTTAAGATTTTATTTTTTATTTGAGAGAGAGAGAATAAGAGATAGCACGAGAGGAAGAGGGTCAGAGGGAGAAGCACACTCCCCGCTGAGCGGGGAGCCCAATGTGGGACTCGATCCCAGGACTCCAGAATCATGACCTGAGCCGAAGGCAGTCGCTTAACCAACTGAGCCACCCAGGCGCCCTCAGTGAGAACGTCTTAAGAGAGTAATGCGTTATTGACGTCATCAGGACTGTACACATGACAACCTCATTAATGCCTTTATGTAAACTTTTAAGATTTGGGGAGTGGTGTGAAGATCTGCTTGTCTTGCGGGTGCCCAACACAAGCCTAGAATGCAAGTTCCTTTGCTTATTAAAGCTGTCCCCCACCAATTTGGAGTGGCTTGCCTCTTTCTTCTGGCTCTCCTTGCCTTGCATCGGTGGGGACGAATTTCAAATTTCACTTGGGGAACTTTCGAGGCTGTGAACCAACAAAGGTGAATTATATTTTCTCCAAGGGAAAAAAAAAAATGAAGCGAAAATATTGCCATTTATCTAAATTAAGTTAAAAGGCTAAAATTTAATATGTACATATGAATTATGTATATAATGAAATGCTTTTTGCTAACACGTGATTTCTCATTTTCCTACTTTTCTCTGGATTTCTGTGTAATTGTGAATCAGGGTACCATGGACCTTTGTGTGAGTTGGATGTGAGTGAATGTGAGTGAATGTGAAATCTCACCTTGTCTAGATGGAGAAGATTGTGTCAGCAAAACTGGTGGATACAGCTGCCTCTGTGCTCCTGGTTATACAGGTAAACCTCTGCCTGCTCTGTCTGTAGCATCGTACTGCTATCTGTGAATGAATGGCAATCTTATATTTACTCTCCAGAACCTGAAATAACCTGGTACGTGAGGTGGGACAGGCCGTACAGGAGACTCTTTGTTTTTTGTAAAAAGAAAAAAAAAAATTAATAAAAACAAAAATGATGCTTTTTAATCTATTATTTGCTAACAGCTAAGAAATATATGAGTTATATTTCAAGGTATTTCATACTTTTATGCTTTTTGAATTGAAGTGTATCTGAATTATGCTTATATTGTTGTAATATAGAGAAGTATCAGTGTATGAATAATCTAAGAGAAATAATACCGTCATATCAATTACATAAATGTCATTACAAATATAATAAGATTAGCTCTTTTAAATATACTTACATGCCAGAAATCAGGGAGGCATTGTGAATTTAAAGTTCTAGCAGAAAAATGTAATTTGGAGTTCGCTGTCTCAATATCTATTCCACAACACAAATGTTAAAAGGCAAAAATCACCAAGAAGCTATGGAAAGGAAAATTCATTAGCCCTCTAAACTTCTGCTGAGAAACTGCATTTATGAAATACAAAAAGCTTTATTACCTTGTATACCGATATTAATTATGTGAGTACAGCAAAAATGTATTGAAATCTCAAGTTTCATTTTATTAATGTCTGAATTTTACACCACTGTGATCTCTTGGGTTCCTTTCCTGAGGGAAACTAGTTTAAGTGTATCTAATATTATATTCTATACTTGCAGGAGTAAAAAACACTAGAAAAATAGAAAGAAGATTGGAAAGCAAAACTGATAAAAAAAATTAGAAGTATTTCCTTCAGATAAGTGATCAGAAGGCAAGGAAAAGTTAATTGACTTGAACAAAAAATATGCAGGTGTCTTTCCTGAGGAATCCTGACGGATGGCATCAGAGAAGGTTACCTTGGTAACAATGGTCTCATGCACAAAAGTCTCTGCTTAAATTTTAAAAAAATTAAACCCTTATCTACAGATTTTATTACATAAGAGGCAGTACGTTTTGGCAATAAAACAGTATCCTTTCTAAATGTCATGTTGCCCATCGTATTCCAAATTCTTGGAAGTTTTGTTCGGGACCATAGATGCAACCTCACAATGCCATTCACCATGCTGTTGTTTTCTGCTGCTTATTGCTTACCAACACTGTTAAAATAGGAAATGACACACTGAGCTCAGTATGAATGAGAAACACATTTTGTAAAATTATTTGATGTAACACATTGTTCTGCTATTTTAAATCCATTGTAAAATTTGAAGGATTAACATGTTCTTTTTTTAAATTTATTTTCACCACCTCTCTATTTTTATTGAAAGCTAATGTGCTTGGTGGTGTTTCAAACTTTAAGATCGATTTGCCAATTATACACCCCTGTGGAAAAGTTGAGTACACAGTTGACTGTCTGATGTGGTCTGGAACGGAAATGTAAATTTGGGGAGTTATCAGATATACAACTATAAAACTGGATAGGATCACAAAGAAGTGAATGTAGATAGAACAGGGAAAATGACCAAGGTCTGACCCAGGGACACTGCAATATTTAGGGGTCCGTGAGAGGAAGAAGAACCTATAAAGGAAATTGAAGCGAGCAGTCAGTGATAGAGGAAGAAAAACAAGGACAGATGGATTGCAGAAAGCCATGTAAATTCTTTCAAGTAGAGACAATAACCAACAGTGTCAAATGTATTATTAGGTCAAATAAAATAAGGACTAAGTTCTGACCATCGCAGAAGCAATGCAAACGTCATTAATGACATGGTCAAAGAAGCAGTTTGGCTGGAGGGGAGGGTGCATAAGTCTGTTCGAGGTGGATTTAAGAGATAATGTGAGAAAATTATATTGCTGAGAGTGAATATGCACAATTTAGTAAAGGAAGGTTTTTATTTGTTTAAGAAGGAAACAAGAAATGATGCTTGAGGAGGGAGAGATTTACAATAAAAGGCTTTTTCTCACTTACATGCTTACTAAGTGACTCTGACTCCTGTTTGAAGAATAGATTGCAGAGTTTCAGTAGCAGCAGAGAGAGAAATTCGGAGGCTTTGGAATTACAGTTGACCCTTGAACAACATGAGGGTTAGGGGCGCCGACCCCCTTGCAGTAGAAAATCCACGTATAATTTTTGACTCTCCCAAAATGTTACTAATAGCCCACTGTTGACCAGAAGCCTTACCAATAACAGAAACAGTTGATTAACACACATTTTGTATATTGTAGGTATTACGTACTGTATTTTTATGGTAAAGTAAGCTAGAGAAAAGAAAATGTTATTAAGAAAATCATAAAGAAGAGAAAATAAATTTACAATACTGTATTTATTTTTTTAAAATCCGTGCATTTCAAAACCATGTTGTTCAAGGATCAGCTGTAGTTTTAAGTGATAGATTAGATCAGGATTGCAAAGTAGAGATGGTGAGACATGTCTATATGTAGCATATCATACATGCTCAATATATATTCATGAATAGAAGAATATTAATATTATATAAATATTAAGGTGTATAACTCATCATCGATTAAGCAAACTATGTTCCCTTTCCGTCTCTGATGAAAAAATCTTTAACTCCCTCTCATTGATTCATTGGATTCTGAAACATTTTTTACTTACTTTTACTTTGGGAATTCAAGCTGTTCTGGAATGATACTCTCATAAACATACATTCACAAAGCATATATTATGAAATTGATTAATGGAAAGCCCACTTAGGATTCCATGGGCTTCCTTTCAGTCACTACATCTGAATTGGTTTGGCCTATTTTCCAAGGAAAAATGTGTATTTTGAGCTCAGCAAATTATGCTTGGTTTTTGGTTAATTAGTGTAGGTTTCTCATATTAAAAAGAATGAGCTTTCTTCTTAATTTCACGATTTATTGGAAAGCTACCAATACCCACCTCACTTGCCATTGTAAAAGTGGGTCTCTCACCTGGTTAGATGGTCTAGTATGAGCCTTCAGGTGAATTTACTAGGTGGTAATTGGGGTAGCCAAGGTGTCTTTGTAGATACAGTCAATTCTGAGATGATTTATCTGTCATTTCAGGCTGGGTGTATCAGAGACTGGCAACTTCCTGGATGGGTTGGAGGATTGAATTCTCATACTTCTACTAGGAAGCTATGACCATAAACATAATTCACTCATACTCACTCTCTCCCTAATATGGATATATCTGGGAGACATTATAACATGATAGACAGCAAATGATATTAATTGCCATGGAGAAAAATTGTGTAGGAAAATAATTATAGGGGACTGGAATAAGGTTAGGAGTTGTAGAGTGAAACTTAAACAGCAGTCAGGGAAGGCCATGGAAAAACTGATTTGGTTTGAGATTGACATGCCATTTGGTATACACATACTTATGTGTATAGATAAAGTGGTAGATTGAGAGAGACAGATGAAGAAACAAACTTACACTTAATAACCTATAAAGATGAGAATATTTCCCTAATAACAGATTTTTATATTTTTATATACCTGGACCATTAAAGGAAGAGGTTAAACCAATGAAGAAGCTTTGATATTTCCAGAGGATATTAGAATCTTGATAGTGTATATATAAAAATATATTTTAAAAAAATCATCATCACATCACAAATCAAGTAGAGAAACATCTAAGAATTTTCGTTGTGGTTGGAAGTCTAGCAGCAGTCTGCTAACTAGGAAAAAAAGCAGACATTGTGTACAAAGACTGTCTAAGTTTAAGATTTTGAGAATTTGCGTATTCATCAAAATGCTTTCATTTCCACACTTATGTGTAATGTAGGCCCTGTACTTAGACATGATTTCACTTAAAGCAGGCTGCGGAGTGGGGGGATAATATTTTAGGGCAAATATAGAAAATATAACTAACCTGCATGCAGAAGCAACTTCTTTCAATATTCTTAGATATTTCTTCTGGTTTTTACTTTCATATTTCTTTTTTTTTAAGATTTATTTATTTATCTATCTATCTATCTATCTATCTATCTATCTATCTATCTATTTATTTATTTATTTATTTATTTATTTATTTATTTATTTATTTATTTTAGAGAAAGCCCATGAGCAAGGTGGAGCAGCAGAGGGAGAGGGAGAGAGAGAAATCTCAAGCAGACTCTGTGCCGAGCATGGAACCTGACTTGGGACTTGATTTTACAACCTCAAGATCATGACCTGAGCCAAAAACAAGAGTTAGATGCTTAACCAACTGCTCCACCCAGGAACCACTTGCTTTCATATTTTTAAATAGCATGCTTATACTGCTATTACTTGATTTTTTTTCAATTTTTCACATTATCTAAATAAATTTTCCTGTAGAAAATATTTAGCTGTGTTATCACCTTTTCTATTCAACAACTTATACACAGTTTTCCCACTACTTCCTCCCAAAATGATTACATCAAAAAATTTGTAGGAAAATGTCACTGTTAGTATTATTATAACCGTATCAGTTTTCCTTTTTTATTTTCATTTTATTTTTGCTCATTTTGGTAGACACATGTTTTTCCAATATTTTATTATATTGTTAAAGAACATTTTGCTCTGATTTTTAATTTCCAAAAACTCATTCTTGTCTAATATTTTTAGGGCATCCTTTAAGTTTTATTGATAAGAAGTTTTTTCTTTTTTCTCTATAATAATATTCATAGGATTTTCAATTATTTTAGCCTTTGCATTATCTTAATTTCCAAATTTGATTTTTTCCTCTGTGTATATTTTCTTTTTTTTATGTATCTCTTTATTTAGAGAGGGGTGTGTGTGTGTGTGTGTGTGTGTGTGTGTGTGTGTGTGTGTGTGTGTGTTTAGTATCAGATACTCCCTGATTATCAGTTAATATCTAAGAGAGAACCAGTAAAATGCTAATCGAAAACTCTGAGTGAATGAAAAGTCCTCGACTGATGATTTTTGTACTGTGTGTGAGTGAGCACAAATTCCATCTATTTTATTGGAGAAATCTGAAATGTCATTACTGATGGGCCTTTTCCCTTTCACTGGTTTTCCTAGAAAGAAATGGAGGTGAGAGAGGGATCATCATCAGGGAAAGATGTTTGACAAGATTTTGATAAACCAGAACCTTAGGGCCAGTTAGTTCTGTTGGTTAGAAACAGCCAACACATTTTTAGGGGAACAATATGTAAAATTCAACTGTTTTTTCTAATTGCTTTAATTATTACTTCAAACCTCTAGTGAAAGTGTACTATAAAGTGATTGTGTGTTAGTGGAACTTTGGGGAAATAAACAGACCAACATGGTCTCTAGCACAAGGCAAAGTAGTACAAAAAAAGGACAGAAGTCATAGGAGGAAAGAAGCAAAGTGGTGGATAAGAGGTTGGCATAGCTCACCTGAAGAAGTAGAAGGAAACACCCAGTTTTTCAAGAATTCTTGTTGATTACCACTTCCAGACCACCATTTTTGCCTCTTCCCCACCCAAATCCTTATCTCCCCCTGTGCCAGCCTAAATACTGTGGCTCACAATTATAATCACTGCTTGATTTGCTTCCATTATCCTACCCCTCTCCCATTCCATAATACTCACCTTAAAAAAACTCCACTCTGATATTAATTTCAACTTTCCATATATTTTTCTCTTACATGGATTGTGTAGGCCAGGGGAAAAAACACATGCACACACACACACACACACACACACACACACACACTTGATATTCTTACCTTGACTTCTTGAGTATAGACCTTAAGGAAGCCCTTGGTGCTGCATGGCAATGTGACTTCTCTCTAATCAGTTCAATTTCCCAATATCCTAGCCTATTATTTCTAGCTCTTCCTTCTCTTTTTAAATCCCCATAAGTCCCTCTTCTACTTAAATCTCAACTTCTAACTTTGTCTCATATTCCTGAGAAAATAAAAGTGATCAGAAAAGAATTTCTTTATCTTTTCCCTAACAACTGCCATTCTATGTGAATTTGCACTCATATACTGTGTTTTTTCCATTTTTCTCTCTTCCGATCCATGGTTAACCCTTCCACTGGTAATTTGATTCCATCCTTTATCACTTATTATTAAAGGATATTCATCCTGGAATTATTTTCTGTAATATAAATTCTTCCCTCCATACTATGTCACTACTACCAGCATGTACATATTAGTATTTACCTCTTTCTCATCTCATTTTTAATTTTTCTCCTTTACACGTCTGTCAAACTAGCTCTATTTTCTCTCTTTAAAACAGTATTATCAAAATCCATTGTCTATATTGAGTGTCCATTTCCTCACTGCTCATTCTTTTTCAAACTTTTTTCCAAATCATGTTTTTAATCCCAAGACTAAAATTAAACTCTTCTTGTGGGAGGTCGCCAGTTAGCCCCACCCTGCCAAATTCAAAGGCAATTTGTTTTTCCTCATCCTAGTTACATTATCAGTAGTATTTTACCCATCCTTCTACTTAAACACGTTCTAATCTTGGGCTCCAAGTTTCCACAATCACTAATGTCTTGTTTCCTTTGGTGGATCCTTCAAATGTTCAGAACTTCATTTTTGCTCTCCTTTCTCTAGATATATTTATTAAGTGATTTCATCTGGGTTTTTGTTTGTTTAAATACCATACATATATTGAAAATTACCTAATTTGTTTCATGAGTTCTGGCTTCTCCCCTGAACCCCCAACTCATATACTCAAACATTTCCACTTAGAAGTCCATATGACATCTGATTTCCCAGTTCTAAGGATTTATCTCAACCCTGCTCTACCACCAGTGTTTTCCTTCTCAGTGAATGGCACCATTGTTCACCAGTTTCTTGGGCCAAAATCATGGAGTTATTTTTGACTATTTATACTTTACCCTAAAATCTGTCAGCAGTACCATCGGCTGCATCTTCAAAATATATCTTAATTCAACCATTTCTTACAATCTGCATTACAATCACTTTCATCCAAGCCATCATCATTTCTTGCCTTGACTATAATATCTTAACTAGTTTTTGTCTTTCACTGTTGTTGCATTAAAACATATTAAAATATATCCCTCATCCAGCACCCAGAGTGATCATTTAAAAATACAAAAAAGATCATTTCACTCTCAACCTCCAAATACTCCAGTGCTTCCCATGATGCTTTGGATGTAATATATACTCCTCACTTTGCCCTACTAGATCCTATATCAGCCTGGTCCCTGGCTACCTCTCTGATTTCATTTCCTGCTATATTCTCCCTTACTCTCCCAGTTGACTTACTGTTCTATCTGGGTATGAATCATGTCCCTCGGACATGAGCATAGTTTTCTCCTTTATTTCATCAGGTCTCAAACGTGAGTTCCTCTTAGAGACCTTTCTACATTACATAAAAGTAATACTGTTTTCCTCTATCTGCCTTCCTTTGTTCCTCCATAGCAATTACCACTGTCTAATCATTATACCACTTAATTATTAATTTATCTCTTCCTGCTAGAATTGAATCTTTCAGTGGCAGGATATTTTCTGTCTTTTGTTCACTGTGGTATCTCAGTGCCTAGAACATTAAAATCATTCAAATACATTATCTATCTATGATATATATATATATATTATATATATTAAAACATTATACACTTAAAGTAATTTGATTTAATTGTATTTGATTTTAACTTTTTTATGTGTTATGCATAAAACTGCTTAGTGATTATAGAGTTTTAAGTGTTTTCTCTTTTCATTTACTTTCCATAATGCCATTAAAATAAACTTTTTTTTAAAATAGGAAATAAAATTCTCACTTTTATAATGTTGACTTATTGATACTGTGGCAAACCATTCAGAGAAGTTTTTACTGCTATATGCTGAAAAAGAAAGCTCTGCATAACCAGCTCATTCTGAATTAAAAGCATATATATATGTGAATCCATACCACCATAACACCAATTCTAAATTCAAGGGCAGTATAATTTGATTTAATATTACAAAGTAAAATAGTTATATGCAATAAATCCAAAAGTGACCTAAAATGTAAAATTTAGACCTTTTCTTTTACTCATTAACTCACAATAAATCTTTCTAAAAGGAAACCAATGGCAAATTAAGCCAAGTGACCTTATCATTGGTAATTCTTTATGTAATATATAACAATCTTGAGGCAATTAATATTTCATATTCTACAAAATAAGATGCTAAAAGTAATGGTTGAGATGATATACTGCCTAATAAAAGTGTATCAATTATCAGATATTTATAGGTCATTATCCACTTATAATTAGTTTTCTAGGGCAATGCTATTTATATGTCATAAATGTGTCCATTTGATATTTTACAGAGAAATTGGGCCTAGAGAAATTTTATAGATATATTATTAAAATATATTTTATATACTATCTTTAAAAAATACTTTATTATGCAAGCAAATGATTAATCAGAATGATGCTCAAGGCCATTGAGTACCCAAAATAATAATAATAGGACAATTCAAAATGTTAGGCACCGGTGGTTTTGTTTCTTAATATTTTCCTTCTTCCCAGGTTCTAATAGGTATGAGTACCCAAAGACTTTGACCGGAACTCTATGTCCAGAAGCATACATCCTCAGTCAATCAGTTCTCCTTCTATCTTCAAGATAAGGGTTTGACTTCCTAAACCACTGCTTTCTACCATTCAGTTATTATGCACCTTGGTAAATGTGATCCACAGGCTGAATCTATTTCTGTTTGGGTAGTAGGATTTATAAAGATAAGATTTTAAAATTAGGACAAGTCATGGTCCTCTTAATTTTTCCTTTTTATGAAAATTTAGAAGACCGGGAAACACTGAGCATATTTTTTTTCATTTTGGAAACAACGGGCTGGCTCTGAGGAGTGGCTACTTCCTTGCAATGGGGCGCATACTCTCCATTTTACTTGAGTTGTCAGCTGCACTTATTTATGCTGCTTACTTGACCACTGAATGCATTTGAGTTTGCCACCACCAGAATTTCAGAGGACCATAAAGAAAAGATTCCCCATTCTCAAAACCTCCACTCTCTTTATTTGCTGTCCTTGTCCAGAATTCTGTCTATTCCTCGATGAAAACTTTTACATTCACCTTCTAGCAGATTCCAGCCATTTTATTGGCAAATAAATCATCCTTTGTCTCTCAAACTCTTGTTTGTCATCACTTGACTTGCTTATCCTTTAGAGGTGTAATGGAAAGACACTTTGTACCTTTAAACATTTGGGATTTAAATTTCCTAGAAAATTTCTATTCAGGAAAATGCTTACACTCACAAAAACTCACCTACCCCAAAGAGGAGTAAAATAAAGCCAAGATATATTTGTAACATTTGTACAGTATTTGAAATGGCGATTAGGTTTTTGACATTGTACTGATGTTTGCTTTAAAGGTGAATCTTGGCTCTGAGAATGTGAAGGTAGTTACATCTTTATTTAGTCAACTCACAAGAGTTCTTTTACTTTTTTGCCCTCTCTAAGGAGGAAAAATAATGTTTCTCTCCCTAAGATATTCTTTTAATTTGTCTAAGGAGTTATATGAATATAATATTAATCTCAGGTCTAAAAGAAAACATGTGTTGATTCTGATCACTTAGAAACATTTAACTTCAGTTCCATGATGCCCATCTTATCTTTACAAAGGATAAATTAAGTAGACATGTAGATGTTCTCTACCCCATTACCAAAAGGGGGATTTTTTTGCATGTATGAAGCATTCTGGAAAGAGATCGGGGAAAAAAATCTCATCAAACCATGCATTAGAGTCTCTACAGGAACATGTTTAGAATTAGGAACACTACATTTATTTGTCCAATTAAAACAAAAATAACTTCTCAATTCCATTTCCCTGGATCTACTAAGCCTATTCAACCTACTAAACCTGTTCAACCCTCCTGACCCAACATATATCAGTTCAAATATGGAACTGAGCTAAAGGTGACACAGACTCCAGAGTAATCACAGTAGTTTGTGTCTAAAAGCACCTGAAACTCCTCTGACCAAAAAGCCATTGATCAGTCAGGATGGGTCTTTTGAGACAAAAATCTTGCTGTGCTTGTTTATTTTTCTTCAGTAATTTGAGATATATTAAACATGAGTCCCCACTATCCTAAGAAGCACCCTATATCTTTTCCAATAGTTATTTTTAGAAGATAGTATCCTGGAATATTAAAAAAATTCACTCACATCAATTCCTCTTCCTCATCATTTTTATTTTCTGCTTGAATAGATATAGGATAAAGGCATGAGTTTCTGGTTTTATATTGTTTTCTTGCATTATACTTATATAAATAAATATATTATTATATTTACATATGTAATTAGAACATGTTATATTAATATTTTATATTTATTTACTTATAAAGTATGTAACTATATTGTCAAACATGCACCTGTTAGGTATAGGATGTTTCTGTCACTCAAGGGAGTTTCACAATTCCCTACAATTCTCCACAGTTTCCCTCAATTCTCCTCTCCTGGATTACTGAATCTCTCTTAGACTACTGAAGTGATGTTCTCAGTCAGTTTCCTTGCTTCCGTTCTTGGCCTTTTGCAATAATTTTTTTATAGAATGGCCCTATGTAAAAATCAGATCTTATAACTCCCTGTGTAAAATACTTCAATGGACTTTTTGTTTGTTTGTTGGATAAGATCAAAACTCCTTAACCTAGCTCTCAAGTCCTTATACTATCTGTCCTACCATTATTCCCTTTTTCTCTAACATATTATCTGATGTATTGTGAGGTCAATAGTAGCCTAATGCTATGCCACAATCATCACATTATTCACCTCGCTTCATCTTATCATGCAGACATTTTGTCATCTCACATCATCACAAAAAGGGTAAGTACAGTACAATAAGATATTTTAAGAGAGAGGGAATGAGACCATATTCACATAACTTTTATTATACTATATTGTTATAGCTGTCCGATTTATTATTAGTTATATTTCTTACTTTAAACTTTATCATAGTTAATATGTATGTATAAGAGAAAACATATAGAGAGAGTTCAGTACTAGCCAGGGTTTCAGGCATCTACTGGGGGTCTTGGAATATACCTACCAAGAATAAGGGGAGACTACTATAGTAACATCAAAAAACTTAAAGTGATTTTTAAAAATTTATTTATTTCAAGAGAGCACGAGTGGGGGAAGAGGCAAAGGGAGAGAGAGAAAGAGACAGTCTCAAGCAGACTCTCTGCTGAGCACAGAGCCCTGACACAGGCTCAAACCCACAACCCTGAGATCATGACCTGAGCTGAAATCAAGAGTTGGACGCTTAACCGACTAAACCTCTTACAGTGATTTTTTTTTAATACTTAAAAATGTGATTCAACTAAGATAAAAATGATAATATTTACACATTTTAAAACAGGCAATCTTTCAAAGTTTTTGAAATATTCAATTTATCTTTATATACAATATGGGTATTAGAATTATATGTGGTATTAGAGCTTCTTCTGAAATGTACACAAGGATATTAATTAATCACAGGATTTTATTAAATAAATGAAATCAGAATTAATGATGCTTTTAGTAAAGCTTGTCTAATGATGACAATTGTCTAATGAAAGTTCATTGTGTGACAAATGTTAATTGGAGATAAAAGACCAGGAAAGGTACACAAATAATTACAAACCACTTACTCTGAATGCATGTTTTCAAAAGTAGGATTTAATTTTATCTGCTTTCCTAATAGGAAATTTCTGGAAACTCCAAAGAAGTTTAAGTGTCATTATTACAACAAATTCAGAGATGAAACCAGCTCGGCTTCACTAAGTGAATGTTGGACTACATACTATAATAATGCAAATGACATCTAAGAAACAGCTCCTGCCTTCAAAGATAACAAAACCGTGCCAAGCAAACAAGCCTTTATAGAGAACTCTACAGAACATAAATAAGAGAAGGGAGGGAAAGCCTCCAGATTTTGTTGACAATGTGTATCTGTTGTTCAGAAGGCTGAGCAGACTTTTGATCTACATGTCCTGAGCTGACTTGACCGCTAGGTTGAAAAAAGCAGGAGGAAAGGGACTGAGACTTTGTGAGTTCCTACTGTGGGCCAAAACCCTTGTCATATGCTATTTCAGTAATCTGTGTTAGGCATTATTTCAGCTTATAGTTGAGAAGACAGGCCAAATTTAGATGAGTTGTCTGAGGTCTAAAGGCTCATAGAAGATTTGGGACTGTTATCTGTGGCATTTTCTTTTTCTTTTCTTTTTTTTTTTAAGATTTTTATTTATTTGACAGAGAGAGAGAGAGAGAGAGTAAGCACAAGGAGGAGAGTGGCAGGCAGGGGAAAAGCAGGCTCCCTGCTGAGCAAGGAGCCTGATGTAGGACGGGATCCCAGGACCCTGGGATCATGATCTGAGCTGAAGGCAACCGCTTAACTGACTGAACCACCTAGGCGCCCCTAGGTGTGGCATTTTCTAAACCATATAACTCAATCTGCAGAAAGTTAAGGTAAAAACAAACCAAAAAAAAAAAGTCTGTCATCTTAATTATAAGTTCCTAAGAAATCAGTCATTTAAAGCTGAAAATAAAACATGACATATGGTCTCTTTGATATTTCTATGCCTCCAATTAAATATCTGGCTTTGATCGACATTTGTTGAATGATAGCTATATTCTGAATTGAATTTTTCATAGTAAATTCTTCTCCTTTTCCAAACTTTATCTCCTTTTGTAACTTCCGTCTGAATCCTCTACCAAGAAAGTAAACTCACCTATGTATTCCATCATATATAAACTTCTGGAACTTGAAGATGATAGACTAATTATTTCAATATTAATTAACCATTTTCAAATCATTTTTCTGTTTTACAGATTTTAATGTTATGCATCTGTTGATTTTGTTGAAATAGGAAAGTTAACATTCTCAGTACAGCCACTTTAAAATATTTATTGTATAATAGAATTTGTCATTGAAAAAAAATCACAATTTTAATCTTTAAAGATATATTTTATACAAAGATGATATCTTATTATAAAGTAAAATTATAAATATGATCTAATAGCATGACTCAATGAGAAAAATCTAGTATCAGAGAAATATAAGTAAAAATGGCAAACACAGCTTGAGAAGCATGGGAATTATACCTAACCATGAACCTTTTGAGCATATTTAACATTCCTTCAGTTAAGGAAGGAAAATTCTATTGCTTTAAATATTTTAAAGGTTACTGAATAAATAATAAACCATAGAGAAACATGGCCTATATTGGTATGTTAAAGGGAAATAAAAAACTGATGAGCTATTCACTTTCATATCTCTACTTTATAAAGTGACTCTCAAACAATTCTGGTGGGTGAAACAGATTCCCAGGTCTAAGAGAGACAATCCCAATTTCTTATTCCCCTAGGATACAGTTAATTAACAAGAAAATAATTGTGTCCCCCAAAAGAGAAAGAGACAAGTTTCCTTAACGTGCCTACTTTGTAAATAAATTCTAAGTATGGATGACAAAGATTTGATTAAATGTTATGGTTTTGCCACACTGATGTGATGTATTTTCGTGAGCATTCAAGGACTGGAATACAAGAGCTAGGCAGTTTACTAAATGTGGTATGGTAATAAAAGTAAGATTAAAATAAATAATTTAACGGAGGAACCAAACCAAATTATTTTCTGGTGATACATAGTAGCCTCTTACTTAATAACTTTAATTGATTACTTAATGAGAATCTCAAACCATCTGTTATATATATATCTTGTTTGTTTGTTTGTTTGTAATTCTGCCTTACTTATATCCCACCCTAGTAAAAGCTTCCATCACAAACTCCAGCCACAAAAATGGGTGCCATATATGATACAAATATTTCTCTCATACTCACATCCAGTCCATTACAAAGTCCTATTAGTTTGCACATCAAAATATTTCTCACTTAGTCCACTTATTTCCTGTACACATCAGTCTAAGCTACCATTATATTTCATTGAGCCTTCAAATCTAGAATCCTAACTGGTATCTGTGCTTCTATATCCTCACCCTCCTTTTTCATGGTATCAAAATGAACATAATTTCAAAATATATATAATAATAAATTACTCCTGCACTTGAAACCCTTAATAATTATTCCATTATGATTATAATAATAGATAATTCCACAAGATGGTCTAAAGATCCATATGATTTGGACACTAATTGGTTTTTAAATATCTGCATTTCTGGGGCACCTGGGTGGCTCAAAAGGTTAAGTGTCCAACTCGTGATTTTGGCTCAGATCATGATCTCAGGGTCATGAGATCAAGCCCTGTGTTGGGCTCTGCAATCAGCAGGAAATCTGCTTGAGAGTCCCTCCCTCTCCTTTTGCCCCTCCCCCCACTCATGTGCATGCTCTCTTTCTCTCAAACAAATAAATAAATCTTTGAAAAAGAAAAATAAATATCTGCATTTCCTATTTCCATCTACATTAAACTTTATGTTTTGCTGGTTTGTGTCCTGAAACACATCTCAAAATCATTCTTTATACAGAAAACCCTTTATCTTTTCTTTCTTGTCTGCCTGGAATGCTTTTCCATTTGCTTTCACATGATTGACTTCTTTAGATATCAGATCAAATATCACCTTCTCTGCAGGTCCTTCATATAGAATTAACCTATCTGTAAATGAACTTAATATCTATTTTATAATCTTTTTATTTCTTTCACAGTGCTTACCATAATCTAAATATTGTTAGTCTATATATTTCGGTATTTTCTATCTCCAAACATTGTAATTTAAGCTCCTCGAGAACAGAAAGATGGTTTTGTTCTGTTTCATTTTGTTTTTAAGATTTTATTTATTTATTTGACAGAGAGAGAGAGAGCACAAGCAGGGGAAGTGGCAGGCAGAGGGAGAGGGAGAAGCAGAATCTCCCCTCGGAACAGGGAGCCTAATGCAGGGCTCGATCCCAGGACCCTGGGATCATGACCTGAGCCCAAGGCAGATACTTAACTGACTGAGCCACCCAGGCGCTACCAGAGAGATGTTTTGGTTCACAACCTAGAAACATCCCTAGCACACAGTAGACAACCTCAATAACTGGTTTTTGAACATGTGAATAAATTCTGATAAAGTCACCAATGTTCTAAGATTGAAAACATAGGGTCTTCAGAATATTTTCATATCTTCATATCACTTTATTAACCTAAGTCAACTCAAACAAATTTCTCACTTTCAGAAGAGTTCATTAGAAGTTATAGCATTTCTGCACTTCTTGAAAAATATTTTTGTTTGCCTCTTCAAAGCAATAGTGCCAATTTAGCCCCAAATTTGTCATGTGAATGGATAAATCCATTATAAATCTAAAAAGAGAATTTTGCCATTGGATAGTGGGTAAGATCATGAGAACTTGTCCTCCCATATGGCAAAAACTCATTTTGATAGATTTTATATTTGACCCTAATCAGTAATAAGAACTCTTGCTTCCAACTGAGAAGTACCAGCAACTTAAGAACTGTTGAGTTTTGAACTCAAAGCAGTGAAAGGCACAGAAATCATCCATTTTGCTAACCAGGAATGTTAAAAACATTCCTAATACCCTCTTCAACCCCCTTACCATATCCAATTCACAACAGAGTTATGTTGGTTGATAACCTAGAGAACTCAAAACAAACCATGTCTCTCTGTCTCTACTATCACCAACCTTGTCTGATACTCTATTGTATAGACTTGGTCTTTTAAATTACTTTGGAGCTTATGTATCTTTATCTGCATAATAACTAGAGCAATTTTCACAGCCAATATCTATTATTTTACCTCTACACTCAAAAAACTTTAATAGCTTTCAGTTATTCTATCTATCACAAGTACTACAATGTTTGAATACTTTTGCAATCTACTCTGCATCTTTCCTCTGATTTTATGTCCTCCACCTATTTTGATCTTATTTCTGTCTCTTATCGACCTCTGCTTATTTCTGAAAAGCCCATTTATTTCCTGTTCACCTTCTACCAGGTGTCATTTTAAGTTACTTCTTCAGGAAAGGCCCTCTTCTGACATCTAATAATTACTCTAATAGATGCTTTCATAACATTAATTAATCTTCCCTTTATGGTATTTTTTCATTATTTTAATTTTACATATATTTGTGTGATTCATTAATTAATGTATAACTCCCTTCTAGAATGTAATCTTAAAGAAGGCAGGGAGATACTGTTTTTGTTCACTAAATAGAATGCCTGGCATGGAATCAGATTGCTATCAATGCTGATTCAGTGCCACGCAATGAATGACTATGAATGGAAATTTTCACATAATCTCTTTGACTTCAAAAGTAGAGGTAAATTATAGGCAATGATTTTAGGTTAATATAGAAAGAATGTTCTAACACATGCTCTTGTTTATAAATGAAATAAGCTTCCTTGAGAGTCAAATATTTACTAAAATAATAATTTCATTACTTATGTTGTATCAGGATTTTAAATATTATCTCTTTTACTACTGCCAACAACCATGTATGGTAGACATAAACTCAATTTTTGCAGATAAAAACATAGGATCTTGTGATAGGTGTAATTTTAGGAATGACTCCCTAAAAATGTCTTAGAATAATCTCTTCCACTTTGAATGTTAGTGAAACCTATGATTTGGATGAGATATTAATTCCATGGTCGGTTAAATTATATGGAGAAAGGGAGATTATCTGGATGGACCTAGTTTTTATTACATGAACACTTTAAGAACATGCAGTTTTCTCCAGCTGATAAGTAAAATGGGAAGTCAAAGAGATTCAGACCATGAAAAAGACTTGACCTGTCCTTGCTGGCTTTGATGATGGAGGGGACTACTTTTGAAGGCATGTAGTTTAACCTTTGAAGAATGGGCATGGCTGACACACAGCAAGGAAATGGAGATGTTAGACCTAGAGTGTAAGGAACTGACTTCTATCAACAACCTGAATGAGTTTAGAAACCAATTTCTCCCTGGGGCCTCTAGATAAGAGCCCAGTTTGGTTCTTATTTCCATCTTTTGAGACTGTAAGGGGAAGAAACAGTTGAGCCTGTCCAGACGTCTATCCTATAGAACTGTGTTGCTTTAAGCTGTAAAACTTGTGGTGATTTAGATATGCAGCAATAGCAAACTAATATATCTACTGAAGGAAAAATGACTCCCCACATATCATATATAAAATGTGGCAAAGGTAGGATGAAACCCCAAAACATGCTTGATTTCAAATCTCTAACTGCTTTTGCATTCAATTCACACTGCACTAAACAAATATATTAGGGGCAAGAAAGAGGCAAAAAGACAATGCAGGCGAATCAGAAATTATATATTCTTTCCTGAGTTATAGACAATGTAGTACAGTTTTCAAAAAAGTTGCTCAGTTGACAGGAGATTTAAGTTCTAATCCTGGCACAATCATCAGCTTTATTATTTTTCTATACCTGATTTTTTTCTTAATTAAAAAGAGATCCCTTCCAGTTCTATTTCCTATTAATTCTCTTGATTGGTTATCTGGTCCTCAAACAAAATAGCCTTAAAATATAAGAACTATCCTGACTTATTTTTTTATTATCCCAAGAGTATATAGCCTACAACTGACTATCAATGTATATCTCATCTTTACAGGTGGGTGGTAGCTTTCCTACAGCTACCCTACTAGTTGTTCCTTAGTAGCTATGAGGTAGTGAACAGAACTTGTGAAATGTAAAAGTCAAATTTTCCATATATGTGACTGCAAACCTTGAAGCTAACATTCCTCCAGGAACCTCATGAAAAAAAAAAATGAATATCTTGTACAAAATCCATTTTATCATCTACAAACCCTGTAGTTATTGAACCTAGACGTTGCGTAATGACATCGGGAGCATTTCTTAGGATGAGATGAAATTGTGATCATTGTACTTACAAGTACGTTGAATACCTTAGTTAATGGTTCTCTGCCACTGCTTGCATAATAAGGAAGATTATGGTGCAAACACTCTTTAAATGAAAGAGCTACTTGTTTTATATCTTTAATTTTTAACTTGGCTTTTCTTTCTCACTGGTTCATCTTCCTGGCACACAGGATCCTTGTGTTGCTCTTTATCATTCTTTCCTGATGTTCTCAAGAGCAGGGCCTGAATCAGTAGCAGCATAATACTTGATAAATATGGTCTATTTTTTCACTCCATTTTCTCTGACAATAACTTGATAGAATCAACTTTTATCTATTTGAGTAGGAGTGTATAATATAACAATTGAATTTTTCTAAGAATTTCAGAAGTTTAAAAATTATAGCAATTTTAAAAATTATAAATACAGAAACATAAGTTAAAAGTAAATTTGAACATTCTGAAGCAGGCTGGTATTTTGTCGGCTGTATGAATGCTAATACACTACTGTTTAACACACGTTTAAATGTATTGTGACCCCAGCTTGTTGCCAAAATGCTATTCAACTTCTGTATATGTCCTGTTTGAAGTGGATAACCATGTTTTAATGGTAAGTGAAATCATTAAAACAGTGTACAGAGATAATACTAAAAGCCTGACTACCTTTGTGTTTATCAATAGCATTTGCAGATCTGCCAGCAAAAAATATTGTAAGAGTATTCAAACTGCATGATTCAAAATATTCAATGATTACATATGGGACTGATACAGAAATTTCTCACCTGATAAGTGACATTGAAAAAGTCACCTAGGCACAGTCTGTGAGTTTTCATCTTCTTTTGGAACATTAAATATTGGTTATCGCCATAGGAAGAATTTTACACTGGATGGACTCACACTATGATCCTCAGTGGCAATCTCTAAATTTATCATCCTCTCCTTCACTTATTCTGTGTACTATTACCCAGGTCTTGCTATTTACACTAGCTGTATTCTCTTGTTTGGTGCAACTAAGACATTTATCCCCCAGCTCATACACCTGATCTCCTATACTCCCTCCCCCATTCCCACTGGAAACAAGCTATTTCTCATAATTTTGTCTCCTGTGCCCGTTGATTGTTTGAAAACATCAACCTATCATTATAAATCTCTCTCTTCAATCTCCTAGCAATGAAGTTTACTGAAAAGACTTCCCCAGAAGTGCTTCTTGCTTTTTTAAGCTTTACTATAAAAGCAGTTTTAACTCCTCATATGTATTTTTCAAACCTCTGGGACATTGTCTGTTCACCTATTCTACAGCTCAAGAGCAACTACTAAAATGTGTGTAAACACCTGCTTTTTGAATGATCGAGGCATAACCATGGTCACTAAAAATTATTTTTAAATATTGATATGGTCATTCTTAAAATCTATGAAGAAATAAAAATTTCTGAGAAATTACCCAATTATCTAATGAAAATTATCATAATAAAAATAATTTTCTCCATATACATTAGGGGGAAAGTGACAGGCATTTGTATCAGGTACTTGAACTGCAGAAATGAAGTTTTAATGAGCTCAGAGTCTTGCAAATAAATAATTAGCCTTAGTATGGCAACTATACAGACATATATAGAGAAAGAAGAAGAAACTATACACTGTAATGTATCAGAAAATTATCCAAAAATAACATGGCATATGAATTTAGATTCAAAGGAAAATAGACCTTTACAATTGGAGAAGATAGGAAAAGGGAATCTAAATTATTGCAGGTGAGGCATTTCCAATGAGTGTGAAGGTTATGATTAGAGTTTCATTCTGTAAATCGTTCACAGTGAGATTAAGAAGGTCATGAGATTTAACGGGTATTATAGTTTGATAAGGACTTTTTTTCATAGAGAAAAGGAGAAATTATTGAAAGTTATCAAGGAGAAAACATGTAAAATATTATTTGTGCTTTAGAAAATAAATTGATATGATAGAGGTTAGTGTAAATCCAAAAAGGATGTTGTTGAAATAATGTCCTTTTTTTTTTTTTGAAATAATGTCTTCAAAACGCAATTGAGACATAATGAAACCGAGCCAAGGCAATTACTAGGGAAATAGGAAAACAGATCTAGGAGGTACTATTACAGAAAAGTTGGATATGGGAGTAAGAATTCACGGATGGGGGTGCCTGGGTGGCTTAGTCGTTAAGTGTCTGCCTTTGGCTCAGGTCATGATCCCAGGGTCCTGGGATCGAGCCCCACATTGGGCTCCCTGCTCCACTGGAGGCCTGCTTCTCCCTCTCCCACTCCCCCTGCTTGTGTTCCCTTTCTCTCTGTGTCTCTGACTCAGACTTCTCTAATTTGTGCTTCTGAATGGAAAAATGAAGATAAATATGAGATATAAGAGAATCGATAGTAACTAAGGAAAATACTTTCTTACCATTGTAGTTATTTAAATATAGTGTTCATATTTGTTAGAATTTGTATAAATAAAATTTTCCTGGCCTGGATTTTTACTGAGATGTAATCATATGGCACTGTATAAATTCAAGGGATACAGCATAATGACTTATTTACCTTGTTAAACAGTAACCAAAATAAGTTTACTTAACATTCATCATGTCATTTGGTTGCAAAAAAAAAAAAAAAGAAAGAAAGGGAGGGAAGGAAGAAGAAAAAAGGTGTGTTTTCCCCTGTGATGAGAACTCCTTTAACAGTTTTCAAACATACTTTGCAGCAGTGTTAACTATAGTCATCATGTTGTATGTTACATCCTCAGTACTTACTTATCTAACTGAAAGTTTGCACATTTTGACCATGGCCATCCAGTTCCTCCACCTCTAACCCCCACCTCTGGTAACCACAACTCTTGATTTCTTTTTCTACGAATTTTTCTTTGGTTGGTTGGTTGGTTGGTTGGTTGGCTGGTTGGTTTTTTAGATTCCACATGTAAGTGACAGATTATATAGTATTTGTCTTTGTCTGACTACTTCACTTAGAATAATATCTTTTAGGTTCATCCATGTTGTTGCAAAATGGCAGGATTTCCTACTTTTTATGGCTGAATGATATTCCACTTTATAGAGATATATATAATATCTAAATATTGTACAAATATTACTCAATTTTATATTATGTAATAATAAATAATAATATATAATTATTAATATATATTTTATATCTATCCCACAACTTCTTTATCCATTCATTCATTGATGGACACTTAGGTTGTTGCTACATCATGGCTATTATAGATAATGCTGCTATGAACATGGGAATGTAGATTATCTCTCTTATGTAGTATTTTTGTTTCCTTTGGATATATACCCAGAAGTAGAATTGCTGGATCATATAATAATTCTATTTTTAATTTTTTGAGGAAACCCCATACTGTTTCTCATAATAAATTAATTTTTGATTGGTATTAATATTTGACTATATTTTACTTTTTTTAAAGATTTCATTTATTTGAGAGAGACAGAGATAGCGACAGAGATAGCGAGAAGAAAGCATGAACGGGGAGGGGAGGGAGAAGCTGGCTGCCGCTGAGCAGGGAGCCCGATGTGGGGCTCGACTCCAGGACCCTGGGATCATGACCTGAGCCAAAGGCAGATGCTTAACTGACTGAGCCACACAGGTGCCCCTATATTTTACTTTTTAAATAAAGTAATAGAAAACTGTAATACTAATTCACATTAGTTGCGTATAGAAAATCTAACACTTCCCCCAAATGTACTGCATTACCACATTAAGTTAACATAATTAATCTGTTAAAATCAACAGTGACATCTCAACTTAGATTTCAAAGTTCTTGTCACTGAAATATTGGTTAACTATTACTTTGATAAATAGAGAGCTGGCAGTAAATCTAAGAAATGTCTCCATATTTCTATTGAGGATAACATTTGTATCATCTTTTATATACCAGCTAGAAATTCAAACTGTGAAAAGCCCTGTAAGACTAATTTTTTCCATATACCCTAGCAAAAGCCTGGCCCCAAATTGTTCTTCTCCAACCCTGTTGCTAAATTCAAATTGTCTAACCAAAACCTACTAAACTGTAACCTGGAATCACCACCTCTGCATCCTGTTCTGTGACTAAAGCATCCTCATTTGCCCTACACCTTCTGAGAATGTGAACAGTGCTCAATTCTAGGAACAACTTGAACTTTGAATAATTTTCATCAATCTTTAATCTTCCTGCAAGACACACATCTTAGAACTGTTCTTTCACATTACAATGTTTTAATAAAAAGCTTGAGATAATGCCCCCTCTTTTTTTCTTCTTCCAGAAACCTCGTTGTTGGACAAGTTTCGATTCAATTCTTCAATACTAGTCAAAAATAAGAAATGTGAAATCTGTACTTTAACTCTTGGTAACAGGTAGCCATTGGAAGTCTGACAGCAAGGGAATAGCAAGACAGGAATTGCCTTTGTAAGATGATCAATTTAAATATTCTCTGAAGCATAGTTTTAAGTTGCAGAGAAACAAATAACAATCCCTTACATGATCTTAAATATAAATGGGGACCTGATTTAGACCTGTGGCAATGGAAATGGAAAGGATTGGCTAATTACCTAGAGCATCAGATTTATAATGGAATTACCTGTACAGTTTTGAGCAATAAAACTATAAATTTCAGTTATTTACAGTAAATGATATTCAGTAAATTTCACATAATTTGTATAAAGAAGGAGATTTAGAAAAATGGAGGGCTGTTTGCTTTTTGGTGGTGGGAAGAACGGGAAGTTGTTAAGGGAGAAGTGATGGAGGCAAGTTTTGTTTTAAACCTGAAAGTAATAAAATCATGTGGGGATTTCAGGTAAGTCATCAGGAATGAGGGTATGAGGCTTAGAAGAAGAAATAATGGCAGATGAATATTTGTGAGTTACCTGTATAAAAAGAATGTGGAGTCAGTCTTTTCTTGAAGGCTTTGGAAGGGAAGAGAAAGGAGTGAGGAAGGAAAGGATTAGGCGTAGGCAGAAATGAGAGGGAAAGAGAATTTGGATTGTTGTTAAGAACCTTCAATAAAACCACTATGTTTCATCAGATTTAAGGTGCCATCAATGATATGACTCACCATGATTTTATGCACCATGAAATGGGAAAAAGATTCTAAGACCAATATGTACATCCTAGGCTCGAAAAATACAGTATATTTAGGATACAAAGGGGTTGAACCAAGATATAGGAATGTTTTTAATTATAAAAAAGTGATTAGGTGTTTGGGGTGCCTGGATGGTTCAGTCGGTTAAGTTTCTTTTTTCTTTTTTTTAAAGATATTTTATTATTATTTATTTATTTGACAGAGAGAGACACAGTGAGAGAGGGAACACAAGCAGGGGGAGTGGGAGAGGGAGAAGCAGGCTTCCTGCTGAGCAGGGAGCCTGATCCGGGGCTCGATCCGGGGCTCGATTCCAGGACCCTGGGATCATGACCTGAGCCAAAGGCAGACGCTTAACGACTGAGCCACCCAGGATCCCCCAGTTGGTTAGTTTCTGACTCTTGGTTTTGGCTCAGGTCATGATATCATGGCTTGTGAGACTGAGACCTGCACTGGGCTCTGCACTCAACGGGTAGTCTGCTTGAAGATTTGCTCCCTCTGCCCATGCCCTGACTCATGCAAGCTCTCTCTGTCTCTCTAAAATAAATAAATAAATCCTTTTTTAAAAAGAACTGATTAGGTGTTTTATAGACAACAATTTACAATGCTGAGTCCCATGAGGTATGCATCTGTGCAGAGCTGGTAATAAGTACCTATAATAGGAGTAATTGAAAAATTATTTGAAGTGAAAGAGGCTGAAACTTTGCTGTAAAAGTCATTCCAAATACTGGCTGTTGAAAGAACCATGTAGGAATGATTATGTTAGAATAAAAGTCTGAAAGCGGGATAGGAACTCTGCAAGCCCTTTTCTACTGTTTATTTGAGTCTGTCTGAAAGAAAGAACAGTCACCTCTGGAGAGAGTTCCAGAAAACTTGGTGTCATCAGGAGAAAGCCAAACAAACTTATAAGAGGTTTCATCTATAGTTAGCAAGTGAAACAAGGGTTCAAGGGAAAGCTTAAATATGGAGAAAAGATGATTCTCATGGATAGGAAACAGATTTACTTGCTCAGAAATGGTTTAAAACCTGGTATCACCACCGGACTTTTTCTGGGAATTATCTCTCCTAGTTGAAGTTTTGGGAAACTGTTTTGACAAATGATTCATTATTGGGAATCAAGCACTGAACCTATGATGTCATTCAACAGCAACAACAACAAAAATGTTAAAACTTCAAAGTACATTGTTTACATGGTACATTTATCCTTAGTCATTTCTCACAGTGCTGGATTACTAAACTACTACTTTGGGAAAAAATTTAGAAATAATCATCACAATATATGCAAAACCGCTATACACTTATCTATGGTGTTCTCGTGATACGTGGAGACCAAGAGGTACCACTATAATCAGCAATGACCTTGTTAGAAAACTTCAGTTTAGTACAAAAAAAAAAAAAAAAAAGGAAGAAGGAAAGAAAGAATGACCTGCCTCATCAACCTCTTGTGTTTATTTTCCTTGACATTTTACTGTCCTAGAACTGGAAAATTTGTACCAGCACTTAGGTAAATAATGTGCTCCTCACAAATTTGTTTATCAGGAAGATTAGCTCAGTGTTAATTGTAAAACAAACACTATTAGCATTAATGCACTGTATTTTAGTTCTACTGACAGAGAGTAATAGTTGCAAATTTTAATGATGCTTGGTGCCAAACATTGTTAAACACTGACTTACTGAAAGTTGGCTCGTCGATTCCTGGAGTTTATGGAGAAAGTGTGGGTGTGTTTTGCCATTTCAGCCAGTTCCTTAATTTCTGAGGGTTAACTGAGAACTTTGGAATTATTATAATTGGGTTTAGGAGGTTAATCTTGATCATTTTAAGAAAGTGACAGTGATATGTTGGCAAATGTTTAACAACTAGTTCTCTGAGGGAAAAATCAACCTGATTCAGAGTTTTTTATTTTTTTATGTTTTTTTATTTTTTTCTGACTTCTGAGATGTACATATGAACACCATGGCTGATTTCAAGCTACCAACAATGTAATGTCAACTGGTTCACAAAACTGAAAAATTTTACAGTTGGCTCATGTGAGTGGGTGTTAGCTGAAACTAGCATATCATTTCATGTTGGTGTATTAAAACAACATTATTGGGGTGCTTGGGTGGCTCAGTTGTTAAGTGTCTGCCTTCGGCTCAGGTCATGATCCCGGGGTCCTGGGATCCAGCCCTGCATTGGGCTCCCTGCTCGGCGGGAAGCCTGCTTCTCCCTCTCCCACTCCCCCTGCTTGTGTTCCCTCTCTCGCTGTCTCTCTCTCTGTCAAATAAATAAATAAAATCTTTAAAAAAATTATTTAGTATAAAGAACAAAAGATCTAGGTATGGGTCTTATCTCTATCTTCCACTAGGTTGTCTGATCTGAGGAGCAGGAACTATATTATTTCCTTCTCCTTCTCGGAACAATTTCAGAAGAGTTAAATTCATCATAGTTTTATGTTTTCTCCTCCTCTTCAATAACAGATAGAAGATAGTGCTGTGGGAGTCACATAGGATCCAAAATTGCCATTTACCTGAAGAGACCACACAAAGGCATTTTCAGATTTATGTTCTCAAAGAACATGTTAGCTAAGTGTCTTACCTCCCTGCAAAATAAAAGTTACAGATGTACTAGAAACATACTGAAAACCACTACCAAGTAATGTAAGAGAGAGACTTCTTAAATTTGAAAGTTGTAGTGAAAAAGTACTCTTAGAGTTAAATCTAGTAGAGTTATTGATACAGGTCAATACATCATGAGACAGAAAAATTGATTGTATGGAGAAATTGAACTATTTCCTTATTTTAAAAAGGTATAAGATAAAGTAATGTTTTAGAAAATGAAAAGGAGTTTTAGATCCAAAACTTAAGTGATCTATGTATAGAGAAATGAAAGAGCAGTGGTCAAGAAAAAGCTCTCAATTTGATTTCTGTATTTCTTAAATTATAATTAAAATTGTATCTATATTCAGTTGATTTAATGTGAATGTGAAAAAAATTTAAGACAATTCCAGTTGTGTAACAGAATTGTCAATTCTGTGTTTGGATTCCTAGATTATTCATTCATCTAGAAATTACAAAATGTTCTGCACTTGTGTTTGGTACAGAGGTAAAAGATAAAGCATGCAGATTCTTGAAAGAACTGGACAGCAAAATATAGAGGGGTGGGGAGAGGGAAGAGGGAGTAAAAAATTAGAAGAAGTCTCTCAGGGGCAGGACCAGATGCAATAAATCCTAAATAGCATAGATATCTTTAAATTGCCCTCTTCAAAGACAGAGTCTGCCAGAGCAGATGCAAAACAAAATCCCAAATGATGCTTCATTTACAAAACTCATATAAAACTAAATGGCACAGGAATACTAAAAATAAAAGACTAAACAACAATACATCAATACATTTGAACTAAAGAAAGCACAAGTGGCAAAATTGCCATCAGAAATCAGTGTGGTCCTTTGAAAACAAACTGGTTAGATATAAAGGACGTGGAATAGTCATTCTTTTTTTTTAAATTAAACAGTCTAATCCATCAATATATTTTTCTCATTAAAAAGTAATACACGGACAAGGTAGAAATTACAAAAAACTCAAAAGCAAAGATTGCAAAATAACTATCACCAGAGGAAAACAGTAACAGTTGTATGATGGTATAGTATTATTTGGATAACCTATTGGAGGTAGTTTTATAATTGGTTTTATGCACAGTATATAGTATTTGGTCACCTGAATTTTAAATTAGTAATAACATGTTCTTAAAAACTCCCCATAATATTTATGAATTTTCTACAGCATGACTTTTAGTAGCTGCCTAAAACTTCATCATGAGGATATAGTATAGTTAATCTTAAATTTAGGCATCAATATACATTGCAATTTTCACTTTTATCAAAATAATCATCTTTCTAGGTATATTTTGAAGCATTTCTGAACACATCCTTTGGACAAATTTCATGGAAAATGCATTTGGGCATGTCTGTCTTTTGCCACAAATGAAAAAACTGTTTAGAGCATTTGGCTAAATTCCTTACTAAAGTGTTTTGTTTTTCTGCATTTTGATAGATTTTTACAATTTGAAGACCAACCAAAAATGTAAGAGGGTGCTTATTTAACTGTATCTTCACCACTACTGATTATTGCTGTTTAAAAAAAAAAAAATAGCCACTTTTTTTGGTGAAAATTATGCCTCACTGTTTGAATATGCATGTCACTGCCTGCTAATGAGGTAGACACCAGTGAGGTTAAATATTCATTTGACATCATAATTTCTCATAGAAGAAATATTTCTCTGTGTAAATTATCAAAAGAAACAATAACTCAAGAGGAATATATATGTGTAAGTATGCATAAAGATCTTCATTAGTTATTTGGATTAGTAAAATGTTGAAACAAAGTGACCTTTATTATGAAAGTGGTTAAGTAGATTATGATGTATATTCTTCATGGGATATTTTGCAGTCACTAAAATAGTATGATTGAAGACCACGTAGCATAATGGACAAAAAAAACCACAATGTGTTATCATTGTGTAGATAATAATTTTTTTTGCAGTGTGAAAGTGCTAATAAATGTAAACACTTGGACAAAATTAAAATACAAAAAGGGAATATACAAAAATATTAAGATTATGAGATTACAGGGATGCTTGTGTGGCTCAGTCAGTTAAGCATCTGCCTTCAGCTCAGGTCATGATCCCAGGATCCTGGGATTAAGTTCGGCATGGGGTTCCTTGCTCAGCAGGGAGCCTGCTTCTCCCTCTGACTGCCACTCCCCCTGCTTGCTCAGTCTCTCTATCACCCTCTCTGACAGATAAATATAATAAAAATCTTTAAAAACAAAAATGAGATTATAAGATTACAGAAATTTTTAGTTTCCATGATTTTTAAAAAATTTAATATGATTTTATGAAAAGTGGAAGGAAGAAGAGGAATTTGATGATGAACTCAAATGAAATGGAGATGCCTTTTTTGTGTCACTTATTTTTATTGTCATTATCATCACAGTTCAGATCAACAACGGTCCTAATAAAACTGTCACCCTACTAGGCCCCTTGTCTCTAGCCTTGATACATAGTTTTCAATGGTGGTTCTTGTTTTCACAGAATAAAGTTGAAATCTCCCTAATATATCACTCACAAAATTATTTGAATGTTTAGTAAAGACTCTCATATTTAACTCCCTGGGTTTGAATTCAGCTCTACCAGTTAATTCAGGAGGTTACATGTCATCCTTGTGGCTAAGTTTTCTCTGTAAAATGAGCATACAAACGATTCCTTAGCCAGTTGCCCTACTATTACCATAGTTCTTGCCTAGTACATAAGACTCAAATGAATTTTTTAATAAAATGATTTCTATGACCTTGATACTCATAGTACTGTGAATCCTCCCCCAAGTTACCTTTTAATTCTCAGGCCCATTATGCTGTTTAATGACAATACTATCCTGTAACGTGTTGGGGAACAGTTTTTGCCACACATTCATTTCACAAGTTTTCTCACGTCAGCACCACATCCCAACTTCCACAATCAACCATCTGGATTGCCCTACCCATCTATTATGTACATAGTTTCCACTTCTCTGCTGTCTTAACCAACTTCAAAATAGCAGTTAGGAAAGTACCTTTCCAGTAGTGTGATAAAGCCAGCTCACACTGGCTTATGAATGCTGATTATTAAATTTTTATGGACTTTGTGAGCTGGTTGACATAATTTTGCTATATTGAAATTCAAAAAGATGGGATGATTTGCACAGGGGGAATTAGATAGTGTTATAAATAAGACCTTGCCCCCTCATGGTTTTTCTTCCAAGAGCAAGTTGTTAAACATTTACCAGAACACCATTGTATCTTTACACCTTTAAACGCTTTGATTCCTACATAATATACATTGGACCACTCATTTTAAATCGGAAGACATCACTTCGAAGCTTGCTTTTATGACTATTTCATACAGGACAGAGTCACTGAGCAGTACAACTCTCAGAGTGCCTCATCTATTTCCTGTGGATAACATCAACGTGACAGCTTGGGTAAGGAATAAATCAAATGAACACATGAAATTTATTTGTAAATCATAAACTGCCACAAAGAAATAAAGTGCTATGATTATCACCTAACATTTCATTTTAACTGGATTTTAAAATTAAATATTTTAGAGACACATTACAGCTTTTAAAATGCCACTCCAGAAACAATACTGTTTTACTAAACTATGAATCGATGTGCAGCTCATAAGCCATTGCTTATCCCTTTTGTGTAAGTAAAATGTTATGCTGTTGATTCAAGGATTAAAACAAGCACTTCAGTAAAAGTTCCTTTAAATTTTGGAAAATTAAATCTGAAAGCAGTGAGTTCACTGGATATTTTTTATCATGGATTTTTAGTTTTATGATGAAATTGACTTAGTTTTAAAGTGTACTTCCTACTTAAGTAAATTGTGGGATTAGACAGATGGAGCACAGTGGAGATAATATTAATTAGAAGATTTTTCAATTTTTCCCATGCAGCTTTGTATTAAGAATAATAGCAAGTAGAGATGAACTTACTATGAAGCTACTTGATTTAAACTTTAGGGACTTCCACTTAGAAGTGGTTCTCCTACGGTTTTGTGCCTGATTTCATATTTATGATTTTGCATTTTTAGTATAAAAGACGGGTCCCTAAATTTTATAAGCCACAGGGGATTTTGGGGTTCCAATCAGGAACATTTATTTTCTACTCTATTTTGCTCCACAGCTTGGGCTGAGGGACTGGTTGGGGTGCCTTGTTTTCCCAAAGGGTTTCTCTTTGATGTGTTCGATTGACTCACAGAACCTCGATCAGTCTTGATGTCAGAATGTCTCTGTGCATAACCTGGAGGGTAGTGGGTAAACAAAATCTTTAAATTTCATCAAGACCATGGATTTCGGGGCCCATTCAAATGAAGAATAAAACCTATGAGCTTTTCATTGATCTCCTTTGTGGAGTTCCTGGTGGAGTTGTCAGAAATGAGAGAAACATGCATCGCAAAATGTCACACATTTTGTTGAAAGCTCCAGGACTCTGTAAGTGCTTCCATTTGTCAGCTGCCAGTCGTGTAATTGTAGATCTTTTAATCTTACTTTCTTTTGAGTTATTAAAGAAAGGTTTCAAGTGCTCAAGATATCTTTCCCCATATAGAAGTATAATTTGAGCTAGTAAAGGCCATTAAATACTGGTTCTCTTCTGACCGTTACCAAATACAAAAAATTATAATCCACCGAGATTCAACAAAATTTAACTAAATGTCATTTCATTTATATGAGGTGCTTTTTTAAAAAGCATTTACATTTGTGATATTTATCTTCAGAGCTCATGATAAAATGATGCAGTGATCAGTTTGATATAAATGCACCCTAAAGTTTATGTGCCACAAGTCATCCCTTACTTATTAGAGGTAAAGTCTGGATAGTCACAGTAGAGAGGCTGGGGCAGTCAAGAAAAGTGAGCCACACTGGGTGGCTAGTTACATGGACATTTCAATATTTTGACACTGGTCATGTCAGCATGTCCCACTGGACATCAGTCATGTTTATCTAGAATGAAATTGTCCTGTATTCAAATTTTAAGCATATCAAAATATTCTTTCTTATTTTTATTAAATGTAAACACAAGTAGCCTAAAATAGAAATCTTTTTAGAAAATCACTTTTTCTCCAAACTTTTTTTTTAAGATTTTATTTATTTATTTGACAGAGAGAGAGAGAACAACAGGTAGGCAGAGCAGGAGGGAGAGGGAGAAGCAGACTCCACTGAGCAGGGAGCCCGACGTGGGGCTCGATCCCAGGACCCTGGGATCATGACCTGAGCCGAAAGAAGACGCTTAATGAACTGAGCCACCTAGGCACCCCTCCAAACTTCTTTTTTATGGCTATTTATAATATTCAGTCTTGTCTACTGAGGTACTCTCTTTGTTACATAAAGATTTTGATACACATATAAGATGAAATAAGATTATAATGTTGAAGATGACTAAATAAGGTACGCATAATCAGAAACAAAGAGTTGTATGCATTTATCTTTATATATAAAAGCCATAAAATTAACCCTAATGATATCAATCCTTAGACTTAGGAGTTGGAAGGTGGAGTGCAACAGCCTGACTGCTGAAATTCAACAACACACACTAACTACATATAGGGTATTCTGGGCACTCATTCAGATTTAGTCTAGAAAACTCATTCCTAAAGTGTGTCCTCCAAGGTAATTCCAAAGCACTAACTTTGTGTGGGCACATTTAATCCTCACCATAGTCCTAAATGGTATGAAGTAGAAATTACTACTCTCTATATTGTTAGTCAAAGTCTGTTTATTTTAACTGTACCAGAACCTGTTAAGTAAGTGATACTTTAAACAATGAGTTATTTTCTGCATGACCTTAACAAGGGACCAAATAATTTATCTGAAATAAAATCCTCTGAATATATTAGTATTCGTGTGAGTCAATAAATTATAACCTGCATTTTGATACATGTATGAATCTCATAAGTTCTGACAATATTTTAATATGTTAATTTCAGTCAACACCTGAAATAATAAGTGATTATCTATATATTAAAACAGGACTCTGACTCATCTTTCTCTGTTACGAATATTAACACTTCCTCTTATCTGGTATCTTCCACTTTTAATCTGTCTTCATATGCCTAATTGCACTTACATATACACTGTACACCTTCACCTTGAATAACTCACTTTTCCAAAGCTCTAAACATAATTTCCTAATTAAACACATGCCTCATTTCACATGCCTTTCTTCACTTCTTCATTTGGTATGATCTAAAAACAGTAAAGGAGCAACATATATGAATTGGAATATTGTTTTTGCTTGTCTTAGCAATTCTGTGAAGGGTACTTTGAATCTCCTCTTCAAAAGTTCCTTTTAATGGCATAGTAATTGTTTTTATGACTTTTCCAATGAACTATGAAGTACTCTAATGTCAAGCCACATTCCTGTGGTAATGAAGTCTAAGAGAGAGAAGTCTTCTTTTAATCCTGGTCTGATATTGAAGAGTTGCCCCTGTTCTTTTCATAAAAGGGGTATGAAAAGATGAGGAGAGATAAAATTCAAATGAGCATCATTATCATCATCATCATCATTTTTATCATCAAATATTTATTGGTACTTGTCCTTTGCCCAGAGCTCTAAGGACTACTATAATGAATTTTAAAAGCCTTTGTCCAATCTTGGGATATTTATAGATAAAAAAATAAAGCATCAGGAAAAGTTTTTGGGAGAACTTTTGAAAATAAACATGGGTTATACAATGTCCCCATAAAAATCTTTCCAAACAATGAGAAAATTAGCAAAATGATTGCTAACTAAATGCTTAATCCATGCTTGTTCAATCCAATGCCTAATATAGTCAGCACTTTCGTACTGCTAGCAGTTCAACATACAGTACTGTAGGGCATCTCTTGAGATCGACGTATATAATCTAGTTATACTTGTTTTATGGCATTTGAAATGAAAATTCAAACTTTAAATCAAGATTTTATTTTTGCATTAGTGATACGTATTTTGCTAATAACTATAATTTATTTACCTTCAGTACTTTTTTATTATTTCTAACCGAATACTGAAAAGGACTCCTAGGAAAATGTTCATTTCCTGGAAAATTTTTCATAGGTCAGTCTTCCCAAAAAAGAAACTGAGATTTGCATACAGGGAACTTCTCGAGGATGGTTTCAACAGCAATGCCTGCAAGGGAAGCAGAAGTAGGACTGAGAAAGGAAGACGCTGAACCAAGATGTGGCTCTAACAGAAGCCTCAGTTAGTCACTCAGGGCATGCTGAAGCATCCCTCAGAGCTGAGCCAAACTGAGGCACTCTCATACACCACACAGCAACCAGTGAGGGGGCCGAAACTTGAGCAAGGCAGTTTCCTTTAGCCAAGGAAAATTCAATTCATGGGGAAGAATTCACTTCCAAACTGTTGGCAGAAAACACCTCCAGCAGCTGGAGAAATGAGTTCCTTTATTCTGAACAAGGATCTGGGATGGAAAATTCAATTCATGGGGAAGAATTCACTTCCAAACTGTTGGCAGAAAACACCTCCAGCAGCTGGAGAAATGAGTTCCTTTATTCTGAACAAGGATCTGGGATGCTCATCACTTCATATACCACAGTCAACCCCAACTGCTTTCAAAAATAAGTATACTTCATCTAAAAAGGCTCCCCCTAAATTCTGATTTGTCTCGTGTTCTGAGTAGAAACAAGAGAGTATTACTGGGAATAACTATAACTTCTGTCATTGAATCAGTTCTTGTAACTATAGCTGATACTCATCTTCCTGTTCTCCTATGCAATTCCTTCTTATTTGCTAAAATATGCTAGTTAGTGGATTACTTAGTGAAGTAAACTAGAATGTTATGCCTAAGAGTTCTGATCTCTTAGTAAGGCTGTAGCTGCTGTGTTTTGTCTATTTTCTGACAACATTGGGCAAAGAAGTACCAACATATGTCCCAATAGGTCAGCTCGATGCCACCTGTTTTCATCCTTGCCCATATTTTATAACAGCACCCTATACATCCTGACGATCTCCACCGATAACTTCTGTAAGGATAATGACTCCTTTCCTTGCCTGATTATCTCTTGGCACAAAGAGACCAAAGTGACTGGATGGAAGCCATAGCATTAAAAAAGGAACTCTTGTAGTATCCTTTGGTATTTCCTCCCTTAGGAATCAGGACCTGTAGATAACGGAGCCTGTATTTGCAGGAATGCAAAGCACAATTTCCCAGTGGTTCACAGAGAGTGATGGTAAGTGATCCTACTCTTACTTTTACCCTTGATGCCCAATTTCATGTATATAGTTAATTTGGGACATAACATCACATCATGATCATTGATTATGAGTGTGCAATGCATCCTTACCCAACCCCGTAAGCTCTCATCTCCAAGCTAACACCTAGCAGTTTTGGGATGGGGTGATGTATTATAGAACCACTGAATCTCACGGTTATATGACCATCACTGTGCTTTTACGTAAAGTAGATTCCTTGGTGCACTGAGATTTTAGGAGAAATTTAATATTGGTGGATCACCACTAAATAAGCCCTTGAGTAGTAATGCTGCTAAATGTCTGTTGGCAGGAGAGACAAGGAAGATATACCCACATCTGAAATATGTGTCAATTCTAGTCAAAATGAATCACGTAAGTCCAGTAAAATCTGCTGACTACCAAGTGGCTGATAGCTTTGATCTCTATTCCTAGTAGATTGGGTATTTAGGGAAAGCAATAACTGTATCATTCTTGGAACATGAGCATCCAAATATGGGGCCCAAGCATAGATTCTATATCCTATACTTTGTTCATGCCTATTCTGGTTGCTGAAGACAAAATATGACTGATGTTAATTGACCAAGTTTTTTCTATGTGGTTATTTAGTGCATCTTCTGTTGTAGATATCCTATGGTGGGTGTTAAGATGCATTGCTAATACCTTCACACTTCATGCTAACTCCCATTAATCCATATATATGCCTCTTTTCAAATTTTTTGACTCAGATTGTCTTATTCTTTTCCTTCTAGTCCAGTGGTAAACCAACCAGGTTATTTGCCACCACTTATGAGTCGAGGTATATTCTTACCTTGGCCCACTTCTATTTCTACCCAAAGACAATCTTCTGACTGAAAATCTGCCTATTGGAAGGATTTTCCTTTAACTTTATCTTTGTAGAAAACCTCTGAGTGAGGCTATAGGAAAGTTGCCATCCATTTTCAGTTCATATCTATAAACCAAGTGAACCCATCCATGAACCGTGCTCATGTTTGTTCCTTGTCCTTCAGATGGTAATAAGGGAGGGCTTCTTTCTAATATAACCATAGTGTAAATTGAGGGAGAGCTGCTGTTGCAACAGTAGCCCATAACATAGGAGTGCAAATTACATGTGATCTCTGGTCTACTCACATTCGATCACTGATGTACCATACACTGCTACTGCTCATACCCAGTGCATAAGATTTGTTCATAATAGGAAACTCTGGCTGTATGGATATTTGATGTCCCATAGTCATGTGTTTTATCTCTACCAGGACCCAGAAGTATGCCAGGAACTTTTTTCCAAGTTCAAGATAATTCTCTGCTACATACGCTTAGCCTAGGGTTTATGATTATCTTCCTCTATATTCCCCACTTTGTATATTTTTCATTGCAGGCATCTCTAATAACATAGAGACTACTGAGATGCGTGACCCAAGCAACAAGATAGCATGTGCTACAAGTTCAATTAATTTAGTAAAATTATTGTATGTTAATCTATTCAAATATATCTTCTGCCATATTTCTTTTTCCTTATCCTTTCCCTTTGACTTTTAAAGTGCCAATTTACAATTAAGTGACAGTCCTTGATACCAATCCACATCTTTTAGATGCTCTCTTCTGTTTTCTTACTCTTTTTGTTTATCTCTGGGTGTTTTAAGTTGAATAGTTTCTACTGACTTGTTTTCAGGTTCAGTGGGTGTTTGCTCAGCTAAGCCTAGCCACTGATAAGCTCATTAAAGGAATTTTTGATCTATAAGTATTATTTTTTAGCACTTTCATTTGAATATTTTTAATAACTTCTTTCTTTTGATAATCCTCATTAATTAATTCATATGTTCAAACACTCAACTGTTTTTACATGTTAGTTTTATCTTATAATTCCTCTCTGATAGTTTCAACCTCTGTTTCTTTTTTTTTTAAAGATTTTTTATTTATTTATTTGAGAGAGAGAATGAGAGATAGAGAGCACGAGAGGGAAGAGGGTCAGAGGGAGAAGCAGACTCCCTGCCGAGCAGGGAGCCCAATGTGGGACTCGATCCCGGGACTCCAGGATCATGACCTGAGCCGAAGGCAGTCGCTCAACCGATTGAGCCACCCAGGCACCCTCAACCTCTGTTTCATTTTTTATCTCATTCCACTGATAATTTGTGGGTTATTTTTTTTTTTTTGCTTTTCTTGATGTTCTCATAATTTCTATGAGTTCTTCATATTTTTTAAACTTACTTACTTTTAAACAATAACACTGCATGTTTTCCTAGATTATTCTTAAAAGAATGGCATTTGCTGGACTGCCTAACAAAACATTTTATGATAGTTCATCCATTTTTTAAATTTAAATATTGTTGATAATAAAATATCTTGTTATAAAATTCTCATTTTGGTCTGAAAAATGAAACAAAATGAAAAATTATCCCATTATTGTATTTTGTAATTCAAAATGGTTAGAAGTGTGCATCTGAATTTTCAAAGTCATTGATTCCTAAGTCCATTATTTATGTGATTATTGTGTGCCTGCATTAATTTATTAGGTCATTCATATGTATCATCCTGTATAGTAAGTTGTAATCATTTTCAAAATGTCATCATAATTTGGTTGTTTTCGTCATTAGATAAGCAGACTATTTGATCTTTGACAACCTGAGAAATTTTGTATGAAGTGAAAATAAATATGATCTCTGTCCTCAATCATCAAGTATGGAAGGTATAACAGTAATTCAAATAAATATACTTTAAGGATAATCTGGTAAAAGTTGTTAGCTAATTTTTATTAGGAAATATTAAAGGGAATTTTAAAAATTGAGTTAGGATTTTAGTAGGACCTGGGTAAAATCAGCCTTCAAATAAGCAAAGATAGGGAAATAACGTTCCAGACAGAACTATCAGGAGTAAACATAGATATAGGAAAATATAATATTAATTCTAATCTAGTTTGATGAAAGAAGTGATTCTCACATTTACCTGTGCTTTGGAAACATTTGGAGAGATGTTTTTAAAAATATAGCTTGTCAGGCATACTCCCCAGAGATTCAAATTTGGGAATTTATATATATTTTTTAAACTCCACAGGTAATTCTATTAGTCAGGTTTCTAAACTTGGGGACTAGGGTAGTTGATACTATCAGAAGAATGGTAAGAAAGGCAAGATTGACCTAGATTATTTAGTTTAAGGCTAAGAAGACTACATTTATTTCAGGAGACAGTAAAGGGACCATAAAATATTGGGACCATAAAATATTTTGTTAGGATAAAAGATATGAAATGAAGAGGATTAGGAATCAGAAAAGTCATTTTGGAAAATTTGTCCAACATGTAAGCCTGACCAGGGGGAGAAAATTGGGTAAGAGGGCTTGGAGAGAAAGTAAGAGAAGGAACATAGACTAGAGAAAAGTTTGTTAGATAGATGATAGATAGATGGTTGATAGATGATTGATTGATAGATGATAGAGCTATATTTGCGCATATTATTTCTGTTATAACATTGTTGATGCATGTAAATATTTTACTGATCACACTTCTCAGGTTGTATAATTTAGTGGCTTATTTTTTAGAAGAATTTATTAATTTCTTTTTTATAAAGATTTTATTTATTTAGTTGAGAGAGAGAGAATGAGAGATAGAGAGCATGAGAAGGAAGAGGGTCAGAGGGAGAAGCAGACTCCCCGCTGAGCAGGGAGCCTGATACGGAACTCGATCCCGGGACTCCAGGATCATAACCTGAGCCGAAGGCAGTCGCTTAACCAACTGAGCCACCCAGGCTCTCCAAGAATTCATTAATTTCTACTGTGCAAATGTTCGATACAGAGACACATGTTGAAGCAGTCTGGTAAAGAAGGTTTTGACACAGCAGAGGCCTGGAAAGTGCCCCAAATTCCACAAGTAATCATCTACTCTGCTTAGAAAAGGAGTTGCCTATGCTATTAATGAAATCAAGGACTCTTAATGTTAGGATTACAAAATGAAAACATTCAAATGTAAACTTGTATGTTGTGGATATGTTTGCCAAAAAAAAAAAAAACACATTTCTTTCCGAAGAAATATATATATATATAATGTGAGTTGTATGTTAAAAGCACTTAAACTTCACTAGGCAGATTTGTGGCATGAGTTTTTATAAATGATTTTAAATGAGATCTAGTGTGTTCACAAATAAGCAAATCTTTAGCTTGAACTATATGGGAACCTATTACATTTGAAAGTTTATTCCTTTTAAAAATATTTTTCAGGGAATAAAATTACTTTAAAGCTGAAGTCTCTGGCACAGAAGACAGATTTTTTTTCTTTTTAGGCACTCCCAACTCTATGTGCCCACCATCAATATTAGTAAATTGTGTTGCTTGATTTTCTTAATTTTGTATGTATACCATTTACTGCTAGTTTATGCACCTGTATTATATTTATAACTTATTATTTTTTTAATATTTTATTTATTTGAGAGAGAGCATGAGTGAGAAAACACAAGCAGGGGAAGCAGGCAGAAGGAGAGGGAGAAGCAGACTCCCCACTGAGCAGGGAGCCAGATGCAGGGCTTGATCTCAAGACCCTGAGATCATTACCTGAGCCGAAGTCATCTGCTTACCCAACTGAACCACCCAGGCGCCCCTATTCATAATTTTTTATAACCACTAAATCAGTTCTGTGCTTTGCAGCTTTTAAAAAGAGATAAAATAGTCTATAAATTAAGTCCAGAAATATTTTTAACTGAAAAGAACAGATTAAGAATCAACCTGTAATCCCAAGAAAAAGAAATAAATAAAATCCTATAAAATTCTTATTTTTTATTAATATAAAAACAATGTAATCTTTTGGTCTCTTTAGTGATTGATATGTTGATATTTAGTAACTATGGAATTATTATTCCAAGAGATTTTGTGGTTTTGTAAGCCCCAAAGCAAGCAGCAAGATAGCAGAAAAGAAAATAGGTTAGAGGGGCGCTTGGGTGGCTCAGTCATTAAGCGTCTGCCTTCAGCTCAGGTCATGATCCCAGGGTCCTGGGATCGAGTCCCACATTGGACTCCCTGCTCTGCGGGAAGCCTGCTTCTCCTTCTCCCACTCCCCCTGCTTGTGTTCCCTCTCTCGCTGTCTCTTTCTGTCAAATAAATAAATAAACTCTTTAAAAAAAAAAGGAAATAAGTTAGATAAAGTAAAAATAAATAAATATTTAGATACAGTAAAAATAAATAAATAAAAATTGTCATGTCTCTTCCTTTGTCAATGAAACCCACAATGTTCATCATTAAATTATTTGGAAAATATCTGTCACACTATGATGGAGCTATGCTGTGTAGGTATGTACCAAGCCAATGAGAACTAACTGTAGAAGGAGTCCAGAACTATGATTGACACAAAATATATGCTCAATGAATATGTGTTGGATACATCGATGAGTAGTAAGAAGTATCTGGTGTATAAGGCAAGAGAAAAAAAGAACTAAGACTGAGATTTGAACAAGCCTTGGTAATGTCTAACAAATACTAAATATTATTTCTTTTTGATTTGCTTGGATTCATGGAGACAATGTCAAAGCATTCATATTTGAATCCTATAAAGAAGATAAATGAACATGTTGTTATAATAATACATTATTATAAATATCACTTTTCATCTTCTCCGTGCTGCTAGAAATGCATATATACTCTCTGTAAGTCTCTCAACTGTGCTACAATGTAGATATCTTGATCCATATTATACAGATGAGTAATTTAAAGTTTGGATGGGTTGGTAATTATGGTTTTGTTGCATTCATTTTTTTTGTTGTTATTTTTCATTTCTGGAACATAATAATGGTTTTCCATTTATGGTGGAATATACAATTTCTATTTTTTCAGATTTATTATGGTATAATTGACAAAATTGTAAGATATTTAAAGTGCACAGCATGATGATTTGTTGCATGTATACATTACAAAAGGATTCCTCCCATCCAGTTAATTAATACCTCAGAATTTTTATCTTTTTAAGAGAATATTTAAGTTCTATTTCTTAACATATTTCAAATTATACAATACAATGTTATCAACAATTCACCATGTTATTATACATTAGATCCTGAGAACTTATTCATCTTATAGATAAAAGTTTGTGTGATTTCACCAACCTCTCTTTATTTCCTCTACTCCCGGCCCCTGGCAACAACTTTTCTTCTCTGTTTGTATAGGCTTGACTTTTTTTCTTTTTTTTTTTTTTAAGATTCCACATAGAAGTGATACCATGCAGTATTTGTCTTTCTCTGTCTGACTTATCTCAGCTTAATACCCTCAAAGTTCATGTTGTCACAAACAACAGTATTTCCTTCTTTCTCAGGGCTGGTAATTATGTATGGGAGATCATTTTGAACCAAAGTCTAACACTCTCCACACCTTTATTACTTTTTCACTTATCATGAGAAAGTTTCTCTGTTTGGAGGTGGGGGAAAAAATAGAGATTCCATTAAATAATTTCCCTTGGCTGTACAGATCAGATACGGTTTTCCCGGCACACAGCTCAGAGGGATCACTTCATTCCAGATCTGATTCTCACCATTGCAAGGACAGACAGTTTCCCCAGATTCTCAAGAACTGTTTTGTTCTTGCTTGGGAAGAGGCAGAGACTTCTGAGGAAAAACAAAAACAAAAATGATGTATAGAGCAAAATACAAACACACACATACACACACCCCAGTGATCTGAAGGAATGAAGCATTGAACTAGACAAACAAAATTCATGTCCAAAGGAAAAAAAAAATAAATGAGCAAATTTTGACTTGCTATAGGAGAAAAACATTAAAATCAGGATAAGGGTGATTGAGATTAAGGAAGAGAATGCAGTTTTAACTAGTGTAGTCAAATGGACCTCATTGAAAAAATGGCATTTGAATAAACGCCTGAAGAAAGTGAAGGGATGAACTGTGTGAGGTCTAGGGAAAGAGTGCTAGGAAGAGGAACAAGGTTTTTGAGGAAGCACAAGGTCATTGTAACTACAGCAGAGTAGTCAAGGGTAAGGATAGAATAAGACGAAGTTAAAAAGGTAAAAAGAAGACATGGCTCGTTTGGTGCTGAAGGATTATGGTGTTAAAAATGAAAAAAAAAAAAAAGGTTTACAAGGACCAGAATATCCAATTCAGTTGATCATTACATTCTTAGTCTCTCTAGAGGTTACTTAGGAAGTCAAATTATGACTACAGTTTACTTAATGGATATAACAGTAGGGGATTAAAAGGCTCCTAAGGTAGTGTTGATGATGTTGATGAAGATTTTTATTTATTTTTGACAGAGAGAGAGACAGCGAGAGAGGGGACACAAGCAGGGGGAGTGGGAGAGGGAGAAGCAGGCTTCCTGCGGAGCAAGGAGCCCGATGTGGGGCTCGATCCCAGGACCCTGGGATCATGACCTGAGCCGAAGGCAGACTCTAAACAAATGAGCCACCCAGTCGCCCTGGACTAGTCATTTTAAATACATAGTTTTACTTTATCATCTCAGTAAACCTGTGATGTCCTAATAAAAACACTCATTTACAAATGAGAGTAGATGATGAATGTGTCTTCACTAAATATTATTATTGTCACAAATATCGGCTCTTTCCTGTTGGAAGATCACTCATCCCCATCCCATTTACGATAGGCTTCATCATGTGACTTGGATCAGCAACTGAAATGTGGGTTAGAGATTTGAGAATCGGTATATGTTTGCCAAGCACCCTTTCCCCTGTCCCACGATGATGACAGTGTCCCAGGTAGAGGATGTCCCATTAACCTGTGCCCCAGAATGAAGAGAGTAAAAAGCGGATCTATAGTTCACCTTGGTCATGGAGTATGAGTGAGAAATATACCTGTGTGACATGAGCCGCTGAGATTAAGAAAGGGGTTGCTTTTTTGTTTTTATTATTAAGTCTAATGTGCACTATTATGATTGTTCAATCCATATTCTAAACCTAAATTGTGATGGCCCTTTTAAATACAGCTGTGGATTTGACCAATTTACACACATTATTTTTATAGGATCATTAATATCTAAAGTTCTACTTAGATAATAATATTTATGGTAAAAAAAAATAACCATTACATAATAGAATTTTGACTTGAAAACTGACAGTCTACAAAGAGAATTTCCAAAAATACTTTTTGCATTTGAGCCTCATTTGCAATACATCACAGACTCCCAGTGTGCCCGCTCTAAATAACATTCACTTGAATAGATAGTTCTACAAATGATACGAAAATTAGTTATGATATCACTTTGTAAAATGGCTTCCTATCTGCTAGTAGCCTTGTCCTCTGCAGCTTTTTGGCTGGTATGCAAACAAATGCTGAGATAGGACCTAACCCACACAGAAGGTCCTCTTTCAAATTGTTTATCTGAATTTTCTCGGGTTCCTTTTCACCATGACCATCGAAGCTTTCTTGATCCTCTTTCTCAGATATAGACTCAATTACTTCCATATCTTAAATGCCCAAAGCACTCAGTTTGCTCTCTCATTAGGACAGAAACCATGCAGACGCTACATTAAGATGTAGTATGGTGGTATCACATAGTGGCTAACAGCATGCCCTCTGCCATTTACTAGCTGTGAGATCTTGTGCTTTATTTTCTTATTCTATAAAATGAAGAGAGCAATTTCCATGTCAGAAAACCACTGTAAAGTTTAAATGAGTTGATCTATATAAGTTCTCAACAGTACCTGGCACATAGTAATGTCTCCAAGTATCAGTTATTATTAGTATCATTATTATTATTTTCTTGATCGTAATAAACTTGTTTATAAGCTTCTTTTTATTTCAAACTAGCTTATTTATAACTATCTGTTTTAAGCATTATAATAGCTTCGTGTTTAATAAGCTTATCCTTATTCTCAATTAAACATTATCTTCTTAGCTATAAGAGACATATTTTTAATTAGAACTGTTAAAAGATAAACTGAGGCATATTAAACATTTTAAGAGTTTACTTGCACAAAAATTGACTCAAATGGGGCAGCATCCAATCTAATACACAGAATGGAGCTCCGAGGAACTGTGCAAAATGACTTTTATAGCCTGAAGGGAGCAGGAACAAGGAAGTTATATTAGACAAAAAAGGGGGTTGGTTAATTGCAATCATTAGGGGCTGGCGGGGGTTTATCAGGGCCACTACCTAACTAGTGCTGATCAGGTGATTCCTGACTGGTTTAAGATTCCATTTCTGGAATCTAATTAAGTCTTGGCTTGGTGATGTGGGGCTTGCATAAGAGACTATTTTCGGTCTGTTGTCTTGTTTTTAACAGTATCTATTATATTACTCAGCATAGCAATTTAAGCACATATCATAGCAGCTGCGAATAGTCCACATGATTTGAATCCCAATCTGCTGTCATGGCCTGTGTTATTTGAAAACATTATTTAAACTCTCCAAACCTTTGTTTATTCACCAGTGAGTTAGAGTTAATGATATCTACCTCCAGGTTAGATGACCATTAACTAAGGCAATATATGTAAAAACTTCAACACAAGGCCTGGCACACCAGTAAATGCTCAATTGATGGTAGCTAGATGTTCAGTACAGATGGACACAATGACAGAGGGATTATTCTAACCACTTTTACCATGTCTCTCTACTTTTTCCTAATATGTCTCACATGTAAAACCTGAAATACAATCTAGCTTTCCTCTAAGCTTTGTTTATGTTGTTCTTCAGATGTTTTCTATCTATAAACATTGCCTTTGACATCACATTTCTGGATTAACAGGGTCACTCTCTTTTCTCATTTTGTTTTGTTTTTCCTTTTTCTGTTTGGTACCCCTGGTTGAGCACAGAGGTACTACACGGCAGGTGCTTAATAAATATTTAAAACTTGGCCTTTGAAAACACTAAGTATTTTGCCAAAATTAGGTTGCATTCAGAGATCTCAGTCAGCCCATTAATAGACTCACCAAGACCAAAGTTAGAAAAATTCACTCTTTCTTATCTCCTATAAGTGAAAAATATTTGACTGTCAAGAATCACTATTAAAAAAAACTATGAAAAAAATCTATGAATTAGTATTTACAGTGACAACTTGATATAATTCATTACTTCCCTAACATTCTCAATTAGCAATTCCTCACACTAAAAACAGATTTCTTAAGTAGATTAAACTTGTACTTTGTTTTTCTCATTTACATTAAATTAGTAATAATTAATAAATAACTGAGAGTTCATAGACCTCTAAACATGTTTAACTTTGAAAAATGTTTTCTTTTGGGCGCCTGGGTGGCTCAGTTGGTTAAGCGACTGCCTTCAGCTCAGGTCATGATCCTGGAGTCCCGGGATCGAGTCCCACATCGGGCTCCCTGCTCAGCAGGGAGTCTGCTTCTCCCTCTGACCCTCTTCCGTCTTGTGCTCTCTATCTCTCATTCTCTCTCTCTCAAATAAATAAATAAAATCTTAAAAAAAAAAAGAAAAATGTTTTCTTTTGCTACAATGTGTCAAATTACCTTTACAGGAAGGGAGTCTTGATTTCTTGGTGACATTTATCATAATGAACAAACTTTGGAGTTTTACATTTAAATGGTCTCATGTTTTGTCTTGTCTCTTCTATTGTAGTCATTGACTGCGAAGTAAATGTAGATGAATGTCTATCAGAGCCCTGTCTCCATGATGGAACTTGTATCAATGGCATCAATCATTATGCCTGTGACTGCAAGAGTGGATTTTTCGGAACACACTGTGAAACAAATGCAAATGATTGCCTCTCAAATCCTTGTCTACGTGGAAGGTAACTATTTTTATTTTTCTATTATTAAATCAGAAAGTAAATTTAACTCACAATATTTAAGACTTAATGTCAAGAGAAAGTTGATAAAGATAATTTTAATTATGCTCTTTCATAAAACGAGAGCTAAGTACAGTTAAGATGACAGATGCTGCCTGTTGTACTTAATGCAATGTACTGATACATTATCTCTGCCCTTCTTTTATTTCTGCTCATTAGCATAAAGTAATTTTCAATAAATGTGGATTAATTGGACTTTAATATACTTAAAGGTAACTGCTCACAGTAATAGAAGTAGCAGGTAGGATGATGAGACATTCTATTATTTGCTCTGTGAAAGGATAAGACCACATACTTAGTATTTAAAATGTCCCTAAGTAGACTGGCTCTCTCATCCCCGTGTGCATGTAAGGTATTTTTTGACTCTTTTTATGGAATTTTATAGTAACTCTTCTGCTCATGGGTAGAATATTAGTTCATGCAAATTTAGACCCTGGGTATTTCTAGGAGATGCAGGTGGCAAAGAAGAATGGTTCATAGATGCACCAGCCTTTCTCTGCAGCATTATTTTTCTTTTCTAGTCCTGCCACTGACTTTATAAGCAGGGGAGGGAGGATGAGTATGGGTAGCTCATTGCAGTGCAGTTTGGCCATAGCTGACTTCGGTTCCCTACATAAATTCTAGACATACTTTTTATCTTTAGAACTGTTCTTTCTTTACATTGCCATGGGGAAGATGGCAAAAATTAAAATTGATCTGTTCTTTCAGTCCAGTCACCTTGATGGATAAGAAGCCAGGAACAGACTCTGTCTTCTATTGCTCGTGGGAATGCATGTTTTTTTACCTTAACTGGAAAAGAAAAAATTAAAATAGTGATGTTTCTTTGAAATTATGCTCTACTCTCTTACTTATTTAAAAACGTAATTCTATGTTTCAGGTATATAGATCTCGTTAGTGTGTATCAACATTCATGTGTTGCAGAATGGACCAGCTCAAGATGTGAGATCAAGATTAATGTAAGTTTCATAATTTTTATTAAATTTAAACTAATTTAAAAGAAAAGCCAAACTACTTGTTATAGCTTTCAGAGTCATTTCTTCAGTAATTATTGATGATTTAACTGCTCTCACGTTTCTTCTTTGGAATTCCTCAGTTACTCCAAACATAACTAAAAATCATAGCTTCTTTTCATTTTTCCTCTTCTGTGTCTTGTTATCATCAATTTCTACAATCTGGAACCCTCATTAATTAAATCCTGGAAGTGGTTATTGTCGAAAGAAGGCTCGAAAGGCTTATGCTTTGCCATCTGCCTCCCCCTTTCTGGTCTGAAGATATACAGGTGTCTGTGGATGTCTAGGAATGAGAGTACATTAAATTGATCCAGATAGGGGCGCCTGCGTGGCTCAGTCGTTAAGCGTCTGCCTTCGGCTCAGGTCGTGATCCCAGGATCTTGGGATCGAGCCCCGCATCGGGCTCCCCGCTCCGCAGAAAGCCTGCTTCTCCCTCTCCCACTCCCCCTGCTTGTGTTCCCTCTCTCGCTGTCTCTCTCTCTGTCAAATAAATAAATAAAATCTTTTTTAAAATTTTATTAAAAAAATAAATAAAATCTTAAAAGAAAATAAATAAATTGATCCAGATATCACAAGAACATAAATACTGGCTGTATGTGCCAAGAGGTGGGTACATGTAAAGAACACCAACACCTGTAATACTCTCAGGGTCTGTGTTCGAGTCTTCAGGAGTCTGTAATGTGATTGACTCATGGCATTTTTTGTGGGATGCGTGATTAGTTGAGAAATGATAGTTATCTGAAGTCTGAGACCATATTGAGCGGATGAGAATCTTGTGAGCCTTCCTGAAAAATGGGACATTCTTCCAAATCCTTCCTGTTTCACATGGTAAAGGAAGGAATTGTTGGGACTAAAAAGAGCCTCTAATATTGTGAGACTATAGATATTTTACTTAAATCCTTTGTCTCTTACCCTTGTCAATAAAATAAAGCTACAATAATTCCCACATCACACAGTCATTGGTGTGATAAAGCACATATGACATGATAGATATTCAGCAAATGGTCCTTTCAGAGGAAGTGATGGGGTGGTTAAATGCATTAAGGAGAAACAGGATTGAGCCACCATCTTGCTACTTACTTGCTATGTGTTCTTGATTAAATTATTTACATTCTGAAATCATATTCTAGCTATTCAATGAGGGTAGTCATAGTAACACCTCTTGAGTTGGCATGAGGATTAAATTAGATAATGCATGTAAAACAATTAGCACATTTTCTGACACATTATCTTTTTAAACTTAAATATTTATTGATATTACATTGATTTGTTTCTAGATAGTGATGCCATAGTTGATGTGGAAAAGGAAGTGTCATAATTAATAAATTCCCTGGTAAGAATGGACAAGGCATTTATCTTGTTTGCAGTTATAATATTGCCTATGGCAATCTCTAAAACCCTATCTCTTGATAGTATAAATGTGGTATTCTTCTTCAGAATTAGACATATAAGTAAATAAATATTTTCTTTTATATATAGATTTGTATATATTCATACCCACATCCATGCAATATTGTGAAAAGAATTATTAAAATTCTACCTATATACTTCTAGATCTTTTCCGTATATTTTTTACTTTATTTTAACATAAAACTGGACTCATTATCCTCCTTATTAAGTGACTTTTTGTTTCACTTAGTGTATCTTAGGAACCATTGCATTTTAAACAAAGAGTCCTGGCTCATTCCTTTTATTTTTTTATGCCCACTGAAGCATTTTATTTGCACGTATGTATTACATCCCTAGAAAAAGAATTGGATTTTCCCTCCTGTGTGTTTTCATCTTGCTTCTTCATGGCCTATAATTCCAGCTGATGTTGTCAGTACAATGAAACCAAAGGGATGGAGGCAGATTATTCTGCCATTTTTCTAGATCTTTGAGTTGTGCATCAAATCTGGGGCTGATCATTCCATACTTGTTTAACCTGTCCATGAGGTTCACAAAAAATTTCCCAGCTCTTTGATTATCAATAATTTCAAATTCACCAAAGTAACCATGATTCATCATCACAGTTAGAAACCAGACAATGACTTTAGAGTATGGCCTACTAAGACCCTAGGGTTTGTCTCTCTTTTCAGGATCATTAATGCTCTTGAGAATATCTGCCAGGACATTCACGTGCACCATTATGATGGTATGAAAAGATTGTAGAAAGAGCTTGACTCATTCTTTTTAATAGCTATATTTTCCAAATAAGTGTTGAGGAACCTCACTTATTTAGGGGTACCTGGGTGGCTCAGTTGGTTAAGCATCTGCCTCTCAATTTCGGCTCAGTCCTTTCTTTATAAGACTTGTAAATTGTGAGATTTTTGTATTTTTTTTAAGTTCAATTAGCCAAAATATAGTACATCATTAATTTTTGATGTAATGTTTGGTGATTCATTAGTTACCTATAACACCCAATGCTCATCAGATCACGTGCCCTCCTTAATACCCATCACCAGGGGAATGTTGAAAAAGAAAACCAAAGCTGGGGGCATCACAATGCCTGACTTCAAGCTATATTATGAAGCTGTGATAATGAAGACAGCATGGTACTGACATCAAAACAGACACACAGATCAATGGAACAGAATAAAGAGCCCAGAAAATGGACCCTCAACTCTATGGTCAACTAATCTTCCACAAAGCAGGAAAGAATATCCAATGGAAAAAAGACAGTCTCTTTAAGAAATGGTGCTGGGAAATTTGGACAGCCACATGCAGAAGAATGAAACTGGACCATTCTCTTACACCATATTTTTTTATTTTTTGTATTTTTCTTTACTTTTTACTTTATGACACTGGGCTTTGCATCTCTCTTTAGAAAGTCTTTTCATGCAGCAATATTTAAATTATTTTCTTAAATTCTCATCTACAATTTTAGGATTAATAACACTTTTAGTACTTTTAATCCACAGTGAATATATTATTATGATTGATAAAATGTAGGGAAATGAATTTTCTAAGAATTTTTATCAAAGGGTCTGTCATTTCTCTATTGATTCAGGTTGCCTCATTTCTCACGCCCTATATATGGGTTAGTTTAGGACTATCTGCTCTGTTCTTCTGCTTTTTAAAATTTCATGCTGTCATCTATATTAATCATTACAGTTCAACAGAATTTTTTGTTAAGTGTTCTTTTCACTAATATATTAAGTACACTCTAAATGTAAATTTGGTCATTCATTTTGCAATTAAATATTTTCTATCTATGAGAAACAGAAATAAAATAATTTTCAGAAATACCTCCTGCTCACCACTTCTAATTAGAGATATCAATATAGATATAAATATGTATGTTACTTAGCTAACCTATTTATTGTAACTCCCTCTGTTTTGCAATGCCCAAACAATAGTCTTTAAAGGGCATTCATAGATCAATGTCTGAGTCTGTCTTTTTTTTTAAGATTTTATTTATTTCTTTGAGAGTGAGAGAGTATGAGTGGGGGGTAGGGGGGCAGAGGGAGAAGCAGACTCCCCACTGAACAGGGAGCCTGACATGGGTCTCCATCCCAGGACCTCAAGATCATGACCTGAACTGAAGGCAGACACTTAACTGATGCTTGAGCCCCTGAGTCTGTCTTTCTAGGTTAGAGACAAGAGCAGTGGAGAACTATGGGCAGTCCTGATTGAAAAGAACACTCAGGTCAGCATGGGGCAGAGTGATAAATCTGATGTTCCTTGGCAAGTGAGAGAGCAAAGTTTATGTTAGGATTTGAGGGGGAAAACCACAAGCAAACTTGTTTTGTTTCTATTTTTGTTTTGTTTTGTTTGTTTTTTTAAAGATTTATTTATTTATTTGAGAGAGAGAGAGTGAGAGCAGGGGTAAGAATCAGGATAGAAGCAGACTCCCTGCTGAGTGTGGAGCCCAAATGGGGCTCCATCTCAGGACCCTGAGATCGTGACCTGAACAGAAATCAAGAGTCAGATACTTAATCAAATGAACCAGTCACCCCTGTTTCTGTTTTTGTTTTTGTCAAACTGAAAATTTGAGGCAAGCTTTAAAAAATTAGAATTAATGCTACAATGTAAACAAATGCATGATTGGGTATGGGACATTTGTGGTTAGTGAAAATGTAATTAACTCTGGGTTGACACACACACACACACTCTCACTCACAGAAAAGAACAGAGAGTAGGGTGATATAAAAAGCAGATATTTCTCTTTATTTTGTTGGGATTGAGAAAGATAACTGTTATAAGGTAGCAGTGTTCTGTCTTGTTTTGGTTTTGTTTTGTTTTTAATAACAAATTATGAATACATAATAAAAGCACTAAAATGGGCAACAAAAAAATATGGTTATAAAATAAAAGAAAGAATCAAGACATTCTCCGAAGAAGGAAAGCTAAGCATTTATCATGAGCAGGTCTAATTTATTTTTTTATTTTTTTTTTTTTAAGATTTTATTCATTTATTTGAGACAGAGACAATGAGAGATAGAGAGCATGAGAGGGAGGAGGGTCAGAGGGAGAAGCAGACTCCCCGCCGAGCAGGGAGCCCGATGCGGGACTCGATCCCGGGACTCCAGGATCATGACCTGAGCCGAAGGCAGTCGCTTAACCAACTGAGCCACCCAGGCGCCTGAGCAGGTCTAATTTAAAAGAAGGACTAAAGGAAGTTATTTAAGTAGAAATTATTTTTTTTATTTTTTTATTGTTGTGTTAATCACCATATATTACATCATTTGTTTTTGATGTAGTGTTCCATGATTCATTGTTTGTTCATAACACCCAGTGCTCCATGCAGAATGTGCCCTCTTTAATACCCATCACCAGGCTAACCCATCCCCCTACCCTCCTCCCCTCTAGAACCCTCAGTTTGTTTTTTAGAGTCCATCACCTCTCATGGTTCGTCTACCCTTCTGACTTACTCCCCAACTCTGTGTGTGTATGTGTGTGTGTGACGAGTGAGCTAAAAAATTTTTAAGGGGCTTTTTATATAAGATTATTTACCTTTTCCCTACCATATACATTATGTACCTTGACTTTTTGTTGTTAATATTTAATTAATATATAGTGGATTTTGACATTAAAAGGTTTATTTTTATTTACTGATATCTTTTCTAAAGGTTCTATGATTTGTGACAAGTTCAATAGGGACTTACTCAGAAAGTTATTCTAGTATTTTTCTTATTTCCTTTTTATTTGCAATTAGATGATTGATCCATTACAATTCTTTTCATGGTAAAGTTTGAGTTGGAATTTCCAACCAAATGGTCACCTGTTTCCCACAAGTCATTACAGAGATTATCTATGTCCTTCAATTAAAAGCATCTTTAAAATAAAGTAGATCTTGGGATGCCTCCGTGGCTCAGTCAGTTGGGCGTCTGCCTTGGGCTAGGGTAATGATCCCAGAGTCCTGGGATCAAGTCCTGTGTTGGGTTCCTCCCTCTGTCTGCTCTGCCTGCCGCTCCCCCTGCTTGTGCTCTCTCTCTCTCTGACAAGTATGAATAGAAATCTTTAAAATAAAGTAGATCTCCTAAATGGGAATATTTGTCACACACACACAAGGTACCTTACTTTCTCATTTTATCACTGCAGATCATTCTACATTAACATACATAATTCTACTTTATTCTTATTAATACCCCATTGTATAGAGAAACCATATTTATTAATCAGTACCCTCTCAATGGAGATTTATTTTAAGCGTATTGCTCTTAAAAATTATCTATATTAGATGAAGAAGTTTGAGTTAATATCACTTAATTTCATTGCAGGAAATACTTAACTACTACTTTTAACAGCCCCCGCCCTGTGTGTGTGTGTGTGTGTGTGTGTGTGTGTGTGTGTGTGTGTATTTTCTTTTGGTCTCCTTTCCCACCATATTTGTATGTTTATTGGGAATTTTTTCCTACGTATTTATCCTACATATTTTCTCTATCTATTCCATCATTTGTTCTGTTTCATGAGTCTTGACTTTCCAAGTTAAAGGCAGATTTCTATTACCACTCATGCAAGAGTGAGCCCAAACCTGAATCAGAACAAACTGGTGGGAGAAAGTGGTTGCATTTCCTTTCCCAGCCTGTCTCGGCCACCAGCACCAACCCCATGTCCCTTATAATGCTACAGATTCCTTAATAATATTTATTTAATGCTACAGATTCCTCAATAATATTTATTCAAAATATTTTATTTATTCAGAATAAATAAAATATTTATTCAAATACTTAGTAATATTTGAATTATTTGTCATTTGCATTACTTGCTCATGCTTGATCCCTCGTTTTTCCAAGTTAGAGCACAATATACTACCGAGATTTTGAATATACGTTAGGGTTATTCGGCAGTATTCCTTTGTTAACTTGAGGAAATGGTGCGCATTAAGGGTTAGCTTTTTCAATATGTTTAGTACTCTACATTACCTTTAAAGAATTTTGACATTCATTTCATAAATTTGGCATAGTGTCTAATTTCAGCCCCGATGTATTTTACTTCCTATATTTGATTCATTTGTGCATTTCAGGCTATTTCTAAGACAGTGGTTTTGCTTTCTTGTATTTCAGTTGCTTTCTTTCCTGGAAGTATTGTCAGACACATTTTCAATAGAGAAAAAAATAATATTTACTGCAGAAATCCCAATTTGGGTATTTCATAATCTTGTTTGGTTTGTTGAAATAGCAAATTAAACAGTGCATTTTCTTTATATCAAGACACCATAAGTCAGATTAAATTGGGAATCCAATAAAATCTTCTTCCTATTAACTACTTTAGTCCCACATTCAGCCATGTAAGAAAGAAAGAAAACAGCAAGTAAAAATTATATTGGAAGTAAATTTTAGAGATATTTAGTCTTTACCACATACATTGTCATATTCCACAGCCAGGAGACTCCTTTGAGAGAGAAATCAAAACTTGGTCATACAATGAGCCCTAAGTTGGAGTTCAGGGCATTTTGTGTCTATCTGGTTTTATTCTGGCATCATCTTGTTATAGGATATTGGTGAGGTCAGTAACACCCTTGGGCTTGTTTTCATTTTTGAAAGTAAAATAGCATTGTTGGACTACACTTTTGCTACTCAATGTTTGGTCCATGGACTATCAACATCAGGATCACCTGGGGGTTTGTTAGAAATGGCCTCACACTAAACCTTTTGAGTTTAAATCTGCAATTTAACAAGACGCCCAGAGTATTCATAGGCAATTTAAGTTTTAGAAACAGTAGACCATATTAGTAGTTTTTATTCAGAGCTACACAAAATTTGAGAAAATCTGTGAAGTTTAATAAGTCTTTGCATTGGGCAAGGTAAGGCTGTATTGGGTACCATGTTCTATTACCACTCTTCAGATAGAACAGTTTCATGGTTATCTGTTTAACATAGTCTGTTTCTCCAAGATCTTATTTGAAGAAAGTACCCCACTACTTTAAAAACAGCAGTATAAAAAGAAAACACATGATGCCATGACAGAAATGCTATGATAAAGAGGATCTCAAGTAATAACTTTCTGTTCTTCTGGGAAATTCAGAGATCACAGAACAAATTCTGGATCTAAACTATGCAACTCAGCTGGAACACAACTATCAGAGAGATAGCTGGCACATTGACTAGCCAATCCAGCCATTTGTTCTGGCTAAGCAGTCCACAATAAATATGTACCTGCTGTGTTACTCTTACACTTCTGTAGATTTCCTGGCATGGCATTTTGAATGCAAGTTGAATGAACGTGGCATGGCATTGCGGTATCGGTTAATTGTCTAGATTGCCCTGGTCTGCAACATTACTCCTAGCTTCTTTCTCTTTCTCTAAACACCCAGCCTTTTATTTTTCTCATTTTCTGAAGTTAAATTAGTAAATTCTTCTTGGAAAGCACTTTATTTAAATAGGGTATAGCAAAGTAATATAAATGATGATGAACGGAAGGAACAGTATCAGCCTTAAGTTTTACACCAGGAAAGATCAAGAATTTTAAATGAATATTTGATTTTTTTCTAAAAAGAAATTGCTTTTGTATTTTCCATTAAGCCTACTAATTAATTTAGTAAAAAATTCTTGTAAACCCTAGAGACAGAACTTTTGGCAATCTAAAAACGATCCCTTTCTTCCCATGGGAGATATAATTCAATTAGTTTATGTAATGCTTTCTAATAAATCATTCTATATATACCCAGCCATAGGCCTAAGAGGGAAACATGATTTTCCATGTCATTCCCTATGGAATTCTGCATTTACATTCCAGAAAAATAACTGCAGTACCTGCATAAAGTCTACTCAGTGCCTTTGGTTATCCTTAAGGAGTTTACATTTTCAGCAAAGGTAGAACAAATATCCAAATGGCATTCATTTATAAAAACATACATTTAACTGTATCACTTGGGTGAGTATGAAAGATCACCATCTGGGTTCTAAGCATGACTTGAGTTTTATAATCAAGGCTACAATCTATTTCTTACTGAAAAGGATACTAATTAAATTCTCTGGTGATTTTGACAAATCCTTAATTTTTCATGTAATAAATGACATGAATGCAATGGCTTCACATTAGCCTTTTCAGTGTGAGTTTTTCTTCTTATGTTAACATTTCTTAAAAGTCACTAAATGTTTATAAGCATAAATGTCAACCAATGATAGTTTTAAAAAATATCACTTTTCAAAGTGTAAAAAATAATCCTCATGTTTATATATGTAATTATCTTTGAAGATGTAGTAACTTAGATTCCAGAGTGCAAATGATTCATATTTCTGTATATTCATTAAGAAATTCTGTGTAGACAACATATTAAAAGTATATAAAAATGGTTTACTAATGATGTCATAAAATTCCATAAATTATCAGAATTATAGGTGCAAATCTTTTCAGAGTTAACATTACCTTGAAAAATGATGTCATACCTTGTTTAAAGCACCATGCTTTGAGCTTTCCAGAATATGAGCACATGTGTAATATCTAAAATATAAACTTAAGAAGCATATGGCATGATACAGCAGACCTTAAATATAATAAAAAATTCATTTTCTGTTCTAGCTGAATGACTGAGATAGAGGCTGACAAGGCCCTTGGCCTTCAGAGTATAAAGGGAAAGAAGATAGCATTTACTGAAGAGCTGTTATGTCCCAGGAACAGGGCTAATTACTTTATATACATTATTTTATTTAATTCTCATGGGAAACTGTGTGAAGTGGGTGAAATTATTGCCATTTTACACATAAATGCACCAATAATTAAAGTACCATTTATTTAATAAGTGGGTAAAGCAGTATAAAAGTATAAAAATATTCAAATGATTTAAAAGTAATACAGATCTGCACATTTAACACTATAAAATGTTGATGTAAGACTATTAAAGAAGATACAAAAAAATAAAAAGAAAGAAACAAAAGATATTTCTTATTCTTGAATTGGAAGAATTACTATTACTAAAATGTCCATACTTCGCAAAAAGACTTATAGGTTTAATACTACACTTATCAAAATTCCAAAGTCATTTTTTACAGAAATAGAAAAAAAATCCTAATATTTATATGGAACCACAAAAGACTCCAAACAGCCAAAGCAATCTTGAGAAAGAAGAATGGAGCTGGAGGCATTACACTTCCTGATTTTTTTAATCAAAATGGTGTGGTTTGGCATAAAAACAGAAACATAGATCAGTGGAACATAATAAAGAGTCCAGAAATAAATCTATGCAAATAGGGTCAATTAATTTATGACAAAGGAGCCAACAATGCACGTTAGGAAAGGACAGTCTCTTCAATAACTGGTGTTGGGAAAACTGATAGCCACATGCAAAATAATGACTCTGGACTCCTTTTTTACATCATCACAAAACCAGCTCAAAATGGATTAAAGACTTAAATGTAAGACCTGAAACCTTAAAACTCCTAGAAGAAGACATAGCTGGTAAGCTCCTTGATATTTGATCTAAGCGATCATTTTTTGGGTTTGACACCAAAAGCAAATGCAAAGAAAGCAAAAAGATCTATATAAAAGCAAAGAAAGCAAAAAGGTCTATATAAAACTTAAAAAGCTTCTGCATAGCAAAGGAAACCTTTAACAAAATGAAAAGCTACCTATGGAATGGGAGAACATACTCACAAACCACATATCTAATAAGGGATTAATATCCAAAATATATAAGGAACTCATGCAACTTAATAGCAAAACAAACAAACAAAACCCCCAAATAACCCAATTTAAAAAATGGGCAGAAAGCTTGAATAGACATTTCTCCAGTGAAGCTATACAAATGGTCAATAGATACATGAAAAGGCACTGAACATCACTAATCATCAGGGAAATGTAAATCAAAGCCATGTGAGATATTGTCCCACACTTGTTAGAATGTCTACTAGCAAAACCACAAGAGATAACAGATGTTGGCAAGGATATGGAAAAAAGGGAACCCAAATGTACAGTGATGATGGCAATGTAAACTGGTAGTCACTATGGAAAACACTATGGAGGTTCCTCAGGAAATTAAAAATGTAACTACCAAACAATCTAGTAATCACACTTCTGATTAAATAGTTAAAGAAAATTATCTTGAAGAGATATCTGTAGTTCCATGTTTACTGCAGCATTATTCACAATAGCCAAGGTATGGAAACAACCTGTGTTCATCAACTGACGGTTGGGTAAAGAAAATGTGGCATCCATATATACAATGGAATATTATTCAGCCTTAAAAAGGAAGGAAATCCTGCCATTTGTGACAACATTGATAAACTTGGAGGGCAGTATACTAAGGCAAATAAGTCAGGCTAAAAACAAATACTGTATTGCATGGTATCACTTTTTTTAAATTTTTTTATTGTTATGTTAATCACCATACATTATATCATTAGTTTTTGATGTAGTGTTCCATGATTCATTGCTTGTGCGTAACACGCAGTGCTCCACGCAGAGCATGGTATCGCTTTTATGTGGAATCTTAAAAAAAAATATTGTTTAACTCATAGAGACAGAGAGTAGAATGGTTGATTGCCAGGGGTCAGGGGATGGGAGAAATAGGGAAAGGCTGGGAAATCATAAAAACTTTTAGTTATAAGATGTAGAAATTCTGGGAATCTAATACATAAATGGTGACTATATTAATAACACTGTATTCTATAATTAAAATTTGCTAAGAGAGTAGAACTGAACTGGTCTCACTCCCTCCACTCAAATAAGAAAAAGGGTAAATATGTGAGGTGATAGGTGTATGAGTTAACTCAGTGGTGGGGATCCTTTCAGAATGTATATGTATATCAAATCATCATGCTGTTTAGTTTAGATATAGTGCAGGGTTTTTTTGTCAATTATACCTCAATAAATCTGAAAAAGGAATACACATATTAAAATAATTTTGTGAAAAAAAGATTATGAATGAAATAAAAAAGGGATATTAAGATGTCTGGGTTTTAAGAGAGATATTAGTCAATTATGAATTGTCTGTTCTAAGTATGTGTTCAAACCCAGGATTCCTTTGAGAGTTAGTAAAGACACTATTAATCATTACCTTAGGACAGCAGAATTAATCTGGGGTTGTTCCAGGCAAACTGGGATGTATACTAAGGGTCAGTGAAATCCTGATATTATATACATAGAATTTGCATTAGCACAATTACTAGGGTGCTTAGGGGAGTAGGTGTTCACTACTATGATACATGTTTTAGTAAAGTTTGATAAAGTTTTTTTTTTCTGAAAAATTAGCAATGGGACATTTGACAGAGTATTTTTGATGATAAAAAATAAAAATCATTTATTACTAGAAACATATTTCAATTACTAGAGGAAGAGAATATCAGATAGCTTGCTTATTGATTTCTCAAAAACATTTAAATAAAATATAATTTTAATAAAATTATTAGTCTTATCACTAGTAATCAAATTTGATCCTCTATTTCTTAATTTAGAACTGCACATCAATTCCTTACATAAATGAAGACTTCTGTCAGAATTCAATCTGTGACTTTACTTGCATTTGCCCAAATGGATACACTGGTGCATATTGTGAAATAAATATTGACAGTCATGCTGAGCCTGAACTGAATTTGGTCCTCTGTCTTAATGAAGGGATTTCTGTTGATGGACCCGGACACATGTTTCACTGCAGGTCAGTATTTATTTACTCACAATTAACCGAATACATATTTAGGAAAGCATATACATATCCTAGTAGTGATGCACTCTGAAATGCAGATACCAAGTTTTTAAGTAAGTTTTCATCTTAAAAAAAAATGAAATCACAAATATTAAGTCAACAATTCTAAGAAAGCATTATTTATATGTTTTTCCAAATACCATATATTTATATAAATCCCATGTTGGACTTCCAAATCTAATCATCTTTCATTTTATAATTGTTTCATATCACCTATCCTTCCCAAAATTGGATTCTTATTCCTTTCCTTAAGTATTACACCACATGAATGATGCATAGATAGTTCATATTTATTTATTTTTTTTAAAGATTTTATTTATTTATTTGAGAGAGAGAGAATGAGAGATAGAGAGCATGAGAGGGAAGAGGGTCAGAGGGAGAAGCAGACTCCCTGCTGAGCAGGGAGCCTGATGCGGGACTTGATCCCGGGACTCCAGGATCATGACCTGAGCCGAAGGCAGTTGCTTAACCAACTGAGCCACCCAGGCGCCCGATAGTTCATATTTATAATATACTTCTTATAGAGATTCATTAGTCTTCCTGCTATACTTATGATTCTCAGATCTTAACAACTGAGAAAATTTTCATTTGCTAAGATTTATAAAAATAAATTAATGTGTCACTGTATTTTTGAACCAACTACTATTTAAGGTATCTTTGAAAAATTCTTAGGAGATGAATTTTCATTACCTTTGTTCTTTATGATTATATAATATGTAATTGGTTGGTCATTTGAGAATGTAGCCATTACCTGTTCAATTTGTAAAACAGTAATTGACTCACATATTTAAAAAAATAGTTTACCTCTTCTATTTCAGTCTGATTTTTGAGAGCCTGATATTAAGTTAAAATCTGTCAACAACTGCGTTTCTTCTAAATATCTTAAATTATTGAAAGGTTGAAATATCATGTGTATTTTGATGCATAATTATTTTAGTGGTAAAGTTTCTATTATTTCTATATTTTGTCAAGTATTTCTTTTTAAAATTATTAATATATTCTGCATTACATTTAATATTACCACCACCATATTTTCTTTGATCAATACCTACAGTGTGTCTTTGCCCTCTTATTTATTTGGATCCCCACAGTATCATTTTATTTGGGGCATATCTCTAATAATGCACATGAAGATGATAATTTCACATAAACCTAACATTATTATTGTTTCATTTAACATATGAAGACAGTGTTATTATTATGACACAGTTATTCTTTATTACATATTGCCTAACATGCCTTTTTACTTGTAGAGTGTGTATGTGTGTGTTGTTTCTGTTGTATTTTGTATTTTTAATCTTGAATTTTGCTTATTTTACTTTGGTGGTTTGATAAAGTATAGAAAGTAAATATGTTCCTAATATCAATTTTAATTACATAAAATATTATAAAAATGACCACTTGACCACTGCAAGGACCCTCTGGGTTATAACCTAATCAGTGCCTGGATGAAGTCAGCAACAGTAAGTTGAGCATTTATTTCCAATGAATATGATGTTATAAATCAAGGTTCCATTCATGGAAAGCCATTCTGTTCAATAAAAAAAAATAGAAATAAGTGAACCTAAAACTAAAATATGTATTTTTACAACCTTATTAATTCAAGCACTATAGAAGCTACTCTATAAAACTTCCTTTTAGGGGATGTTAATCATGGACTAGCTAGGCTGACCTTTCTTAAAGCATGAAGTCAAAGGAATTTAGACTGAAGAGGCTTGCTTCTTTTCCTGGCTTATCTCCCGGGGACAAGCCTAGGCAACCGTTACAGCTACAAGGTTATTCAAACTTCATTTAAATAAGAGTTGTCTGTTTTCAAATTTTTCACTGTTGAGTCAATATGCCTGAAAGCTCCTGAAAGTCTGTGAATGGTAAATTTAAATGCCTTAGGAGTTTCATTTTCTAAGGGACTCACTTGACTGTGAGTAGCCATCAGCGTTGGTTAGCGCTATCCTCAAAAGGTTTATTTACAAAAGAAAACTCATGGGATGAAACGTTTTGCAAGTTAAATCATATATTGGTGTGTGGGCTAAGGATTAACCTGTGGTATATTTGTTTAAACCATAATTAAATAATGATTTTTCTTTATTTAAAAAATTGTATGAAACCTGGGGCACCTGGGTGGCACAGTCGCATAAGTGTCGGACTCTTGGTTTCTGCTCAGGTCATGATCTCAGGGGCCTGGGAAAAAGCCCTTGTCAGACTCCATGCTGAACAGGGAGTCTGCTTGAGATTCTCTCTCCCTATCCTCTGTTCCTCCCGCTCGTGCTCTCTCTCTGTGTCACTAAAATAAATAAATAAAATCTTTAAAAAAAATTGTATGAAACCTACTTACTTCTCACCCTATTTATCTAGTTTTATAAAATTTTTCTTTGGGAGACTATTTTTTATTTTCTCTTACTTTTCAATGCATATGGACATTTTAAGTAGCTGGGTTTTTTTTTTTTTCCATTGTAAATATAATGCCCACTTAACAAACCATGTTAATTTCTGTTTACAAAGTAATTTATTTGAAGAATTCATTTTTCTTGAAGTGCCAATAACTTGGCTTACTTTTTGTTGCAGAATTTTTTTTAAGTTGACTGAGTCTCAGTTACTAACATATTTATGCCTGTTTTATTAATCTTTATTGCTGTTTACCCAGATGTCTTATATGAACACTTTTATATTCCCACTCTATTGGCCGGATTCTTCTTTATTGAATTATTTCTGGGTCTACAAGACTGTTTTAAATAATAAGCCTGTCCACCTAAAGCAGTGGAGTAGAAGCATGTATTAATGCAGAGGCATACCTGAGAACCTGCTTTAACTACATGTGGTATGCTGGCTTAGATTCAGGGTGAAATTGATAAGCATATATGGACCCATTTAAATATCTCCACTTTTACTCTCCGGTGACATTGAGTATTGGGCTTCTCTAGGTCTGAGGTGTGTCAGATTTATACTTTGGTCATTGCCGATATTTTTCATGAAGACATCTGGTTCATTTAGATTACTTTATAACTAGAACAATGATACATTTTAAGAATAGCTAGTTATAGAGGTGCCTGGCTAACTCAGTCAGTAGAGCGTGCAACCCTTGATCTTGGGGTTGTAAATTCAAGCCCCATGTTGAGTGTAGAGATTACTTAAAAATAAAATCTCAAAAAAGAAAGAATAGCTAGTATTCATTTTTTTAATCTTCTTGATTGTAGCTAAATTTTGAAAGGAATGGGTAGTCCTTAAATAGAAAAAAATGAAAGAAAAAAAAGGATGTACTGAAGTCTGACCTTTTAGAATATGATCCTTGAAGTTGGTAAAATGAATAAGCCAGTAATATGTAGCTAGTTTCCTCATTACTATGAACAAATTCATAGGTAATATTGCTTTGAATACTGACATAAATTAAGTCAGTTAACCATGTCAAGCAAAATAAGCTAGGATTAGTTTTAGATAAAAAATAACTTGGCTATTAGGTGCCAAGGAACATAATGTTTAAGTAATTCAATCATACTTTAAAGTCAATTTTATAATCATACCTTAGATCATTTCTGAAGATGAGACAGGACATTTCAAATACCTAAATTTATTTTTAGTAATATATGTGTTCAGCAACTCAAACTCTTGAGTGAGTTCACTTATATTGCCCAGTGGAGACATAATAAATTAACAATATGAATGTTGAAAATAAAAAATATGGTCAATAATTGATAAGATTTTTTAAAATCTTTGCCATTTGTTATTTAAAATAAATGAAAATAACCTTTTGCTCAGAAAATATAATAATTTATGATTGTATTTCTAGTCCTAAGGATGTTTCTTACTAACACATTGAATTTTAGGGCTGCAGAAGATTATAGAGATTGCCTCTGGTAATCTAGTTAGTACATAGATGAAGGAGCAAAAGATATGAGTTTTATACTGTCAATTGCCTTCAAAGTCATGATCAGTGGGAAAGTCGATTCTAGAATACAGTGAGTTTTTTTTTTTTAATTTTCACTAGAGTACTAATACAAAAAATATACATATAGTAAAAAAAGAAAAAATGTATATAATCAGATGCCATGACTATTCTGTAGATACAGTTAAACATCTCTTTTGTAGTTTATATCCTGGTACAAAGTTTAAAGACATTAATGACTTTGTTCAGTTTAATAATGGCTGCTTTCAGACGTCCATATATTATTAACCATGTGTAACAGTTTAATAGCATTTTAATGTGTGCAAGTTTTATTAAACCATAAAAACTATGTTGAAATTACACTAAAATCCAAATTAGAACCACACGGCAGAGGACTATAGTAATAAGTAAAAACATTATACATAACTTTTTTCTCTGGCACCATATAGATTATAAAGAATATAGCAAATAATTTATAAAACAAAGCACGGAAGGGTGCCTGGGTGGCTCAGTTGTTAAGCATCTGCCTTCTGCTCAGGGCATGATCCCAGGGTCCTGGGACTGAGCCCTGCACTGGGCTCCCTGCTCAGCGGGAAGCCTGCTTCTCCCTCTCCCACTCCCCCTGCTTGTGTTCCCTCTCTCGCTGTGTCTCTCTCTGTCAAATAAATAAATAAAATCTTTAAACAACAACAACAACAACAAAGCACTGAGACACAAAGATACTTGTTTTTGTTTTTAATATGTGAAATCCTGTTCCAGACAATTTTTTTCTTTGGTGTTCTCTGCTTTTGGCTTTGCAGAGTCCCTTTCCATCTGCCACAACTCTCCCACCGTCCAGTTGGAAATGTCCCCTCACTTTGATATTTCCTCCAAATTCAACTCTTCTTGGTCATTGCCTCCACAGTCTTGAAGTGTCTTATATTCTTGCCCTTCTCATTCACCTAAGCTTCATTACACTTTCTGCCATGAACTGATTCCTTTGACTAGGAATCAAAAATTAAATTTATAAATAATGCCACAATGAACACAGGGTTGTGTATATCTTCTTGAATTAATGTTTTTGGTTTCCTTGAATAGATACCCAGTAGTAGAATTACTGGATCATATGGTAGTTCTGTTTTTAATTTTCTGAGGAATCTCCATATTATCTTCCAAGGTGGGTGCACCAATTTGCATTCCCACCAACAGTGCACAAAGTTCCTTTTTGTCTACATCCTTGCCAACACTTGTTATTTCTTGTCATTTTGATTCTAGTCATTCTGACAGGTATGAGATGATATCTCATTTGTGGTTTTGATTTGCATTTCCCTCATGATTAGTGATGTTGAGCATCTTTCCATGTATCTGTTGTCCATTTGTATGTCTTCTTTGGAAAAATGTCTATTCATGTCCTCTGCACATTTTTTAATTGGATTACTTGTGGGATTCTTTGGTGTTTTGCTGTATAAATTTTTGATAAATTTTGGATATTAGCCCCTTATTGGATATATCATTTGCAAATATCTTCTCCCATTCAATAGGTTGCCTTGTCATTTGTTGATGGTTTCCTTTGCTATGCAAAAGCTTTTTATTTTGATGCAGTTTCAATAGTTTAATATGCTTTTGTTTCCCTTGCCTGAGGAGACATGTCTAGAAAACTGTTTCTATGACTAATGTCAAAGAAATTACTGCCTATGTTTTCTTCTGGGAGTTTTATGGTTTCGGGTCTCATATTTAGGTATTGAATCCATTTTGAGTTTATTTGTGTATGTAGTATAAGAAAATGGCCCCATTGCATTATTTTGCATGTAGCAGTCCACTTTTCCCAGTACCATTTGTTGAAGAAACTGTCTTTTCCCCATTGTATATTCTTGCCTCCTTTGTTGTAGATTAATTATCCGTATAAGTGTGGTTTATTCCTGGCCTCTCTATTCTGTCCCATTATCAATGTGTCTACTTTTTGTGCCAGCACCTTCTGTTTTGACTGCTACAGCTTTGTAATATATCTTAAAATCTGGCATTGTGATTATCTCCACAGCTTTGTTCTTGTTTTTCAAGATTGCTTTGGCTATTTAAGTTCTTTTATGGTTCCATACAAATTTTAGTATTATTTGTTCTAGTTCTGTGAAAAATATTATTGGTATTTTCATGTGGATTGCATTAAATTTGTAGACTGACAGAGACTAGATTGACCCAAGTTGGTTGGTGTTGTTTAGCCTGGAAATTGCTTGCCTTTTACAGGAACATATAGATTAGAATTATTTCAAAGCACAAAAATATGGGAATAAACAAATACAAATGCTTATATAGTTAGTAGACACTCTTGGATAGTCTCTAGAGCTCATCATTTTTCATGTTTCCTCTCTTCACTGATCTGTGCTAAGAGTTGTCTGCAGAATTGTACAACATAGGCCAGAGCCAACAAATTGAGGATGTGGACACATCTCATTTTTCATTACTAAGATAAAACTGTTGGATCTTTATTCTGTATTTTCCTCAAGTGACTGTACAATACTTGGTTTTGAGATCTATTTCCATTCCTCTTTCAAGAATTAAATAATTGATAACTGTTTCTTCCAAAAATATTAACAATATTTCTTCCAATCCATGAGCAGGGAATATTTTTCTATTTGCTTTAACCACTGTGTTTTTAAAATGAATTACAAATTTTCAAAACATCAATAAATTAAATCATTCTAAAATATAATTTTACTAAATGAACATCATAATAAACTAAAGTAGAATTACATTAATATTTGCATATTTTCAACCCTTTTATAACCTTTGAAGTTGACTTTGAATATAATGCATGTACTTTCTTCTCTGTTTAGCGCTATTGTGATATACATGTTCTTCATCATTCCATATGTAAATAAGTAAAAATATATGATCAATCGTGAGCATTTATATTGCAGTTTGCCTTTCAAAATATCTAACAATAATTCATGACCAAATCATTTTTTTAAAAGATAAATTTGTATTATTTTAGACACAAGGCAATGTTGAACACACCAAATATGACAGTAAATCCAAAAAAATATGTTTATGCATTAAAAAGAAAATTTTATTAGTGACAGAGAAGCCCTCTTTAGTCAATGTGATGAATTTGACTCTATAAAACACACATAGGGATTGCTCTATTTCACCAAATTAAGTTTTATACAGATTTTTATTCTTCCTGGGGACATAGTTAAGGTCATTTTAGTTTATTACCACATGTGGAAAATAAAATAAGAACATTACTGATCTACCCATAAAATTGTACTGAAAGTTGGTGATTGCTATATCTTTCAGGCAAATACTCATTTAATTTCAAAAGATTAGAATTGAGAAAAACATGAATTTCTTGGTAATGCTAATTATTATGCAATTTAATTCAGCAAGTAATTCTTGGAAAACTACTATATCAAACAATATCCTTAAGGTTGGAATCTCAAAGTTTAATATGATTTCACTCATATGTGGAACTTAAGAAACAAAACAAACAAACAAAAGAAGATACAAACAAAAAGCAGATTCTTAAATATGGAAAACTGGCAGTTGCCCAAGGGGAGGTGGGTGGGGGATGGGTGAAATAGGTAAAGGGGATTAAGAGTATGCTTATCTTGATGAGCACTGAGAAATGTATAGAATTGTTGAATAATTAGATTGTACACATGGAACTAATCTAACACTCTATGTTAATTATACTTCAATGGGAAATAAAATATAAAAAAGAATACAATTTTCAGTGCATACATCATTTAGCAATTCCTCTTAATAATGATGTGATTTTTAATTTCTGTTTATCAAAAGATAAAATAAGTTTAACATTTTTTTTCTTCAAAAGTATATTTGTTTCTTTTAATGTTTCATGGTGTGCTGTATTGGATACTTACTGTATGGAAATTTGTCAAATGCAAATTTTAAGCAAATATGTGGTTTTTCAAAAAATTACTATTTTATTTTTCTGTTAATGCAATAAATTTATAGGATTACCTAATATGTAACAGCACTTATGCAAAAGTTTGACCAGCAGTCTTAAGGATTAGTAAGGTTAACCTTTGAAATAAAAATAAAATGCTTGCTCTGAAAAAAAAGAAAAAAAGGACAAACTTTCGGATTATGTTTTACATTACACTAACACAGATATTTTTAACAATGAAGAAAAAAATTAAAGCTGGAAACGTTTCCTCTTGGTATTATAATATTTTTTGGTTTTCTGCAATGGTTTAAAAGAGTTTTCAGAAAGTTCCATCTCTTCCACAATAAAAGCCAGTGTCAGAATTTGATCTCTGCCTACCTGATTGGACAGAATTAAATTTTAATGCCACATTCTGCAGTCTAATCTGACAGTACGTTTTCATCAAAGACATTGGGCAGTAAGGGAAGAAAAAAAATGCTCATACTTCTTATCGTCAGTGGAATTACTGTATCTCTACAGGTAGGGCATCAGTACCTTTACAACATACTTTAGTTCCTTAGCAATATCTTTTGTAGACAAATTTATGTGGCGGAAAAGTCTTCTTGGCTTCCAAATTTAATAGGAAGATCTTTCTTTACCCATAAAAGTTTTCCAAGCTTCTCTCAAATATTTTAGGTCTGGGAGAACTATAAACCTAATAATGAGATTTTTGAAGATTTTCTTACAAGCAGTTTAAGTTGAATTATCAGTGCAACTGTCTGTGTAGGAGAGAGAGACAGACAGACAGAAACAGGAAGTGTGTGTATATGTGTGTGTGTGAGTGTGTGAGAGAGTACAGAATGAGAGAGAATTATTAATATCTCCCAGTACTTTAGACACAGAAAGGCATTGACTTTGTTTTTATTTATATTGATCACATATATTCAGAAAGCATTATATTGTGCTGTATATGATCTACTCACTCTATATAAATATCTTTTCTAAAATTAAATAGCTCATCTGTTTATACAAGAAACATTTATTAAGTGTTTCTGACCTGATATGTACTTAAAGGCTTAGAGATAAATATATATCTTAAGTGAGTAAGTTTACAGTTTATTAAGGAAATCTGTAAAAATAAATGTAACACAGAGTATAAGGGCAGCACACTACAAATACATAAATCTTCAGTGGAGGAATATAGTAAAAAGTTGCCTACTCTATTTTGATGATTCTTTAAGGCTGCAAAAGGAGGTATCTTTTGACTTCCATCTTAAAGGAGGAGCTCATCACACTGATATATTTCATAACAGAAACAGAAGAAAAAAACATGAAGCAAGGAAAGGTGAAATAGCATGAAGACTTCGCTGGATTACAAGGATTTCATTGTCATTTAAATAAAAAACATACTGAAGAAGTGACAAAAGTAGATGTGCTAAAATACTAAAGAGCCAGACCCTCCAGAGATTTGCAAAAGATGATTGTAGGACTTTGGACTTAATCCATAAACAACAAAAGAAGGTCCTTTAAAGGCTTGTAAGGCAGGGAGTTCAATGGTCAAATTTTGGAGAAATAACTTTTGGGAACAACTTATCTGGCTAAGGAGATAAGTATCCAAGTACTACAGTGAACTAGATAAGGGTGATGTGAGTCCAGAAAAAGACCATGAAAAGGGAGAAAATGGGTAGGGTTGAAATAGATTTGGGAGGTAAAAATCAAAGATTTTAATATTGGTCGAATGTGGGAGTAGAAGGAAGAGTCAAGAGGGCTGTATGTTTTTTAGGCATTGTTGTTTATATGGATTGAAGTGTAAAAATATCCTGAGCATTTATGTGATAATCATTGTCTCTAGTCTAAGTGGGAGCAGCTCACTCCTAGGTCTCCTGCCTTTCTGTAGTTCTATGGCTTTGTCAGAATGAATTGTTAGCCCAAAGCCTTTTAACTTAAATGATGTAAAAGAGTTAGCCAAAGTGAGTCTTCAAACCAATTCTATTGACCTAGGGACATAATAAGTTTTAGAATTAGGACCTATAGAACTGTATAGACACTGCAGCTTCTCTCGTGTATACTTTCTTCCTCTTCTTGTATTTAATTAAAATAATATAATCATTTTCAGGAAATAAAATAAAAGTACTTAAAACATATGGAAAGGACTGTTGCTCTGTAAATACTTTATTTTATTATTTTTTTCAATTTTATTTTATTATATTATGTTAGTCGCCATACAGTACATCTTTATTTTTTGATGTAGTGTTCCATGATTTATTGTTTGCATAAGTACTTTATTTTTAGTTTTTTATTTTTTTATTTATTTGACAGAGAGAGACACAGCAAGAGAGGGAACACAGGCAGGGGGAGTGGGAGAGGGAGAAGCAGGCTTCCCGCGGAGCAGGGAGCCTGATGCGGGACTCGATCCCAGGACCCTGGGATCATGACCTGAGCCGAAAGCAGATGCTTAACGACTGTGCCACCCAGGCGCCCCGGTACTTTATTTTTAAACATATTCTTAATATCTCAAAGCCACATATCCCTATGAATTAAAACTAATTATCATGCTATTAACTATATTTCAATATATCTATACATAAAAAATGAAAACCCTTAAAAATCCATAGGGATGTATGCGTTCATGACTTCAGAATTCACAAAATTAATGGAGGAAAAATAAAATTAATGAGTTAAAGGCTTTTGCAATAGTCCAAATTAAATACTTACTGTATATCACAATGCAGGCTTATGTAAGTGTGGCAAGATTTCTCTTTGATTCCTTTAAGGAAATTTACCTAAAAGAAGTGATCTGCTTTTTAGTTTGAGGATCTCTAATATTTATTATATATTATTTAATATCACTAAAATTATAACAAATATAATGAATAAAAGAATAATTTTAATAATATGCATATATCATTTTTATAACAATTATATAATGTACAAGATATTAAATTCCATCCTTAGTATCTCTTTTGAGTATCTAATAATTGGAGTGGGCAGGTGTTATATGGGTATTGGAAAAGCTCTTTTTTTTTTTTAAGTTTGAATGCCATCTGGCTTCTTGGCAACATGAATAGACATTTGCATTTGTGGGTTTAGAGATCTCATGTCTATTGCTTATTTAAGATTTATATGGAAAATTAGAAAATGCAAGCACTTATATGCAGGTACTGAACTTTAAGTCCATTTAAAATGTCTTCAAAATTGTGTATAGAAAATAAAAACATATTCTTATAATTTGTATTTTATGATTTATAAGATTTATGCTAATTATATAAATACAAGCTTATGTTCAGAGGAAAAAATATAGATAAGCTTTATCTCCTACAATTGGTCAACCATGTGAGATGTTACTATATGAAATGTTAAATATGCCATTTTTATCACTGTTTAGAAGCACAATATTAGCATACTTTAGGAGAATAGCAACGCCCATAGATGTCTCTGATCATCATATTTTTCTGTTCCTTTACCCGACAGTATTTCATGAAAAAATCCTCCATTTAATTCCAAACTTAAAAGTTCGTGAAAATGTATTTAGGTAAGTTTGGGGGCTGCAATGTGGCTTTGAATATAAATTTAAGATCTTTAAACTGGGAATCATTTATAAAGATTAATAATTTTTTTTAGCCAATTCTAGCTATAACTTCAATGTCCCATCCCTTAATAGAATTAATCCCACTAATCTGTACTCTTGAAGAGTAAGGCTATTATTTCCAAGTTCACTTTGCCTTCTTTTCTTCCATCTGATCCTAGTACTTCTTTCTTTTGGCCAATTGTTTGCTTCCCAATCCCGCACAGCATATATCACAACATTTGGTATTTGGAAGATAGAACTGGCTGATATTGACTGACCTAATTAGGATTTGCTAAGCACTAGGAACTGAACTCCCATCAGATTTTTCTCCTTGTTTGAAATCCTACAGTGCTTTGGAGAAGCAGTTATATTTGTGACTAACATGGAGAGTATTGACAATGAAAGTATAAGTGGCATGAATCATCCCTCACCATACCCCTGTGTAAGAAAATACTAGTTACTTGGACCACCTGACTGGCTCAGTCAGAAGAGCACGCAGCTCTTGATTTTGAGATTGTGAGTTCAATCCCCATGTTGGGTGTAGAGATTACTTAAATAAATAAAACTTAAAAAAAAAGAAATACTAATTACTTGATTTCTCTAAATTAAAATACAAGTGCACGCCAAGCCCCAAATCACAGGGTGGTATAATACAGAATTTCATTAATGTGTCTTGGTATTTCTCACATAACCTGAGTCACATGAAAATATCTTGGGCTTAAAAGGTATGTAGGATCGGCAGGTAAAAGGACTCTTCTTTTTAGTACAAACATTCAAAGTCAAGTTTACATCATTAATTTGAAAAGAAACAATTCCTCCCTTTGTGACTCAACTTGGCTTTGCAACAATTAGCCAGAATTGGCAGCTTGGACAGCTCAGAAGATACCATCTGTGTGTATCAGGCTGCTATTTGCTTCCATATTTCTGCCATTTCTCCATGGAACTTGGGGGGAGTAAGGGTGGGTCCATATTATTTTTGGAACCTGAAATTCAATTGTGTATCAGATAACTTGGGGGTCACATTAAATCTCTTTTTTTAAGTGGTTGATTGCCCTACCAAATCTCTAACTTCTATCTCCTACCCTTGCTGGCATGTCTCACATTATCTTTCTTTAATGGACTTTTAAAAACACACTGCTAGTCTCTCCTTCCTGGGAGCAATGGGAAAACAACTCACTGGGAAAACAACCAGTCAGATATTTCTTTCCTCACTATTTATTCTATGATTCCTTTCATTGGAAGCCTGTGTGTCTCTTAATGAATGTCCCATGCCAGTAGCCCTACATAAAATTGAGTCATTGAATGGATTCCTAGGATAATTGCTTCCACATAAAAAGCACTGTCTTCCATTATGGGACAAACTATCAGTAACTTATTATGTGACTTGGATACAGAATGGATTTTCAGAAGCATTTCATAGTCTCCTTCATTTCATTCAGTACCATCCAGATGTATGCTTGTTTTCTCTTTGTTCTATTTTCTTTATCACATAAGCATTTTTAAATCAGCCTTAGTTTCAGTATAGACTAGTGGTATATTCTAAATCAGTAGTTACTTCTAGGAGCCCAGACTCATCCCTGTATGCCATACTGCAACTGGGTCAACACTCTTGTCTGAAAACCATCTTCCGTCATTTCTGTAGATTGCTACCATTATGCTATGCCTATGTGCTGACTGCAGTTTCTTAGCAATCCTGGATGAGGTACTTATATGTAACAGATCTAAGTGTATATGTTTGTAAGAAGTGTGGCATTCTTTATTTTTTTCTGAATCAAATCCACTCTACTCTAAAACCTCAGCACAGTAGGACAACACACCCTACTAAAGAATACTATAGATACACCATCCCCCACCAAGAAACATGTTTCTTCTCTTATACTTGGGATATTTACTTCTCCATCTTCAACCCTCTCCTTCATCTTGGCTCTTCCTCAAAGTTCTTTGCCTGGTTTCCCTTTCTCCAGGAAACCCAAATATCATACTCTGTATTCTTTAAAAATAAAAGCCAACTTCTACTTCTGTCCCTGTAGTATAAAAGTTCAAAGTGCAGAAGAGAATAAATGTTTTGTGTGTGTGTGTGTAGGACAAAATAATGCAAGTCTATATCTCAATTATTTATCCTATAAAATACTTTCAAAATATCATAGGTATGGGGATTGATTATTTGAGTTGCCCTATTGCAAAAACTAAAAAGAATTGGAACTTATATAATAAAACAGGTGAGGAAAGGGAAATTTATTCTAGGGATTGGACACCAACTATGAGTAAAAACATTCACTGGAATATTTACTCGGGAAATTAAAGCCATTGAACTTGAGACCATAAATAAAATGGAAAGTAGCTATCAAAGTTAATGTATTTTTTATCAGTCTAGGACAGGATCTAGTCACATTTGCAACAGCTAATTTATAACCCTCTATTAAAACCACATTTAGATACAATTGTTAAATATACATTTGAGCATTTTTTTCAGACCCAGTGCTTGCATATTATCCACTGACCACTTGTGATCCTCTACATCAGGGCATCCCTCAAACTGTACAGTATCAATCAACTTTTTGTGGTTTTAATTTGCAAATATTTTATATATTTTACCCCCAAAGTTGTAAAATGTAGCTAAAAAATAGAATTTACTGCTTTAGGCTGGTAAACACAAGGCCTGAGATATTTACATAGTCATTACCCAGTAAAGAACCATTTCTTTCTTGGACTCTCCGTATACCATTTATTCTTATAACTAGTAGTAGGAAGTGGCATTCTTTTTAAGTTCATACAATGATAAGCAGCAAGGCAAACGTAGAAAGATCAATCAGACACATTTATTATCTAAGTGACTTCCAAACATCAGTTTTGAATTGTGCATGAATAAGTTTTTGCTTCAGGATAATTACAGATTTACATGTCTCTGCATATCCTGGATATTTAGATAATTACTGAAGATCTTCCATTATATTCAGAAAAACCCTTTGGGAAGCTCTTCTTGTTCTAACATTCTAAATTTAATAGCGCACTAAGTGAAAATAATTCTTGGTCCAAAGGTACACATCAATTTTGCTGAACTAAAAACATTAACTCCTTAAAATATTTAAAATTCCCCATGCTTTAGCACTTCAGGTATAATTCTATATCTGTTATCTTTTGTTAATTTTTCAAAGGCAAGTGATCTCACTCTAACCATAGAAATTAGTATAAGGCATAAAAATTAACTCCCTTATCACATTTTGATATTGCCTAACTTTAGGTAGGATCTAACCCTTATGGTGTCTCTTTCGTAGTGTTTTCTGGACTATGGACCATAGACATATACTTCATGCCTAAAAGCTCTCCATAGTAATGATCTTAATTTTTTATTTTAATATTTATTAGTATCTCAAAAACAGAAATTATTTCCTAATTATTTGAATTGTGAATGTGTAATTAGGTACTGACACAGAATTTATGGCTTACAAACATATTTCTGTTTCTCATTACATTGTAGCCTAGTATTACTTTCATCATCAGAGATTAATAGAAAATAATTTGGACAGGGTTAATTTGTATATTTGGAATTGGAGCCAAGTGATAGCCACCTGACATCATATTACAGCAGGATGAGTGAAGATTTTACAGTAATTTGAATACACAAAAGTGTGAAATAATTGAATCATTATAGGGCAAAGAGGAGTATAGATGGACTGAGCAACACAGAATATGCATGATGATGGGGAATATCACAGTCATGTTACAACCAGTGGGAACAATTCAAACAATGTTGTCAATCATATAAAATTACTGTTAACTTAAACTTTATTAGCTTTGTAATTCTGTGAGTCCTATTTCAAACTTTTTCTCTGGTCATATTGTTCTATGAAAACTATAAATATATAGAGTTTTTGACATGTTTTATGTTTAGTTATTTTAATGATATATTAAAAATAATTCAGTACAACATGGTGGAATATGAGACTAGCATTTCCTTTAAATAGGTCTAAGCTTGGAGCACATTGAATTTAGTATTTGAAGAAATTAACTATAGTTATTAGGTTTGCATTTTTATGCAGGTTTAAGACAATTTTAAGCGCAGAATAAGACAAAAATGCTTGTAGTTACTGCTAGCAATTAAATCATCACTAATTCAAAGTTACAGATTGTCTAAGTTTTCTCTTTGGTTATACATTCCTATCCAGCTAACTGCTTGAGATGTAGGTATAATCTTAAATAATTATGAAAATATTGCATTGTGTAATCTATTCCTACCCTGTCATGAAGTTTCCGCCTAAAAATTTTAAATTTACTTTTCTCAATTAACAAGAAGTGGAAAATCTTTATGGTACATAGTGCTTGATGTCCTTTCTGTAGGACTGATGTTGTGCATAAACAGTAAATTTTACGTCCTAAGGAATGAACACTTAATGTGTTTTTTTAATTATTATTTCATGACATTTACGTACCAACCTAAAACTCAACTTAGCCACTCTATTATTATTTCAATAACATTTATTTCCCAACTTAAAAAGCAACATAAAAAACTATTTTTTTTTCTTGCAGGGTTACCTTTGAAGGGTTTTACAACCCTTCTCCTGGTCTTAGGCTAAAATGGACTGGAAATGTTATATATCTTTTTTGTACATTATGCAAAACAGTGAACTATGATGAAAGGAGAATGGGAAAAACTGTAATCCATGAAAATTCTCTTAGGCTTTTATTTACAGGAAAAAGAGAGAAAGTATAAACAGAGTAAATTAAATCTGATGTTTCTAGCATGTGAAAAAATGCATATTAAACATTGGTCATAAATTTGCAAATAAAATCTAAAAATATAACACAGGATGTTCTTAAACTATGTAGATAGATCATTGTTTTCCGTCCATTTTCATTCTTCTTTTATTAAGAAAAAAGCAGAAATAAATGAATAAAAAGGGAAAATAATAAAGAAAAAATGCTTCTTGATAGTGTGTTATTTTGCTCTTGCGTTGCCTTTCAAAAAGATATCAGCAATTGTATCTTTACAAGGTAAGCCTTACATAGCAGTAAGAAACATTGAAAATAAAATGTGATCATGTTCGCAGTTATTTCCCTACATTTGCCTCAGTGATACTGAAGTAGGATGATTTTACTCTATTTCAAGTCTTCAGTGATGGGTCCATTACAATTTGTCTTGGTTTCAGTGCCACAAATTTATTGGAAAATCCCTCTAACTATATTCCTTCCCAGTACACTTGTTTGACATGTAGAATAGTCTTAAGAACATTTTTTATCTTCTTTCTTGCAGCTTATCAGGAGGTTGCCAATTGATAATTAGGTGCACCCATATTTTTCTTCTTCATCTCTTATTTTTTTTAAGATTTTATTTATTTATTTGACAGAGAGAGAGAGAGAGAGAGAGAGAGAGAGAGCACAAGTAGAGCAGTAGACAGAGGGAGGAGAAACAGGCTCCCTGCTGAGCAGAGAGCCCAATGTGGGGCTCTATCCCAGGACCTCGGGATCATGACCGAGCTGAAGGCAGCCGCTTAACCAACTGAGCCACCCAGGTGCCCCAATCTTCATCTCTTATGATCAAGCTAACTTTGAGTTTGTAATTCTCATTTCATTTAGATCACCATTTAAATGCTATAATTATACTTTCGTACTCTTGAAGTAAAAAATCTATTTAAAGGCCTTATTCTACTGTTTCTGCCATAGTTTTGCAGTTGTTTTGGTGACTAAACACAAACTCTGTTCCTTTCCTTTTACTTGTTTTTACATATAAAACCAATAAAGCAATGTGAAGAGATCCCCTTTCGTAGTGAGTATCTCATGAGAAAAATCAATGTGATAATAAATGATTCATTGTCTGTTTTGTGTCAGGATTTTTTAATTATACCTTCTTCATATAAAACAAAGAATGAATTAAATGACAAGTCGTTTCTCCCAACGAACTAATCATAACAAGGATTATTCACATTATCCTAGTTTTGGCACTTATAGTAGTCTTTGGATTTTTTTTTCAAGCATTTATTGAGCATTGGCTATGTGCTAGGTAGTGTGGCAGGAATTAAAATCGAATATAGGAAATATATAAGCAGGCTTAAAGAGCTTACAGTCTTGGGAGTAAAGTACAGTAAGCAGTATAGAGAAGGGAGAAAAAAAGAATGCAGCGTAGTGAATGACACTTTGGACTAAAGAGAGAGTACCATGAAGGTATATCCTGTAATACAAAGTCAGGAAAAATGTCTTGGTATGAGTTACCACTAAACTACAATATGAAGAACATGAAGAGAGACATGATTTTGATAGTGGAATTAGGGTAGGTAGTCCCAGTGTAATAAAAGAAAACAGTGAATATTTATAGAACTAAAGATAGTTTGATATTCGTGGAGCACGTGAGCATATATGCTTTGTGTGTGTATGTGTGTGTGTTCATGTCCCCATGTTCATATTCATCTGCTTGGGAAAGGCAAAGGGATGGTTTCTGAGTGGAATCCAAGTGCAGGGGTGGCTGAGAGATTATTAAGTACTTTGTGTGCACCACTAAGAACTTCAGATATTATTCTTAGGAATTAGAGGAATTGTTGAAAATTTTTAAGAAAGAGGATGTCATGGTCATATTTATATTTTAGAAAGATAAATATACTTGTTGCAATTGAAGAATGGAGTTTGTTAGGACAAGATTGGAAATGTAACTCAGGTCAAGTATTATTGTGCCTTGAAATTATATAATGGTATAGTAGCACAGGGAATGGAGATTAGCAAGCTGACTGGAGATACATTTCTGTGTTTGAATTAAAGTAGAATAACTAGGGGCACCTGGGTAGCTCAGTTAGTAGAGCATCTGCCTTTGGCTCAGGTCATGATCTCAGGGTCCTGGGACCAAGCCCTGCGTCAGGTTTCTTGCTCAGCAGTGAGTCTCCTTCTCCCCCTGCCCCTCCCCTTGTTTGTACACACTCTCCCTCTCTCTCTCAAATAAATAAAATCTTTGAAAAAATAAAAAAATAAAGTAGAATAACTGGATATGAGTGCTGAATGAGAGACTCACCAATGTACTCATTTTTCAAGGTGACCTACGGACTTTAGGTTATACATAGCAGATTGAGCACACATGTCTTCATCACTGCAAATTCCACAAACACTCCTAAAATAGCTGTATAAGGGATTTTTTGAAAGACATAATTCCATAGAGCAAAGACACAAAGACAGGACATCACAAGAGAAAAGATGTTAATTGAATGATGGAAGCTGCTAATTTGTCTGCTGACTTTGCACACAAAAGAAAGTGACTATAGGGGGAGAAATTAAGAAACAAACTTCCACTGAAGTACACTTAAAAGGATGAAGAATTGGAGGCACTTGCTACTTGTGAAGGCAAGGTTAAAGATGACATTGAAAAAAGAAGGCTCTTGAATGTCACTATTAAAAGCATTTATTTTTTTTTAATTTTTTTAAGATTTATTTACTTGTTTGAGGGAGAAAGAGTGTTTACGACTGGTGGGAGGGGCAACAGGAGAGAATCCTCAAGCAGGCTCCCTGCTGAGTGCATGACCCATGAGATTAGGACCCATGAGATCAAGACCCATGAGATCACAACCTGAGCCAAAACCAAGAGTCACCCAGGCACCCCAACTATTAGAAGCATTTAAACACCTGTATGTACTCCCCTTTCCAAGTACTTGGTTATTCCCTGTAACCTTGTTTCACACAGCATATGCACAACTAGGCAGAATATTGAAAATCTCCTCTCTAGAAAGGTTAAAACAAAGGAATTTGGAATTGTGTGCAGTAAGCACTACTAAAGTGGGAAGTATCATGCTGAAACCAGGGAATAATGAATATCTACACATTAAATGGTGAGGGTACAAACCCCTATGTCTACTCAGCTGCTAGATCATGGGCACTCAGACTCACAATTTCCAGGACCAATCCCCCTTCCCTGGAGAAGAACATATTAACTGTCAGAGATACCGGTGAAATAGTCATATCCTCCTTAGTCACCTTCATTTATACCTGACCCTTAAAATTTGCAAATGCACAACAAACTTCCAATCTGATATTTGGTGCCTCACTCTTAAATAGCATCAGACAGACAAGGATCACTAGACATCTGGAGAAGTCTAACATAAAAGGGATCAAACAAAGAAACATTAAAGAGGAACTCAGAGGAACTGAAGGTAGTGCAGAGCAGGAAAAAAGTGCTTCAAAAGTATAACTGATAACCTCAGAGAAACAAGAAGCATATACATCCACTTAAAAGAACAACCACAAAACAACATATTATGAAAACTAAATTCAAAGAACGTAAAAAGAGCTTTGGGAAACTTAAAAAAATATAATAGAAGAAATTAAAAATTAAAGGGAAAGCTTGAATGATAAAATTAAGAAAGTTTCCTGGAAAGCAGACACCCTCCCCACCCAGAAAAACATAGGATGTGAAATTAAAGGATCAGATGAGAAAATTAGTAAAAGTTGCAGATGATCCAACATTTGATTTTCAGTGCTCTTGGAAAGAAGAGAGGAGAAAATAATGGAACATTTCAATACCATTTCTGAAAACTGAAGTTAATGCATCCATTTGTAGATTGGAAAGGGCTCAACAAGGGTCTGGAAAAATTAATTAAAACATAAGACCATTTTAAATTTTCAGAAAATTAGAGATAAAAAGAAGATTGAAAAGATGGTCCTGACTATTTTAAGATAGAAAAAATACCCCCAAAAAACTTTTAAAAATAACACACAAAAGGATCAGTAAAAATTCTAATGTGTAATATTGAAAATCATGTCAGGGGAAAAAATGACTACCAAATCTTAGGAAAAATGGTTTTCAAAATTTTAGATCACCCAAGCTATCAATCATGTATGATAATGAAATAAATGACCTAAACTGTGATAGCTTGTGTCAGAAATTTTCTGAGAAAGCAAGTGATAAAATGTTTGTTGAACTACAGCACCCACTGCCTAGCTGACAGTGAGGACCCCACCACTGGGAAGATGGACCATAGATAGCCTGGCACAAGGTAGTGGTCAGATTATTTAAATTTCACTGGTAATAGATTGGGATGGTATACCAGTGAAAGAGGAATCCAATAACTGGTTCAACGTTGAAAAGCATGAGGGAAAAAATACTGTGAAGGGCAACTAGATTGTATGCTATTGCCAAACTCTATTGACATCTAGAAAAAAGATGAAAAAGAAAAGGCTGAGTGTGATTAACAAGCAGTTGAAAGCCAAGAGTGAAATCAGCAAACCTTCTTGGCAGCATATAAAAAGAGTCTCATCTCCTCAGAGGGAGTGTAGAGAAACTTGAGAACCAGTTCCAGATTTATCCTTAGAGGAGCTAAGTTCCAAAGAAGGTTGAACTTCCGACGAAGGGCCCTTGAGGAAATAAAAAAATAAAGAAAGAAACAAATATAAAAATAAAACAACCAAACAAATAAAAGCAAAACAAACAAAAACATGTTGAGAAAAACATGCATTTTGAGGGAGGATTATAGATTTATAGGTAAGACATGGGCCAGATTTTTCTTAAGCCTAGAATGTCTGAGGATCAATATCAGTAAATGCAGGTCAGTTAAGATGATTTGGCTTGGGCACCAGTATTGGAGACTAATGGGACTAGAGTGAATGCATGCTCAAACGTTGAACCAGTAAAAATAAATATCCAACTCTCAAGGTAAAAACTCCATCTAGCCAGGCTAGAACATCTAAAATAGTAAGATGTGCTCATTGTAAAATCCCAATCATATTCTGCTAGAATTTCTAAAATAATAGTTTTCTCAGCCTGTGCTTCCCACACCTGTAGTTGTTTACTTAGTGGTATGCTGGTGGGTCTCAGTGCCTTTTGTCCCTACTTGACTATAAAAGCTATGCAGAACTCTTATTTTCTTGGTCACTGCAGCAATGGAATATAGAAAAACTCTTGAAATATTTATTGACATCTTGAAGGATTGAGTTGTGTCTGAGTTAACCAGGCTTTGCCTTTTTTGATTGTCCCCTTTTGAAAATAAGATCCACGATGGTAAGGACTTTGTCTACCTTATTTAGCTCTATACCTTCCACAACTAGCACAGTACATAATAACAAATAATGTTTGACAAATAGTAAAAGTACAACAAATATTTATGGAAAAAAATATGCTGTTAAAAGACTTTGGCTTTGGCCATACTGGCAGTTATCAGGCTATAATGCAATGTTGGTTGTAAAGACTAACAAAAGTTGAAACATGTTCAGTTTTGGACTCTAAGAACAATCCTAGATTAGGATAAATACAGTTTTGTCATGATAAGAAGGAAGAATATGTTTGAGAGGAGAAATTGTTACCTTGTGGTGTTCAATCTATGGGGCTAACAGTAAGTGCTGTAGGAATTCTGAAATAAGAGAGTTATGATAGCTTTTAGAGGATAACCCTTTAATTTGTATACATTTTCCATAAGGAAACAACAGTTCTTAGGTCAGCAATTTGGGTACATTCAATTTAAATCAAGACTTATCTAAAGAAAGCTTGTGAGCTTTCAACAAGAAAGATTAGCACAACTACATAAAAATGCTAGATAAAACATAATAAAGGAAATTTTAATATGTAACCAAACTCAAAAGAGAGAAATAGAAACTGCCAGGGGCTAGAAATGGAAAAGGCAATTAAAGATAGACTGTGAAGTCCAGCTAAAATATTGACAACTCAAGCATTTGTATGTATGCAAATATGGATTTGTATCTTCTCTAGAAATTGCAGTCTAATATTTTACTAAATCCACAGGCATAGGAGACAATTTGGGTCTTCCCAAGTCAGAAAGACAGAAAAAGACCCTGATGTAAATGATTCCCTAGGCGCTGCACCATCTGTGAAAATGGAAACCTAGGACTACTTTACACTCACAAAACTGAGTATTATTATTATTAATAAAAGAACTTCTTATCCCACGCAAGGAATATAGATAAGGGGAAAAACTGTGATAAATTGAAAACTCCATCCTGTGCAAAAAGTATATGATGGCTCAGTTTACACCATTATAGAATCCATGTGAAGAAATTAATAATATAAAATAATATAAAAACTAGTTCAAGACAGCTGAAACCTCTAGATCCAAATAAGTAATTACCAAGGTTTATGTTCCAGGTTCTCTTCTGATTGAGAGGTTAAAACAATGAACAAAGCAGACAAAAAGTCCTGCTATCAAGGAGCTTATGTTTTAGTAAAAGAAAGATAATAAGTAACACAAGTAGTCACAGTGCAGTAATGTTAGTCTATGACAAAAAAAAGGAAGTTAGGGTGCCTGGGTGGCTCAGTCGTTAAGCATCTGCCTTCAGCTCAGGTCATGATTCCAGGGTCCTGGGATCGAGTCCCACATCGGGCTCCCTCCTCGGGGGGAAGCCTGCTTCTCCCTCTCCCACTCCTGCTTGTGTTCCTGCTCTCACTATCTCTGTTTCTGTCAAATGAATAAATAAAACCTTAAAAAAAAAGGAAGTTAAAAAACCCTTCTTACAGTTTGACAAAATAAAAATGAATATTATAACATATTTAGATATTTGGATACAGGTAAAACAGTATTATAGAAAATGGAATTTATATTACTTAAAGCACATATTAGAAAATATGAAGTATATATAACCAGCAAACCAAGTATTTAACTCAATAATTAGAAGAAAATAGTAACTTTAAGGAGTTGGTTATATAGAAAGAACAGAAAGATAATGCAATAAAATATAGGCAAAACTCAGAAATTTGATTAAGAAGATATCACAAGTAGGGGCGCCTGGGTGGCTCAGTCGTTGAGTGTCTGCCTTTGGCTCAGGTCATGATCCCAGGGTACTGGGATCGAGCCCCGCATCGGGCTCCCTGCTCTGCGGGAAGCCTGCTTCTCCCTCTCCCACTCTACCTGCTTGTGTTCCCTCTCTCGCTGTCTCTCTGTCAAATAAATAAATAAAATCTTTAAAAAAAAAAAAGAAGATATCACAAGTAATATAAAAAAATGTTAAAAGCAGTTTTAATATTTATATAATCAATATTAAATACAAATATAAAAGTGACCCAAAACACCATAAAATTTATGGTAAATATCAAAATATTTTTGATATTGAACTGAACTTTGTAAGATAATATACATATAATCTTTTCATCATGCAGACAACATTTTCAAATGATATTTTGTTTGAATTTGTTTCTTCAAAGAATCTGCCTTTCAACTGGTTGTCAGTCTGGGAAATATTGGCTGAACATGGCTTCCAAAAGCAGAGTAGAGGTACAGAAAGTTCAAACCTACCTTTGGGATATTTAAGATTTTGGATGTTAAACACTTTGGATTATTAAAGATTTTTAAATTTTCTGACAGTTTTTGATGACTCTAATGAAGGACAAAAGTCTACTCTAATGAAGGACAAAAGTCTTGGCTAGCTAGAAATTATAGTAATTGTTTTTTCTGCTGTAGACATTCATTGCCCAGACATGTATGTTTTTAATTGGCATAGTCATTGAAAGGATGCTGAATTCTGATTTTCATCTATATAAGACAAACTTTGCAATTTGTGTCTATGTATCAGCATAATGTGTATAATAATTTTAGATATGCAACAGGCACATCAGAAGACATGAATATAGTTTTACCGGACTTTTTTTCAAGTTGATTTTCCTTTAGGGCTTCATGAAGAGATAAACTAAATAATGTACTTGAATCATAAATACTAAAACTACTAGTGGGTGACAATGAACCTACTAGTTTCTTGTATTACTTAAGGGTGAACAAAATAACATGTAATTGAGAATTGGCTAATTCTCATCCCTTCACAACTATTATTTTATATATAGTACTTAATGACACATTTATTTCATCTACAGAGTTAAAATATTCAGATGTATTTGATAAAACATATCTGTAAACTGTGAGGCAGATACCAAAATTTTTAAATTAAGGAAAATACTCATCCATCACAATCATTTATAGTAAAGTTAAAAAAACAAGAAAAATTAAAATGTGAAATGTACTTATCCCAGGGCAGAGATTAGAAGAAATAAAAAGTAGAATCTAATAGCCTATTAATTATTATTAAAAAGAAAAGCCTCATTTTGGTCACTTATAGAAATAGTGTCAGTCACTAGCAGTTAGATAGTATTTTTTTTATTCATTTGAGACACAGAGATACAGAGAGAGAGAGCATGAGCAGGGGGAGAGGCAGAGGGAGAGGGAGAAGCAGGCTCCCCACTGAGCCAGGAGCCTGATGTGGGGCTTGATCCCAGGACCCTGGGATCATGACCCCAGCCGAAGGCAGATGCTTAACCATCTGAGCAACCCAGTCACCCCCAGTTAGATAGTATTTGAGAGATGTCTCTGTGTCCATTAGGCAAGCTAAATTTTAATTAAAATTCATAAAAATTTGTTGTTCCTACTTCATGACCCTGAATAGGTCGTTGACTATTCCTGCAAGTGAGCTAAAAGCAAGACATATTTACTTTCTCCAAAACTGAGTTTCAGTATTTTGAAAGGTTCACAGTGTTGCTATAAATTGTAGACTTCAAAGTTGTAGTCTACATTTAATTGTATGTGAGAATTCTCCCTAATGACAAGTATGGAGCATAAATACCTATAATAATCTATTTTATTTCCACAATGTCCTTATTAAAATGTATGTCTCTAATAACAATAGTCAGAAGACATTGATCATCTAATAACTTTTGTGTGCCAATCTTCATTTTTCCATGAGACATTTTAAACACTAGATTATAGATATTTTAAACTAGAGAGTCACCAAATCAAACGATCAGTTTTACCAGTGAAGAAATGGTGGCCCAAAAAAGCTAATTGGCATACCGAGAAAGTAGATGACTAAGTTTTCTGATACAATCAATTTCTGAAGCACTCTACCATATTTAGCATCCTCAACTATCTTGTATTTTTTTGAGATGAAACATAATACCTATTATATAGGAAATTAAAATTTTCACACATTAAACAATTTTATAATAGGCATTGTTTTTATTTTTGCATACATTTTCTGATAACTTTGAACACAAGGAATGAAATGGTAGTGGCACCTATAGCTTACTCTCCATTGTAGGAAAAAGGAAGCCAGAGTGGAGATCAGGATAAGGTTGAAAAACTTGATAGTGATCCTCAACCAAAGAAGATTACTGTGGCTAACAGAATGCACAAGGGCTCTTTATCTATCTCTGGATTTGTTGTGCGGCATGGTGGTGTAATTGTCATTGTATATACCACATAGGTGGTTTGATTAATAAATAATCATTATGCACAGTGATTCTCAACCTTAGCTGCCCATTAGAATCACTGATGAACTTTTTAACAAAACAGATCCATAGTCCCTATCCCCAGACATTCTGATTTAATAGGTCTGTGGTGGGGCCAGAATATCAATAAGAAAAACACATACAAATTTAGAAAACACCTATACTAAAACTATTCATCACTTACTTGAAAATCTAATTCAACTGGGAGTCATGTATTTTTATTTGCTATAAATCTGGCAACTCTACCTTGGAGTCACTTCTATCCCCTCCTTGTGAGAACATTTTTTAAAAAAAAAATTTTGCAAGACCAGACATTTTTAAAAAATTTTATAGTTGTCACATGGATGACAGAATTCCAGATATCTCTTGATTTACCTTTTACTGTGAAAACAAGAGTACACATCAAGTTTAGCTTCAGTTTCATGCCAGTTTTACAAAATGAATTTAAGAGCTTTATATACCATGTACTAGGCCTGTTAAAATTTAACTTCATTAATTTCTTTCTCCTAACTTCATGAATGTTTGAGATTTCCCAAATTTCAATGAGGAGTATATTTTATTCGTGTGTCTGTGTTTGTGTGTGTGTGTGTTTCTCTCTCTCTTTTTTTTTCTGGTCTTTTAAAAATTTTTAATTCTGGTATAGTTAGCGTGCAGTGATATATTAGTTTCAAGTGTACAAAATGGTGATTCAACAGTTCCATATATTATTCTGTACTCATCAAGATAACTGTACTCTTAATCCCTTTCTATTTCACCCCTCCCCCACCCAACTCTCCTCTGGTAACCATCAGTTTGTTCTCTGTAGTTAGAGTCTCTTTTTGGTTGATCTCTTTTTCTCTTTGTTCTGTTTCTTAAATTCCACATATGAGTGAAATCATATGGTGTTTATCTTCTCTGACTGATTTATTTTGCTTAACGTTATACTCTTCAGCTCCATCCATGTTGTGCAAATGGCAAGATTTCATTCATTTTATGGCTGAATAATATTCCATTGTATATATATACCACAACTTTATCCATTCATCTATTGATGGACAACTTGGCTATGTCCATCATTTGGCTATTGTAAATAATGCTGCAATAAATATAGGGGTGTATATATGTTTTCAAATTAGTGGTTTGTATTATTTGAGTCAATACCCAATAGTGGAATTACTGGATCATATGGTAATTCTATTTTTAATTTTTTGAGGAACTTCCATACTGTTTTCCACAGTGACTTCTCCAGTTTGCATGCTTACCAACAGTGCACAAAGCTTGCTTTTTCTCCACATCCTTGCCAACAACTTGTTGTTTCTTGTGTTTTTGATTCTAGCCATTCTGACAGGTATGAGGTGATATCTCATTGTAGTTTTTATTTGCATTTCCCTCATGATTAATGATTTTGAGCATCTTTTCATGTGTCTGCTGGCCATCTGTATGTCTTCTTTGGAGAAATTTCTGTTCATGTCTTCTGCCTGTTTTTAATTGGATTACTTGTTTTTTTGGTGTTGAGTTGTAGAAGTTCTTTGTATATTTTGGATATATAACTCTTCATCGAATATGCTATTTGCCTCCTATTCAGTAGGCTGTCTTTTAGTTTTGTTGATTGTTTCCTATGCTGTGAAGAAGCTTTTAATTTTGATGTAGTCCCAATAGTTTATTTTTGCTCTTATTTCTCTTGCCTGAGGAGACATATCTAAAAAAAAAACCATGTGTCTATGACTGATATCAAAGAAATTACTGCCTATGTTTTCTTCTGGAATTTTGATTTCAAGTCTCACATTTAGGTATTTAATCCATTTTAAGTTTATTTGTATATATATAGTGTTAAGAAAAGTGTTCCATTACATTATTTTGCATGTAGCTGTCCAGTTTTCCCAGTGCCATTTGTTAAAGAGACTGTCTTGTCCCCATTGTATATTCTTGCCTCATTTGTTGTAGATTAATCATATAAGCATATGGCATATTCTGGCTCTCTATTCTGTTCCATTATCAATGTGTCTGTTTTTGTGCCAGTACATACTGTTTTTATTGCTAACAGTTTGTAATATAACCTGAAATCTGGGATTGTGATACCTACAGTTTTATTCTTGTTTTTCAAGATTGCTTTGCTTTAGCTATTTGAGGTCTTTTGTGGTTCCATACAAATTTTACTATCATTTGTTCTAGTTCTTTGGAAAATGTTATTGATACTTTCATATGGATTGCATTAAATCTGTAGATTGCTTTGGGTGGTATGGACATTTTAACAATATTTCTTCCTTCAACCCATGAGCACAGAATACCTTTCCATTTATTTGTATTGTCTTCAATATCTTTCATCAGTGTTTTATGGTTTTCAGAGTACAGGTCCTTCAGCTCTACGGTTAACTTTATTTCTAGGTATGTTAATATTTTTGGTGCAATTGTAAATGGGATTGTTTTCTTAATTTCTCTTTCTGCTGCTTCATTAGTAATGTATAGAAATGCAAAGTATTTCATTATATCGATTTTGTATCCTATGACTTATTGAATTCATTTATCAGTTCTAGTAGTTTTTTGGTGGAGTCTTTCAGGTTTTCTATAAATAGTATCATATGATCTGCAAGTAGTGAAAGTTTTACTTCCTTACCAGTCTGGATGCATTTTCTTTCTTTTTCTTGTCTGATTGCTATGGCTAAGACTTCCAATACTGTCTTGAATAAAAATGGTGACAGTGGATATCCTTGTCTTGTTCCTGATTTTAGGGGAAGATATGTCAGGTTTTCACCATTGAGTATGGTGTTAGCTGTGGGTTTTTCATATATGGCCTTTATTATGATGAAGTATGTCCCTTCTAAACCTATTTGTTGAGGGCTTTTATCATGAATAGATATTTTATTTTGTCAAATGCTTTCCCCACATCAAAATAAATAATCGTACAGTTTTTTATCCTTTATCTTATTGATGTAATGTATCGTGTTGATTGATTTGCAAATATTGAATCATAGTTGCATCCCTAGGATAAATCCTACTTGATGGTGGTGAATGACTATTTTAACATATTGTTGGATTCAGTTTGCTAATATTTTGTTGGGAATTTTTGCATCTATGTTCATCAGAGATATTGGGCTGTAGTTCTCTTTTTGTAGTGCCTTTATCTGATTTTGGTATCAGGGTAATGCTGGCTTCCTAGAATGAGTTGGGAAAGTTTTCTTTCTCTTCTAATTTTTTTGGATAGTTTGAGAAGAATAGGTGTTAACTCTTCTTTAAATGTTTGGTAGAAATCACCTGTGAAGCCATCTGGTCCTGAACTTTTGTTTGTTGTGAGTTTTTTGGATTACTGATTCAAATTCATTGCTGGTAATTAGTCTGTTCAAATTTTCTATTTCTTCCTGCTTCAGTTTTGGTAGGTTATATGTTTCTGGGAATTTATCCATTTCTTCTAGGTTGCCAGTTTGCTGCATATAATTTTTCATAATATTCTTTTATAATCCTTTATATTTCTATGGTGTTTGTTGTTATTGCTCCTCTGTCATTTCTGATTTTGTATATTTGAGTATTTGAGTCCTCTGTCTTTTTATTTATTTATTTTTTTACATGTCTGGCTGAAAATCAATTTTATTGATCTTTTCAAAGAACCAGAGCTCCTGTTTTCATTGATCAGTTCTATTGTTTTCTAGTTTCTATTTTATATATTTCAACTTTAATCTTTATTTCTTCTCTTCTACTAGTTTTGAGTTTTGTTTGTTCTTTTTCTAGCTCCTTTAGGTGTAAGGTTAGGTCAGTTAAATGAGATTTTTCTTGTTTCTTGCCTGATTCCTATAAACTTCTCTCTTAGAACAGCTTTTGCTGCATCCCAAAGATTTGGACCATTGTGTTTTATTTTCATTTGTTTCTGTGTATTTATTTTATTTTCTCTTTGATTTATGGTTGACCCATTCATTGTTTAGTAGCATATTATTTAACCCCCATGTATTTGTGTTCTTCCAGATTTTGTCTTGTGGTTGATTTCTAGTTTCATAGGATTGTGGTTGGAAAAGATGCATGAGATGACTTTGATCTTTTTGAATTTGTTGAGACTCATTTTGTGGCCTAATATGTGATCTAGTCTGGAAAATGTTCAATGTGCACTTGAAAAGAATGTGTATTCTGCTGTTTTAGGATAGAATATTCTGAATATATTTGTTAGATACATTTGGTCCAATGTGTCATTTGATGCCTCTCTTTCCTTGCTGGTTTTCTGTTTGGATGATCTATCCATTGATGTAAGTGGGCTGCTGAAGTCTCCCACCATTATGGTATTACTATTAATTACTTCCTTTATGTTTATTATTAGCTGTTTTATATATTTGGATGCTCCCATATTGGATGAATAAATATTTATAATTGTTATATCTTCTTATTGGATTGTTCCCTTTATGATTATATAGTGCCCTTCTTTGTCTCTTGTTACAGTCTGTTTTAAAGTCTATTTTGTCTGACATAAGTATTGCTACTCCAGCTTTCTTTTCACAACCATTTCCATGATAAATGTTTCTCCATAACTCCACTTTCATTCTGCATATGTATTTAGGTCTGAATTGATTCTTTAAAGGCAGCATATAGATGGGTCTTACTTTTTTATCCATTCCATCACCATTGTCTTTAATTGGAATGTTTAGTCCATTTACATTTGCAGTAATGATTAATAGGTATGTACTTATTGCTATTTTGTTACTTGTTTTATGGTTGTTTTTATAGTTCTTCTCTGTTCCTTTCTTCTCTTAAACTCTTCTCTTACAGTTTGTTGGTTTTCTTTAATGATATACTTGTATTCCTTTCTTTTTATTTTTTGCATATCTGTACTGGTTTTTTATTTGTGGTTATCGTTAGATTTGTATATAACATTATAACATCTTATGCAAATAGCAACCTATAATAAGGTGATGGTCACTTAAGTTTTAACCCATTCTTTAACTCCTCTCCCCCTGTTTTAGGACTATGTTGTCATACTTTACTTCCTTTTGTTTTGTGAATCCCTTGACTTATTAATATAAATATACATAATTTTACTGCTGTTGTGCTTCCTACTTTTCTTACTCTTACCTATGGTCTTTCCTACTCAAAAAGTCTCCTTTAATGTTTCTTGTACGGCTGGTTTAGTGTTGATGAATTCATTTAGCTTTTGCTTCTCTGGGAAACTATCTCTCCTTCTATTCTGAATGATAGCCTTGCTGGATAGAGTATTCTTGGCCACATAGGTTTTTGTTTTGTTTTTGTTTTGTTGTGTTTTGTCTTTTTCCCCTTTCAGGACTTTGAATATATACCACTCTCTTCTGGCTTGCAACATTTCTACTGAAAAATCAACTGATAGCTTTATTGGCTTTCGCTTGTATGTAATTGTTTTCTTTTGCTGCTTTTGAAATTCTCTCTTTATCACTATTTTTTGCCACTTTAATTTACTATGTGCGTTGGTGTGGACCTCCTCGGGTTGATTTTGTTGGGAACTCTCTGTGCCTTCTGGATCTGGACTTCTGTTTCCTTCCCCAGATTCAGGAAGTTTTAGCTATTATTTCTTCAAATAAATTTTCTGCCCACTTTTCTCTCTCTTCTTATGTGATCCCTATAATGTAAATATTATTGCTCTTAGCAGTGTTACTGAGTTCCCTAAGTCTATTCTCATTTTTGCATAATTATTTTTCTCTTACCTGTTCAGCTTGATTACTTTCCATTACTCTGTTCTCCAAGTTGCTGATTTGTTCTTCTGCTTCCTCATTTATTATGTTCTTTATCTCTGATTGGTTCTTTTTTATCTCTTTGTTAAGGGTCTCTCTGATGTCCTCCACTCTTTTCTCAAGTCCAGTGAATATCTTTATGATCATTACTTTAAATTCTCAATCAGGCATATTACTTATCTCTGTTTTGCCTAGGTCTTTTGCTGTGATTTTGTGTGTTCTTTAATTTGGGACACATTTCTCTGTCTTCTCATTTGGTCTACCTCTCTGTGTTTGTTTCTGTGTTTTAGAAAAGTCAACTATGTCCCCTGCTCTTGAAAGTATTGACCTTATGAAAAAGATGTCCCTCAGTGCCCTTCAGTGCAATGTTCCATGTTCACCAGAACCTGGTACTTCAAGGCTGTTTCCTATGTGTGTTGTGTGTATCCTACTGTTGTGGCTGAGCCACTTTTGCCTTCAATCCAATCTTCTGCAATGGCTCTTTTTGCCCATTGTGGCAGAGTTTGGACCCTATGTTGTTAGTGGGCTGGACTGGGGCCACGGTCAGTTTGAGTTGGGTCATACCAAGTGTATTTCTGAGTTGCTGCCTCACTAAACTACAGGGCACCTTTCCTGTATTGTCCCCTGAGGAGCTTCATTGGTGGGCAGGGCCTGCATTCAAACCAGATGTTTGTCCCCAGCCCACTGCTGGGCCTGCAGTGGGACTGGTATGTATGTGGTTATCTTTCCATTTTCCCAGGTTAAGAGCCACTTCAGAGTAGTGCTGGTCCCTGTGAGGGCTGCTTGCACACTGCCAGGTTTGTGCAATGCTTTCGATGGGCTCCTGCCAAGGGCATATTGGAGGGGTAGTTCCCCAGATTCAGGAAGAGGGCAGGGCACATGATGTTAGCAAGGTTTGCATGGGTCTGCTGTGGGAGGTGACATGAAGTGGAAGCTTGGCTCAAGGGGGCTTTTCTGTAGGAGAACTTGGGGGCAAACATGCTATTAGCAAGTAAAGTAGTGAGTATTGGCACTGAGCTGGTTCCCACAGGTGTCCATGTGTCCAGGTTGGAGGGGAGAAATGGAGCCAGACAGTTCTTTTGTTATGGAAAATCTCTCAGTGATCCCTGCCTCTCCAGCATGCACTCTGAGATTAGTAAACAAATCTCCCTCCTATATACTCCAGGCATTTTTTCAAACTGCTTCTTCTATGCTATATTTCCATGAGTCTGTTTATTTTGTTGACTCGTTAAGGGTGGGGACTCAGCTTCCTATCACTCTTGTGAGTCTTCCAGAGCAGAATCTGCTGATTTTTAAAGTTCCAGATTTTAAGCCTCACTGATTGCAAGAACTCACAAAATTATGACCCTCTGGTTTTCAAAGCCAAATGTGTTGGGGATTTGTGTTCCCCATGCATGTTCCCTGTGCTTGGGGTGACTGGTGTGAGGGTCTGTTTCTTTCCTCTCTCCAAATCCATGTCATCTGACCCTCCTGTGGACAGTCTCATGGGTCTTTTTAACTCCAGACTGCATCTCTGCCCTTCCTACCCTCTTTGATGTGGCCTCTTCTCTACATTAACTGTGGAGAGTCTGTTTTGCCAGTCTTCAGATTGTTTTCTGTTTTATTTATACTGATGTGGGTGTTATCTAGTTGTATTTATAGGACAAGGTTAGCTTAGGATCCTGCTACTCTGTCATCTTCCCCAGGAGTACTTATTCTTCTTTGTTTTGACTTAAAAAATGCACCAGAGACTGTGAGTTGTTTTTTCAGCATTAGTCCAATATAATATTAATTTTAACCAAAAAAGTAACTTAATCATTATAATCACTTAATCATGTATGAAATAAAGTTTTCCATAATCTTATTCCCTAGAGATAACCATTTGGAATAGTTTAGTAAATATATTTCCAATTCTTTTAAGGATAGAACAATATATATAATTTAAAAAAAAAAACACTGAATATTATGTATAATGTCTTGCAGTTTTAAATCCATCCATTAAGTGATTTTATTCTATGTTTTTATTTCTAGTTCTATGTTTATAACTTCATGTCCTATATACTTCCTTTTACATAGTTCTTAGATTAAATCAAGCCTGATATTATAGCCTTGTTGATTTTTCTCTTCTGATCCTGCTTTCTCCATTTCCTTAACAATCTCCCTGAAGAGCATTTTCTTGATGGACTTAGAGACTATTCTTTGCTTATAGTCTGGTCCTGGGTATTCCAATGAAAGATCTATACATACCTCCTACCTCATTATCTTTCATACATATCCTCTCTGCAGATTCCTTTCTTTATCTTTTCTTCTTAAAACTATTCAATAGTCTTGTAAGTCATCTTTTATCTCCAAACTCTTATCCATTCATTTCATTATAGTACAGTTTCTTACAGACTTATATTAAAAAAAAAATTAGGGATGTTAACTAAATGACCATTTTTAAAACTTTAGTGCTACTTACTTTTCTGTAGAACAAGTCCCACATTTCCTTTGGGTGTATTTTCAATGTTTCCATTCTCACCTTGAATTTTTCACTATTTAATGTACTAGGTGTTTAGTCAGATCACAACAATTACATTTATCTGGAAATATGAAGAACTTCCAAACTTCTCCATAGCTTATTTGCTTATGTTCTTTGGGTGTACATGTGTTTTTCTTCTTCAGATAGACGTGACCAAGATGATCCTGCTGTTAAGAGGCAGAGAACTATTTAACTGAAGGCTTTTCACACCAACTATGTTGTCTTTTATATCATCAACCTTGACCTCAGATTCTTTCCCATCAAATTAGTTCAAATCTACCAACATGCAAGTGTATGGGTTTACTCTCTTACAAATTCAAATGTTTGTGAAAATCTGAAACTATCTTGGTACAAATGCCATCTCTTTATAATGGTTAGATAATAAAATACACTAAAAAATTAAATTCTATGGATAATAAATAATGTATATTTGTCTCCTCTAAATTCACATAGCACATTTTTATTTCTCCTATGATATAACCATTATTGACTTGCAAATTTATACATTTTAAATCTATTAAGAAATATATTTTTGAAGATAGAGAACATTTTTTATTGATTTTTATAGTCCAACAATGTTTTACATAAAGGAGATGGTCAATAAAAATTTTATAAGTGATCACATATGAATTAAAAAAACATATGTGGCTATCTGTAAAATTTCCTTGGTATAATTTAACTTTCTATGATTCAAAAGTCATTTTAGGATATTATAATGCCTCAGAGTCATTACTGGGGACCTTAATAACTGTTATATTATTGATAAAGTACAACTATGAAATTATGGATATTTTTCAGAGATAGATTTTATAATGATTATAAAAATCAGCATATTTTGATTTTTTTTCCTCTTCCTTCATTCTCTTAAAAATCTTAAGCATCTATCACATCTGTGATATACTTCTTAATTAATTTCAGGGGGTTACAAGATTCTTCTCATCAAGTTTAACATTTTTTTAACATTTTATTTATTTGAGAGAGACAGAAAAAAACATGAGTGGGGGAGGAGCAGAGGGAGAAGCAGACTCCCTGCTGAGCAGGGAGCCTGACATGGGACTCCATCCCAGGACCCTGGGATCGTGACTTGAGCTGAAAGCAGATGCTTAACTCACTCAGCCACCTAGGCGCCTCTAACAGTTTGTTTTACCCATGTTTAGAATTACATTGATTAATCAAAACTCAATTTCATTTATTAGAATTGCATAATTATCAATTTATCCTCTAATCTCCAAGATTTTTCTAAAATAATATAATAAAAAATGATAATCCACATTAGTATTAATATTTGTTTAGAATACAATATTATTGCCATTACATGACTCTGTAATTGGTACATAAGTGAAGTGATGAGAAAAAATAATCTAAAGTTTTGCATTTCTGTACTGGTCCAGAAGTTCACATATGTGCCCTTGAAAACATTCCATTCATTTCTCATTCTGTAACTATTATGTATGACTTATACTTTGATAACTTAAAATGTCATTGTATGTTAAAATAATCTCTGAGATATCTGCTGGAAGGGAAATATTTGTTCATTGAAAATTGGCTTCTAGCTTAAGTAATACAGAAGAGAGTTGGAACCTATGCAAGGGAAGGGACATTGTGTGACAGTCAGGAGACAGGACAAAATTTTTGGTCGTTTGCACAAATGACATAAGTTGGTAAACCATGATTTTATTGTTGGCTTGAGCAGGTAGAGACTAGAGATTGCACTGTGTGTTGTTTTTATCTTGATAAGAATACAGTTTACATTAAAATTGCACTTTAAATTGTGTGAATAGTAAGCTACAGATTTGTCCTGTGTTTATGGCTCTAAACTAGACTACTGAGAATCAGTTAGCATGAGCCTGAGCCATAAAATTAACTGTACCTTAAATTGAACCAAATTAATTTTTGCAAGGATACTTGATTAATTAGTACCACTTCCCCATTCCTATCTTCCAGTAATTCCCTTTATGTTGGGATGCAAGTTGCTTGATATATATAAAGTTAAGATTAAAATCAGATTTATCTTTCATTTTGGGGAATAAACTGAAAATTATCTGGCATTCAGGTCATGACACCCTTTCTGCAAAATTTCTGAAAAATGTGACTCCAAAAAGATATTATTTCTAGCCTGTATCATTTAGTTGGTATGAATGCTGGATATTCTCACTAGGGCTACTGACTAAGAAACTCTTAAGTTAGCATAGATCCCCTACAAGGCATTATATTGCATTGAAGGTACAATTTACTGTAACCAGCTGTGTAAAATAGTAGCTAGCAGGGCAGAGCAATGGGAAAGCAGAGGAAAATAATAAAATTCACTGGAAAGGTCAAACATGTAATGCATTTTAATTTGTTGATAGTTTATTATTTAGAATACTAGTTGGGAATAATTATAAAATATTCAGGGCTACAGGGTACAATGTTGTTATGATTTTGTTTAAAAATAAAAAGATGAGGAAATTAATTAGATGTTAAAGGAATCTCTTTTATTTTTGATAATAGAATCTGTCGACTAAACAGTGGGAGAGAGTAAAAAGGTCTTTAGGAGGATCTAAAAGTTCTCCCCGTGTCATATTATTATTGTGCCCATACAATTATTTAAAGTTAAGGAGAAAGTTCGTCATGTTATTGTTTTTGTTTTTGTTTTTTTTTGGTTTTCTTTTGTTTTCTGTTTTTGTTTTTTGTTTTTTTTCTGGAAAGCACAGCTTACTAAATTAATCCAGGGGCACCTGGGTGGCTCAGTCAGTTAAGCATCTGCTTTTGGCTCAGGTCATGATCCCAGCGTCCTGGGATCCAGCCCTGCATCGGGCTCCCTGCTCAGTGGGAAGCCTTCTTCTCCCTCTCCCTCTGCTGCTCCCCCTTCTTGTACTCTCTCTCTCTGTCAAATAAATAAATAAAATCTTTTAAAAAATCAATATCTAAGGCTGTGAATCTAAGAAACTACTCTTTATGGGCGCCTGGGTGGCTCAGTTGGTTAAGCGACTGCCTTCGGCTCAGGTCATGATCCCGGAGTCCCGGGATTGAGTCCCACATCGGGCTCCCTGCTCAGCAGGGAGTCTGCTTCTCCCTCTGACCCTCTTGCCTTTCGTGCTCTCTATCTCTCATTCTCTCTCTCTCAAATAAATAAATAAAATCTTTTAAAAAAAAACAAGAAACTACTCTTTATTTAAAAAAATAGATTTTGAATGTACAAGGTACTATATGAACCATTTAATTATTGTATGAACCATAAACAAGGCTTATTATTCATTATCTTTGTAAGGAGTATGTTTGAACCATAAGAAAGGTAGGCAAAATTTACTTTCTTATGAATTCTGTAAGTTTTTTTTTCTACTAGTCTATTTCTAATTTATTTAGGCATAGTTGCTTATTTCATTATTATTTATATAGTATTATATACTAATATAGTGTTTTACTGTAGCATTATGTAATAGTACTATATATACTGAAAAATGCAGTACTGTTGTAGCATAAAAAATGGGGTCTTATAATGTAATGCAATATTATACAATCTTGACATTTAAAAGATCTTCAAAGCAATGCAGTCATATATTTTTTAGATGAAGACCATCAAACCTATAGCATTTAAATAACTTATACAAGTTCACAAAAATAGCAACAGAACATGAAAAATATACAAAATTCTTTATTCATATTTCATGATGGCAGCCATGTTGATGATTGTGTGTCTATATTCATCGTGGGAATAGAGCACAATGTACACCGAACCAGTACATTCCTCAGATCAAATTTCCAAATCATTCATTTTTTTCTCCAGTTATACTAATCATATTTTAAAATCCCATCTACCATGTTCCTTTCTTCAACTATTGCATTTTTTGTATATCAGAAATCCACTTGTAAATGAAATCTTATTTCTACCTCTTATTACTTATAGCCTTCCTTATATATTTAAGGCTGTATAACATGCTTATTTTTAATCCTTCTGATTTAAAAGTCTGCTTCATTTGGCATATGTCATTATTCTTTTATAGTGGTTATCTCTCAAGTGTTTACTTATTTGACCCATGTTGATGCAGGGATATCAGACCCTGGTATTTATGTTCAGAAAGCTCCAAATACCAAGACCTGGATTGTGTTTGCTCTTAAATTTAAGGAGATGAGGATGTAGCTGCTGAATACCTTTGTGCAAGTTAAGCACTGTATAAATCTACAGTGTTATTCACATAAACAAGGTTACAAGGTGGGCCTTGGAGACATGTGATTCCCAGGGGAGGGATCACATAATTACTGAACTGGTTCTGGTCACTCCCTTCTGTAGTTAATCCATCAAGAAACACTTTTTAAGTTATTATGGTTTTTTTTAATTAATAGACTTTTTAAAGCAGTTTAAAGTTTATAAAACTATTGAATGGAAAGTCCAAAAATTTCCCATATACTCCACTACCCCCACCCCAATTTCCTTTTTTTTTATTAACATCTTGTATGAGTGTGGTAACATCTTGCATTTGTTACAGTTAATGAACCAACACTGACACATTATTGTTAACTAAAGTCCATAGTTTACTTGGATTACTATTCTATGGGTTTGAGAAATGTATAATGGCATTAGCTTACCATTAAATTATCATACAGAATAGTTTAACTGCCCTAAAAATATTGTCACTCTACCTATTCTTCCATCCTCCCACCCTCAGCCCCTGGCAACTGCTGATCATTTTACTGTCTCCAGAGTTTCACCTTTCCAGAATGTCATATAGATGGAGTCTTATAGTATATAGGTTTTCCTAAATTTAATTTAATTTTTTAAAGATTTGATTTATTTTATTTAAGAGAGAGAGAACAGGGGGAGGAGCAGAAGGGAAGGTAAAGAGAGGGGGAAAAACAGACTGTCCAAACATGTAGCCTGACACAGGGCTTGATCTCAGGACACAGGATCATGACCCGAACTGAAACCAAGAGTCAGATGCTTAACTGACTGAGCCACCCAGGCATCCCAGTGTATAGCCTTTTAGAATCAGCTTCTTTCACTTAACAATATACATTTAAGATTATTCTTTTTGTGGCTTGATTGCTCATTTCTTTTGTTACTGAAAATATTGCATTGTTTGGATGTACCACAATTTGTTTATTCATTCACCTATTGAAGTACATCTTGATTGCTTCCAAGGTCTGACAATTTTGAATAAACTTGCTATAAATATTTGTCTCCAGGTTTGTTTGTTTGTTTTAGGGGCATATGTTTTCAAATCACTGGGGTAAATTCCAAAGAAGTGATTATTTGATTGTATGGAAAGATTATGCTTGCTTTGGTAAAAAAAAAAAAAAAAACAAAAAACAAAAAACAAAAAACTGCCAAAATATCTTCTAACATGGCTGTAGCATTTTGTGTTCCCACCAGCAATGGAATCAAAGTTCCTATTGCTCCACATCCTTGTCACCATTTAGTTTTGTCAGTGTTTGTCAATTTTACCATTCTAATAGGTGTGTAGTGATATCTTGTTTTAATTTGCATTCCCTAATGATGGATGATGTTGAGTATCTTTTGGTATGTTTATTTGCCATCCCTATATCTTCTTTGGTAAGGTGTCTGTTGAAATATTTTGCCCATCTTTTAATTCTGTTGTTTTCTTGTTGTTGAGTTTTACGAGTCCTTTTTGTATTTTAGATACCAGCTCTTTTTTCATATGTGTTTTGGAAATATTCTCAGTCAGTGGTTTGTCTTATTCTTGCAACATCCCAAGCCCAAGTGACTTGTGTGTGTGTGTGCGTGTGTGTGTGTGAAGGCTTCATGCTTAAATTCTTAGAGAGAAGCAGCAATGGAGCAGGAAGTTCTCTTGATTGTAATCCATCAGGGCTGGTGGATCTGACTGGCAAAGGAAGAGAGGAGAATGCCTAAGGGTAAATGGCCTTCTCTTTTTATATGTATAACCTTTGCACATATTTGAACTTTTTTTATTTTATTCTGCCAACACTTGGAGCCCAAGTTCTGCAGATTTTTTGAACATGGAACAAGCAATATCTTACCTTATATGAGGCTCATCTCAAACATGGTTCCTTTCCTCTTCATGATCATTAGCACTCTCAACTTCAAGGCAAGATAAATTCTTCCCAAGCCATAATGGCATCAGCTCCCATCCAAGTTCTTCTGATATCTGATACATGTGTGTGAATATATACTGTATTCTCGTAGCAGCCAGACTTTGGGTCATTCATTATTACAATACTACACCTACTAGTACCTTTCTAAAAGGAACAAACTAAGTCAACTAGTTAATTTAGAAGGAAAACATATAATCAGCTATTTAATTGGGTTGGAAGCTGATAGAAACTCATAGGATCTTATCCTTAAACATTCATATTTATAATTCTCTATACTTTAATATTGTCTACTGGCATTGGATAAATGTAGGTTCATTTTTAAATTAATTCTCCCATGGCCTTGAGATTATGTTCAAATTCATGGCAATTTCTTCAGATTAAGATAGCTTTTGTTGTTGTTAGAAATTAAGGTTTGTAGAAAGACGATGAAGTAAGTTAGAGCATGAAGGTTGTTAATTTCCCCCAGGATAACTTACATATACCTTATATAGTCCAAAAGAAGAATATTCTCAATTTAAAACAAAGAAGAAATTGCAAGCATTTTATTACTTAGAGTTTATAGTGTTCATTACTTGCAACGTGTGGCAAAGCTTTTATTTAGAAGTAACAACTTTGCTGTGATCTTGTTAGGAAAACTAATCAATATTTTAAAAACAAAGCAAGAACAAAACACATTTAAGGGAAGTCCAAGACCTGTTCATTACTTCACAGTGAGAGTGTGATATTTAAAGCACTATAAACAAACCAAAAGAAGTGCATTGCCTTACATACCTTCTGTTTCTTCATCCTTTTAGCTGCCATTTATTTCTTTATAGGACTCAACATTCGAATAGCATGTTCACTACCAAATTAAGGCCATTGGTTGTCAAGTGCTTTGAGACTCCAAAGTATAAAGAATAATAACTAAAATCATGTTATTATCTGGAAGTCAGAGTTCGCCTTAATATAGAAGTCTGTCTTGCCTATTTTATATCACAATCTGCTATATAATTAGATAACATCTGAAATCTAGTAGGCATCCTAATGACAGGAATGTTCCTGTCTGACTTCTTAGTCTAGCTAATGAAGAATGGGAAGAAATTTTCAGCAAGTGTCAACTATTTTAGCTTGTGATACCAATTTGACAGTGTGGCAAGTGGTATTCATTTGCTAAGCACCAAATGAAAATATTATTACATATATTTATGTTTTTATTTGGAAATAAAGGCTAATTATGACATATATGGTGATAACTTAGAACAGTTCAACTTTCAATATAGACAGAAAATTTTATATAATTACACAGAAACAGCAGTAGTCAGCGAAGAACTGAATAGAATTTCTCCTTTAAAGAATGGATGGCCTACCAGAGATCCAAAAATATATATTTAAATAAAAATATAAAGGGTTATTTTTTTCCTATATATGTTCAAGAAATGGCTCCTTATACATCCTGCAACACATGAAAAATCTTTGTGTAGTCTTACAGGTTGTCATAAACCCTCTGTTTCAGTTGGTATATCTTTTATGATGTAAATAGGATCCCCTATAGCTATTTCTAGAGTAATTTAAAACTCATCCTATGAACCTTCATAAACTAGTGAAATAGGAAAAGCATAACTGACCAGAAAAACAGGTTTGCTGTAGATCTGCTCAGGCAATGAATTTTTAAAGGGTTTTCTTAAAACAACAGAGTATGTCAATTGGCAATATCAGTCCACATATGAGCTTTCAAATGCTCTCTTTCTAAGCCCAGGCAGCTGGGTGATTTGTATGATATTTGATTTTTGGTTTTTTAGCAGCCCATTTTGATTCAGTGCCATTTGCATTTTTATAGACAACAGCTATCCTGCAGCAGGCTCTGTTTTGTTGATAAATTTTTCAGGTTGATAAAGGTAAAGGGTATGTAGAACTTGAACCCAATAGAGATGTGTTGTTTTAAAACATCAGCACCGCTGAGAGATGAGTCTCAGAGGAAATAAAACACAAATAATTAGCAATTATATTTTATAATTTTCTCTTTTTCTTCCTGCCTTTCTGCTTACCTCTTTTTCTATATACTTGTAATGTTTTAGACTTTTAATAAGAATTCATGAAGAAGTTTCCATATAAAAACACTAATACAGTTAGTTATTGGGAATTTTTACTGTAGATAATAATATTTCCCTACAACAGATGCTATGGTCCTGAAGTTCAACTGCTAAAAGCAGGATTGTTCTTAAGAAGGTTTTTTGGCCTAAATAAAAAATATACAATATATGGAATGTATGAGGATGAGGAAAGGATTAACATGAAAAATTTTATTTTTTTGTTCTGGAATCTCTTTCTTAGTTTACCTTTAATTTTCCCACAACCATTTGATATGTAAATAATTATGCCCATTTTATAAAAGAGAGAAGTTCAGAGAAGTTAATCATTTGCTTCAGGCGATTTGGCTCCTAAATGGAAGACTTGGGATTTGAGTTAAAATCTATCTTAGATCCTATTGCCTGAAGGTAATTTTTTAAAATTCATTTATTTATGGGAGAGAGAGTGTGGAGGGAAGGGGGAGAGGGAGAGAGAATCTCAAACAGACTCCCTGCTGAGTGCAGAAACCTGATGTGGGCTCCACTCAGGGCTTGATCCCATGACCCTGAGATCACGACCTGAGCCGAAATCAAGAGTCTGACTGAGCCACCCAGGCACCCCTACCTCTGCCTACAGAGGTAATTTTATTTTTTTTATTTTTTTTTTAATTTTATTTATTTATTCATGAAAGACAGAGAGAGAGAGAGAGGCAGAGGGAGAAGCAGGCTCCCAAGGAGCAGGGAGCCCGACACGGGACTCGATCCCAGGACCCTGGGGTCACGACCTGAGCCGAAGGCAGACGCTTAACCATCTGAGCCACCCAGGCGCCCCAGAGGTAATTTTATTGAAAGAAAAGCATATTAAAAGTGGACCATGTGAACAATTTGATGTAAGGAAAATAAGAAGTCACAGAATGACTGGATGAAGCCTTGAGGGTAGAGAAGTAAGTATATTTGGACTGGAGGTGAATGTCTTAGTACACATTTTGCTGCCTGCTTAAGGTTGTAGTGCAGATCATACCTGTTTTATTTGTTTGTCTGTTGACTTGGACTTTGTAAAGTCCAAGTAGATTTGTAGATTTGATTTTGAATGACTTAAGCAGTTGTGAGGTTTTCATCCTTACCACTCTCTGCTGCCTTAACCCAAGAGAGTTTCACTCATTTACATTACCTGTCCCAAACATCTCTAGGCATTTGAGTTTGCACTCACAGTTTATAGTATAAGTAAGTATACCTATCTAATGGGTATTAGAATTACCTTTACCCAGGGACAAAACACTAGTCTGTGAGACAAATTTTTTTTGTGTGAGACAAATATTAAATAGTTGTAAACACAAATATTATTTACAATATTCTAATGTACCATCACATGAAGGAATTATAGGTCAGAGGACAAGTTGTCATGTTCAATCAAGGAATCAGAAAAAATGTAATAAGTTTAACAAAGGAAGTAGTTGGATAAATGAAACAAAAATCTAGTCTGAGAAGAGTAGATTTTATAATGGGAATTTTCAAATGAAGGTGAGAAATTTGGAGACCATATAATTTTGGATAGGCCAGATTAAGATTAACTGAGAACTAAGAAATAAGTACGTGTTGGAGCACCTCAGTGGTTCAGTCAGTTAAACATCTGACTCTTGTTTTGGCTCAGGTCATGATCTCAGAGTCGTGAGATCAACCCTCACGTGGTGCTCTGTGCTGAGCATGGAGCCTGCTTGAGATTCTCTCTTTCCCTCTCCCTTTGCCCCTCCCCCTTTTTGCTCAAGCTCTGCTCTCTCTTAAACAAACAAACAAACAAAAGAAACAGGTACGTGTTATTAAGACATTCAGTTTTGGGAACTGTATTTTAACATGACAGACCGAGGTTAAAGGACGGAAAATGGAGCTTGGGTAGTCGCATAAGTCAAGGATCAGGAGGGACCTTAGTTTCTAGGAAAATGGTGTACAGAGGTAAATGGAAAGCTAATGCTAAAATTAAGATGATAAATTTAATTAAAATGCTAAAATTAACTCCGTGCTAAGCAGATGCATAAATGAATTGAGGTGCTTTTATGCTTTTTTCTACGTGGGTCTAGGAGTGATCTGAGATTGGATGAAGATAAATAGGCAAATTAACATTAAATGACCCCAATTACAAGTTATAACCATGGGTTTATGTTAACCATTTTCTGTTGTCTTCCCCTCCCTTTTAACATAAAAGAAAGAGAAATCATAAGGAAAGATTAGAGACAGCTTGGCAAATGATCTTGTTTCCTGAATCTCTCTCCCACAATCAACCCTGCACAAACTGTGCAAGTACAAGTGGGATTCTGAGAGATTAACATGAAATTTGTGAGATTCTCCTAAAAAGACCCAGGTCCCTTTTAACACCTGGTTTGGGGGCTGGTGAAGTGGGGGCCACGTGGAGATCTATAGCTGGGCTGTAACTGAACTTACATGACTGCCTTCCTTGCTGAGTTATGGGTAGAGACTACACCAGCTGGAGTTGTCACAGGAAGGACATTTATTTTTTTTATTTTTTTATTATGTTATGTTAATCACCATACATTACATCATTAGTTTTTGATGTAGTGTTCCATGATTCATTTGCATATAACACCCAGTGCTCCATTCAATATGTGCCCTCTTTAATACCTATCACCAGGCTAACCTATCTCCCCACCTCCTCCCCTCTAGAACCCTCAGTTTGTTTCTCAGAGTCCATAGTCTCTCACGGTTTGGGAAAGACTATTTATGGCAATTAAGGAAATCACAAGTAGGAACTTCCAAAGCTATGATTCCCCAGGCAAGGGTGAATGGGTTCCTTTTATTTAGGGTTAGGATGAATACTCAGAAAGGGGAGTTTTGTCATCATATATAGAGGTAGACATAAGGTCGTGCATGCATTCATTGTATGTTATGTTAATGAGATTTGTGCTTTTCCTTGGGCGGAGATTTTAGCATTATAATTATGTTGAGGTAACTGTCAGCCACTCCATCTGTACAGGTGTGAGTCAGTGGTTGAACTCAAACTGGTCTGAGTGGTCTCGGCTAGCCAGAGCTCTACATCAAGGCCATCATTATTACCTACAGGGATAGTTTGGGTTTCCATCACAGGATGCTTTGCACAGCAGATCTTTTGCCTGAGTTAAAAGATAAGCTGGAAAGAAGAACTTAAGGAAAATATGGGACAATGGTCAGTGGGTACATGCAGGTGGCCAGGAAAGATCATGTCTTGGAGTTAATCACGTGGGGTCTTGCTGGTGACGGGCGCAAGCAAAGGCTGGTACAGACAGGGTTTTGTGTTCTGCTTCTCTAAGTCCTCAACTTTTCTTGGAGCTTTTGTTACTACTTAGTGAAAATTCTAAAAGAAGACCAGCTATGGTTGCATAGGTTGCCCCCACATAATATAGTTGGTGCCCTTGGCAGTGCTCATGTGACAATGCTCATATCATACAGAAAACACTGATTTTGCTTTGAGCAATATTATCCATATACTTATCTAAGAGCTACATTACTACAATCATAAAAAGTTATTCCAGTTTTTTATTACTCACGAAGATACAGTTTCATGATCAAGGATTAATCACTTGCTATAACGAAGATTTAAGGACAAGTTCTTTTTGTTTGTGTGTTTCCTCACATTATTGTAAATATAAATCCACTAGTGGTTAAAATTCTTTAATCATAGAATGCTGTGAGGATAGCCCCTTTAATGTCTTCTATAATGTAAATATTTAAATATACAGTTCGGTGTGTATGTATATATTTGACTTTATGCTGCATTTATATACTATAAATGGATCATTTTTTTCTTAAGCGTTTATTTTTTTAGAAGTTTTAGGTTCACGGCAAAATGGGGAAGATTTAGAGATTTCTTATAGACCTCTGCCACACATGCATAGCCTCCCCCATTATCAACATGTCCCGCCAGAACAGTATGTTATAATTAATGAACGTATATTGACTCATCATAGTTACCCAAAGTCCACAGTTTACTTTATGGTTCACTCTTAATGTCGATGGGTTTGGGCAAATGTGTATTGACATGTATCTATCATTTTGGTATCACACAGAGAATTTTCACTGCCCTAAAAATCCTTGGTGCTCCACCTATTCATTCCTCCCTGCCCCTCTCCCCAGTACCTGGAAAGCACTGATCTTTTTACTTCCTCAATAGTTTTGGCTTTTCCAGAACATCACATAATTGAGATCACATACAGTGTAACTTTTTCAGATTGGCATTTTTCACTTTGGTCTTCCAAAGTGGCTGCACCATTTTGTCCTCCTGCTAGCAATGAATGAAAATTACTATTTCTCCACATTCTTCTCCACATTCTCTACGGTGAGCGCTGTGAATTGTGTAGGTGTTTTGGATTTTAGTCCTTATAATAGGTAAATAGGGTATCTCATTGACATTTTAATTTGCATTTCCCTGAGGACTATGTTATGGAGCATCACTTCACCTGCTTAGTTGCCATCTGTATATCTTCTTTGGTTAGGTGTCTGTTAGTCTTCGGTCCATTTTAAAATGCAGTTGTTTATTTTCTTCTTGTTGAGTTTTAAGAGGTTTTTCTCTGTATTTTATGTAACAGTTCTTTACCAAACATGTCTTTTGCAAATAATTTCTCCCAGTCTGTGTCTTGTTTTCTCATTCTCCTGTGTCTTTTGCAAAGCCTAAATTTTTAATTTTAAAATTACAGTATTAAAAAATAAGATTACAGTACAGCTCATCAGTTCTTTCTTTCATGAATGAAATTAAAAATTCATTGACAAGCCCAAAATCATATAGATTTTCCCTTACGTTATCTTACAGTTTTATAGGTTTGTGATTTACATTTAGGTCTGTGATCAATTCTGAGTTAATTTTTGGAAAGGGTATAAGGTCTGTGACAAGAATCATTTTTTTAAAAATATTTGGATGTTCAGTATTTCCAACATCATCTGTAAAAAGACCATCCTTTCTCCATTGACTTATCTTTGCTCTTTTGTCCAAGATCAATAGGTTATATTTGTATGTATCTATTTTTGGGATCTCTAGTTGTGCCATTGATCTATTTGTCTATTCTTTCACCAAAATTACACTCTGAATTACAGTTGCTCCATAATAACTCTTGAGGTTGGCTAGTGTCAGTCTCTAACTTTGTTCTTCCTCAATATTGTGTTGCTATTCCAGGTCTTTTGTTGCTACACATAAACTTTAGAATCAGTTTGTCAATGCCCATACAACAACTTGCTGGTATTTTCATTGGCATTTTATTGAATCTACAGATCAAGTTGGGAAGAACTGACATTTTCACAATATTGTATCTTCCTATCTATGAACATGGAGTATTCTCTCCATTTATTTAATTCTCCCTTGATTTATTTAACCAGAGTTGTAGAGTTTACCTCATGTAAATCTCGTTCACGTTGTGTTAGATGTATACTTGTGTATTTCATTTTTTTTGTTGCTGATATAAATGGCATTATATTTTATTGTCAGTTCTTTGTCATTTTCTACATAGAAAATCATATCTGTGAACAAAGTTTTATTTCCTTTTCTTGTTTTATTGCTTTTGTCAAGACTTCCACATGATGTTCAAAAGGAGCAGTGAGAGGAGACCATATTGTTAAATGTACATATGTATATATGTGTGTTTATATATATATATATATATATATATATAAACACACACACACATATATATATATCCAGGACTGAATACATATACAAAAGTCACCTCATTTTGTTCAACTTCATAAATATTAGCTGACTTTATCAGCTATATAGATTATCAGTATTTTTCTATTACTATTTCTATTTTAATACTTATTAGGCTTGAAAATAGTTTGGCATCTAACATGAAATAGAAATCTAACTTTTTTCCCTATCTTTGCTTTCCCAGATTTGACATAGATGTTCCAACACAATTTATTAAGTAATCCATTAATTTCCATTGATTAAATATGCTACTTCAGCTGAAAGAATCTGTTTCTGAACTTTCTATCCTATTCCAGTAATAATCTTCGGTTTAAGAAATTTTTATTAAAAAGGGAATTTAAGTGTCCTTATTGGGGGCTATTAGCTAGGTGATATTTTAACTATGAATGTGTAGTTTTCAATTTCTAATAACTTTATACATATTTGCAATGATAAGGATAGTAAGTAGATCCCAAAAAGAGAGAGATGATGCAAACACATACACCAAGATATAGAACATTTATTATATATTAAAAGTTGTATAATAAATGTAGAAAAATACAGTACTTTGTAAAATAGGTCAGGATGAAAGTCTATACATTTTGGGAATATGATTAGATCTGTACCACATGCTTGCAATAAAATTAATTCCTAATGGATTAAAAGATTGTTAGGTGAAAATTAAAGCCATGAGAATATTAGAAGAAAATATAGGTGAAAATGAGAATGTCTTTAGCAATATGACCTAAGGAGAAATAGAAAATATTGATGAATTTGATTACATAAAATGTTAAATATTCTGTATATCAAGAAACAATAAAAAGACATGTATCATATGACCTCACTGATATGAGGAATTCTTAATCTCAGGAACAAACTGAGGGTTGCTGGAGTGGTCGGGGGTGGGAGGGATGGGGTGGCTGGGTGATAGACATTGGGGAAGATATGTGCTACGGTGAGCGCTGTGAATTGTGTAAGACTGTTGAATCACAGATCTGTACTTCTGAAACAAATAACGCAACACATTTTAAGAAAAAAGAAAAAGAAGAAGATAGCAGGAGAGGAAGAATGAAGGGGAGTAAGTCAGAGGGGGAGACGAACCAGGAGAGATGATGGACTCTGAAAAACAAATTGAGGTTTCTAGAGGGGAGGAGGGTAGGGGGATGGGTTAGCCTGGTGATGGGTATTAAAGAGGGCACATTCTGCATGGAGCACTGGGTGTTATGAACAAACAATGAATCATGGAACACTACACCAAAACAAATTATGTAATATATGGTAATTAACATAACAATAAAAATTTTAAAAAAACTAACTTTAATAACAAAAGAAAAATTTAAACAATGTGACAAATGTTGCACATTATACATTTGTCAAGAAATTTTAAAGATTTATTTATTTACTTATTTTAGAGAGAGAGAGAGCACAGGGCGAGGGGATAAGGGAGAGGGAGAGAGAAACTCAAGCAGACTCCACACTCACACTGAACATGACAAGAAGCTCAGTCTCACAACCCTGAAATCATGACCTGAGTCAAAACCAAGAGTCGGTCACTCAACCGATTGCACCACCCAGGCATCCCTAAGGAATTTTAAAAATCAATAAGAAAACAATAAAACATGAATAATAAAATGATCAAAAATATGAATATTTAAATGCTGGGAAAAATAAGGAATACTAACAAGTATAATAAAATTTTCAATGAAAATTTTTATTAAAAGAACAGTTCTCTGAAAAAACTAAAGTGTCATTTAATCTTCTCAAATTAGCCAAAATATAAAAAATACTATAATAAATACTTTTGGTAATTGTATAAAAATATGGTGAAGTACAATTATTTGAGGGGGCCCATTAGACAATGTCTATCAAAAGACTTTGATCCAACAACACCACTTCTTGTAATCCAATAAATAAATTAGAATGTGGGGGGAGATTCATGTGTTTATATGTGTGTTTGTGTCAGTGTACAACAGAGATTTATTTCATAATAGAATCATTGAAAATATACCCAACAATAAGTGATTGGATACATATATGTATAAATGTGTATATGATTATACATATGTTTCTATGTGTTATATATTTAAATGTATAGTCAGGTAATACAGAATTATTAATTATTATTTTCTTCTTTACTAATTTTCCTCACTGGGAGTATCTATTTCTGGAGTATTTTGTCTGTATTTTCATACAAATAATTCTGAAATAATTGTATTTCAGAAATAAATATGATGTTGTAGATGACTATCATTACATCATAACCAAAGAGATCATATATTGCATATGAGTTCATATAGGTCTACAAAGAAACGCACACTCACACAAACACACAAGCAAAATTTTAAATGTACTTATCTCTTGTGGATAAAATTTTTGAGTTTTGCTTAATTTTATTATTGATGCTCTGTATTTTTATAAAACAGATTGTGAAAGTATTTATAATAAAAGATTATTTTAGAAAATGTTTGATTGGAAGATGGATTGAGATGATAGTGTGTGCATATGCATTTACATCCCCTTCCAACTAAATTCTTTGAAACAGCAAAAACCTGTTGTTGGTTTTTGTTGTTGTTGTTGTTTTTAAAGTAAGGTTTAACAGTACCAGCAATTAAGAAAGAATAGTTTTGGTGGCTAAGGGATTTTGACAAATTCCTGGAAAACAAACTCATGATTGTCAAAGAAGCAAGAGTGAAATAAACCATAGCAGAAAAAAACACACAGAGGTGAAAAATACTGATGCAGAGGCAATTACAATTTCAGTAATAATCAAAGCTCAGAGCCCACATAAAGAGTGCAAGAGGAAGGCCCAAGCCCAGGGGAATCCAGGCAATTAAGAGATAACATTGTGAACTTCAGGCCATTCTAGCTCACCTTGTTCTTTTTCTGAGTCAAGCAGTAGCAGTTCTGGTCCCAGGCAAAACCCCGGGACTGCTCTGAAGAAATGGAATGATCAGCATAGGAAACCTATTAACATGGGTGATGGGGCCTGAGACTAAATCACAGGTTAGGAAAACTCTGGGTCTCTGAAGTATAGGCAGGGAAAATGAAAGAAAAGGCAAGAAGAGAAATAAGTAGTGAAAGGGTATGCCACCCTGCCTCCTTTTTCTGTATCCACAACCTAAAGGAACTGTGCCACATTCTCTTAGAAGGAGTTTGAGGGAGCCTTCCTATCCGGGGCACAAGACCCCTGGAAGATCTACACACCCACTGAGCAACCCATTACAGCTGCCTACGCTAATCAACAGGTCTTTTACTCAAAACTAAATGACAACCATGTTCACAGAACATTGAAAAATCACCAGCATGGAAAAGAAGACCATGATAAACGGAAGAGTGGATATAGGAGAGAGTATGTGAAAGCTTAAACCAAAACTAATTTTGTGAAGTAAAATATATATTTTAATTATAAAGGCATATGTTAGACTGCTATGTAAAACAAAATTTGATCATATTATTCTAAGTAAATATAACGAACAAAAGCATTGGTATAAAATTCATTGTTAGTCCAAAGGAAAATGCTAAGAAAAAACAATTCCAAAACTATTGAATGAAACAGGATTTTTCTTATTATATTAAAGTTTTGAGGAAAAATAAAACTGTGTGTGTGTGTGTGTGTAAATATATATGTATATATGAGAAATAAGATTTATATGTACGAGAAATAAGATTTTTTAAAAAATGCATAGTCCAGTAGGAACCTCTTTTAACAATATAAAAGATGAATTAGATTAAAAGGAGGAATAATGCAATGAGATAACACATTACTACATTTAGAACATTGCATACAACAGAAAGAAAATGAGACTTCTTTTAAGACATTCATGAGGGTGCCTGGGTGGCTCAGTTGGTTAAGCGACTGCCTTCGGCTCAGGTCATGATCCTGGAGTCCCGGGATCGAGTCCCGTATCGGGCTCCCTGCTCAGCGGGGAGTCTGCTTCTCCCTCTGACCCTCCCCCCTCTCATGCTCTCTCTATCTCATTCTCTCTCTCGAATAAATAAATAAAAATCTTTTTAAAAAAAAGACATTCATGAAATAGAGAAAAATGACTGTGTACAAAAACAGAAGTCAATCTTAAATTCTGAGGCAGATTTTTTTGAAACTTATTTACTAGCCAAAATAAAATAAAAATGAAATTAACAATAAAATAGAGTTAACAAATTTCTAGAATAAAAATAGAATCAATATTGAAATTATAAGCTATTTAGGAATGAATTGCAAAAAAGCACTACATACTAAAAACTGATGTAGGCAGAGGTACAAAGGAAAATGTGTATCCTTAAATACATGGAGTAGAATTTAATAATAATTTAAAATTAATGAGTTAAAGTAAGTAAACTAAAGTAAAAAAAAAAAGGAACAACAAAATATTCCAGAAAGAAGTAAGGGAGGCCTTAATTAGAATAGAAATCAAAATCAATATTCTAGAATACAGCAGCAGCAACAAATAAAGTAACAACAAAAGTATAAATTTGCTTAACAAAAACACAGTATGGTTTTTTGAAGTCTCATAAAACAGGAAAATAATTGGCAATGCAGAGAGAGGAGAATCACAAATAAATATTAGGAAAAAGAAAGTAAACCTAACTATAGATATGGTAGGTAGAAACTTTAAATAAAAATAAATACAATATGCAATTATATATCAAAAGCTTGAAAAATCTAGATTAAAAGATGGTTTTCATGTAGGTATGCAAGACATATAAGGAAAAAATAAATGGAGAAGTTGGAAATGCTGTCAGAGAAAATAAGAATATGGAATTAGAGATGTCCTGGAGTCAAAGTAGTGTAAAACCTTACAGGAGGAAGTGCTCACCGGCATTAAATATCAGGGAAAATTCAAATAAGTGAGGGTTCAATGAAACAATTGGATTTGACTATTTGGAGTTATTTGAATCGTAATATATTACACTCCTCTGTGCAGTGAAGTGTTTAGTGTTGTCAGTAATTATGGGTTTCTGGGGATGTAAGTAAACCTTTGCTGTGTTTTAGAAGGAATTACCCTACAAAGAGTGTGGGCCTAGTGCTACTGGTGGTATTGTTGAACTCTAATGTCACTGACTTCGATTTTTTTTAAATATTTTATGCAAGTGAAAAAGTTCTATGTATAAGAGCACAAACTCATTTGAGGGTTCCTTTATGAATACTATAACTACTACTAATAATTCATTTAGAGATACGTGCTTTACATAGCATTTGATTCATCATGGTGCTGCGTACCTTCAAAGTCTCCCAAAGTCACCTATTATAAGCAAAAACTAGTTTTGAGGATCGAGTATAAAGAAATTTACTGAAACAGTGGACTTTAGAATCACTGGACCTTGTTATGGATCAATACACTTACAATTTCCACTCAACGGCAGTGGTAAAGTAATCTGTTTTTCTATGGGATGGATCCTTCTGGGATATTTTTTCCTTTGCAGAAGCTAAAATTTTATAAAAACAAGTAGCGATAAGCAACTACTCTCAGAATAGATTGTCTGACTTTTCTGACTGCAACTGTTTGAAAAGAATAAATGTACCTATATAGCTTTCAATGTATGTTCTTTTTATCAGTAGACAAAATGTAGTGTTTAATATGATATTTTTAAAAATATGTTTTAATTTCTTTATAGACTGTTTCTATGGCTGTTTATATTTGTGTCTCCTTTACATGTGAAATATGTCTGTATACTTATTTTAAGAGGTATTCAAAAGGAAATTTCCATAGGACCAGATCCCAAACAGTATCTCAAACTTCCACAGTATGCTTCCCTAATCCTAGCTGCTGCATACTTATCTATAGACTTTCCTAGGTAGTACCACAACAATTAAGTTACAAGCATTCTCTCTTGTCACTGAAGTTATTATCAAACTTCATGTGAAGGAATCTAAGGACAAAACTAAAAAAAAGTATTTTCTCAATGAGAATAAATAAGCATGTTTATCAACATACATGAAAAAATATATATATACAAACATGGCAAGATTTGTTCAACTTTACTTTAATATTAGTTCCTTACACTTGCTTTACTCTCTTCAGTCTCTACCTATGCTGTCCCCTTGGCTTCACACACTTTACTCCCATCTTCAGCTGGATACCTTCTATCCTTGTTTTCTGCCTCAGCTTCCTATCTCCAACAGGAAATTTTCCTGAATATTTAAAAGCAGGCTGAATGTGTTTTCTAGGTGATCCAATCATATTCTGTCCTTTTCCTTCTTAGCACTTATCAACTACATTTAAATCATGTGGTCAGGGGCGCCTGGGTGGCTCAGTCGTAAGTGTCTGCCTTCGGTTCAGGTCATGATCCCAGGGTCCTGGGATCCAGTCCCGCATCGGGCTCCCTGCTCAGCGGGAAGCCGGCTTCTCCCTCTCCCACTCCCCCTGCTTGTGTTCCCTCTCTCGCTGTCTCCTTCTCTGTCAAATAAATAAAATCTTAAAAAAAACACATTTAAAAAAAAAATCATGTGGTCAGTCATGTGATAGCTATCTATCTTCAACAGATTGGCTACAACATAGGTGGGCAAACTCTGAAGGCCAAATCCAGCCAGGCATCTGTTCTTGTACTGCTCATGAGCAAGAATAGTTGTTACATAGTGTAAAGCTTAAAAAATAAATCAGTAAGAATCATATTTCTTGGCATGTGAAAATTATATGAAATTAAAATTTCAGTGTTTTTTTTTTAAAGATTTTATTTATTTACTTAGAGAGAGAGAGAGACAGCATGAGAGGGGAGAGGGTCAGAGGGAGAAGCAGCCTCCCCACTGAGCCGGGAGCCCAATATGGGACACGATCCCAGGACTCTGGGATCATGACCTGAGCCGAAGGCAGTCGCTTAACCAACTGAGCCACCCAAGTGCCCTAAAATTTCAGTGTTTATAAATAAATTTTTATTGGAATGTCACTATGCCCATTCATTTACATATTGTCACTGGCTACTCCTGAGCAAGAATGGCAGAGTTGAGAAACCATAAACTCTACCAAGCCAAAAATATTTACTATCTGGCCCATTGCAGAAAATGTTTGCCTACACCTGTCTACAATATCAACCTACAATGATGTCAAAAAATATAATAGCTTCAAGCTCTCAACTACCTTTTCATTGAATAATCCCAGGATATTGAATAATGTCTTTATTTCTTTTCCTGCTTGCTACTGTGGGAGCTCAGACCTCATTACCACTGCCTCTGATACTGAATGATCCAGAAACTGGCCATCTTCTAAATGACCACTGTCGTGGCCAGTACCATTGACACCTGCTGATAATGGAGCAGGGCAACACCATAAGTGTGCTGAACGCTTGGCTATTCTTCAGAAAAAGCTTGAAAAGCATTTAAAAAAGTATTCAGCCCTGCGGTAATACATTGGATCACACCTTGTTAAACCACTATCCCATTTACGGATGTAGCTTTCATCTTGAGCATAAAGGAAATACAAGCTCTTATTTTCCTCTTCAAGAATGAGGTCTATTTTGCTATAACATCAAAGTGACTCCCTGGCATTGACTTGAGGTGCAATAAACAAGCCACTGGAAGACTCATGGAGGCAACTAGATAAACTTAGTTTAGTACATAGGCAACTGGCAACACTCTTTTCCTGAAGTCATCATCAATGTAAAATGTATAGGCTCTCCCTTAACATTGTGCCTACAGAAGTCTCTCATGATCTCTTCTGTATTACCCAAACTCATAGAAACAGAAAATAAAATGGTGGTTGCCAGGGGCTGAGGAGAGGGGGGAAAGTGGGGTTACTGGGGAAAATGTATAATGTTTCAGTTACCTAGTGATATAAGATAAATAAGTTCTAAAGAGCTACAGTATAACATTGCACCTATAGATAACAGTACTGTATTGTGCACTTAAATTTTTGTTAAAGGATAGGACTCAAGTTAGGTGTTGTTCCTATTTAAAAAATATAAACAAGTAAATGTTATTTTAATCATATTTTGCAGACATGAATAATGGCAAGGGAGAAGATAAGATCATAAACAGTATTTTCTTTGTTGTTAAGGGATGGTCCAGCACTCAAAATTTCACTCACTGAGGTGGTTCATGGCAATTTGATTTTCCTCAAACTTCAAACCATCTCAGAGAGAAAGTTGTATTCCTGAACTTTATCACTAAAGGGTATATTTTATGGTTGCATATTCATTTAAAGACATTCTTATCAATTTATCAGAGAACTACCCTGAGGTTATAATAAAACTTTCTGATATGACCAAGGACACACTTAACGGAAATGGTTCACACTTGTGACCCCTGTAGAAAGAATTCCTTGCCAACAATTTTCTACAAAGACCAAACTGGTAACTGACCTTTCAAAAGGACCAAAGCATACCATAAGGCTCCATTTCAACCATTCTAAATTCCTCATAAAATATAATTTGATTTTCTCACCGCTGCCCACTTCATGTGGGTATCCCTTTTGCTAAATATATACATGAAGTCATTATTAAAAATCATTATCACCATCATCATCATTTTTATATATTCTATTTTTAAAAATATGAAATTTCTGAAATTGCCTTTATTTTTAAGAAAAATTTTAGAATCTTAGTGTAAACTGATAGCAAAATATTTTAAAATAATATACTACTTTATGACTGTTCTGAGGTATTCATATTGAAAAAATGTATTTTTGAGATCATATTGAAAATATAGTAATCAAACATAATAGTTTAGTACATTGCTATTCTATTTCGTCTTTCTTCCATGTTAATTTAAACTTTATTTCATCTTAATAATGGTGATATTTGCAATATTCAATTGATACTTTATCCATAAAATAATACATTTTTGCCTTTACCTGATTTAAGAGTAAGAATTATTTGCAGCTAGATATGAACATATAGTGTAACTCTGATATATACACATATATATATAATCTTAAAATTTTCTTCCATTTCTATTCATACCTTTGAGTGATCTGTAGATTTAAAATAAATATTTGACTTATTTTTAGCTTCCTTTACCTAACTGAACACATCACCTCTTTTCCCTGGGAATGAATTCTTCTTTTGCCTGACTCAGCCATTTTCTTAAAGTGAGAAATAATCTAAATTACTTACTATTTCAAAATAAAAAAATACTCAAAATCTGTTCAAAGGATTATGTAGTAAGAACTTATTGGATCAGAAAATAATAAATATATTTGATTTTGTTTATCTGTGAAATGTTCTCAAAAGAGTTTTTCAGTAGAAGGGCAAGTATGAAACTACTGACACGATAAAGCCCAATGAATATTTTTGGGATGTTTTTTCATGGAACAAAGAACGAACGAACGAACAAATGAATATATGGAGGAAGGGAAAAAGAGAGGGAAGAAAATATAAGCAAAAAAACCTCGTGATACCTTAAGGTCCTAAGATTGAGGAGCAGGTGATAGAGGCTTTTACCTCTTACCTTCTACTCTTATAGAATGTTTGATTTGGTGCTAAGCTATATTTGTATTACTTAAAAGGTAAAATAGACTCATAGATCAATGGAACAGAATAGGAAACCCAGAAATGAACCCACGACTATATGGTCAATTAATCTTTAGCAAAGCAGGAAAGAATATCCAATGAGAAAAAGACAATCTCTTCAACAAATAGTGTTGGGAAAACAGGACAGCCACATGCAAAAGAATGAAACTGGACCACTTGATACACCATACACAAAAATAAATTCAAAATGGATCAAAGACCTAAATTTGAGACCTGAAACCACAAAAACCCATAGGAGAACACAGTAACTTTTTTGACACTGGCCATAGCAACTTCTTTCTGGATACACCTCCTGAGGCAAGGGAAACAAAAGCAAAAAATAAACTATTGGGACTTCATCAACATAAAAAGTTTCTGTACAGCAAAGGAAACAATCAAAACTAAAATGCAGCCTACAGAATGGGAGAAGATATTTGTAAATGACATATTGGACAAAGGCCTAGTATCCAAAATCTGTAAAGAGCTTATCAAACTCCACACACAAATAAACAAATAATTCAGTTAAGAAATGGGTAGAACCCAGGGGAATTCTATCAGACATTTAAAGAAGAATTAATACCTATTCTCCTGAAACTGTTCCAAAAAATAGAAATGGAGGGAAAACTTCCAAATTCATTTTATGAGGCCACCATTACCTTGATCCCAAAACCAGACAAAGAGCCCATCAAAAAGGAGAATTACAGACCAATATCCTTGATGAACATGGATGCAAAAATTCTCACCAAAATACTAGCCAATAGGATCCAGCAGTACATTAAAAGGATTATTCACCACGACCAAGTGGGATTTATCCCTGGGCTGCAAGGCTAGTTCAACATCCGCAAATCAATCAACGTGATAAAATACATTAACAAAAGAAAGAACAAGAATCATATGATCCTCTCAATAGATGCAGAAAAAGCATTTGACAAAGTACAGCATCCTTTCTTGATCAAAACTCTTAAGAGTATAGGGATAGAGGGTACATACCTCAATATCATAAAAGCCATCTACGAAAAAGCTACAGCGAATATCATTCTCAATGGGAAAAAGCTGAGAGCTTTTCCCCTAAGGTCAGGAATGCGGCAGGGATGTCCACTCTCACCACTGCTATTCAACATAGTATTAGAAGTCCCAGCCACAGCAATCAGATAACAAAAAGAAATAAAAGGCATCGAAATCATCAAAGAAGTCAAACTCTCACTCTTTGCAGATGATATGATACTTTATGTGGAAAACCCAAAAGACTCCACCCCAAAACTGCTAGAACTCATACAGGAATTCAGTCAAGTAGCAGGCTATAAAATCAATGCACAGAAATCAGTGGCATTCCTATACACCAACAACAAGACAGAAGAGAGACAAATCAAGGAGTCGATCCCATTCACAATTGCACCCAAAACCATAAGATACCTAGGAATAAATTTAACCAAAGAGGCAAAGGATCTGTACTCAGAAAACTATAAAATACTCAGGAAAGAAATTGAAGAAGACACAAAGAAATGGAAAAACGTTCCATGCTCATGGATTGGAAGAACCAACATTGTGAAGATGTCAATGCTACCTAGAGCAATCTACACATTCAATGCAATCCCCATCAAAATACCATCCACTTTTTTCAAAGAAATGGAACAAATAATCCTAAAATTTGTATGGAACCAGAAGAGACCCCGAATAGCCAGAGGAATCTTGAAAAAGAAAAGCAAAGCTGGCGGCATCACAATTCCGGACTTCCAGCTCTATTACAAAGCTGTCATCATCAAGACCGTATGGGACTGGCACAAAAACAGACACATAGATCAATGGAACAGAATCGAGAGCCCAGAAATGGACCCTCAACTCTATGGTCAACTTATCTTTGACAAAGCAGGAAAGAATGTCCAGTGGAAAAAAGACAGTCTCTTCAACAAATGGTGTTGGGAAAATTGGACAGCCACATGCAGAAGAATGAAACTGGACCATTTCCTTACACCACACACAAAAATAGACTCCAAATGGTTGAAAGACCTAAACGTGAGACAGGAGTCCATCCAAATCCTAAAGGAGAACACAGGCAGCAACCTCTTTGACCTCAGCCGCAGCAACTTCTTCCTAGAAACATCACCAAAGGCACAGGAAGCCAGGGCAAAAATGAACTATTGGGATTTCATCAAGATAAAAAGCTTTTGCACAGCAAAAGAAACAGTCCACAAAACCAAAAGACAACCGACACAATGGGAGAAAATATTTGCAAATGACATATCAGATAAAGGGCTAGTATCCAAAATTTATAAAGAACTTATCAAACTCAACACCCAAAGAACAAATAATCCAATCAAGAAATGGGCAGTAGACATGAACAGACATTTTTCCAAAGAAGACATCCAAATGGCCAACAGGCACATGAAAAAGTGCTCAACATCGCTTGGCATCAGGGAAATCCAAATCAAAACCTCAATGAGATACCACCTCACACCCGTCCGAATGGCTAAAATTAACAAGTCAGGGAACGACAGGTGTTGGCGGGGATGTGGAGAAAGGGGAACCCTCCTACACTGTTGGTGGGAATGTAAGCTGGTGCAACGCCTCTGGAAAACAGTATGGAGGTTCCTCAAACAGTTGAAACTAGAGCTACCATTCGATCCAGCAATTGCACTACTGGGTATTTACCCCAAAGATACAAATGTAGGGACCCGAAGGGGTACGTGCACCCCAATGTTTATAGCAGCAATGTCCACAATAGCCAAACTGTGGAAAGAGCCAAGATGTCCATCGACAGATGAATGGATAAAGAAGAGGTGGTATATATACACAATGGAATATTATGCAGCCATCAAAAGGAATGAGATCTTGCCATTTGCAACGACGTGGAAGGAACTGGAGGGTGTTATGCTGAGTGAAATAAGTCAATCAGAGAAAGACATGTATCATATGACCTCACTGATATGAGGAATTCTTAATCTCAGGAACAAACTGAGTGTTGCTGGAGTGGTGGGGGCGGTGGGAGGGATGGGGTGGCTGGGTGATGGACATTGGGGAAGATATGTGCTACGGTGAGCGCTGTGAATTGTGTAAGACTGTTGAATCACAGATCTGTACTTCTGAAACAAATAATGCAACATATTTTAAGAAAAAAGAAAAAGAAGAAGATAGCAGGAAAGGAAGAATGAAGGGGAGTAAGTCAGAGGGGGAGACGAACCAGGAGAGATGATGGACTCTGAAAAACAAACTGAAGGTTCTAGAGGGGAGGGGCTGGGGATGGGTTGGCCTGGTGATGTGTATTGAGGAGGGCACATTCTGCATGGAGCACTGGGTGTTATGAACAAACAATGAATCATGGAACAGTCCACAAAACAAATTATGTAATATATGGTGATTAACATAACAATAAAAAATTTAAAAAAAGAAAAAGAAAAGAAATGGGTAGAAGACATGAATGAACATTTTTCCAAAGAAGACACACAGGCGGCTAACAGACACATGAAAAGACGCTCAACATTACTCATCATCAGAGAGATACAAATCAAAACTACAATGATATACCACCTCACACCTGTGAGAATGGATAAAATCAATGACACAAGAAACAACAGGTGCTGGTGAGGATGTGGATAAAAGGGAAACCTCTTGCACTGTTGGCGGGAATGCAAACTGCTGCAGTCACTGTGGAAAGCAGTATGGAGGTTCCTCAAAAAGTTGAAAACAGATCTACCCTAGACCCAGCAATTGCACTACTAGGTATTTACCCAAAGAATACAAAAATACTGATTTGAAGGGATACGTGCACCTCGAAGTTTGTAGCAGCATTATCTACAATAGCCCAATTATGGAAATAGGCCAAGTGTCCATTGAATGATAAATGGATGAGGAAGATATGGTATATATAGTATATATACCATATCTTCCTCATTCATACACACACACACACACACACACACACACACACACACACAGTGGAATATTATTCATAAAAAGAATGAAATCTTGCGGGCGCCTGGGTGGCTCAGTTGGTTAAGCGACTGCCTTCGGTTCAGGTCATGATCCTGGAGTCCTGGGATCGAGTCCCACATCGGGCTCCCTGCTCAGCAGGGAGTCTGCTTCTCCCTCGGACCCTCCCCCCTCTCATGTTCTCTCTCTCTATCTCATTCTCTCTCTCAAATAAATAAAAAAAATCTTTAAAAAAAAAGAATGAAATCTTGCTATTTACAATGACATGGATGGAGCTAGAGACTATTATGCTAAGTAAAATAAGTCAGTCAGAGAAAGACAAATACCATATGATTTAACTCATATGTGGAACTTAAGAAACAAAACAAAGGAGCAAAGGGTAAAAAGAGAGAGAGAGAGGCAAACCAAGAAACAGACTCTTGACTATAGAGAACAAACTGATGGTTCCCAGAGGGGAGTTGGCTGGGGGGATGGGTAAATAGATGGGGATTAAGAAGTGCATTTGTTGGGATGAGCACTGGGTGATTATGGAAGTGTTGAATCACTATATTTTACACCTGAGACTAATATTACACTGTATGTTAATTAACTGGAATTTCAATAGAAACTTTAAAAAAAAGGTGATACAAATATTTTTTACAAGAAATTAAGATTTCAAAACTTTTTCCTTAGCCTAGCTAATTTTTTCTGGGCCCTAATTATTTGAAAATAGAGCCAACAGCTCAATAAAGTACAACTGAAGTGTTGGTGCTAAATAGTCTCAGAAATTATGAAATGTGCTGTACTTACAAACATATATTCTTAAGATACAGCTTCCTTTCTTTAAAATGTATATCTGTGCTAATTTGCAACATTAGATCAAATATATGTTTTTCAATATAAAAGAAACTAATAATTTGTTTTAAGAATAACTGTGATGAGCAATCTCTTGTGTGTTTCATACTGTGTTTGTAATCCCCTTTTAGAGTTGGGTTTTATATCAAGTTATTTTTAATAATATTATTAATATTATTCTATAGGAATTTATTTTTACTGTGATGCTCTACAGATAATTTTATGAAATAAATTCATTTAAAAACTAGAACAATCAAATCTAAAGTAGACAACAGATGTACTTACTGAAATCAATACACTATAAATGCATGTTTTCTTTCTTTTTTTTTTTTAAAGATTTTATTCATTTGACAGAGAGAGACACAGCAAGAGAGGGAACACAAGCAGGTGGAGTGGGAGAGGGAGAAGCAGGCTTTCCGCCAAGCAGGGAGCCTCATGTGGGGCTCGGTCCCAGGACCCCGGGATCATGACCTGAGCTGAAGGCAGACACTTAACGACTGAGCCACCCAGACACCCCTGCATGTTTTCTTTCAAGAGAGTAAATCAATGGTGTATAACAATGTGCAGTCACTCTTTCAAAGGAGAGGACTCAAGGTACCAAATAAATTTTAAACAATTTTTTATCTAAGGAAAGTGGTGTGTACGTATGTATGTATATGTATATACACATTCTCAAATATGTGAAAATACATGCATATTTACCATCGAAGCCACACGCATACATGTATCTGCTTCTCTCTGTATGGAGAAACAGAAAGAAAAATAATGAAAAGAGAGTCTTTTGGAGAAATTAATCATGTCTTAGTCTCAATAGAGGCAGCAGAAAAAGCCCCAATTCCGTATCATATCATTCTCATGTTCACCTTTAGAGAAGCTTTACAAGCAGCTGATGTCAGCTCCAACTAATGGGTTTTCAGGGGCCCAATGATTTCAGCTCAGACTCTGGCAGATGAACGTGTAGGTAGTCAGTGAACAGGGTCCCTAATGTGTATATGTTGGTCAAAGTTAGTCTTTGCCTTCTGATACTTGCTGAATGAGGGAATTCATTAATTTCTTTAAAAAATTTTTTCAGCAATCACCATAACAGAAAATAATTTTTTACATTTTCATATTAATGTTATTTGACAAATTATATCATAAATGGGAGAAATTGAAATATCAGATATATATAGAATGCTTTATCTGTGCTTTTTCTATTGCTGTTAAGCTCTTAAAGAAATTAAAGGAATACTAATAATAACATCAATAGCTATTTTTTGTTATTTGAGCACTTAATATATATCACAGACATATATTGTTTCTGATAATCCTCAAAAAATACCTGTGAGGACATAGGTATTGTTATTATTGTTATTATTATTATTCCTGTTTAAATATGGAGAAAGAAATGTGAAGAAACTAAATCTGTTTCTCAGGACAAGCAGAGTTATAAATAAGTTCTTAGTGATAATCAGTATTTGTGGTTGAACTTCAAACAGGTTGATTCTCTACATTCTATTGAGAAAGTAAGCATCTCTATCCCTCACTGCTCCATATGAACGAATCTCTTCTGAGCCTTGAGCTTCCACCTTCCTAGACAAGACTGTAATGACTTTATATTTGATAGTCTCAACTCACTTATGCTAAAACTCTAACCAAATTCAAGTAGAGGGGCGCCTGGATGGCTCAGTCGTTAAGCATCTGCCTTCGGCTCAGGTCATGATCCCGGGGTCCTGGGATCAAGCCCCGCATCTGGCTCCCTGCTCCGTGGGAGGCCTGCTTCTCCCTCTCCTACTCCCCCTGCTTGTGTTCCCCCTCTCGCTGTGTCTCTCTCTGTCAAATAAATAAAATCTTAAATAAGTAAATAAATAAATAAATTCAAGTAGAGTCAAGAAATCTCCAAATCCATTGACAGCAGGAAAACGTGACATGAAAAAGTTTAGTTCTTTATTTCTAACTTAAAACAGTCTCTTTTAGCAAAATATTTTCAAAAAGCATGTTTATTTTCCTCCCTCCCTGCTCTTTCTCGCAGCAAGCGACATCCAAGAGTTGGAGAGGATGGCTCGTTCTGAGGTGCCCACTATTCCTCATTGGGACGACTGGCCCCTTTTGACATGTCTCGTCTCATCAGTTGTCTTGAGTGTCAGCTACTGACTTCACAAGGTTCCTTACTGAACCATACATGGTTGGGGTCACATATAGCCATTCCTCTTGGCCCTGTGAATGCACTGTGCCCTTGACCTGCTCATCACCTCCAACTGACAAGCCCCAGTTAAAGGCAAGGTTGATCCCTTGAGATTCAAGACTGTTCCACACAATAACTTCTCTCATCTGTGTCCCTTTAATGAGTCCACAGCCTGTAGCAAGAGACACCAGCACAAAGTTGTAAGCTCCCTTTGCTGCAGCCATAGGAAAGGTTTTTTGGTTCATTTCATACCTCAGAGCCACCTGAAGATAATGAAGACTGCTTCTATTTAGCTCTCTCTCCCTTTCTGCCTCCCTCTGCCCTGATGCCATTCCTGCTTTCTGATAACCTCAAGCTGGAAGCTATGTTGAAGAGAGCGTGCAAGTACGGTGACCAACCATCCTGGCATGCTCAGGATGAGGGAGTTCTGGGACAGATTTTTCAGTGCTAAAGCTGGGAACATCTAGGCAAACCTGGATGGTTGGCCGCCCTACCCACAAGATAGTATCTCAAAATCCTCACCGGCCTGGAATGTCAAGGAGAGGCCAGTGGCATGCGGAGGTTGAAGAGAAAAGTGGAAGAGTACAGATGCTGATGTGGAAAGATAGAAAGCATATAACCATTTGGGGTGAGAGGACAGGAGGAACTGTGGCCAGTGCCAAATCACCCTTGCTCAGAGTCTAGACTCACTATTCTGACAAATGTAGAACATTTTTACACATCATCTCCTTGGTACTTTTCAATGAGGCACACAAATGCAGCATTAGTTCAGCAAAATGCAATGTACATTTTTATGCTGAAGGTACTTTTGGCTTCAATATGATACCAAAAGTTTAAATGTTATAGGAAAGTGTTTTCATTTGCCTTATCTTAGCCCTATTAAATATGGACATATTCCGAGGTAGTAACATGCAGTACTTTATAGAGGCTTTCCTGCTCATTTTATGAAGTGTTCTGTTAGCTTATTTTCAAAAATTTTACTCTTTTCTAATTGTCAATATTTCATCCCTATTGCTATTATTAAAAATAACCCAGAAGAAGTGAGTTCTCCATCTCAGTCATTTGTAAACTATTAGATAATCACAGCCTCCTTTATTTTGATTTTAAATATAGTTCTCTCTTTACCTGTGAAATATATTTAGAAGCTCTAGTTCCTTTTTAACCTCTCAATTACTAATTTATTCTGCCCTTGCAGTGCAACTGATTATATTTTGAAATGATATAGTAGAAGTGGAATTAAATCATCAGTGTTATATTATTTCTTTCCAAAATAGGATGACTCCTCTTATACATTTCAATTCATTTTATACATGCACACTATTTTCACCTTAACAGTAGGTGAAATGACAAGAGAATTGCCTTTAGGTAAAATTATATAGATAAAATTAGATTTATAAATGCATAAAAATAACTTATTAGTTGGGCTACATGAAAGTAGACTAAGAGAAGTGGTGATAAGTAGTTCATCATGGCACTGAATCTGTGAGACGATCTCTGTACAATGATCAGTGATGGGTCATAAAAAATTTCTTATTTGGAACAAAGATTATCTAGCCAAATATCCTCTCTCTCTTAATAGCTACCTATCTCATTATGAATAAAAACTAATTTTCTACTATGGTAACTAGATGTGAGAGTATTTTCTTTTTTTCCCTTCAAATTGATTACCTTTGCCCCAAAAGCAGACTATTTACTAAAACAAAAGTAGACCTAGCTTCCTCTCCTATTTTTCTCCTAGTGAAATGTAGTAGAAGGAAAAGGAATCTGTGCCAAGAAAGGTGTAGTTTGTCACAGCTTTAGTCCATTCCAATCAGAGTATTGTGTACCTTGCTTTGCAAGGAACAAGGAAACTGGGTCTATGTCCTCTAGTCAGAGAAAAATAAAACTCCCTCAGGGGTTTATTATAAGCACAATAATAATAGTATGAACTGGGTGCAAATTTTCTTTCTTCATGTTGCCACTCAAGGAAGAGGGTCATAGATTCTTTCCTTTGTCATTGTTCTAATCAAAAGACACCAAACACTCGGGGGCCAAGCTGCCCAATCACTGGTAACCCAACAATATTTTTTTTAGTTTACTGATAAAAATACAACCATACTCATATTTTGATATTAGCATTTACCCTGCATTATAATCAAGTTGTGTTAGTCTGATTTTAATCTAAGACACAAAGGTTTCAACTTATTTAGGGGAGAGCATAGTAGCCAACGAGGCAAATACGGATGTCCAGGTTTCCCAAAGAGGGTTTTCCCCAGGTGCCCTATCAATGGACCACTGGGACAAAGAACAAAACACAAGATTGACACCCACTAAAGAAGTGTGTGTATGATAATGACATATATCTATAATTAACCTTTTAAGAAATTACTCTTTTGTAGAGGTAGTTGCAAAATAGGAAAAAAAAAAAACAATACAGTTGGGTGTCCAAAGACATGAAACCCATTTAGTTACTGATTCTATAAGGCATCATAATGTTCTTTCTCCATCTCTCTCTCTCTCTCTCTCTCTCTCATTTAGAGGATTGGGATAAAATTGTCTGTGAAAGTGCTGTATACATTCTAAAATAAGACAAGATGTTATAGTATAGTTATAACACCAAAATGACTAATATTCCAAAATTCCAATATTCAGTCTTTTGGGAAAGAAAGATGAAATAAAAGATAATTCCAAGGTAGTGCAGTAAATGTTACAATAGAAGTCTGAACAAGATGTCAGGAAGCAGAGGAGAGAATTATTAGCTCATTGTCCTAAGAGAAGCAGTCGACAGGGGTGATTTTTCAAGACAGAGTAAGACTTCTCTACAGAGAGATCGTGCAGGAGCACTTTCCTAGCCAGCAGAGAGCATTGGGCTTGTAGGACATGTCTCCTTGGGAAACAGAATTTTTGTCCTGAGTTAAAAATGTGACTAGTAGGAGATAAGGATGGAGAGTAGGTTGAGAACAGGTTATATTGGGGTTTCCATGTTATTGTAAGAATTTTGTATTTTGGGGCACCTGGGTGGCTCAGTTGTTAAGCGTCTGCCTTTGGCTCAGGTCATGATCCCAGGGTCCTGGGATCGAGCCCCATATTGGGCTCCCTTCTCCACGGGAAGCTTGCTTCTTCCTCTCCCACTCCCCCTGTTTGTGTTCCCTCTCTCGCTGTCTCTCCCTCTGTCAAATAAATAAATAAAATCTTTAAAAAACGAATTTTGTATTTTATAAATCAGATAATAACCTAGTGTGTGTATATTTGTTTGTGAGGATCCATCTACCAAGTCTTAAAGAAAGGGTTTAAATGAGCCCAATGTCAAAGTGACTGTATTAAAATTTCTCTTCTTCCTGAACAACTTCATCAGGAAATGTCACATCTGTAGAAAAAAAACACTGTAGATTTGTAATTTTTAAATTTAGGAAATATACTAATTTTGATCTTGTAGTTATTTTCGATTATCTGTTTCTCGAGTGGTTTTTTAGGATTCTTTTTTTTTTTACAACTAGCTATATACATGGTAAGATAAAATTTCATATCTGTTATTGTGAACTCTATCTAGGAATATTTGTTCTGCTCTATCCAGGTAAATTTGTTCTTATTTGTTTCACAAGTAAGACATGAATCACACAGCGCTAAAATAATGCTCTAATTTTAATACAGCTCTGTTTTCAACTCAAAATAAAGACAAGTTGGAGAAGTATAATTGTCTTTTTCCCTACAAGCATGAATGGTTTTTAAAACCTTGCGTGTATTATTTTAACAATTTTGTAAATGTTTTTGCTAAATTAACACATCTTAAATTTGTGCAAATAATCTTAGATCTAAGGTATTTGGAAATAGGCTATGAAACATTACAGCTTGAATTCTGCTATGGTCCTAATCCCCATTCATATTTTATACGTATCTGATGTCAAAAACGCAAAGTCTTTGTTCAAATTAAAGTCTCATATTGAAAAACAGTAGCTATCATTAAATGGAAAGGAATGTTTTGGTGCTGTTGAGGACTTTAAATGCTGTCATAAATCTAAAAGTCAAATGAATTTGGGGGGCACCTGGGTGGCTCAGTTGGTTAAGCAACTGCCTTCGGCTCAGGTCATGATCCTGGAGTCCCGGGATCGAGTCCCGCATCGGGCTCTCTGCTCAGTGGGGAGTCTGCTTCTCCCTCTGACCCTCTTCCCTCTCGTGCTCTCTATCTCTCATTCTCTCTCTCTCTCTAATAAATAAATAAATTCTAAAAAAATAAAATAAAAATAATAAAAATCAAATGAATTTGGAATAACTAGATAGACTTTAATTCCGAAACAAACTTTGGAACCAAATTTTCAACTAGAATGACAAATATTAATTGTTTAATACCTAAAGAATGTGGGGGTCAGTTTATGACTCTATTATAGTACACTAAATTCTGTACCATATATTTCTTTTGGGTGGAAAATAATTTTTGCTTAATGATTTGCTAGAGAAGAATTTCCAATAGAACAAGTCTCAGGGCAAATATTATCTTGATATGTTTGAATGTAGTATTGTAACATTTGCAAATGTTATAAATATAAAATGCAATTCTATATAAATGTATATTTATGTAGACATGTGAAATAACCTTTAAATTCCTTTTATGACATGCTTAAATCTAAATTGCCACTTATAAGTGAGTATATCCATTTATAAGTGAATGCAGATGACTTTCAAGTGAATAACCCTGGCTCTTTTATTTTCTGTCTAATGTAGCTTTCTGTGGATGACACACATTGTGGTGAAAAAATAATATTTGCCATTTAGCTATTTTCACTATTACTACTACTACCACTACAATTTAGCTGTTAGCTACTACTTCCATTAGTGCTCTAAATTCAAAAGTCATGGTTTTATCTTTATTTATGCCTTCTTTACTCTTGGACTCAGTATTTGTATTACTTCTTGGATCTAGAGCCACTAGATGAATCTCAAAATTTATCGTACGAAACCTGAGAAACAAGCTGACAACAGTTTTAGTACTTCTTTTGCTGCCTTTTTAATTATATATTTAGCTTTCAGCAAAGTCTTTGTAAAACTTAGCTTTGAAAATGATAGCCAGGTAAGAAGATGTTAAGTCACTTTGATGCCCTTTTGGAAAAAATATCATGTTCACACAGAAAGTGGAGTTTTCCAAAGTAAACCAAAAGCCAACTTTTTCCATAGTCAAATTAATCCCAAATAACATAATGGAATACAATTATATCACAACTTTAGAAAATATAAATGACTCAAATGACTCTAAGGCATTCTATTATTGCAATATTAAAATATTTTCTACAATGCATTAAGTACTAGACTTTACTCCTCCTAAACTCCATAATTTACTCAAATATCAAAAAGTCAAAATGGGGGCGCCTGGGTGGCTCAGTTGGTTAAGTGACTGCCTTCGGCTCAGGTCATGATCCTGGAGTCCCAGGAGTGAGTCCCGCATCAGGCTCCCTGCTCAGCAGGGAGTCTGCTTCTCCCTCTGACCCTCCCTCCTCTCATGTGCTCTCTCTCTCTCTCTCTCATTCTCTCTCTCAAATAAATAAATAAAATCTTTAAAAAAAAAAAAGTCAAAATGTCTGTGAAGGAAGGAAAAAATTGTACAAGTCACAATGGCTAGAATTATGGACTCCAAAGCAGACAAACTGGGTTCCCGGCTCTGCCACTGACTGGTCATATGAGCTTGCACAAGTCATTTAATTTCTTCTAGCCTCAGTTACTTCATTTATAAACTACATTTATTTTAATATTATTCTTTACAGTCAATAAAGTCCAACTTAGTGTAAACAGAAAGGGACTGTGTATAGAGTATGAGGTAGTTTACAGAATTTCCAGGTAGGCCAAAAATCAAGCTTCATGCAATATTAAGAAGGAAGGAGACAGCCTGAAGAAGGTTTGGCCATAACCTGACTGTCCTCATAGAATCTTCTTGTAACACACTATCTGGGGCACCAAAGACCAGATGGTACTTCAGATCTGCTTTTCAGTTTTTGATGGTATATTTGATTAACAGAATCTATGTTTTTGAGTCTGATTGATTGATTGATTGATTGATTGATTGATTTTTATTCAGGGAGCCTTGTTGAAATATTTTTAGAATGATCATTGAGATATCCAATCCATATTATAGTGAAACTATTTCTTACAGTCTTATGAGTACTAAGTCCCCAAGTATGTGACCTATGTTATATAGCATTGGCATGTAGTAAGCTTCCAAATGTTAGCAGTAGCCATTTTTCACTTAACTATGACTTGAACATTTGGGTCCTAATCAGACTCTTTAAAAAAGAGAATAAAAAAGTAAACTATCTCCAAACTCCATATTCTTTAATCTTAGAAGACAATGAAGCTTCTAATGAATTTTAAATGTGGTTACCATTTAGAAGTTGGATATTAGAAATATCTTACAGGTAGATGAACAAAAGGTGAGCAAAACGGTCTACATTCATAGTCTGTTACATTTAAAAAATACGTTTGTAGTTGTATGTCTCATCATTTTGAAAAGAAAATTGAAATTATCAGTTAGGGTTAAATATATGTGCTAATAAAATCTCTGGCATATAGGATTTTTTAAATTATGGAAGTTATAATTTTCTAAATTCTTAACCTGAACCGTTAGAGAATAAAAGATGTTGCATGATACATGCTAGTATTCCCATACCCACTTGGATAATTAAAACATCTGGAAGCTTCAGATTCCACTGTGTTTCCTCAACCTCTATCTTCTCTGGCCCCACAGGATTCACATATGCCCTTCTGTTTGTGGAGCACCATGATAAATGGGTTTTTTGGAAAGTTTAGGTATTTGGAGTGTAGGTAATATTTAGCTACAAAGGCCAACTTGTAGACTGTGGAAATTCAGGGAGAGAAATAGGAATTGGTAAGTATTTTTATTAAGGAAGAATTGGCAGAATGATGTGACCCACCAGATACGGCAGTTCATAGGCAAGGGCTAATTGACTAGACTCTAGATGATTCAAAAAAGAAGAAAGGAATGTTTAGATATTTAAAACTAGTACAACAATGGTAAACAATGAACAGATAGAGTCTTTTTGCCATAATTTTCCATTCCTGTCTTCTCTTCCTCACAAAATAGACAAAGAAAAACACTATAACCAAGGTAACTGACAGATATCTGACACTATTTCAGTATTTCTGAGTACTCAAATTTTCCCACTTGAAGTAGCTGGAATGCCAACATCTCTGAAATGTGTTATGTGTATTTATAATTATGTTTAGTGTATTTCCCTAGTGGATTACATGTCTTGAAATATAATATGTGGCTCAAGAACAAAAGTTACCATGAAAATGTTCCTTTGCTTTGTAAGTTTCCCACAATACAATTTAGCTGCTCACAAAAACTAAGCTAAATGTGTGTTACTTTAACTATAGCTTTACATGGAGGATAGTTAAGATTGGTGGCCTGCAGACAGTTGCAGAGAGAGAAAAATTAGGCTCCCCAAGCTGTTGCTTTGAGGAAGACAGCTCCAGGCAAGAAAGCTCTTAGCAGCCAGTACTCTGCTGAGTTCTCCTGTTTTCAAGACCAGACATAGACCGTGGCAGAATTAATCGGCCACAGAAAATTGAAATGATCAAATTTTCCAACCTATTACAATTTGTAAAAGTGCAGGTGAATTGTACCACAATGCCAAAGGGCATCAGACAACCTGCAGGAAGATATAGAGAATTGGGGTGACTGATGAGGGATGAGCTGACAAACTTACTTTATCCATATATGAAGCACATTAGCTTATATACAATCTGGACAGAAGATTGCTAAGAATGGATCTTAGGGTAGAACTGACTCAAAATACTTAAGAAGGATCTATGGAAACACAATGATAGATACTGGAAACCTAACAGTGCCAATTTATTTAATCATATTGTCCCAATAGTTGTTTGTTTAAAAACCATATAGGTGGGGATGCCTGGGTGTCGCAGTCAGTTAAACCTCTGACTCTTGGTGCTAGCTCAGGTCATGATCTCTGGGTCGTGAGATCGAGCCCCACGTGGAGCCCTGCGTCTGCTTAGAGTTTCTCTCTCCTTCTCCCTCTGCCTCTCCCCGCCCCTCTATCTCTCAAATGAATAAATAACTTAAAAAAAAAGATATACTATTGTACTATTTTATCATAAACATTTGAAAACATACTCCAAATAGAAATTTAAAAGTATGAGAATTCTAATGTTTTCTTCTTGCACCCCTGTGGCTCCTACTCTATATCCCCTCTGGGGTCCACTGCAACCTAGTGAGGCTACCCTTTAAAGGTTCTGTAAGGATGTGTGTGACACTTGTAATGAAATGGAATGAAATATCAAATGGATACTCCTCTACTCTGAGTTAAAGAAATTAAATTAGACTCTACCCCACTTAGAGCTGTTTTTGAATTGTATTCCATATAAAGCAAACAAAGTGTTCACAGTATGTATTTGCAATACAATTGAAAGTACTGTGAGTAGAAGAATCTGTCCATGTAGAATCCTCATATTTCAAGAACCATATGAAGTTTTCCCCTCCTGATTTTTTTTAAGGTAGTGGCGCAAATTTTCTGTATCCCAGGGGCTAACAAGATTTAAAATATTGTTGCTAAAGCGTCTGCCTAATGGATACAGGATATTCTTTGGGGTTGATGAAAATGTTTTGGAACTTGATAGAGGTGGCATTTATACCACATTATGAATGTAGTAAATGTTACTTCAACATACACTTCAAAATGGTTAATTTTATGCTATATGAATTTTATCTCAACGAAAGAAACATTATAGCTTAACAAAGTAAATGTACTTATTTTTATTTTGCACACTTTAAATCTCTAGTCCCCCATTAAGCTTATAAATAGTTGATGTTGTGTATGTTGATATATTTTTACCTACTTTTTAAATCCCTACTTCCCCATCAGTTTACTAATAGTCTGCATTTTCATTACATGTCTCTCAGAACAGCCATTGTGATGCCTAGAGGATTTTTCCTGAACTTTTTGGAAAACTAAAATTAACTGAGAGATAGTTCAAAAGAAAGAATAAAGCAATTTTCCTTTTTAAAAACTATGTGACTCTGTTATCAAATATGAGTATATTTTGTTTTCCCATAAAGACAAAAAAGGAAGGAGGATGCGTGGCACTCTGTTTTCCCTGATATTGTATATGCGAATTTGATTTTACAAGAATAAGAAAGCATTGATAGAAATTTGCCCATATCTATTCTGAGTTTTAAATAAAAAACATATCTATTTCTAATAATTTCATAGTTCTGTGCAGAAGTCTTTCCACTATACCGGGAAATACTGTTTAAGAGCTTTCTAGTATGCAACTTGCAGTCAAATATGTTTTTTCTAATTCAGATGATTAAAATAATTGCCCATTATTTTTCCCTTTTTTTAATTTAAAATAAATACTTTGAGATAAAGATATCTCGATCATATTTCATTTCTTCCTCCAACAACACAGAACCATTATTTTTAACTTATGTGTATTCTAAAACTAGCATTACTTTTAGTCTACATATATTATGTGTATGAATTTTTGTAGACATATTCATTTGACAGTTGCTGCCTTCTTTTTAGCTTAAGCTTTAATGAATTATTTCTTATAATACCTAATTATATTAATGTACATGGAAGATTATTTAACTTTTAATCTACTTCCAATCAGGCAGTGAAATTGTTCTCCAGGTACTATGTTGGCTGTGAATACTAGAGAGCTATCCTAGCAAACATCTTAAATAACCCAACATTGAGCAGGTGATGAGATGCCTTGATTGTGTCACTTGAATGTGGCCTCTGGAGAGCTGGTATCTAATAAGAAGCACAATACAAATAGCATCTGTTTCTCTAAGTCTTATCCGATTTGGGATTTAAATATCTTTTAAGTGGAAAATTTAAATTATAAATTAGTAGTGTGTGGCACTAGTGGTTTTCAGCTCATTTCCTGATTTCTTTGCCAACTGGAAAAATGATCTAATCATGCTACCAGATGATATACTTAAGATTTTGCTGTTTCCAAAACTCATTGAATGGTAAAATATCTGTTTTAGTTTTCTAAACGTTAGGAAATAAGATTCTTCATAATAGTTCAATTTAATCAAAGACTACCAGTTAAGCAACACTTCTCATCCACATCTTCAGTCTATAAAGACATAAATATATGTCAAAACTTAACAAAGATAGTCATCTATTCATTATAAAAGTGTCTTACAATAGAAATAGAAAATGATTTGATAGTGTTTTCTATTTGTTAGAGTGATGTAACAATAATTAAAATATAAGACTTATATTTCAACTAAAGAACAGTAATATTTTGGTAACTTTACCCTTTTTTTTTTCAGTTTAGCCCTTATTTCCAGGTAGATAGAAGATATTATCTCCAGATAAATTTTCCAGATAAAAAAATCAAGTAATCTAGAATGCTTTTGTTATTTGAAACAATGAATGGGTAACACTCATATTTTCTACAAATACCCTAAGCTATATGACTTTGATCTCCTGATATGAAGATCCCTTTATTGTAAATAGATTTGAAAAGCTTTGGAACAATAAGAATAGATCATATGGTGTTGAGATTTGGTGATGAGAGCTTTCTAAAATATCTTAGTTAAGAATGACATATATATACTATGTCTTAATTGAAGATTAAATATATTAAATCTCTAGATGTAAATAGATTAAAACTCTAAAAAACAGAAACTCTATAATGCACAGAACCAGGAAAACTTATGTTGAGATTTGTCAAAGATTTTTGCTTATATAAATATGCAATTATATGGCTTGGTCAGATACAATAAAATCAAAAGACATTTTAGGTTAGTCCTGATTAATTTTATGTCTTCTCACTTACATATGTCATGTCATATTTATGAAATTACTCTATCATTTTATAGGCCCTACCATTGAGGTGCCAAATAAATTACAGATTTATATGTGTAAAGAATGCAAATGATTAAGACAAATTTTCAGAACACATATTAGTCTTATACAATAAATTCATGTATACCATATTTCTTTTAAGCTTCAGCCTAAACTTTCCTTAGCTTCTGTCTTACTTGGCTGGAAGGAAATTCAACTGGGGTCATTTTTGAATCTCCCTTTCTCTCATCCCAGAGCAACAAATAAATCTTAGAAGACAGCCCAATATTGGAGGAAAGGGAATAAATCCTCCAGATCATCAGGCTTCCACACCTACTACTGAATTATCCTATTGCCCTGCCTACATAATTCCTTTATCACTAGTGGTTTGCAGCTTTCATACTCAACCTGGGGTTGGGAAGCTTTCACAAGATTGAAAAACTGAATGCATGTGAACAGCCTCACTGTGTGCATGCATGAAGCCATTCCCTTTGAGGTCCTGTAACTCTCTGGAGGATATTTCAAAGGAAGGTAACCAGCTCATAATTACTCATAAAACTCCCTGATTTTTTTTCCTCTTCTTGAAGAATTACTCACTCCTCAAACCCTCAAAATACCTCTTCTTTCTACTCCTCATCTGAATCCCTGATAGAATCTCCTCAAATAAATTTAGACATTAACAAAAGAGAGGAAGAGATGATTGCATTTAATAGATCCCAGGATAGGCCCTGAGCTGGAAATTGCAAAGTATCACGATGCCACATGTAATAGATGGCCTCAGGCTAGATCCAAGTCACTGAATAAAATGTAGGGCTTTCCCAATTTGCAAACTGTGTGTGGCCAAGAAAATTAAGCATTTTGCACAGACAGTGTTATAAATTCGAACACCATTCATTGGTGTGCAGTTTTCAAATAAGAAAAATAATGGAGTTTATGAATCCTCCTCCTTTCTAGAATTTACACTAGAATTGGCTATTTCCCATAAACAGAATGTGGGCATGCTTGTGAGTCAGTAACAACAATAAAAAAAAAAAAAAGTAGATGTGATGTCAGATGTTCTTTCTAGACAGATTCCAGATGTGTGACTTTTAGCTGAACACCCAAAGTTACTGTGCAACAACAAACAAAGAGAACCTCTACCCTCCAGATATGCGAGATGTACCAACCAGAGTGGAGCCATTACCCTTCTGTAGCATAAATGCTCTACGGTCTCATTCGGCTTGATTATGTTAGAATGTAGATCCCAAATAAATTAGGTTCCAAAATAAAAAGCATTAAAAGCAACAAATACAAAAAAAAAATGTTTTGCTCTGCTTCCATAGATCACCTGTTCTCCAAGGTGAGTGGAATTTTTAAGTTTTTAGTGAATGTTAGAAATACAGGCAAGTTATGATCTTTTTTTTTTAAGATTTTTTTTGAGAGACAGAGTGAGAGAGCATGAGCAGGGGGAGGGGGAGGGGGTACAGAGGGAGAAGGACAAGCGGACTCTTGCCTAGTGGGGAGCCCAGCAGGGAGCCTGACAATAGTGGGCTGGATCCCAGGACCCTGAGATCATGACCTGAGCCAAAGGCAGACGCTTAACCAACTGAGCCACCCAGGCGCCCTCAATCTAACAATCCTTTAACTGTTTTACGGATTCCATGACCTTAGACTGAAGTACTAAGTCTAAAAGACTAAGATGAGTCATTCTCATGTATTTTTCAGTTTTTTATAAGCTGAAAATACAGTTTAACATTTAACATAAATTTTGTAGGGGCAATACAGTAATGCATTCCAAGACTTAGAAAATTCACTGGAATTGCTTGTATTTTTACATAGATTTATTATAATCTCAGTAGCTTCATGTATTTTATTGTATTTATTTTTTCATGGTTTCATGGTTTTCGTTGCTCAATATAATGTGGTAACTTCTCAGTAAAGAGGTAAATAGTGACACATTTCTGCAAGTGTTAACATGAAATAAGATGAAAAAACATTTCTTATTCAATTATTTTCTTTTCCTAAGATAAGCATTGTTTCTATTTCCCCCACCACAAAATGGATGATGAAGCCTTAATGGAGTTAGCCTAGGACACTAAAAATTACAGTAAACTATAGTTTGGAATTCCTGAAAATGTGGAGGACTGATGGTATTTTTTTAAGGTCCTTATAGAATGTTTTTGATAAATAGTAATTTTTTAATGTTATTCAGAGCAGCAATCAAGGATTTGTGTTAGAGAGCAAATTACAGATCATTCCGGGTATAAAATAGTAGTGGTTCTGGATGGAACTGTCTGGTAAAGAACAATAGGTTCAACTAGGACATGAAGAAAATAATTTTGAATACTTTAGTAGAGTATAATCTGTCAGATACCATCAGCAATTAAGATGCCCAATCACGTCTCTCTGGTAATAATACAGTGTTAAATTAGCATCATAGAAATTTTTTTATATGTGGTCATGATAATAATGTTCATCTTTCATCTTTTTCAGAAAATCCGTTTTGCAACCCATAAGATTGTGATCTATCTTCCTTGGTTGAAATATATAAACATTGCCCTTACTTTTGACCTTGTCTCTTGTTTAGATTTTAAATATCTGCATTAAGAGTTTCTCTAAGAAATGGTATCACAGCATGGTTTTAATTTTGTAATTTGAGTAAATAGCCTTAGTTTTCAAAAACCAAATTATAATTATTATAAAGTTATTGCTATGTCTCTGAAATGACTGCTGCATGACTAATGCTTTCTACTTGAAGGGTGGAAAAGACTATTTGATTATTTGTGGCTATGCTGGGTCAACTAAATAACTTGTGGGGTCCATTGCAAAATGAAAATGTGAGCTTCTTATTCAAACAATGAAAAAATGTGCTGTTGAAATTTCTAAAATATAAATCTTTTTTCTTTCTTCCATGGTCTCTCTAGGCTTGTTTTATTTGCTATTATCATTGTTCTAAATAAAGTGAATTAGGTTACTCTAGTAAAGAAATATATTTTGTTTTTATGACATTTTTAAAGATACAACTCTAGAAACTTGTCATGTCATAGTTGATTATTACAGTAATTCATCCACAGTAATGATCTTAGTCTGCATTCATGTTAATAAACTATCAGTCACATTTTCCATGTGCCTAGATTCAAAGTAATGAATAAAAACTAGTACATTACATTGTTCCTTCACAAGTTGTGGTGGCATACAACTCAGAAGGCAAAGTATATTCATCTAAAATGATAATTACCAAACAATGAAACATCATAAAGTAATATGAAATTCTAAGTCATATCCCCCTGTTTCCCAGACAAGGACAAGTCCTTCAGATTATAATGAAATTTCCCTTAGTAGGATTTATCATGAATTGCCAGTTTACATTCCTTTGTGTTATTCCTTTAGTCTCTGTCTGTCTCTGTCTTCGCTGATAGTAAGTTACCCCTGACTGATTTTTGCTTCACTTTTTTATCCCACATCCTTGGCTCAGTGTCTGAAACAGTGGTGAGACTCTGAATATATACTTAATAAGTGCGACCAGTTAGAAAATATAGAAATGCCTAATAAAGGGATCATTACACAATAGAGATGTAATATTAAAAGCATTTAGAAAGGAAAATGTTGGGGAGCCTGGGTGGCTCAGTCGTTAAGCGTCTGCATTCGGCTTAGATCATGGTCCCAGGGTCCTGGGATCAAGCCCCACATCAGGCTCCCTGCTCAGCGAGAAGCCTGCTTCTCCCTCTCCAACTACCCCCTGCTTGTGTTCCCGCTCTCGTTGTGTCTCTCTCTGTCAAATAAATAAAAAAAAATCTTAAAAAAAAAAAGGAAAATGCTTGGCTTACCAGGAAAGTTTCCACAGAAAAGATGAAATAGTAATAATTATGATAATGGGCTAAAGTGTAGAAAGAGTTTGGAAAAGATTTGGTAATCAATACCTCTTAATGATTCTGAGAAGAATACTTTAGTTGTATTGTTACTGAGTCAGAGTTAGTGCAATAAGACTAGAAGAATGAAGATGACTTTAGGAAATTAACATTTCTGTTATGTCTTTAACCATTCTTTACAGGTTTTTATATTGGATTTATGTAAAATATTCTGGAAAGTCAGTCATCTTTTTGTTGTTTATTCAGTACTCTTAAAATATAATTTTATTTTTAACAACATGATCCATTTATTTTCATTTATTGAAATATCTCATTTTTAAAGAAGGCAATATTCATAAAAGTTTCTTCAAACAAATAAGGGAAAAAGAATAGGAACAATAAATTCAAACTCTATTGTGGAACGTTTCAAAATTGTTAAAGTTTAAATTAACACATCTTCAGAGGCATTTTCTTAGGAATTTTCATTAATCAGTAGTAGAAGCTGTCAGAAGAAAAACTTTGAGATAGGTTTGAGAACTTTAATCACTAATTTTTGAGCATACAGCTAATTATGAACACTAAATTTAGTTCATTTTTATAGAACAGCCAGGACCAAGTTGGCATCTTCATCATAACAGAAATATAAAACTCTAAAAGAGCCTTAAGTTAAACTAACTATAATATAAGCTTCTGTTTTAAAATTTTGTAACATAGATCATCATTCTTCTGTATTTTTCTTTATTTCCATTCTAACATAGAAAAGGATGTGTAGTCTATCAATGTTGAATTATGTTATATATATATTACTAAAATGCATGTTGTATGTTTATTACATATAACTTTATGATAGTAAAACTCATGATAGTCAAAGGGAAAAATAAATAATTTCTCAGATCCTATACATGAAGTATAACAATTATAAATATTTATATTTTATATTTTCCCAAAATTATTGTTTTCAATAATATATAAAATAATTCAAATGTGTTCAATCATTTTCCTTTTGGTTTAAGGAAGTTAAACCCAGCTCATTACATAATTTAATTGCTATAAAATAGAAGTAGTTCAGTAAGATGAAGTATATATTATACAGTATAATTATTATTTTTATTTTTTAAAAACACTGTTGTTTTATTTTTCCCATATAGACTGATTAGTATTTGGAAGAGGCATATCTATACAATTTTAAGATCAGTTGTATCATTATCCAAACTTGAATGTAAGTAGAAGGTATAAAAAGTCAAAAAACTTATATTGTACTATGAATTGAATGATTTAGACTTGATATTCTAATCTTAAAATATAACATATCCTTTAATTTCATGACTTAATTACCCCATTAATATACTTAGGTTCATTTAAGTGTACTTCTGTGCAATCTCAGGCATACATTAGAGGAAAATAGAGGAATAATAAAGAAATCATCAATATAGATTTCTACCACTTTTTTTTTCCCTTAGAACCTAATTAATGAGAATGTCACTATTTGTGGATACTCACAGATATATTAAAATTAAGAAAAACATATACTGATCTTGGTTTTGCCCCATATATCTGAAAGGGTCCTAGTTATACCCATTTCTATCTGTGTGCACCTTATCTCAAACCTCCCTTCTCGGGTACATACCTACAAACTCACACACAAACTTTCCTCCCCACATACACACAATTTCTAGAATAATTAATTTTAGGTAAAAAATCAGTCTTTGTATTGAGAGAGGACTTAAATGGACCAGAGTGGCCTCAAGCTTTACAAAAATTTATAGTGGACAATAGAAATACTTAGAGAAAACGTTCACATAGAACAACTTATGACAGGTTGTAGAGACAAAACTTCAAATTTTTGTTAAGGAGATCAGTCTCATCGTGCTCTCTTCACCATTGTAGCAGTATTTCCAGAAGAGAAATTGCAGCAAAACAAATACAAAATAAAAATTATGCTGATTGAATAATATACCAGACATCTACTTTTCCTCTATAAACTGATTTGCTAAGGAATACTTCAAACAAAACTTTAAAGTGTCAGAACGTTTTCTTTTCCTATAGATAACTTTCACAAATAAAATGTGTGTTTTGGGGAGTGAAGTTCAAAGTGTTTATTCACTTCAGTCCTAAAAAAGTTCTTCTTGCATTTTATTACTTTAATGAAAATAGAATTTCTTTATATGGTCCCAACTTATCTTCCCTTCCCCCAAAGTATCTGCAATGTGAATAGAAGATCAAAGATTGGGTAAGCACTAAAATATAATAGAAATTGTGGATCTCATCTCAGGATTTTGTTTGCTTTATTATTATGTTAAAGGGAACTATCCTGAGGTCATCATATATTCTGTTATTTTAAAATATTTTGTCATTTCCTTCAAAAATAAATTAGTATAATTCATATAATTTATATTCTTTCATCTTTCTGTCTTATTTTTCCAAATAAAGTAAATGTTATCTTGTTTATATAGAAGATGACACTATTTGATCAAATTTCTTTGGTTCTCTTTCTGCCAAGGTGAATTTTAGTTATTCTACACTGAACACAACAAAGCAGAAATAAAGGGTCACCAGACATTGAATTGCCTGCTCCAGAGGGATCTTTAGTTTTAAGTTAAGGTCAGATTTTAGAATAAATTTACCAAGAGGGAGAGGTTGTGATATTTAATAATATGAATAATGTAAATTTTTTGAAAGTGTGACCTGTTCATTTTATCTTTGTTATTGATACAAATATATATTAATATTCACAAAAATATAAAGTAGACTTCTAAGCACAGGGGATAAAAGTTTCAACACACTCACTCCCTAAGAGCTAGCAATTCTACTTGAGGAGAGAAGAAAGTTAGGTAGGTGGATTTATGGAGAAAAAAAACTGAAAAATTGCATTATATCAAGGACATGATGAAAGAGAATAAGAGCTGAACATTTCTGTATAATAAGAAATCCACAGAAGATAAAGGAATCAAAAAAATCTAACTTCTTGGGAAAAGTTAGAATGGTCATGAACATTCAAGGTAATGAAGGGAGAAGGGCTGAGATATGTTGAACAATGTTGTAAAAGCTTAGACAGAAAATAACTAGTTGTATAATAGAATAGGGAAATATATTCCTCCTATTGTTTGGGGGATGTGTATGTAAATACTTGCTGAATCGTAATCTAATGTATCACAGCAAAGAAAGTGAACTTTGCCACATGGCTACTGGACTGCCATTAAAAGACTTTGGTCAGAAGAGTTATGGGGTCTGCTAGTAAGATGTAAGATAGGAAATAATGAAACCATTGTAGATTTGGCTTTTGTCATTTGTCAGCAGTCATCTTAAACATACATTATAAACTGACAGTAAAATTCCCCCACAAAAGCTGTTTGCAGTCTTCTCCCTCTTATTCAGCAGCACCATCTCCTTATCCCATAGTGGCAAATATAAGCTATCCAGCTCAAGTGCCATCTTTGTTCTCATTTCAACAGCTCTGTGTGGGCACACCTTCCTCACATCTTTAGAACTTATTTGCAACATTACTATTCTTCTCTTTCCCCATCTCAGAGCAAGAATTTGAGCTGTGGCTTTGTTTAGAATCAGTCAATAACTTCCTTTCTTGCATTTTAATTCTCCTGCTTCATTGGTATTTCTCTTATAATTGTAAGTATATTTTGATTCTTTCTTTCTTTAAGGAAAAAAAGTAAATGAACAACAAAATCAGAAAGGCTTCTCTCTTCCTTAATGCCCCTTCTAGCATCAGTCTTATTTCTTCCCTTTATTTCATCAATAAAGATTTTAAAACTTATGTATATTTGCTATTTTTTCTTCTTTATTTTCTCATGAGATACTTACCTTTTGAAATATTCAGCTATTATCTTTACATGGATAGCAAAGCTAAACTCTCACTTTTCTGTTTCACCCAGTTAAACCAATATGGCCTCACAAAATAGAGACTTTTAAAATCTTGATTCTCTTTGTGTTCTGATGAATTTCCTTTCTTCCCTAGTATATAGCCATAATAACATTGAGTAGCAGTTAACATCTGTTTCACACTTACTCATTTGTAGATTAGCTGGAATTCAGATAATTTAGACTTGGCTCAGTTGGATTTGTTTCCTAGCTGTAAACTCAGTTTACCTGTTTCTCATTCTCCTACACCTTCAACCACCTGAGGCATAATCTTCTTATGGGAAAAGATAGAATTGTAAGAGGCCATTCAGATCAGAAAAGCAGACCTTGAGTTTTGCTCATATCATTTCCACTGTCATCCCATTAAACAAAAAAAGTCATAGCTATGCCCAACATCAGGGAACTATATTCCTTTCATGGAAGGAAATAGGGCATGAATATTTGCTAAGCAATAATCTAACTTACTCACTTAGGTTTTATGATATGATACAGCCTTGGTAGTGATTTCAATTCCATTTTCAAATAAAGTTAGAAGTGATGATACATTTGACAGACATTGTGGTATTCAGTTGAGTAGGTGCCATTGGACAGTGCCCTGAGTAGGCCACTTCACAAATTAAAAATTACTTATTCTTTTGAGTTATTTTACAACATCTATGTCCTCACATTTGGTGCAACAGACATGGATGGAGTCCATGCTATGCTCTGGGATTAGCTCATTGTTCAAGAGTGATGTGATGAGACTACAGACTACGGTTGAGATAAAATCATGAGATCTTTGTAAACATAAAAACAGGCCTCACCTTTACTTTTTTTCCCAATCATTATATTGCATAAAAAACACATAGCATAACGGTGAGCGCTGTGAATTGTGCAAGACTGTTGAATCACAGTTCTGTACTTCTGAAACAAATAACGCAACATATTTTAAGAAAAAAGAAAAAGAAGAAGATAACAGGAGAGGAAGAAAAGGGGAGTATGTCAGAGGGGGAGACGAAGCATGAGAGATGATGGACTCTGAAAAACAAACTGAGGGTTCTAGAGGGGAGGGGGGTAGGGGGATGGGTTAGCCTGGTGATGGGTATTGAGGAGGGCACGTTCTGCATGGAGCACTGGGTGTTATGAACAAACAATGAATCATGGAACACTGCACCAAAAACTAATGATGTAATATATGGTGATTAACATAACAATAAAAAATTAAAAAAAAAACACATAGCATAAAAATTTACTGAACCTTTTTTAAGTGTAGCGTTTAGTGGTATTAAGTCTATTCCTGCTTGTTGTACAACTATCACCACCCTCCATCTCCAGAATTTTTTTCACCTTGCAAAGTTTCACTTTTTCAGTCATTAATGTTAGGATCTTCATTAAATGTTTGTTAAGAATTCACTCTTGAAACCATCAGGGCCGAGGCTTTTCTTTGCTGGGAGAGTTTTGATTTCTTTTCTTTTTTATTCTATTTTTTATTTTAATATTTTTATGCTATACATGCTTGTATTAAGAAAAAATGTTCAAATAAGCAACTTAACATTATACCACAAGGGACTAGAAAAAGAAGAAACTTAGCTGAAATTTAGTAGAGGGAGGAAATAAAGAAAAGGTGGAAATAAATAAAATAGAGACGAGAATAAACAATAACATAACATTGAAAGTTATGACCAGATTTTGTTTTGTTTTGTTTTTTGTTTTAAAGATTTATTCAGGGGCACCTGGGTGGCTCAGTGGTTTCTGCTCAGGTCATGATCTCCTGGGTCATGAGATCAAGCCCCACATCAGGCTCTGTGCTCAGCAGGGAGTCTGCTTGAAGATTCTTTCTGTATGCCCTTCCCCCCGACTCACTCTCACTATCTCTAAAATAAATAAATAAATCTTTTAAAAAAATAAACATTAAAAATTATTTATTTTAGAGGGAGAGTGAGAGAGGGCATGCGTGTGCAAGTGGGGGGGGGCAAAGGGAGAGGGAGAGAGAATCCTCAAGCAAACTCCCCACTAAGTGTGGGGCCCAACATGGGGCGCAATCCCAGGACCCTGAGATCATGACCTGAGCCTAAATCAAGAGTCAGTCACTTAACTGACTGAGCCACCCAGGCACCCCTGAAAGTTATGACCAGTTTTTCTAAAAAATAAATAATATTGACAATGCTTTACATTAAAAAGAGAGAGAAAAAGACTCAAAAACCAAAATGAGAAATGTAAGAGAAAACAGTACAACAGATACTACAGAAATACATAGTATGATAACAGCTTACTATAAACAATTATATGCTAACAAATCAAATAACTTAGGAAAAAAACAGATAATTCCTAAAAATGCAGTTACCAAGATGGAATCATGTATCTTAAATCCAAGAAATAGGAAATCTTCTTAGACCAATAAGAATGAAAGTTGAAATTAGGAATCAAAATCTTCCAGCACAGAAAAGCCCAGGACTACATGGTTTCATTGGTGAGTTCTACTAAACATTTAAAAAAAATAAATAATGACATTCTATCAAAACCTTACAAATAATGGAATAGAGAGAACACATTCATTCTATGAGGCCAGTATTACCCTGACACCAAAGCAGGATAAAAACAATATAAGAACAAAAAACCCTAGTTTACCTGATATAAATATTGCTTATATTAGCTTTCTTTTGACATTCATTTGTGTAATAAATGTTTCTCTACCCTATCACTTTCAATCTTCAGTTGTCTTTAGGTCTAAAATGAGTCTCTTGTAAAAAAAATAAAATAAAATATAAAATAAAATGACTCTCTTTTAGGCAACATATAAATGAGTCTTGTTTTTTTATCATTCTGACACCCTATGTCCTTTGATGAGCATTTTGTTCATTTAAATTCAAAGTAATTATTGATAGATATGTATTTATTGCCAACTTATTATTTGTTTTGTCATTGTTTCTGGAGATTTCTCTCTGATACTTTCTTATCTTTGTCACTTTTGGTCTCTCCTTTGCACTGAAAGAGTCCCCCTTTAATATTTCTTTCAGGGCTGGTTTGGGGTCATGAACTCCTTTAGTTTTTGTTTGTCTGGGAAACTCTTCATCTCTCCTTCTATTCTAAATGATAGCCTTGCTGGATAAAGTATTCTTGGCTGCCGATTTTTCCCATTCAGCACTTTGAATATATGAAGCCACTCCCTTCTGGCTTGCCAAGTTTCTGTTGAGAAATCCCCAGCTAGCATAATCAATTTTTCCTTATAAGTTATGGACTTCTTTTGTCTTGCTGCTTTTAAGATTTTTTCCTTTATCACTATATTTTGCAAATTTAATTATAATATGTCTTGGTGTTGGTCTGCTTTTGTTGATTTTGATGGGAAATCCCTGTACCTCCTGGATCTGAATGTCTGTTTCCTTCCCCAGATTAGGGACGTTTTCTGCTATTATTTCTTAAAATAAATTTCCTGCCCTCTTTACTTTCTCTTCTTCTTCTGGGATTCCTATAATGTGAATGTTACTATGTTTGATGAAGTCACTGAGTGCCCTAGGTCTGTTCTCATGACCCATAATTCTTCTTTCTCTCTTTTGTTCAACTTCATTATTTTCCATTATTTTGTCTTTTACGTCACTAATTTTTTCTTTGGCTTTTTCCAGCCTGCTGTTCAGTACATCCTGTTTCCAATCTCATACTGCAATCTTCATTCTCTGATTGATTCTTTTTTTAACTCTTCTATCTCTGTGGTAAGGGTCTCACTGATGTGGTCTGTTCTTTTCTCAAACCCAGGGAGTATCCTTATGATTGTGGCTTTAAATTCTCCATCAGGCATGTTACTTATATCTGTTTCACTTAGATCTCTGGCCATGGCCTTATCTTGTTCTTTCCTTTGGGATAATTTTCTCCACTTTGGCATTTTGTCTAAATCTCTGCCTTCCTCTGTGTGTTAGAAAAGACAGTTATGTCTTCTGCTCTTGAAAGTAATAGCCTTATAAAGAAGAGGTCATGTGGTGCCCAGGGCCTGGCACTTCAGGAAATGTCTCCAGTGTGTGCTGCATGCACTCTGCTATTGTGTTTTGCTGCTGTATCCTTCAGGTTAGGTGTCTGCAGAGGCCCTGCTTGGCTGCTGTAGTCAGTGTTTTGTCCCTGGCCTGAATATGGTGAGTTTTAACTAGCTGTGCTCTGGCCTATTTGTGAAATGAGAACTGACGCCAACTCTACCAGAACTGAGGCCCTGCAGAACTCTCAGTTCAGGAGATGTGGTGTGGGCAGGAGTGTGTTTTGGTCTTCTGGAGGTGGGTCCCACCATGCTGGGACTGAGGCAAGCTTGTCTGAGAAGGGCAGTCCTGCCAGAACACAAGGGGGTGGGGCTTTGTGTAAGCAAGTTAGGCAGCCAGTGTCTGCACTGAGCTACTCCCTGCAGGTGGCTCTGTATGTATGCTGAGGGACAAGTGAGGGAAATGGCTCCAGCCAGCTTCTTTGTTACCAGAGATATGTCTCTGTGGATGCTGCCTCTCAGGGAAGTGCTCCTCGAATAGGGAATAATCTCCCCCACTGTGTGCCCCAGGTGTTTTTCAGATCACCTTTTCCACACTGTCTGCCCCTTGATGTTTGCCTGCCTTCTCTCCAGGAGCAGCACAGTGCCCTCCTGGCTCTATCTCAGCCAAGCCTGCTAACCTTTAAGCCAGTGGTTGCAAGAACTCACGAAATTCAGCCCTTCTCACGTCCCAAAAAAGTTCTCCTTGTGCCTTCCCCTATATGCTCTTCTCTCTCTTACCCTTTTCCATAACACAGCTCCCTCCCAGCCATAGCACCTGTGATCCTTTTCTCCCCTAAACCATCTCTTCACACTTCCTGCTTTCTTCAATGTGGTCTCTTCTCTCCTTTAGATGTAGAGTTGGTCCTGTCAGTCTTCATGTCAATTTCTGGGGTATTTAGGATGATTGGTAGTTATCTAGTTGTGTTCATGGGACAAGAAGAGCCTAGGGTCCTCCCATTCTGCTGCCATCTTCTAAATCCTGAGAGTTTTGATTTCTGATCCAATCTCCTAGCTCTAGTTAAAGCTCTGTTGAGATTTTGTTTCTTCATGGTTTAGTCATTAATGAATTTTTGAGTCATCAATTCCCCATTCATCTTTCCTCCAGCCCCTGGCAATCACCATTTTATTTTCTGTCTCTATGAATTTGATTACTCCAGGTACTTCAAAAAAGTGTAATCACACTATATTTATCTTTTTGTGGTTGTCTTGTTTTATTCTTCATAATGTTCTCAAACTTCATCCATTTTATAGCATATGTCAGAATTTCCTTACTTTTTTAAGACTGAATAATATTCCATTATATGCATATACTACATTTTGTTTATTCATTCATCAGTCAGTGGACACTTGGGTTGTTTCCACATTTTAGCTACTATGAATAATGCTGCCATGGGCATTGGTGTACAAATATTTCTTCAAGACCCTACTTTCCATTATTTTGAGTATATTCCCAGAATGGAATTGCTGGATCATATGGTCATTCTCTTTTTAATTTTTGAGGAATTATCATATTTTTCCAGCAGCTGAGCCATTTTACATTCCAATGGACATCTTTCCATTTGTTTATTTATTTTTAATTTATTTTAAAAATGTTTTGTATTTTTCATTGTACAAAATTTTTACCTTGTTGGCTACATTAATTTCTAAGTGTTTTTTTTTATTTTTGATCTTACTGTAAATGAAATTGTTTTCTTAATTTCCTTTTAGGATTGTTCATTGTTAGTGTATATAGATATGCAGCTTTTGTGTGTGTGTGTGTGTGTGTGTGTGTGTGTGTGTGTGTGTTGAGTTTGTTTCCTGCTACTTTGCTGAATTCATTTAGTAATTCTAATAGCTTTTTGTGGAATCTTTAGGGTTACTACATATGAAATCATATTATCTGTTAACAGAAATAATTTTACTTCTTCCTTTCCAAATCAGGTGCCTTTTATTTCTTTTTCTTGAATAATTAGTCTGGCAAGGACTTCCAATACTATGTTGAATAGAAGTGGTGAAAGCAGACATCTTTGCTTTGCTCCTGATTTAGATGAAAAGCTTTCAGACCCTCACCATTGAGAATGATGTCCATGGTGAATTTTTCATCTGTGGCTTTATTATGTTGAGGTAATTTTAATCTATTCTTAGTTTGTTGAGTGTTTTTATCATGAAATAATTTCAAATGCTTTTTCTACATCAATTGAAATGATTTTATGGAATTGTTTCCTTTCATTTTTTAATGTTTTGTATTACATGGATCAATTTTCATATGTTGAACTATCTTTGCATTCCAAGAAAAATTCCACTTGGTCATGGTGTATAATCATTTTTATATGCTACTTTTTTGGTTTGCTAGTATTTTGTGGAGGAATTTTGCATCAGTGCTCTTTTTTTTTAAGATTTTATTTATTTATTTGACAGAGAGACAGAGGGAGAGCTCAAGTAGACAGAGCAGCAGGCAGAGGGAGAGGGAGAGGCAGGCTTCCTGTGGAGCAAGGAGCCTAATGTGGGGCTCAATCCCAGGACCCTGGGATCATGACCTGTACTGAAGGCAGAGGCTAAATGACTGAGCCACCCAGGCATCCTTGTATCAGTGCTCCTAAGGGATAGTGATATGTACAGTTTTTTTTTTTCCTTATACTGTCTTTGTCTGGTTTTGGAATCAAGGTAATACTAGACTTATAGAATGAATTAAAGATTGTTCTCTCCATTTATTTTTAAATGTTTGAGATGGATTGGTGTCAAGATCTTTTTTAAATGTTTGTAAGAATTCACCACCGAAGCCATGAAGTCCAGGGCTTTTCTTTGTTGAGATATATTTTATTACTGATTCAATCTCCTTACTAGTTATGGGTATATTCAGATTTTCTATATTTCTTTATGGTTTAGAAGTCTAGAAATTTGTCCATTTTGTGTAGGTTATCCAGTTTGTGGTACATAGTTGTTCATGATAATCTCTTAAAATCCTTTTCATTTCTATAGAATTGTTAGTAAAGCCTCCATTTTCATTTTTTATTTTAGTAATTTGAGTCTTCTTATTTTTCTTAGTCCAGCTAGCTACAGTTTGTCAATCCTTCTAGATTTGGGTTTACTTTTTCTTTTTCTTTTATTTTTTTTTTAGCTCAAGCTGTAAAGTTAGAGTTGAAATCCTCCTTATCTTTTAATGTAAGCATTTATAGCTCTAAATTTACCCCTTAGCACTGCTTTTACTCTGTCCCACATGTTTTGGTATGTTGCACTTTTTTTTTTTGTTTTCATTTTCATTCATTTCATTCTCTAAGCATTTCTTAATTTCCCTTAAGATTTCTTTGATCTGTCAACTGCTTAAAAGTGAGTTGCTTAATTTCCACAAATTTATGAATTTTCCAATTTTCCTTCGGTTATTGACTTCTAACTTCATCTCACTGTGGTTAGAGTAGATAGTTTGTATCTATCTTTTTAAAAATATTTATTTTTATTTTATTTTTTTAAGATTTTATTTATTTGACAGAGAGAGACACAGCAAGAGAGGAAACACAAGAGAGGGAGAAGCAGGCTTCCCGCTGAGCAGGGAGCCCGATGTGGGGCTCGATACCAAGACCCTGGGATCATGACCTGAGCCGAAGGCAGACACCCAACGACTGAGCCACCCAGGCGCCCAAAAAATATTTTATTTATTTATTTGACAGCGAAAGAGAGAGAGAGAGCGAGAGAGGGAACACAAGCAGGGGGAGTGGGAAAGGGAGAAGCAGCCTTCCCGCTGACCAGGAGCCTGATGTGGGGCTCAATCCCAGGACCCTGGGATCATGACCTGAGCCAAAGGCAGACACTTAATGACTGAACCACCCAGGAGCCCCTGTATATTATCTATCTTTTAAAATCTATTTGTACTTACTTTGTAGCCTAACATATTCTCTATACTGGAAAATGTCCCATGTGCACTTGAGAAGAATGTATATTCTGTTATTGGGTAGACTGTTCTGTACATGTCTGCTAGATCCAGTCAGGGTGTTTTTTTTTTCTTAAGATTTTATTTATGTATTTGATGGAGAGAGAGAGAGAGCACAAGCACGCAAGGCAGCAGAGGGAGAGGGAGAAGCAGGCTTCCCACTGAGTGGGGAGCCCAGTGTGGGGCTCAATACCAAAACTTGAGCTGAACTGAAGTCAGATGCTTAACTGACTGAGCCACCCAGGTTCCCGATCCAATCAGTTTATGGTGTTGTTCAAACTCACCTTTACTTTTTGCTATGTTGTCATGCTGATATCTTCATCTTCATTCACAAGACCTCTGAGGGATTTTTACCACTTCACTTTCGGAAGATAATTATGTGGTTGACTAGTATAACACAAGTAGAGAGAGTACAAGAGGCACCAATAACCTCTGCTCCCTGATAACCTAACAGGTAATAAGCTGCTGTTTGATGCTAGGTTGATGCAAGAGAGTTGATTCATGTGAAAATTTATAAACTGCTGGATAACCTATGGATTATATGTATATAAATAAAGAAAAAAATTCAATATCTAATAAATTTAAGCCCCAGAATTTCATGCTTTGAGGGACGTGGGTGAGCTAGCGCAAACAGAATCTATAATAATATATAGAATTATAGAGTGCAGAAACGGTTGTCTCCTAGAATGATACAGTATTTAATATGTTTAATTATTCAGTTTTGAGTGACCTAATCTTTTAAGCTGCCTATCTATACCTTGATGAAAATAAGCTTCAAATTATTTGTTTACATTTATTGCCAGTTAAGAATTAAAAATACAAAATTTAGGGCGCCTGGGTGGCTCAGTTGGTTAAGCAACTGCCTTCAGCTCAGGTCATGATCCTGGAGTCCCGGGATCGAGTCCCGCATCGGGCTCCCTGCTCAGCAGGGAGTCTGCTTCTCCCTCTGACCCTCTTCCCTCTCATGCTCTCTCTCATGCTCTCTCTCTCAAATAAATAAATAAAATCTTTAAAAAAAAAAATAAAAAATAAAAATAAATAAAAAAATAAAAATACAAAATTTATCACAATTATTTTCTTATCTCCTTAGTCCTCGAAGAGAATTTCAGTAACATCAGCATGCACCCTGTCACTTTGTCTTTGCTTGCCATTTGGTGACAGGATTCATTGCTTTTGCTAGAAAATAAGATTACTGTAGTGCAAATTATGCATGCTCAGTTGCAATTTTCCTCTGTGTGAGGTTCTTTAAGTGCACGTTATTCATTGTTTATGAAATGTTTCATTTGTAAATCTGTTCTGAAAGCCTGAAATGGAACATTATGCTTCTATGGAGCCCTCTCTTATAGATCTTGTTTTCATTCTAGAGGAATTATATTTTAAATATTATATCTACTTTCTCCTGTGTTATCTTCCACACCCTTCTTTAAATCTCAATACATCACCATCACTCATGTGAAACAACCATTAACTTCATTGAATAGAGTCACAGGATTAAATTCTATAAAAGGACTTTGCTGTGGTTGAATTAGTCAGGGCTGTATTCTTACATTTACCATAGAAGAAAAGTGTCCTTTCCAAGGACATTTCCAACTTGAATCTCTTCTTTCCCTATTTTGGCATTTTAGTGGAAATATAGTGTGACAGTTCTTAAACAAAATAGTTATATAATATCTACCTATAATTAGCTACTAAGTCATAAGCTATGTTTACTTAAATAAAGTACATAGATCGTGTTTGCATATTTAAAATACTAGAGAATTTTACTTGATCCAATAAATATTTATGAACTCAAGTGCTAGGCAATGTGTGAAATACTAGGAATTCAAGTATGAATTAGACATTCTCTGCCCTCCAGGGCTCATTTACAAGCAGGCAGATAAATTAATAGATATTCACCACACATAATAATAACCAAATAATTTTACTGTCTAGAAGAGGAAACCATTAAGTTTGCCTGGTGATGTCAAGAAATAAGTGTTTTAGGGCAAGGCTCACAGAAGAGGGATGAGATTTGAATTAGACCCTGGAGGATCAGTTGAATTTTGTTTGGCAGAGGAAAAGATGAAAGGCAACTTACAAAGAAGGAACAGAATGGGAAAAAAGTCTTGTAAATTGTCAAATCATAAAAGAGTGGGAAAGGTAGGAGGCTCTTTGAACCTGTAACATAAAATGTTGATAAAAAATGGAAGTTGTTGGAGCACCTGGGTGGCTCAGTCGGGTAAGCATGGGATTCTTGATTTCAGCACAGGTTAAGATCTCAGGGTTGTGAGATCAGGCCCCACATTGGGTTCCACACTGAGAATGGAGCCTGCTTAAGATTCTCTCTCTGCTCCTCCCCCCCACTTGTGCTCTCTCTCTCTCTCTCTCCCTCTTGCTTTCTCTCAAAAAACAAAACAAAACAAAAAAAAAGGAAGCCATTGAAATACTTTGGTTTATATTGCATCATGATAAAGAGATTGGATTAAATTTTGTAGCATTGGAGAGCCACCCAATGTGTATCAGCAAGGTAGTGACATAATTGATTTCATGTTTTATGAGGATAGTTCCCTAGAAATTATAGAGCATAATAACAGAAGAAGAGGAAAGGAGATTGATTAAAGCAGTTTTGAGGGTAGAAACAATAAGATTTATATTTAAAATGGATGTGGAGGTTGACGTGGATTCAGTGATGTCTTCAGCTTGTGGGCTAGACATTTTGGTGAATAATGATACTGTTTAGTTGTGACATAAGATTCGGAGGAACAGGCCAAAGAAGATGTGATTTTAATTTTTAATATGTTGACATGTCCATCTGATATTCACTAGAGATACCAATAAAAAAATTAAAATATTTGGAATTATTTCTAGTTTAGTGATCAAGATGTATACAATATCAGAAATTGGTGATAATAGATTCCAAAATAACAGACACATTTATTCAGGGGGAAAAATAGATCCTAAATAAATTCCTAGTGAGGATTAACAATGACAGGACCAGAAGAGGACACAGGAAAGGAATAACAGTACAACTCAATATAGGCAAAGAGATAGCAGTAAGAAACCAACACTGTTCAAATGTGATTGAGATTAGATTTTAAAAACAACATTTGTATTTAAAAATTAAAAAGTCCTTGTTGTCAGGTCCCATCTAAGGACTGCTAAGATATCAAGTTGCATATCCAGCTTGTAGCTGATAATCACATTTGCAGTTTGGGGAGTGAGTCATAGATAGAAATTCAGCCTTGAAAGTTATCTGCATAGAGTTGATAGAGAATTACTTGAAAATGAATGATATTTCAGGTAGGACAAATATAAAGGAAGAAGAGATGTAAAAAGCAATTCTTGGCAAATACAGACATTTAGTGTCTGCAGAAATGAAAAAGGAGTAATCAGGAGGAATGGAAAGAACTAAGAGAATGTTTTGTGGTAAAAGATAAAGGGAGCAAAGGCCTTCAAAGGCCTTAAGAAGTGAAGAGGTGGTTATGGGTTTTGAACTTGGAAAAGATTTTTTTAAGAGAGAAAATGTTATTAAGTTTGTAATTAGAAGTGTATTGATAATGAAAAGCAGCTTTGGTGGACTGGTGAGGGCAAAATTCAGATTGCATAGAAATGAGACATAAAAGCATGTGTGTATATGTATGTAGGGTCTGGAAGTGATGGTGGATAAAGTAGCAAAGGTAAGGGAAAGCTACTTTTTCTAAATTTCTAAGTAACCATTGAGGAAAGTGGCAAAGTTGAACAGCTAGTGTTAACAGCACCATGGAATATTACTCAGTCATGAAAAAGACTGAAATCTTGCCATTTGTAATGACATGGATGGAACTAGAGGGTATTATGCTAAGCAAAATAAGTCAGTCAGAGAAAGACAAATACCATATGATTTCACTCATTTGTGGAATTTAAAAAATAAAACAGATGAACACAGGGAAGGGAAGGAAAAATAAAATAAGATGACACTAGAGAGGAAGGCAAACCATAAGAGACACTAAACTCTAGGAAACAAACTGAGGGTTGCTGGAGGAGAGGGGGAGGGGAAAGGATAATTGGGTGATGGGCATTAAGGAGGGCACTTGATGTAATGAGCACTGTGTGTTGTATATAACTGATGAATCACTGAACTCTACGCCTGAAACTAATATTACACTATATGTTAATTAAATTGAATTTAAATATTTTTTTTTTTAAAAGACTGAAAAGTCAAGGGAGAACTCCTGGATAAGAGTAGAGAGGACATGTAAAATTCTTCTTAAATTCATTCTTAAAAACCTAAGAATACAAATCTAATAAGAGTAATATAATTCCAAAAAGGGAAAACTGAATTTCTACAAATAATTACATACATATAATTTTTATCATTCTGACAACTTGAGAATTTTCTCACATAATATTACTATTATTTTTTTTCAAATTGGGAAAAGAGACATAAAAAATAATGGCTTACAGTTACTTGTAGAAATACATTTGTCTGAACAGATGAGTCAGATTCAATACCGTACTGATGGTAAGGACAAGGGCATAAGAACGTTTGATTCTGATTTTAGGGGCACTTTGTCTCTCTATGAAGATAAATCAACTGAACCAAAAATGATTTAAATTATTATTTCTCTGGGTGAGTCCGAGAAGTAAATAAGCCAATGAGATACAGACCTTTGGGGGATTGGACCCTTATTCTGATGGATGAGAGTGGATTAGGCTGGCAGAACACAGTAGAAAAATATCGTAATGCCTGATAGCCTCTCCTTAATGAGTGGGATGAATGTACTGCATTACTTGTTTAATCAGATAACAGTTGTTTACCCATTTCTACCACAATGACTTTCCTTTTGGATATAATCACCTGCATATGAAGCCTTGCTGTCGGTAAAATCATGGTCCAAAAAGAGACTGATAATATCTCATTTTTTATAAGTTGTCCCATTTAGGATATATTAGAGAGGATTTTGAATGAAAGATTTTCCCATATGGGACCAGGAATGGGAGATTAGAGAGAAGAGGCAATTGGTGCTATGATCTTTTTCTATGTTCTTCTTTGCTTATTATACCCAATAAATATATAGTTTGCATTTTTTTGTATTTTTGTTTAGTTTGACTTGGTTAAATACCTACTGTTAAGATTCTTAATTTAGTCAGTTTATTTGGATGTACTACAAAGGATTTTGTAGTAACTTGCTTCCTCAATAATTTATCAGGCAAATTTTGAAGCCAGTTCTTAAAATTGACTCTACTTAAATGTGGTATATTTGTGTTAGAGGTATATTATTTATTCCCTTTTTGAAATTTTTATTAATTTACAAATGAGTTTAACTTAACCTTGCAAAATGGTTTCATATTTTAAATGTCAGATGATATGTGCAATTATATGTGTATAACTATACATACATAATTTATTATGAAGGCATTCTGACATATTGCTAAAGATTCTATATTTTCCCCATTCATTATTAATGCTTTGTGCTAACACATGAAGTTTCAAAAGAAATCTGATTTTAAGATATAAACTATGCTTTACTGAGAAACAGGATTGCATGTTTTATGATTTTTGAGCAGCACATGGACTTGGGTGGTTTAGAGTGATACGAAATCAAATATATTTTAGACTGAGTCTATAAAATATGAAGGCAGACATATTTCCACTTGCACTGGCCTTTCTGCTTAAAATTAAAAATCTGTACTCATGATAGAAAGTTGAAAGCAAAGCAAAAAAAAAAAAAAAAAAAGAAAGTTGAAAGCAATCTGAATTCTTTTTCAGCAATGTACTGTCACCTGCCTGTGCTAGTAGGTAAAGCAACAGAAACTATGTCAAAACTGCACGTGCTCTGAGATGCTGGCAGGCAAAAAAAAAAATATAACACAAAATTGCTGATAGCATTCCCTGTAGGAGTCCCAGCCTGTAGGGCTTGGAGAACCAGCATATGTCTAACTTCACCTCTAAGCCCTTAAATCAGCAACTCAAGTTCACTGTCAAATCAGCATTAAGTACGTTCTGTAGCACAGCCCTTTGCATTAAGCATTTAAAACAAAATAACAAAAGCAGCAATAACAAGAGTGTTATGAGAGCCGAGTAAATCTTCAGTGATCAATTTTTTTTTTTTTTTTTTTTTTTTAGCAGTTGGAACCTGATAGAAGGGGAACCACCATGAGGTTATGGTGAAGGAGAAAGTCAAGTAGCAGAACAGAGTTATAGTGATGATAAGCACAGATAAAAGACTGCTGACAGTTGGACACAGTGCAGTGATTAGAGTAGAACTGCTGAGTCCGCCGGCCAGGGCCATAGACCTAACAGGGCGAGGCTGTGACAAAACCTATGAAAGGTCCCCAAAACACCTACACGTGTCCTCAGTGTACCAAAGGGATGGCAAGTTGTGCCCCACATTTGGCCTTTCAGCTGTGCTCGAGCTAGCATCCGGCAACTTATTCTGCAGGGCCATCTTCAAGGAGGAAGGATATTGATTTATAGGAAATGATATTAGACATAAAGGATAATGATACATAGATCACAGATGCTGCATCAACATATGGAAGAGTTCTTGCATCAGCAAATAAAAGGGGCCAATAATGTGAAGAGAGGGAGCCTAAGATTTATTAGGAGACTTTATTGCTCTGTGATTTATGAATCACCCCAGATGGCAGTGATGTAGTATAATATTCACAAATATGATGCAATAAAGATCATTAAGGCATCTAGCAGTGCCATTTTTAGTTTCGGCTATAAACAGAAAATATCTCTGGGCACTCTACATAGAAGATATACAGACCCTCTTGATTTTTAAAGATGACCGCATTAGACTGTTTCTACTGTTGGGTTTCTTCTGAAAGAGTTTTGATATGTGTCTCATTTTTCTGCTGTAAATGCATAAGTGACTGACAAGTGTAATGAGTGGGTAAGGATTTGCAGGTCTGGCTCATGAGTCAAAATGGCAAGGGCATTAAGGACACAGACTGTGGATGCAGAATGCTGTCCGCTCTGCCAGTGCCTGATCAGATTTTCTTGAATCAGTTCCTTGATTTCTTAGGAGGAAAGAGATTCCTCCTCTGAAATCTGAAACTGTGGAGCCATTACATTTTACCCTTTCCAAGTTTTAATATAAAGAGTAGCCACTACAGAGATACTAACTCTATGTATTCACAACTTGAAGGATATAATTTCAACCTGAAATTGAGATTTTTGTCTCTGTGATAGCAATTCAGAAATCCTGTATAACACTAGAAGAATAATGTTGTCACTTCCTGAAGGGAAAATGGGGAATCTGTTGCTCCATTTTTTCATTTTCTAAAAAAAAAAAAAAAAAATCACTTTTCAAATTTGCTTAAAAAAGAATCAGACCTTAAAATAATAGTAAGTTACAATTGATATAAATGGCCAGAGACAAATTGACTCAAATACCTGTGTCAAAAAGAACACCTAATGGTTTTGAAATGACCTTATTTCCCTAGAATTATCCTGGGAAAAATTGCTAATGAAATGTATTCCCTTCCTGGCTATGAGGAAATTCAGTTTTATGTTAAGAGATACTGTATATTTAGATAAAGCATAACAGTATTTAAATCTAGCTCTGTATTGTTCAAAATGATAGATTTGAATACATGCGGAATTATAAGTTTCAGTTTGGTTTTCCAAACTGAAAATGATATTTTATATGTGATACAATGTTGCCTTCTTTCTCTTTTTATTCATTTTATTTTTTTAAAAAAATATTTTATTTATTTTTTCATGAAAGACAGAGAGAGAGAGAGAGAGAGAGAGAGAGAGAGAGAGGCAGAGGGGGAAGCAGTTTCCCAAGGAGCAGGGAGCCCGACGCGGGACTCGATCCCAGGATCCTGGGACCATGACCTGAGCTGAAGGCAGACACTCAACCATCTGAGCCACCTTCTGCCTCTCTCTTTTCTCAAACCAGCTAACACTCCTGTCCATCTCTCATACTCTGTTGCCTTGGGCTGTGAAAAATTAACTATGCATCAGCTTAACAAACATTCAATTATATTTTCCTCATCTGTGCTGCCTAGGATTCTGATTTGTGAGGCTGTCAGATTTATCCCCTTTCTCATCAAAATATCTTTTGACTTTATTATATACAGTCCAGCCATCATCACACTGGCAATCCTAATACATGCTATTTCTTTTAGACCATCTCCATTGTTAAAACTGATCACAGTGCTCTGTTTTCTTTCCTACCTAAAACAGATCTTTTTTTCCCCTCCATCTGAACTGAACTGAAATCTTCAACTGTGGAGCCATTTTTCTTCCACTATACTGTTTATTATGTTGAAACATTTACAGCCCAGTTGACAAGCTTTAGCTTCTTCCTAAATCCATGATTTATTTGTGCAACATACGTTACTCTGGAAACTGTGTAACGTTTGAATAAACTGACTGCATTTACTGGATGTTAAACTCCAGGAAATCATCTTCGTAAAATCAGTTTTGTTCTGAACGTCATCTGGTTCCAACCGAGGAGCCCTACACATGTAAGGCCTAGTTACAATGGAACCAAAATTCAAACCAGCAGTAAGAAAACCGAAACCAGGTTTTGCACACGATCGTTGTTGTACCAGCCGAACATATTATGATAAAAATCATTTTCAGTACTCTATAGTTGTAAGCAACAAAATCTGTAAAGTACTCAGCTGAGGTAAGCAAGTTATTCTTGTTTCATAAATAGGGTAATTTTATGAGGAGGGTATATAATTTTCCCTCATTTTCATAAGGATGATCGGTAGAGTAGAATGAATTAATATGAAAGAAAGTGGCATTTGGAATTTAAACTCCCTGAAGAAAAAGGAATCTCTTTGTTCACTGATATATTCCTACTGTCTATTAGACTGTCTGACCCATTTGAGGCCTTCAATAAATATTGGTCGAAAGATAAAAAGAGTAAGTCTCAAAGAGTCTCACTCCCTGCTCTGAGAATTTGCACTCCCTTCTCCTAGGGCTCTTTTATCCAGAGAGTCTAATCAAGATTTGATCCCTCACTTCCTTTTTCTTTGCTCAGATGTTACCTTCTCCTCAGCTCCTTCCATAACTATCCTATTTAAAATTGAAGTTATTCCTGGAACCCACCGGTCCCTAGTTCCCCGTCCCTGCCTTTCCCCCACTCTCCTTTCGCTATCTGATACATTTTACATATTTAAGATTCATTCATCCATTCATTCTCTGGCTACCTACTGGAATGTAAGCTCTGTAAGGACAGATGTTTGTGTCTGGTTTTTCTTATTCCTGTTATTGTCTGTGCTACTACTGAATCAGGAATGCCTAGAATAGCACCTGGCACTTTGTAGACTACTTAATAAGTAATTGTAGAAAGAATGTAAAAATTGGAATATTTGGCTTAGAGAATATAAGGATAATTCATTATATTTGTTTTAGTTTATGGAGTGCTACTTGGTTTTAGATCTCTAAAATGTGCTTAACAAGATGAAATAGGCTCACCATACTTTATTTATTTAGGCTGTTGTAAAAAATAAGCAAATCTTTATACATTTAGATACTTGAGTAGGATATCAAGGGAAACACCAAAAATTATTTTGAAAATTAGTTATATAAATAGATGGAAAGATAAAGGTGTATGTGTGTCTGTGTATGTCTGTGTGTAGTTTGTGGTTCAACTAGCATTATATTGGAGGAACCCAGAAATATATTGTGTTTTGTTTTTTCCCCCTTCACTCATATACTCTTCTGGAAGTTATTTTTCTCTTCCAGCCTATTTGTCTTACAAGAAAAGTTCTATCATTTACTCATTAAAGTAAAAAAGACTCCAGGAGATTGGAGTCTGCAAGGAAGCATGATTTAAGAAGAGAATCAGGGTTGTAACTGTTTAATAATTTACAAACTATTTGTTATTAACTTTATGTTAGAAATCCATGTATTTCATAAGAAATACGTTGGTTTCAGGCTGTGGTAAGCAGAATAATGGCTTTCCGAAGATGTCCATGTCCTAATCCCAGAGTCTCTGAATCTGCTACCTTATAGGGCAAAGGGGACTTTGCTAATATAATTAAGGATCTCGAGGTGGGGAGAGACGCCTAGATTATCCAGGTGGGCCCAGTGTAATCACAAAGATCCTTATTAGAGGGAAGCAGGAGAGGGTAGAGTGAGCAGTGGGGATGTAATGGCAGAGGAAAAAGTCAGAGATTTGAAAATGTGCTGCTAGTTTTGAGGATGGAGGAAGGAGCTAGGAACAAGGAATGCTGGGTGGCCTCTGGAATCTGGAAAAGGTGAAGATACAGATTCTCCCCTAGAGCCTCCACAAGGAACCCTGTGCTCTGCTGACACACTGACTTAACCCCAGTGAGACCCATTCCAGACTTCAGACCTCCATAACGGTTAAGACAGTAAATTTCTGTTGTTTTAAGACACTAACTGTGTAGTAATTTGTTACAACAGTAAAAGAATTCTACTATATAGGCTTATACCTTTTTTTTATTGTCCTTCCAACTACAAGATTCAGGATTTACTTACACATGTACAAACTCTAGTGAAGCGTAAAGAAACACTGGCCTAGGCACACCTCGGTGGCTCAGTCAGTTAAGCATCTGACTCTTGATTTCAGCTCGGGACCTGATCTCAGGGTCCTGGGATCCAGCCCCTCAGGCTCTGCGCTCAGTGGGGAGTCTGCTTCTCTCCCTCTCCCTCTGCTCCTCCCCCTGCTTGCACTCGTGCATAAATAAATCCTTGAAAAGAAAAGAAAAGAAAAATACTGGCCTAAAACTAATTCTGGGGGCAAATGAAGTTTGCCTGTGTTGCCTCTCCCTCCTTCCCAACGCTCATTTCTCTGGAGCTTTTCCTCTGTTCCTTTCATGCTTCTCCTCAAGGTAATAACTGATGGTTGAATTGTTAAATTTAAAAACTTGAAATATGACCACATTTAGGTTTGAATGCAGGTTTAAAGGAATCTCTTATATAGGGAAAATTTTTATGTCCAGAAACATTATTTTTTATGAAATATCTTAACATGCTTGATATTTTTATAAGAAATCTAGTTCATATACCTTATCCATAGTCAAAGTTTAAAAGGGCTAAGCCCAGAAGAGTTTCCGTTTAGTAAATATTGTTTGGTTTAAAGTAATATTCTTTCTTACCCAATAACAACTTCTCTCATAGTAAAAGGTATAAATAATATCTGCATTAGTTTTCCATTGTTGCTATAATAATGACCACAAACTTAGCACTCTAAAACATCACAAACTTATTATCCCACAGCTCTGTAGGTCAGATGGGTGGTGGTGTTTGGTTTTCCGCTCCAGGTTTCACAAGACCAAAATCAAGGTGAGGGCTGGCTGGGAAGAATCTGCTGCTAACATCATTCAGGTTATGGGCAGAATCTAATTACTTGTAGTTACACAGCTGAGCTTCCTTTCCCTCGTTAGCCTCCTGCATTCCCACTTCGCATTCCTCCCTCCATTTCCAAATCACCAAAAATGTGCCAAGTCCTCTTGAATCTCTCTGAATCCTGTTGCATCTCCTTGACTCCAACCTAAGAAAGTTCTCTACTTTCCTTATTGGCTCCTGTGGTTATATTGGGCCCACCTGAATAATAGAGGATAATATCCCGGTTTAAAGTCCAAGATCTTAATTACATTTGCAGAGCCCATTTTCCCACGTATTTGCAAATTCCAGAAATTGGGGGCTGTTATTCTGCCTACCATGATATGTAACATGTATTAGGTACTATGAAACCCCCCGGTGTGTGCTGAATGCTCAATGCACATTATTTTCTTCAATCAACAGCTCTATGAGATTGATACCACTATGTTCCCCTTTTTACAGAAATAAAAACAGTATTGCCGAGGTTCATGTTACCTGGTCAAGTTCACGGACAGAGTCAGTTCTGCTTTGTGGCATATGCATTCCTAAAGAAAGTATCACATGAAGCAAAATCACACACAAGCCATATGTGAAAGACATGTAAAGGGCACAGTACTCAACAGTTAGGAACACATTTTAAAAAGACAGGAAACTAATAAAAATGGTAGTAATATACAGGTAAATAATTAATAAATATTTTAAAATTACATTAAATATGCATTTTACCTTGAAAAGGACCATAAGGTTTCTTTTGGAAGCAGACATCAGAAGGGTTAAATTGTGAATTACTGTGCAGTAGTGGAAGGAGGGATATCTGAAATCAGATGGAAGATTATAACTGCAGATATGTTCAGACATGCCTCCTAACACACATGATGAACTGAGGGAAATGTTTGACGTCTGTGTTTATGTTTGCATTGCGGATTCCTTACATGCCTTTGTTCAGCTGAGTGCAGTTTTCTGCATTCACTTTGTGTTTCTCGGGGATGAATTCGTGCGTGACAAACATGAAATTCACTTTATGCTCAAATTGTTCCCTAATATGTCAATTACACTGGAATAAATTCGTATTTACAAAACAAGTGCTATAACAGGACTGACTGTAGTAGGAGGCAAAATAGCTCAGAGCAATGTCATTTCATGAGAGTGTCTGAGCTCATTTTATATATATATAGAAAGAGCTACACACACATATTCTGCATACATCAAAGAAAACAATATGAAAGATAAATAAAAAATAATTTGAGGATTTTCCACATTGAGATGAAGTTAAATATATATTATAATCCTTTCTCCAGATCTTTTGAGGTACTGACTCTCCTAGTATGACCCAGTAAGTCAGCATTCGACTGCAATTTCCGGCCTCACTCAACTTTAAACCTAAGTGTAAACACCCATAGCAATCACATGATGGAATTTTGAGAAAAGCCTCCTCGCATAGTTTAAAGGGCATGCCCTTCGATTTGATATGCTTTTTTTGAAATAAACAGAACGAGCTCTGTATTTCTCAAGTTACGGTTTGTTTGGGTCATCTACACCTCGGCACAGCTCTAGAGTAAGGAGAGGGGAGGTGATATTAGAAGAATATTTTTAAGTGCTTAGTAAGTTCTAAGCACTTTATACACAACCTAATTTCCCCAACAACTGGGGGTAAATTTTTTTAACCTATTTTATAGATCATGAAAATGAATCTCAATTGAGTCAAAATGACTTTCCCCACAACATGCTTCAGTCAACTGCAGGATGAGGATTTCAAAGCTTCTCTGTTTGTTGACAATGAAGTCCATTACATCATGGTCTCTACACTAAAGGCCTGACTTAGTCAAAAAGTAATTCATCCTGGTTCTTCCTTTTTTTTTTAAAGTTATTTTGTTTGTTTGTTTGTTTTGGGGGGGCTTAGTAATCTCTACACCCAACAATAGGCTCGAACTCATGACCATGACATCAAACCTCACATGCTCTTCTGACTGGGCCAGCCGAGTGCCTCCATCCTGGTTATTCCTGATTTGAGTTTGTAACCTATATTCAATAAATATAAAAATAAACCTGATCTACCCCCCAAAACTAGCTTTTCTCTTTTTTCTTGTTAATATGGTCAATCAGTTATTCAAGCCCAAAATTTTGAGATTATCTTTGTATCCCTCCCCCACCACATGCAATAATTTATCAGTTCTTATTGATTATTAAAGCATTTCTGGAGTCTGTTTCTGGTTTTTTAACCACCATTCTAATTCAGACCCTATCACCTCAAAACTGTCTTACTGAAATAATACCAACTTGTATCTCTTGAAGAGACAAGCATCTCCGGGATCTACTTTTTCAAATTAATCTTTCAAAATACCAACAGACTTAGCTTACTATTAAGAAATCCACAATAAATGAACACAATTAGGTCTCTGGAAATATATGGCTTTGTGAGCCCTTGAAAAATGAAGAAAGTAGAGAACCTTATGTATTGGAATATAATGCCTGCGGTAATGTATTTTTTTATTCACGCAGTAATGCATTTTTATGCACATTTTCCCAAGGTTATTAGTTTCATGGAGTCTTGCCAAAGTGGGATAGTCCTCTTCCAGGAACTCTGCAATAAGAAGTACAGGAAAGCCATTCTTAGCATAAGAAGAAGTTTCACAGAAGACATTATTTAACACACATATTAAGTAGCTAGTGCATAGGTCCCAGAATCACAGAGCAATTTCATGGGGCTTCAGTTCTGCAGTTTTGTTCATTTCACCTGCAACCATGGACAAGTCCTGCCTTTCAATAAATATGTACACAAGAATTATAGGTTCATACTTGTTTTTTCTAAGTTCCCTATACTCCCCAAGGTTCCCTATACTCCCCAAGGTTCCTGCTGCCCAGCTGCTGGACTGGATGCGTTCAGGAATCTGTGTTACTTGAATAATTAACACCTAGGCTTTTATAAATATATAAAGGAAATTTCCTCCTTTTGAACAAATGGAGAGAATAGTAATTCTTTCATTCAAAACTCTGCTCAAAAATAGTGCCATTAAAAGATCAAGCTTGGGGCATGATTGTGAGTTTTCATGCTGACAGCATCATGAAAAGAATTCTGAAAGCAGTCACATGCCACACAGAGACTACAGGTGACCATTGTTCCAATCTAGACGAGTTTAAGTTGGACTTGGAGCAGGAGAAAGTTCAAACCCATTTTTTTTTTCCTGCTACAGTATTGAAAAGCATATTCTGAAACCCAAAAGGGAATGCTTTTCTATGTTTCAGTATGTTTGCAGGAATATTTACTGCTTTGATTTTATATTTATTGCCCATAATCCTGGCATTTTAGGACATAAAGTTACTTTACAAAGTCATATTAGCTACACTTATTTAAAGAATGCATTTTCCTTGGCTGTTTTACACTTCAAAGATGGATGGGTAAGTGTGGGTGCTTGAACCCTGTTTGTTTTGGTTTATGAATATTTCGAGTGTGTCAGTGGTGTTGGGGATGCTTTCAGAATGCCTTGTTCCAACAGTTGTTTTGATGTGTGGCTTTATGAATTTGATCCTTTGAAACAAGCTGTGCTACACTCCATTGCCTTGTAGAATTCTACACTGTTGTTACACAGTTACCTTCTGTTTCATTTTACAGCCTCGCCTCATCTCTCCCAGGGCATTGGTACCGAGATGCCTATGCATTTCCATTCTTTGCAACAAATTGCAAGAGAGATGAATAAATCACTTGTTCACAAAATTACTGTAATGGCACTAGTAGTCCTAGTAATGAAGGAGTTACTGTGTTTGGATTGAATTTTGGTATAAGAATTCTTACGTAGTTGGTGCTATTTTCTGATAAATATACACAAGATTCAGAAATTGCACCAGGGTCATTCACTGTTTACAGAATATTAACTCATGAATCTGTACTTCTGTAACCACCTCTCCCTCCTTTTAAAATACTGTCCTGGTTCTGACCTTTATCACTCCTTACTGTGCAGGATCCTAACTTGTTGCTCAATGTGAAATTCCCATAACGTCCCAATTCCCCAGTCCCTGCTAGCCTCCTTTCTCTTTGTCATCATCACTATCAAATCGTTCTCTCATTGCTACTGGAGCTATCATTCTGGAATAGATTAATTATATTTCCAATCCCCTTCTCTCCTTAATCCAGGCCCTCTATGATGTATGTTCCACCTAACCTGCATGCCTTATATGCTAGTGTTTCCATGTAAACTCTAGGTGAGCCAAATTAAGAATGTTTCTTGTACTCATATTCACACAGGACTTGTTTCAGGCTATCAATAGCATATTCAGAATAATATTTACGTTTTCACTTGGCTAGCTAGGTTGGACTCATCCTTTAAAACTCATTTTACTTAAGGGGTGCTGGGGTAGCACAGTTAGTTAAACCTCTGGCTCTTGATTTCAGCTCAGGTCATGATCTCAGGGTCCTGGGATGGAGCCCCACATTGTGGGGTTCTGTGCTCAGTGGAGGGTCTGCTTAAGGATTTCTCCCCCTCTACCCCTCCCCCCTCCCCCTAAAATAAATAAATAAATCTTAAAAAATTGTTTTACTTTAAAAAAAGAAATAATTTGTTTTACTTATTTCTTTATTTATCATACTGGCTATTAAGTACCTATCATGACTTAGGAACTATATTCCAAACTTAGAGTATAAAAATGAACAAAACATAATTTCTTTAAGCAACTCCATAAGACTCCCATGATAATTCCCTCCCTGGCCTGACCCATTTATTCAGAGACACAAAAATCCAGTCTCTTCTCCTACTTCATTTATTATTCTTGTACTGTTTTGTATATTAAACCATACATGTGTGCCTAAATATCTCCCTTGTTACATTTTATACTTCGGATGAATATATTTTATTTATCTTGTTTCTGAAGAATTAAACAGATAAATGAGCTGATGTTCTTTACATTTTTGGTAACTCCTAGGACTGTGCCAAACACAATGTTTCTTGGTTAATGATCATGGTCATAATAGTTATATGGCCAAATTTAATAGATTTTCATCTTGACATGTATTTAATATATAAGCCCATAAATTAGAATTCTTAGGGTTTTTTTCTCATTAAGGAAACACAATAACAAATTTCAACCCTGCACAAATGATTGTGTGCACATATATGTGTCATAATGCATAAAATTGGGTTTAAAACAAAATGTTTTTTTTTTAAGATTTTATTTATTTATTTGACAGAGAGAGACACAGCAAGAGAGGGAACACAAGCAGGGGGAGTGGGAGAGGGAGAAGCAGGCTTCCCGCTGAGCAGGGAGCCCGATGTGGGGCTCGATCCCAGGACCCTGGGATCATGACCTGAGCCGAAGGCAGCCACTTAACTGACTGAGCCACCCAGGTGCCCCCCAAAACAAAATTGGTTTTTAAAAGTGCTAGGGGCACCTGGGTGGCTCAGTCGTTGGGCGTCTGCCTTCAGCTCGGGTCGTGATCCCAGGGTCCTGGGATCGAGCCCCACATCGGGCTCCCTGCTCAGCGGGAAGCCTGCCTCTCCCTCTCCCACTCCCCCTGCTTGTGTTCCTGCTCTAGCTATCTCTCTCTGTCAGATGAATAAATAAAATCTTTAAAAAAATAAATAAATAAAAAGTGTTAACCATCTTTGCAATACAAAGGAGTATTTTCTATGTTCTGAAAATAGCTTTTGAGTTCCACTATTTTTTTTTTTTTTTAGATTTTACTTCTTCATTTGACAGAGAGAGAGAGAGCACAAGTAGGCAGAGAGGCAGGCAGAGGGAGAGGGAGAAGCAGGCTCTCCGCTGAGCAGGGAGCCGGATGCGGGGCTCGATCCCAATACCCCAGGAGCATAATCTGAGCCAAAGGCAGCCACTTAACCGACTGAGACACCCGGGCGCCCCTTTGGGTTCACCTATTAAAACACAATGTTGTTTTCAGCTTGGAACAGCTGTTTTAAAGCCCTTACCTATTTTTGTGTAAATCAATTACTGGTACAATCAATTGTGATGTAAACAATATCTTTTTAATTATCAGTAACAGAGTGTCTATGTGCAGAATTAACCCTGGATTCATGTCTTGCTGAGATGAGATGACCTTGTCAGAAAATTGTATTTTCTAGAGAGATCCCTGTATCTCCATCTTATAGTACAACATTTTTCAGTGTGATACTTCTTCCCTGTCCTTGGACATCAGGTCCACAAAACCCCTGTGTAACTTTCAGGATTATTAGGGGTGGCAGCAACTATATTATTTCATAAAGTGAAAACCAGGCTGCTGCTTTTGAACTATAAAATAAGTTGTCCTTACCGTAACTCAAGCTATCCCCAAGACCTTTTATGTGCACCTGCATCAATGTTCCACAGAAAGATGCGCAACCTGAAGTAAACGGTGATCTCCCCAAATATATCCTGAAAAGAACTGTGTGAGCAAGTGGGATTCTCTTTCATGATGTGTAGAAGCTTTTTGCATAACTTTCAATTCCCCGTATTTGTGATACAAGCCTACTGCTAGGTGACAACCTATTAGTTTTAAATTCAAAACTCTCTTACATCTCATTAGTTGATAGTTTGGATGTTGCTTGATTCTCTTTAAATCATCATTATGTGGGGGCGCCTGGGTGGCTCAGTCATTAAGCGTCTGACTTCGGCTCAGGTCATGATCCCAGGGTCCTGGGATCGAGCCCCGCATCAGGCTCCCTGCTCAGTGGGGAGTCTGCTTCTCCCCCTCCCACTCCCCCTGCTTGTGTTCCCTCTCTCGCTGTGTCTCTCTCTGTCAGATAAATAAATAAAATCTTTAAAAAATAAATAAATAAATAAATCATCATTATTGTGCCTCAGTGAAGTTGAGCTCCCTTGTGACCAATCATAACATGCCTTATCTACGAAAGGAATATAAATATAATTCATGAGCAGCATGAAGAATCATAAATCTTTACTGTTGACTTTCTGAAAGTGGCAGAATAGGAGGAATCATAACTCTGAAGCTCAGTTTTAATCATTTGTTTTTTTCTCCAAATCTGGCATTGCATGAAAATTGTTCAGATTCACTCACCTCTTTCTGCTCAGACTTCTCAAAAACTTCTACTTGCCTGTCTCACAAGCCTTACAGCACTCTTCCTCCAAGTTTTTATTCAATTAAGTCAATTTTGTTTCTTAGAACTTCTTTGAAGAATTAAGCACCTGGACTTGTTATCCCAATTAACACAACAGAATATACTAAATCAAACCTATGTCATTTTTATTAAAGAGGATGGGCAGAAAATAGGAAGACATGAGTACTTAAAAGTTTTATCAGATTTTTTTTAATTTTGTCTAAATTTTACCTAAAGCTTGACATATTTCATGGAATAATAATATTACTCAAGTGGTGGTTAACTAAAGTAACAGATCCAGCTAGGTGTAAAGTATTTAATATTTCTCAGAAATATGAGAAATATTACTTTTTGTTTTGGAAAACAAAAACAAAGTAAAAACAAAAAAAAAGGTATCAGGTGTGTGTCTCTATGCACATGTGCCCTTGTGCACTCATTTTGTTTAATTAAATTCAAAGGGAAGATATTTAGGACTAGATATCATGTAGCCTGATATTTAAGAGTGTGGGCCACAGGGCAAGAATACCGGGGTTGAAATTCTTTTCTGTATTCAAAATCAATTTGACTTTGAGCAAATTACTTAATCATCTTGTCACTTAGTCTTCCAATTAAAGGGAGGAAATAACCATAATACATGTTGCGTAGGCTTGTACTGAGAATTAAATGAGATAACCTTCAGAAACCTATAGAACAGGTTGTGTATGACAATTACTAAGTTCTAGGTGCAAGTTCCTAGTAACAGTGAAATGATTCTGTTTAGAAGGATGAAAATGGACTGACCCCAATTTCCATCTAGTAGCTCCATTTTCTCCTATTAAAACTGCAGCACATTTGTAGAATTCCAGATTCACTTTTGATTATGCATTGTTAACTTCTGCTTGGATTTCATTGCCCAGAATGTCCATACACATTAATTCTGTAGTTGTAATCTTGTACAAATAAACTAACGTGTAACCTAGATGATCTTTTAAAAGAATTTGTGTTTCAAAGATGGATTTCATTATTTCTCAGAACATCTGGGAAACTTAATTTCGATATCTTTTCTGAATAAAATAAATTCTGGGTTAAGAGGACAGGAAGCTACTCAAAATTAAGCCATCTATGGTTATCCTATTGGGTTTGTTTACTTTAGATTATAATGAGCAATTAGCAATACATGCTCTGAAATTTTCCATTAAATTTTTATTATGGATTTACATCATGGAACAAGTATTGAGGCCTTCAAGCAATCATGTTGTTTGAAATACACATATGTATTTGTGTATTATATACATCTGTATTTACATAAGGTAGAATTATATAGGAAAAGCTATTTTCAAAACTCATTTTATTTTATGTCCAGTAAACTTGTCATATTTCATATTAATCCAAAATTTAGCCCAATTTTAGATATTGTACATATAATAATGGCATATACACTCTGTACTCAATGTTCCTTTATGTATATGAACAAATGCATGTGCACAAAGTGAAAGTGTTCGCATATTAGATAATGTGTTTTAAGAGTGGACACAAGATGACTGTGAATAAGACAATACCTGCTATTATATAACCTGTGAAAAATATCTACATAAGAGAATAATGGATTTGTGGAGGTATTTTTTTAGCTTTGTTGAGATATAATCGAGACAAAATTATAAGATATTTAAAGTGCACAACATGATGATTTGATATATATATATATATATATATATAGTGAAAAAATTCCCGCCATTAAGTTATTTAACATAGCCATCACTTCTCACATATATCTTCTTTTTTTGGTGGGAACATTTAAGTTTTACTGTCTTAGCAAATCTCAATTATATAATACAGTGTTATCAACAATAGTCACCATGTTATACATTAGATCTTCAGAACCTGCTCATCTCGTAACTGACAGTTTGTTCCCTTTTACCAATCCCCCCATTTCCCCTACCCTTTCAGACCCTGGCAATCACTTTTCTTTCTACTCTCTGTTTCTATAAATTTGACTTTTTTTTTTTTTTTTAAAGAGTCTCCATGTAACTGATACCATGCAGTATTTGTCTTCCTCTGCCTGGCCTATATCACTTAGCATAATGCCTTCCAGGTTTATCCATGTTACCTTAAATGACAGGATCTCCTACCTTTCCTTATGGCTGAACAACATTCCTGTGTGTGTGTGTGTGTGTGTGTGTGTGTGTGTGTGTGTGTTCATATATATATATATATATCTTCTGTAGCCACTCATTTGTGAAGACTCAGGTTGTTTTTATATCTTGGCTATTGTGAATAATGTTTCAATGAACATGGGTGTACAGATATTTCTTCAAGATAGTGGTCTCATTTCCTTTAGATTTTTACCCAGAAGTGGTTTTGCTGGATCACATGTAATTCTTTTTTTTTTTTTTTTTAATGTTTTAGGGATCTCCATACTGTTTTCCATAGTGACTTTACATGACTTTACATTCCCACCCAGTGGAGTATTGCCTTTTCTCCATATCCTTGCCAGCATTTGTTATCTCTTTTCTTTCTGACAATAGACATAAAAGGTGTAAGGTGATACCTTATTGTGGCTTTAATTTAAATTTCCTCAGTAATTAGTGATGTTGAGTACCATTTGATGAATCTATTGGCTATTTGTAGTCATTTTGGAAAAAAAAAAGTCTTTGCAGGTCCTTTGCCCATGTTTTAATTGGTTTATTTGTTTTTTTTTTTTAGTTATTGACTATATATATATTTATATATATATATATATTCTTCATATATTTTGTATATTAACCCCTTATCAGATTCGTAGTTTGCAAATATTTTCTCCCATTTTATAGATTGTCTTTTCATTTTGTTAATGGTTTCCTTTGCTGAGCAGATGCTTTTTAGCTTGATGTGGTCCCGCTTGTTTGTTTTTGCTCATGTTGCCTTTGTTTTTGGTGTCAAATCCAAAAAATCCTTGCCAAGACCAATGTCAAAGGAGCTTACCCCTTACATTTTCTTCCAAGAGTTTTATGGTTTCACATCTTAATTCAAATCATTAATCCATTTTGAGTTTGTTTTTGTGTGTGTTGTAATGAATTTGATTTTTTTAAAATATTTTATTTATTTATTTGACAGAGAGTGTTACAGCGAGACAGGGAACACAGGCAGGGGAGTGGGAGAGGGAGAAGCAGGTTTCCCACTGAGCAAGGAGCCCAATGGGGGGCTCCATCACAGGACCCCAGGATCATGACCTGAGCCAAAAGCAGACACTCAACTGACCGAGCCACACTGGCATCCTTAAAATAGAATTTAACCTCTTCATCTGTGCTAATATTCTATTAACATACCCTCTTTTCTTTTTAAGATTTTATTTATTTGCCCGAAAGAGAGAGAGAGAGCACAAGCGGGGGGGGGGGGGGTGGCAGGCAGAGGGAGAGGGAGAAGCAGGCTCCCCCACAGAGCAGGGAGCCTGACGCTGGGCTCCATCCCAGGACCCTGGGATCATGACCTGAGCCGAAGGCAGACGCTTAATGACTGAGCCACCCAGGCACCCCATGAATTTGATTTTTGACCTAGTTAATTCTTAGCTGTTCCACCCTGGGCAAATTACTTAATTTTTCTGTATCTAGGATTTCTCATTTGTGCAATCAGGATTTAATCACTAAATGAAGAGAACATTCATGTCCATTTTTGTAAGATGTTTATCAGCATATCCCTCCCCCTGCTTTCAAAAGGAAATATTTACTTTTGGAGGTATAGTTCTTACAACATATCCTTTTTTTTTTTAAGATTTTATTTATTTATTCATGAGAGACAGAGAGAGAGAGAGAGAGAGAGAGGCAGAGGGAGAAGCAGGCTCCCAAGGAGCAGGGAGCCCGATGCGGGACTCAATCCCAAGACCCTGGGATCATGACCTGAGCCGAAGGCAGACGCTTAATCATCTGAGCCACCCAGGTGCCCAACATATCCTTATTTTTTATATTTCTTCTTCATGTTTTAGAAAACTAATGTCCTAATTCTGAATGTATTGAGTATGAAAAAATTTTTATCATAACCCACAAAGTGGATTCCTAGATTTTTAGCTGAAGGGCACAAAAAAACTAGGTTATAAGCATTTTGAAAATAAGCCTAAAGAGAGTGCCACCATCAAGATCACCAGTTGCTCATGACATTAATTTTCATGCTGCAAAGTTAAAACAAATGATTTATAATATTAATGAGTAGCTCACATTTTAATAAGAACAGTGTGTTACTGCATCCTGCCCCTGTAGGATAAATTTTCATGCTTGGCTGCTGGTTTGTTCATACAGTCTAGCTCCTCATTTTGGATTTCAGTGGTCTATAAAATTTATATCCAGTACTAACATTAGGATCTTTACTGGAGTAGATATGTTTTAAAATAATTATGTAGCTTATTGAATATTAATTGTTTATACAAATGTTTATAATGTGGGCAAATTTATAGATATATAAGACAGAAAAAAAAGAAACAAAGAGAAAATAGTTATATGAAGAGGGTGGTAATGGTATAGATATATAAGACAGAAAAAAAAGAAACAAGGAGAAAATAGTTATATGAAGAGGGTGGTAATGGTATAGATATATAAGACAGAAAAAAAAGAAACAAGGAGAAAATAGTTATATGAAGAGGGTGGTAATGTCACCTATGAGAAAAAATGCTCATACTGTATTCCATCAAATGTTATTTTTAAGCTTGGGATAGTGACTAATATTTAAGAGGCTGTAGGTTTTCCTAAAATGTATTTACATGTCTATCAAAGAAAACCCTTTTTAAAGTTTAAATTTCTGAAAAACACTGTGACCATTAGTATCACTTTCATAATGAACAGTGGTCATATGGATTTCATGTTCTCAGGTGGAACAATGTTATAAATGGATACATGCTCATTAGAAAAGATAAAGGGTAAAGGAAAAAGAAAACAATAAAGGAAATTCCTAATGCTCAATGATAGTCATGGGTCACATTTTCAACACTTTTCCAGATTAATATTTTTAGTATTATACTTAAGTCTATATATTTCTCCAATTGTACATAGAAAGATCATTTGGCACATTGGTTGTATGTGTGTGTGTGTGTGTGTGTGTGTATAATCTTTGCCCCCTGCATGAATTAACTAGTATAGTGCTCCAAATAAACATGAGCTGTCAATAACTGTGAAGAGTCTGAGATTTCACCCTATTTGCAAGCTTACAAGATAGACTGCCACAGTTTCAAAAATGCTGGTAGAATATAAGGCACACTTAAGTCAAAGATGAAGGACTTGATTATTTATAGTACATTAGACATCATGAGCTTCATGTTTGTTTTGGTTCTTCTTGTCTCTCAGTCCCCTATAGCAATGCATAATGGCTCAGGTGTATGCTGCACGTGTCAGGCCTGGGAAAATCCAAGTTCAGGAAGTCTTTTATAAGGGAGCTACTAACAAACATGCCCAACTGTTCCCCTGGAGGGAAACATTATCTTCCCTGCTCCCACTCTGGTCAATAGCAAACAACTCTGCCTTTTACCCTAAAAGGAGACAAACCTCTTTGTAAAGATAGTACAGAACAAAAGTTGTCAGTGGCTCCGTGCACATGACATGCAGAGACACGAGAGACCCATGGAAGATTATCTCCTAGCACAGGGGTGTAGTTTAACAAAGCTGGGCAGATCAGACTCCCTTCCCCAGAAATTTGGAAGTGGGAATAAGAGGATTAAGTTACTGTGATCTACTCTATTCAATAAAAGACATAAGCAAAATCGGGAGATCTAATCTGTCTACATTTATTTTTATATATTAAACTAAGCCAAATATCAGAACAGGTTGTTTTGAAAACAGGTTGTCTTGTATGTTTCACTGTTGTATACAATGTTGTTAAATGTTTACTGGCTATCTTGAAAACTAAGCATTTTGTTAAATAGTACCTCCTCAGTTGTGCTTTTGTGAGCACCTCTTTGTTTTTCCCGGTATAGTTGCTATGTATATTTCTATTTTCTATAGTTTCATACATTAAAGTCCATGGTTTATATTCTGTATTAATTCATAGTAACCTACCTACTTTATTTTAATAGGCAATTTAACTTCACTTTCAATTGTTTTTGTTAGAGGAAATTTAAACTGCTTTAACAAAGAGATCTCAAAATAATTTGGCTTAAATAATGTAGATGTTTATTTCTCTCTTTTATAACCATCCATTTGTTATAGGACCCATCCAGATTTGTGGGGTAACTCTGCTTCATGAGGTCATTCACTCATTATTCTCCCATTCCCCTCAGGATTTTTCAAGAAATTATTGTTATTCCCATAGGACATTGCTCCAAAATCCAGGAGTCACAATGCTATTTTACCTGCTAGCCTCAGAAGTAAAATCATATTCCATTGTATTACATCATTATCTGCCCAAACTTATTCACAATGAAGTCTGGGAAATATAATCTAGATGACTAGTTGTATACCCAGCTACAATTCTGTTCATATAGTGAGAAGGAAAAATGTAGCAATTGTTAAATATATATTTATATTAGAATGCTCCTATTGAAATGAAACAAGTTACAGGTATAAATGGGATTATAATCATACATTTTCAACTTTTTACCCAATATATTTTGTATGTTTTTTTTCTACATTAGTAGATACACATCTAACTCAGTTGTCCAAATGTCTTCCTAGTATTTCATACAGATTAGTCTAGAATTTTCCTATTCAAAGAATGTTTCAGTGAACAACTTAGTTTATATCTCTGGATTCATTCAATTATAGTCATAAGATTTATTTCTGGAGGTAGAATTATTTAGTCCATTAAATAAATTTTGGGGCATACTGAACCACATTGAAAACTTGTTCTTCAAAAAATATGTGTCACTGTTCACTACTTTCTTGTATTCTGCTCTGGGGAATAATAAACGGATGCCCTCTTGCTTTCTCCCACCTCTACCTTCTCACTACCAACTAATTATTTTGTTTTATTTTTCACTCAGAATTGATATCTACATATACATATATATTTAAAATGTAACATTTTAATTGCTAATTTTATAATTATTTATATTCCTGGAATAATAATTACCACAAGTTGAAGGTTATATATTTAAATGTATCAATACTTATTTATTGCAAGAACATTGACACAGAATTCTCTATCCTTGAATGTGCTCTCTATATTCATCTTTTGACTGGTTGAATTATAATTTAATTATAATTTTATGGAGTGGTATAAGTATTATAGTTCCAAATCTATGCATATATGAGATGCCTTCCTCTTGTTTCTACATAAAGATAGGCAAAGTTCATTCATATTTCTTTACCCTTAAAAATAGGAAGACACTTTTTGCCATGTCTTCTGAATTTTAGATGGAACCTGGAGTTCATGTTTCTTGTGTGTGTATATATATTGTTTATCGTGTGTTTAATTTTTTCTCTGGGTAATTTATAGGGTCCTTTCTTCAGTGTTAACAACTAATAAAACCATTCTGTATATATTAATATACATCAATATCTATTATTTTTACTAGTTCTTGCAATTATGAATGTTTAATGCCTTCATTTATTTATAAAAGTTTTCTTCTATAATTTCTTTGAATGTGTTTTGTCTTCCATTTGTTCTTCAATGTATTGTTTATCCATATGTGGTATCATTTTTTTCTACTCTCATAATCTACTTGTTTCTCTCATATAATTTTCATCTGTCTCTTTTCATTGTGTTTTGTATATGGTTTCCTTTTCCTAATCTGGTATCCATTTTGCTGTTTTTGTCTTCTGCTTTTTATTTTTATTTTTATTTTTATTTTTTTCAAGGTCTACAGCGTCACCATTTCTTATCAAGGTAAAAGCCCCATTTTAATTTTTGTTGTTTTCTTTCTCATAAAAACTTCTACATTTTCTTTAATTTGCTTGAGGAAGAAAAAGCTATAAAATGTTATTTTTATCTCCTTTTATCTCACCGAAATCATGTTCTTCATGCATATTAGATGTAATGTTCCTTTAACAAATTATTACTGGTAAGTCATCTTTGCATTTGGTACTTTTCCCATTTGCTATTTCCACAAAAATATGTCATTAGAATATTCTAGAATTCCCTTACACTTTAACAGGAAAGAACTTGGACTAAATGGCATTCTTTGGAAGGATGGATATAAATAAAATATTCTATTAAAACATCACAAATTATTAAGGAAAAAATTTAGGTGATGGAAGGTAAATATTCAAGTCTGAGATATTTATCTTATCATATTTCTGTTTTGTTTTCCTTTAGTTTTTAAACCTCTACATTAGAAGGTGGCTCAGCAGCCCTCTGAGAGTGGGCATCCTTGAGGCTTTCTTTCATTCCCCAGCACTAAGGTGAAACTTGTCACTCTCTTGAAATATGAGTTACCTAATTTTTTTTCTTTTTTTATTATTATGTTAATCAGAGGGGGAGACGAACCATGAGAGGCTATGGACTCTGAGTTACCTAATTTTAATTTGAAATGTCAGTATGTATTTTTCTCCTCATACATGTTTTTCATCTGTAAATAAAAAGTGGACTTCTCTTAGTATTTTGCCTATTCTTGTAGGAATACTGGTTTAAAGGTGGAGAAATAGAATTGGAAGGCTTAACATCAGTCCTCTTTCTTACTGCCACCATTAATCTCTAGAGGAGGCATGGGTTGTGGTCAGATTTTCCACTCTTGTAGTCCAACATTCCTCTATTCTTGCCTTTCCAAAGAAAGACATTTTTTTGGACCCTTCAGGATCTTCTCCACATATTTATAACAGCACTGTATTGCATTTCTAAGTGAGAAAGCTGTGTCTTCTACAGTGTTCTTTCAAATTGATTCAAGTTAAATTTTATATAGTAGATATCTTTCAAAGATTGTAGTATGGCAATTTTCAGCATATATGAAATTTTCTGCTTTATTTTTATTATTTTTGTTCATTTTGTTAAATTTTAAGAACTAATATGCACTCACACTGACATCTTTCTGAAGGTTGGTGCATGAAATAAATTAAGGGGATTTATCATTATTACAAGGCTCAAACGAGCTTTATCTAGTTGACAATGAGACATATAAACATAGCTAAATGTTATTTTAAGAATGCCTTTGTTGACATGCTGTTTCTCTCTCTCTCTCTCTCTCAAATAAATAAATAAAATCTTTAAAAAAAAAAGGGGGTGTGCCTGGGTGGCTCAGTTGGTTAAGAATGCCTTTGTTGAATTAAAATACAGTATCAGAATAATCTCTGAAATTTTCATGTGCTGGAGGTTTATTAAAATATCTTATTTCTCATGCACAAATCTTATTACACAGGAAAAATGAAAAACAGATAATAACACTGAATTAACTTTTTGTGAAAATTAAAACTTTGATAACCACAAATTATAATCAAATTGTTTTTAAAATACTCACTTTTAAAATTTGGTATTTAATAGTTTTATCCCAATATGTGTGTTGGGAGACATCTCTTCATTGGTTTCTCAGATATTTTGTACACCTTGCAAACAGACACTGACTACCTTTGTTTCTTCTAGCAGATTTATATAACAAACAGCCTTGGAAGGTAGATATAGTGTCTCCCTCAGGAACAGAGAACAAATTTGTTTACTGTCCTGTATAAATAAAATACCACTCTTGGAGCAATGGTAAGGCAGATTTGCATATATAGTTTATATTTTTTCTTTTACTTACACAAATATCTATCCTAGAGAACTTTTCTACCTTTCAGAGACTTTTCTACTATGAAATCCCTTTCTTTATATCTGATAATACTCATTACCTTGAACTCTTTTATCTGATATTAATATATTAACTCTGGATTTCTTATGCTTCTTGTTTGCATGATGTAATTTTCCATCCTTTCATTTTTTTAAACTTATCTGTGTCTTTATATTTAAATTACATATCATTATTAGGCTATATACTTGAGCTCTATTTTTATCGATTTCGAGAATTCCTACCTTTATAACTGGATTTGGGTCTACTATGTGGTTATTAATTTTCTGTACATCTCATCTGGTTTTGATCTCCTTTTAATCCTCTTCTGTCCTTTTTTTTTAGGTTGATTGAAGATTTTTAATATTTCATTTCTTTTATTAGGTGTATCTTTTTTGCATTTCATTTTTTATTGTTTATATAGTAATTGAGTTCAGTTTCTGTTGCCTTATCAATTCCAATATGAAGCACATTCAATAAGTTTTTCATTTCAGATAATATAACTTTTAGCTCTGAATTTTCTCTTTGGTAGTTTATTATGGTTCCTGTTTTCCTGCCGCTATTTCCCACCTGTTAATTCATCACAGCCATATTTTCCTTTAACTCTTTGGATGTATTAATACTGGCTGAAATTTTGACTTCTCCACCAAGCAGACAGCTTGGCAGGATTAAAGTGCTGAACTCTGCCTTCCCTGCAGTGGGCAGGGGCTAAAGTCCTTGCTGAGTACCTTTAGCTTGGTAGCTACTGCCATCCCTTTGGATCCTTGGAATCTCCCCTGTGTGTGAACTATTCATGGGTGAGTCAAGGACTTGGGTGAAGATTTCAAACAAATTCAGATTTTTGAACTCCCACTTTGTGGTACCTTTTTTTTTTTTTTTTTTTTTTTACTAGTATTTGCCTCCTCATCTTCCAGTTACACTTTCAGCTATTGTCACTCAGTCCTCTGATATATCAAGCCAAAAAGATTGCAGCTTTACACTTGCTTTCCAGCTTCCCATGGAAAGCATGGGGCACTAGGTTTTGTCCTCAGGCAGTAGAAATTCAACAATAAATCCCATTCAGTGCAATTCTTTTCTTTTAAGTTTGAATCTCCTCCAGTTTCTTTGTGGTTTTTGTCACTCTCCAGTGCCCTCAGTTATGTTTTTATATTTTTTAGATTGTAAAAATTTTATCTGCAAAAGAATTATTCTGATACAAGCCATTGTGCCACTACCTAAAGTAGCTATTTTTGAATCCAGTTTTTGAAGTTTACCTGAATACTGTCCTCAACCCCACCACCTATCTCCCCATCCTCCCACCACGTGTTCTTGTTAGCTGCCTCTTTTTCGATTTTTCTCTGGTAAGCTAACTGGCCAAAGGTTCGGTCTATTACTCTCGTAAATATATCAGCCTCCTCTTAAGTGCTTACCCCTAAAATCTCCACTGTTTTCAAAATTGCCTTTAGGCTTGAACATTTCCACATTCTGTTTCAAATAAAATAAGCTCCTTAGAGAAAATGTAGCAACCCTCTGTTTTATGCACTGCCTCTCCTTTTGGGCAAAATCTCTAAGCAACTGCTTCAGGCCCTGGGTGGATGCGATGACCTCTGGTTTTCTCTGAATGCAAAACATCTACCCTGTAGGCAAGCAGGGGTTAGGAATAACTGCCTCCCAGTATTCTTGCTCTGCTACAATGTGGGTAGAAACTTCTGCCCTTTGAGTGAGAGTGGGATAGAGGAGTGGAGACCTTGACCTTTAAGCCACCCTCCCAGAATTTAGCTTCTGCAGCTCGAAGATCAAGGGGAAAAGAAATGCTGGGGGCCTTTCCCTCATTGTGAGATACTGTGTCTCTTGAGCCAAGGGCAGGGGGAGCTTCACCTCCTTTTCCACACCCACGCAAAGTGGAGAGTCCAACACACTGAGCTGGGAATGCTGTTAGTGAGTTATGACTCAAGTGGCACAGGCCCTCACTGTTCTTATAAGACTTAGTAAATTTTCTGGAAAAATGTTTGTTCCTTTGCTGTATGCCTGCCTATGGGGCATAAAATGATTGTTTTTGTCAGTTCTGATTGCTTCACTGGGGACTGCATCCACAGGGCTGCTCATGCTGGCATTCTGGAAGTAGACTCCCGTCTGCTTCATTTATAGGGCTATCCTTCTATTCTCTTTGCTTTTTTAGGCTTCTCCTTTTTTTTTAGTTACTTGTTTTTTTATTATTATGTTATGTTAATCAGCATACATTACATCATTAGTGTTTGATGTAGTGTTCCATGATTCATTGTTTGTGCATAACACCCAGTGCTCCATGCAGAACGTGCCCTCTTTAATACCCATCACCAGGCTAACCCATCCCCACCCCCCTCCCCTCTAGAACCCTCTTTGACTCTGGCAGTCACAATTACTCTTTCCCAACTCTCTTTATTTTTACCTGCTTTGCTTATTGAATAGAGTTTTATTTCCTGTCATGTAGGTTAAAAAACATAATTCCCTAATTTTAAGGCACACAGAAAAGAATTATTGTTTTCACATGTATGGAATCTCATTTATTTTTTCTGTGGAATAATCTGGCCTGCAAAGGAGGATAGTTATTGTGAAAGAGATAAGAATAAAGTTAGAAACTATACACAGGGAGAAAATAGGCGAGGAACTAATCTCCATAACACTGAAAGAACTCTCACCAAATAAAAAAAAAATGATAAAAACCTTGGGGAAAAAAGTGGCCCAGACCCATGCATACAGACTTCCAGAAAAAGAAAGCCAAATAGCTTCTAACCACATGAAAAAATTACTTATCTCATTCATATTAAAGGAAATATAATTAAATGGTACTAAAATACCATTTTTTTTACTTACAGTTTCAGTAAATAACCAAAATAATAACAACATATTTAGTTGTTAAAGCTGTGAAGGCCCTCTCACACATTGCATTAGGGAGTGAAAATGATTTAACCATATCATGGGGAATTTGGCAATGCCCTATAAAATTATATTACATAGGCACTTAATCACTGCCCCTCAATACTACCTCTAGGATTCTATTTTAAAATATATTCCTACAAATAGAAACAATATATGCATTTGACTATTTCCCGGAGTGTTATATATAACAAGATATTGGAAACAATCCAGATATCCACCAACAATTGACCTGATGGGAAAACAATAATGAAGTATCTACATAAAGGTATACTAAGCACACACTTATAAAAAGCATGGGAAGATTCTAGTTTACCTGGACTAATTCCTAGTATGTAAGTTATCTAAAAGGGTAAAGTGCCAGAGAAAAGCTATGCAGCTTTCTTGTACAAGGAAGAAGGAAACATATACATACCCCAGCAGCAAAATAAACCAGAAACTAATAAAGAAGGAAATCTCTAAGGAAATGTAGCTAGGGGCAGAGGTTGGGGAGAAGGAGATAGGAATGAAAGTGTAACTTTTTGAGCTGTAACTTTTTATATAAATTGTAAATATATAGATATTGAATCATGTCAAATATATAACATAGTGATGACACGAAAGAAATATTTATAAAAATATGAAATTAAAAACAGGCTAAACAAATTAACTTCCATCCAATTCATAAGAATACTGAATAGAGAAAAGAATTATTTCAAGTGAATTTTAACACAGTATCCCTCTTGCATGTATTCAGTGGGATATGTTTTAGTACATGAAAATCAAATTTCTTCTTTTTGGCATTCAAAATCTAATAGGGATGTGTTGAAAGGACATAAGTCCCAGCCTGAGTGAGACCAAATATGGCGTAATGTGAGCATCAAAAAGAATAATGACTAAGTGATCATCAAATAATAAAGAGAAAAATCTATAACTTCTTAGTGTTACTTAAAAACAAGTGAGAGAAAAATTTCATTTACTATCATTGTAAATGATTATTCAACTCCTTATTCTTAATATTCACAATTAAAAGGAAAGAATTAATCATCTACTTTGACTTTTTAGGAGAAATTGTAATTCTTCCCTAGTTGGCAAAAGAAAAAAATAATTTTGTTTTGTATTAAAATGACACAATTGGAAAATTATCAATTTCCAACTTCTAATTTTTGGGGGTGGGGAGGGGCAAAGGGAGGGACAAGAGGGAAAGGGAGAGAGAAAATTCTGGGCATGGAGCCCTATGTGGGGCTTGATCTCATGACCCTGGGATCATGACCTGAGCTGAAGGCAGACGCTTAACGACTGAGCCACCCAGGCATCCCAGGAAATTATAAGGGTTTTAGGAGCTCTGTGCCAGAACCCAGGACAAAGACCAAACATGTATTTCTTACTGTAAACCACAATATCACAACAATTTAATTTGTCCTATACACTTTAAATTGCACTTACAGGGGCGACTGGGTGGCTCAGTCAGTTAAGTGTCTACCTTCGGCTCAAGTCATGATCCCAGGGTCCTGGGATCGAGCCCCGTGTGGGTTCCCTGCTCAGTGGGGGGTCTACTTCTCCCTCTCCTTCTGCCTGCTTGTGTTCTCTCCTCTCTCTGTCAAATAAATAAAATCTTAAAAAAAAAAACCTTTGGGAGAAATGTTTTTCTGCCACTGTAAAACTATCATTGACAGCATATCTGCTAATTGCAAAGGGAGTTAACAAACACTATATAAGATATTATCATTTTAAACAATCGGTCAAATTTAACATTATTTGTAGACGACCTGACATATGCTTCTTGATTATGATGCTATATAGAGAACTCATGAATGTTTCTGACTAAAAATGGCTAACATAATTTAATTTGGCCTTTTGATTTAATCTCCAATTTAGCAGAAATACAGAGTTTAAAAAAATTATGTTAACAGTTAGTAAATGCAGGGGCACCTGGGTGGCTCAGTTGGTTAAGCATTTGCCTGGGGCTCAAAGGCGTGATCTCAGGATCTCGGGACCAAGTCCCATGTCAGGCTCCCAGCTCAGCAGGGAGTCTGCTTGTCCTTCCCCCTTTGCCCTTTGCTCGCTCATTCTCTCTCATTCAAATAAATAAATAAAACCTTGGGGTGCCTGGGTGGCTCAGTTGGTTAAGCAACTGCCTTCGGTTCAGGTCATGATCCTGGAGTCCCGGGATCGAGTCCCGCATCGGGCTTCCTGCTCAGCGGGGAGTCTGATTCTCCCTCTGACCCAACCCCCCTTCATGCTCTCTCTCTCAAATAAATAAATAAAATATTTAAAATAAAAACCTTTAAAAAACAATTAGTAAATGCATACTATTAGATATTTTATGAAGCAATTAATAAACTTTTTTTAAAAAGTTTCTTTCAGATTAAAGGAGAGAAAACATTTCTAATAACCAAATGCAATACAGGAAAATTTATTATATCTTGATTAAAAATTTAAACTGAAAGCAAGAACAGTTGTGAAATAAATTAAAAGAATAATTGGGAAGATTTGAATAAGACCAATATGTTAGCTTCAAGATTTATGATTAATTTTCTTAGATATGCTAATGTTCTATATGATATGCAGAATATATTGACTTTTAGGAGATGTTTGCTGGAGTAATTAAGAATACAGTGTCATAATCTCTTCAACTTACTTGAAAAAGTTCAAAAAGCATGTATTCACACATGAACATATATACATAAAGGACAACAGAATAACAAAATATTAACAAATATTGAGTCTTGCAATGGGTTTGCTGGTATATATTATGCTGTTTTTTCAACTTTCCTTTATATTGAAAATTATTCATAATGAAAATTATTAAAAATTCAATCATTTTCAAAAGTGAAGTCAGAAATGCAGATAAAAATAAACCATCATTTATTATTTATAATGTGTGTGTATATATATATATATATATATATATATAAAGTCCTCCTAATATGAGTAAAAGTTCTTTATAAAATCTTAGTAAATTGAGGAGGTTGAGGAATTCACAATTAATTCCACAAGCAATGGGACTCTAGAAAAGATACTGCACATGGGAGTATGATTAGAGTCTCAGTTTAGGAATAATTTTTAAAGAGATTATTTATTCATAAGAGACAGAGAGAGAGAGGCAGAGGGAGAAGCAGGCTCCCAAGGAGCAGGGAACCCGATGCGGGACTCGATCCTAGGACCCTGGGATCATGACCTCAGCCGAAGGCAGACACTTAACCATCTGAGCCACCCAGGTGCCCTCAGTTTAGGAATATTTATTTGCCACAGCCTTTAATAAGAATTGAAGACAAGGAAGATCGCTGTGAAATAGTTCAATAATATCTTAGTGACATATCCAGACAACATAATTAGAGATATCTAGAATTAGAATGTAAAGGCGGGAATAGAAACCCAGGACATTTGGTAGACTGTACATGACTTAGAATACGGCTGAAATTTAGAACTGAAAGAAAATTAGTCAAAAAATATTTAAAGTTTAAATCCACATTACTAAAAAATAGTGCTGTCATTAATTAAAACTCCTATAAAGTTTGGGATTTTCTTGGGAAGAAAATAAAATTATTTTTGGACATATTGATTTTGACATGTGTAAAGATAAGTAGATTATGAGACTTTGAGCATCGTGTCAGAGCAAGGCTAAAGTATCATCAACATGGAAAAAATTGAGACTCTAAAAATGAAGAAATCTCCACAGTAAAGCAAGCATATGTGGAAATGGCCTTTGGGGAAAGGCTTAAGTACTAAAACTTAGAAATTTTCTTTTTTCAAGAAATTTTCTTTCTCAAAATAGTTATATGTGTGTGTGTGTGTGTAAATATATGTATGTGTATATATATATATATATATATATATATATATATATATATACACACACACACATTGTAGTGTGCGTGTGTGTGTGTGTGTGTGCATGCCAGAAAAGGTAGAGATGTAACAGATAAAAAGAATTCTAAGAGGCTTCTGTGGAGGCAAGAAAGAACAGGATTAACTGAGAACTTTCTATCCCTTAGGCAATTAACCATGTTCTTGCACATTAAAGGTTATAATAAATATGAAACCAGGCATTTGGGTTAGAGACTATCTTTCATTTTTTTCTGGATTTTGAACCTCCTTCTGCTTTAAGAAACTCCATGAACTGATTCAGGGTTGCTCCTAAGCATAGAGGACTTTCATTTTACTGACAGTAATAATGCTTGGTCTGTATAAGCAGAGAGAACTTATTAAATGAAGTTCTTAAATTTCTTCCTATCTCAGAAGGGAAAAAAATGAACACACTTTGCCAAATTGAAATATTAGTGAATAAAGTGTCAAAGAAATAGAGACATTTTGTCTTCTACGAGCACCTACAGAACAATTCTCCGTGATATATCAGTTGCCCTCTGCTAAAAAGGTCAAGCATCCCAAGGATATTTGTACTGCTGCTCCCCTCTACCAATAAAAGAGATGGATAAATTCATGATACCACTGAGAATAGATTTTAAATATTTACTGAAGTTCATAGGCCTCTACGCAACTTTTATAGGACATCCTAATGTAGCACTAGTCAAAAATGTTTTTTATATTTTTTATAAATTTTTTGGTCTTTGAAGGGTTAAGGCTGCTTCATTTTTTCTGTTAGTTTTTCTATGAGTCATCTCAACACATTTACGTCTTTAAATTATAGTAAGATTTAGAACATGTGTTATATCTTTAAAAATATAAAAATAAATTAAAAAGGGGTGCCTGGGTGGCTCATATGGTTAAGTGTCTGCATTCTGCTGAGGTCATGATCTTCAGGTCCTGGGATCGAGCCCCACATTGGGCTCCCAGCTCATCAGGGAGTCTGCTTCTGCCTCTCCCCCTGCTTGTGCTCTCTCTGTCTCTCTCTCTCTCTCTTAAATGAATAAATAAAATCTTTTAAAAAATAGAATATGTTTTATATTCAATTATATGTCATTCTCATTAAAAACAAATGAATTCATCTACTAGGATAAAGTCAAGTCTCTATTTAGCTGTTACTTTAAACTAAGGTTGATTTTTGTTTTGTAGAATTCTATGGATGTGCTTTTAGGCATTGACATCAAGATATACTCTACTAGGTATCATTAAAACCAGCATTGATATTAAATTGGCATAAAAATTATCACTTCTGGGGGCGCCGGGGGCTCAGTCAGTTAAACATCCAACTCTTGATTTCAGCTCAAGTCATGGTCTCAGGTTTGTGAAATCGAGCCCAATGCTGGGCTCCACGCTGGGCCTGGAGCCTGCTTAAGATTCTCTCTCTTCAGGATGCATGGGTGACTGAGTCAGTTAAGCATTCGACTCTTGGTTCGACTCAGGTTATGATCTCCAGGTCAGGAGATTGAGACTCGTGTTGGGCTCTGCACTCAGCACAGAGACTGCTTGAGATTCTCTCCCTTTCTTTCTGCCCCTCCCCCTGCTCTCTCTCTCTCTCTCTAAAATAAATAAATAAAATCTTAAAAAAAAAAGATTCTCTACCTCTCTCTCTGTCCCTCCCCCTGCACTCTTTCTCTCTCTCTAAAATAAAATAAAATAAAATAAAATATATATCACCTCTAATTATTTCTGAAGTTATCAGCAAATATCACATCAAGGAGACCTCTATTTATTTTTAAAGATCCTGAAGAAAGAGCCTTACAATGCGAATAGTTATAAGATTAACTCACTCTCTAATTATCAGCAAAACTTTCTTTGTTCAAAAGAATTAGATGGTGACTTTTAAAACTTCTGTAGCTCCTGGCAGCAGTACATCAAAGTTTCAAGTCATTTTGAAATTGTAGCACTAGGATATTTTATTAGGGACAGAGAATAAGATAATGTATTCAAATAGTAACTGAACATGTTGCTTCTTAGCATCTGTTCACATGATGAAGGAGTTAGTATTATCATAACTCAATTATACTGTGCTGTCCCTATGGTTAACATGAGTAATCGATATCTTCCATCTCCTATATGTCTCATCAAAATTATTGTTTTAGTGACTTCTCTATTCTGGGATGACTGTGCTGGATTTACCTGTGTAGTAGTCAACACTGGCCTACAAGAATCTATTAGAATAGTGATGTATAAAACAATACCTTGAATCTGAAATCCTACAGTTTAAATTTGGTTTTGCAGAAATTATTGAAAAACATATTCCATATTTTGGACTTATAAAAAGAAGGATGAAATAGATTCTAAGGTTAAAATATTTCCCACAAAATAGCTTTAAGAGGAGAAAGACTAAATTTAAGGAAAGTTAGAAGCCCTGCAGAAGCTGAAATGGATATTCCTAAATTTTAATGCCATATATCTGTAACTTTTTCTAAATATGAAAGTTCTTTCAACTAAGCTTTAGGATACAATATTTCATTCTCAGTGAGGGTTACAGGGCAGAGGAGTAAAGAAAATAGCTTGAGTCACTTATCTGCTTTTCAGGCCTTGGTTCAAGTTTAACCAGAGAAGTTAAATTAATGTTTTTTCTTGTTGTCAGGAAGAGTCACAAAGCAAAATTTATTACTTACAGCTTTTATCTAGTGTGCAGTTACTGAATTCAAAAGACCAGGGCACATCAGCTTCAGAAAAGCTATTTAGTTCAGTTGTGTAAGGTCTCAGGAATCCAAATTGATTGTGGAAAGGGAACAATGAGAGGATGAAAGGGTGGAAATTATATATTTTAGAGGAATTTACATTAGTATGTGTGCAATACAATATCCTTATCATACAGAGTAATAAAAAGTGAATGTCTCTCTGCTATTTCTTTTATGCTTCCCTTGAATATTTTAAAAGGCTTGAGGGAAGTTCAAATCCCATTATACCTAAATTAGAATCCTAGTCTGGGGAAGGAGGATGAAAGTTTAGTTTTTCAAAGTCATTGAGCCATACAGAGTGCATGACAGGAAAAAACCAGAGGACTCGGACCATGTGTACTTATACCTTAAAAAATAAAAAAAGAGTTAAAAAAGTAAAAAAAAAATAAAGATGCTGCATTCCTGTGTGATACGCTAATGCCATCTGCGTATACTGTTGCATTCTCCTGAGCAAGATGATTTATAAAAAGGGTGTAGACCAGGAAATGGGCAGAGACTAGAGCCTCAGTCATAGGGAGAACAGTGTTCAAAAGCAGAATCTAAAAAATTAAATATATATTTGAAAAACCTCCAGAAGATGAAGCTACAGAATGGCTTTTCTACAAAGATATCTAGCTATAATCCAAATAGAGAGTAGTTCAGTAATAAAACACCATATTCATTTACTTTCTTTTAAGAATTCAATAAAATGTAATTCTCCTTTTTGATGGGGTCTTTGTCTGGTTTTGGGATCAAGGTAATGGTGGCCTCATAAAATGAGTTTGGAAGTTTTCCTTCCATTTCAATTTTTTGGAACAGTTTCAGGTTACAGACCGATATCCTTGATGAACATGGATGCAAAAATTCTCACCAAAATACTAGCCAATAGGATCCAACAGGACATTAAAAGGATTATTCACCATGACCAAATGGGATTTATCCCTGGGCTACAAGGCTGGTTCAACATCCACAAATCAATCAATGTGATACAATATATTAACAAAAGAAAGAACAAGAATCATATGATCCTCTCAATAGATGCAGAAAAAGCATTTGACAAAGTACAACATCCTTTCTTGATCAAAACTCTTCAGAATATAGGGATAGAGGGTACATACCTCAATATCATAAAAGCCATCTACGAAAAACCTACAACGAATATCATTCTCAATGGGGAAAAGCTGAGAGCTTTTCCCCTAAGGTCAGGAACGCGGCAGGGATGTCCACTCTCACCACTGCTATTCAACATAGTATTAGAAGTCCTAGCCACAGCAATCAGACAACAAAAAGAAATCAAAGGCATCCAAATAGGCAAAGAGGAAGTCAAACTCTCACTCTTTGCAGATGATATGATACTGTATGTGGAAAACCCAAAAGACTCCACCCCAAAACTGCTAGAACTCATACAGGAATTCAGTCAAGTAGCAGGATATAAAATCAATGCACAGAAATCAGTGGCATTCCTACACACCAACAACAAGACAGAAGAGAGACAAATCAAGGAGTCGATCCCATTTACAATTGCACCCAAAACCATTAGATACCTAGGAATAAATTTAACCAAAGAGGCAAAGGATCTGTACTCAGAAAACTATAAAATACTCAGGAAAGAAATTGAAGAAGACACAAAGAAATGGAAAAATGTTCCATGCTCATGGATTGGAAGAACAAATATTGTGAAGATTTCAGTGCTACCTAGAGCAATCTACACATTCAATGCAATCCCCATCAAAATACCATCCACCTTTTTCAAAGAAATGGAACAAATAATCCTAAAATTTGTATGGAATCAGAAAAGACCCCAAATAGCCAGAGGAATCTTGAAAAAGAAAAGCAAAGCTGGCAGCATCACAATTCCGGACTTCCAGCTCTATTACAAAGCTGTCATCATCAAGACAGTATGGTACTGGCACAAAAACAGACACATAGATCAAAGGAACAGAATAGAGAGCCCAGAAATGGACCCTCAATGCTATGGTCAACTCATCTTTGACAAAGCAGGAAAGAATGTCCAATGGCAAAAAGACAGTCTCTTCCACAAATGGTGTTGGGAAAATTGGACAGCCACATGCAGAAGAATGAAACTGGACCATTTCCTTACACCACACACAAAAATAGACTCCAAATGGTTGAAAGACCTAAACGTGAGACAGGAGTCCATCCAAATCCTAAAGGAGAACACAGGCAGCAACCTCTTCGACCTCAGCCACAGCAACTTCTTCCTAGAAACATCACCAAAGGCAAGGGAAGCCAGAGCAAAAATGAACTATTGGGATTTCATCAAGATAAAAAGCTTTTGCACAGCAAAAGAAACAGTCCACAAAACCAAAAGACAACCGACAGAATGGGAGAAAATATTTGCAAATGACATATCAGATAAAGGGCTAGTATCCAAAATCTATAAAGAACTTATCAAACTCAACACCCAAAGAACAAATAATCCAATCAAGAAATGGGCAGAAGACATGAACAGACATTTTTCCAAAGAAGACATCCAAATGGCCAACAGACACATGAAAAAGTGTTCAACATCGCTCGGCATCAGGGAAATCCAAATCAAAACCTCAATGAGATACCACCTCCCACCCGTCAGAATGGCTAAAATTAACAAGTCAGGAAACGACAGATGTTGGTGGGGATGTGGAGAAAGGGGAACCCTCCTACACTGTTGGTGGGAAGGCAAGCTGGTGCAACCACTCTGGAAAACAGTATGGAGGTTCCTCAAACATTTGAAAATAGAGCTACCATACGATCCAGCAATTGCACCACGGGGTATTTACCACAAAGATACAAATGTAGGGATCCGAAGGGGTACGTGCACCCCAATGTTTTTACCAGCAATGTCCACAATAGCCAAACTGTGGAAAGAACCAAGATGTCCATTGACAGATGAATGGATAAAGAAGAGGTGGTATATATACACAATGGAATATTATGCAGCCATCAAAAGGAATGAGATCTTGCCATTTCCAACAACGTGGATATAACTGGAGGGTGTTATGCTGAGTGAAATAAGTCAATCAGAGAAAGGTATGTATCATATGATCTCACTGATATGAGGAATTCTCAATCTCAGGAAAGAAACTGAGGGTTGCTGGAGTGGTGGGGGTGGGAGGGATTGTGTGGCGGGGTGATAGACATTGGGGAGGATATGTGCTATGGTGAGCACTGTGAATTGTACAAGACTGATGAATTATGGATCTGTACTTCTGAAACAAATAATGCAATATATGTTAAGAAAAAAAAAAAGAAGAAGATAGCAGGAGGGGAAGAATGAAGGGGGGGGAATCGGAGGGGGAGACGAACCATGAGAGACGATGGACTCTGAAAAACAAACTGAGGGTTTTAGAGGGGAGGGGGTGGGGGGATGGGTTAGCCTGGTGATGGGTATTAAAGAGGGCACATTCTGCGTGGAGCACCGGGTGTTATGCACAAACAATGAATCATGGAACGCTACATCAAAAACTAATGATGTAATGTATGGTGATTAACATAACAATAAAAATTATTTTAAAAAAAAGAATTCAATAAAATGTCCTTAACTTAAGGATACATAATTTTTCCTTGGTGGATATCTACAGGGTAATTTAAGTGCATGATAATAATAAGGTGATCCTAAAGTGTTTTTATTATATTAGTGGCCATACTCTAATGTGGCACATGGCCTTCTCTTCTAAAACTACTTTTTGTTAATTTCCAATTATGATCATGATATGTATCTGAGAAATCTTAAGGTAATGTTTGCCATGTAAGTATCAAATGTATATTTACTATTGTTATCATTACTAAAATATGTAATCTGTTTGCAGAGTGAATTAAAGACAAAGGATTAATCGATTTGAAACTCTTTACACACATCTAGAAAATAAAAAAAGACCTATATACTGTTTCAAAAAGATATCCTGGCCTGTATCTTCCTTAGCCCTCCTTCAGGGAAAGAAAGAGATTTCTTCAGAGTTTTAGAACTGAAAAGAAGAATAAATTTGAGGAGGTGTATGACTCCATGAAAAAGTAGAGACAGAGGAAAGTTGTTTGTTCATGCGGGAAAAGGAAATAGTAGTCCTGTGTTAAATTTTGAGCTTTGCCCAATACTGGTGGAGAAATGGATCCTAGTGGCAGAGTCAAGGGTCCTTCCTTTACTAATCATTTGGTACGGGGATAGAGGGAGGCTGCTGGTGAAGGAGAGAAACTACCACATGGTGCAGCCCTTGGTATACCTGAGGCAGCAATTTCTCAGGGGAAATAATCACATAGACCTAAGCTCTGGGAGCAAAAGTATACCATCCCCTCTGAAACATGTGTTTCTGTCCTTGGCCAGTTTTCTGACACCATCAAGGCCAAGACTCTTGGATGAGCTCATGGAACTGGATGTGGAGTAGTCCCTAGAACAAGCAACATTGAATTTCTTGCTGGATGCTGAGCTGATGGCTCAGAAGATCCTAAATTTGGTGTAGAAAAATAAAGGAATATGAAATTTTCCATACCTTATATTTTGAAGCATAGACAAAATTGTGGAATGCAATAATAGCAAAAATGTCAAACATAGCACAGTTCTGTGTGTAACTTTCCATTACTATTATTAGCCTTTTTTTTATTTTTGTGCCACGTTAGATTGTCACAGCAAAAGTTGCAGTGGACAAAGTTAAACAAAGAAGACTTTATTCAAGGCTATTGCAATAGGGGAAGGAGGACAAAACTCAGTCTGCACACAACTCCACTGAAATTAAGAACAAGAGATGTTTTGGCAGCTGGGGTGGTGGGAATCCCAGACCCATCTGTATTTGTTAACTGGCTTTACCCAAAGAAAAGGTAAATTTTCTTTGTGAAAGGAAGTAGTTTTATAAGTTGGAGCAAGGTACCCACTGAAGTTCGGCTCCTACTCTTCCACAGAGACTTGGAGATAGGGTACCATCTTTCTTGATGATTACATTTCAAAGGGTTCCCACGTCCTTGAGAAAGACAATCCTGGATTATAAAACGACATGAGACTTTTAAAAAATTTTACATCTTTGAGGAGCAAAAAAAAAAAAAAAGAATGTGTAATTACAAGTTTTCTAAAGTCCATGCTCTAAGAAAAGGGAGCCCAGGGTCCTAGAGAGAAAGAAACCTGTGTAAACCTTAACCAAACCGAAGGGAATTGTTAGACTGTCCTGGTCTATATGCAAAATTAAATACAAGATTAAGTAACATTCTATGAATCTATCTTGTATAAGTATCATTTTTCCCTACTAATGTGCAATCCTGATTTTGAAGGTATGTCCCACTCCCAATCCCAACATTCTGAAAAGGAGCAAAACGAAGACAAATGACGTTTGAAAAACAAATAAAATACATGTAAACTTTAGAAATCCCAAGGCCCAAATGACCAAGACTGAAGAGATTTGCATTTATTAAAGCATGGACCAGTGCTCGTACATAATTAAAAAGGAATCGCAACCCTTGATTGTGTCTCTTAAAGAACATTAGAGGAGATTCATTTCATTACACACGAAATCAATTTTCAAAACCTCTTTCTCCTCCTCCCAGTTCTCCCACTCACAATACTGGTCCAGAACCCTGCAGTCAATGAATTCCACAAAACTCTTATGCACACTCAACCCCAAGGATTTTCTTTCCTCATTTTTCCTTTCTCTGAAATAAACCCCTCCCTGCCTCAGACTTTCAATCTCTATCTCCCTCTCCCTTTACAGCCAATGAAGTACATGTTTTTTCAGATACAGATAATATTCTATATAGATCATACTCACTCCCGACTTCCTAAGGCCCTTTGCATTTTAGACTAATCTGTAAAATAAGGTCAGATTGCTGCATAGGTGATACCTAAATTTCCATTATAACTGCTACTAGTTTTAATCGTATTTGGGAAGGTTCACTTACATATGCAACAAAATTAAATAAGCCAATTCATTTCACTTTCTTTTCTTTTTTTTTAAGATTTTATTTATTTGACAGAGACAGAGACAGCGAGAGCAGGAACACAAGCAGGGGGCGTGGGAGAGGGAGAAGCAGACTCCCCACTGAGCAGGGAGCCCAATGTGGGACTCGATCCCAGGACCCTAGGATCATGACCTGAGCCAAAGGCAGCCGCTTAACGACTGAGCCACCCAGACGCCCTCGCTTTATTTTCTAAGAAATGAAATATTAAGTAAATCCATAAAGGCTATGTCAAAATATGGGAGTTCACGTTTTAAACACTAATTTAGGAGGTATTGTAAGGGTTCTCCTCTAATTAACTTGAGGGCAAGAGACTTGTGTTATTATTTTTGATATCCCCTGTATATGACATGATGCATATAACATGGTAGAGATAACCACGGGATAGAACTAAATGTTGAATTATACTATCATTGCCTTAGTTCATTTATTCATTCACTTAGTCATTTACTTAATGTTATAAGAAGATAATGTGTGAAGTAATTAACTATATTCTATGAAGAATGTAGAGTAAACATGAAACAATCCTCACTCACAGAGAAGTTATAATCCAGTGCATGGTTTAGGGGAGGAAATACAACATTTCCCCTATCCTTCTAGGTTCTTGGCTGAGACACCCCTCCACCCATAATAAAAGATTAATAGGAGAAAAACAAAGAGATGTGTAATAGCACGTATACCTCCTATACGCATAAGAGATACCCAGGAAAACCTAGTGGCTCTCTGAAATGTGCCAAGCTATCACTTGTTAAAAAAAAGTTTACTTATTTACTTATTTATTTGAGAGAGAGAGAGAGAGAGAGAGTGAGAGAGAGTGCGACCTTGAGTGGGAGAAGGGACAGAGGGAGAGAAACTTCAAGTAGATTCCCTGCTGAGCATGGAGACCCACGAGGGCTCCAGATCATGACCTGAGCGGAAACCAGGAGTCAGACTCTCAACCAACTGAGCCACCCAGCCACCCCCCAAGCTGTGACTTTAAATACCATCTTCAGCTAATGACAAAAGAAAAATGTTGGGGTTGGTGGGAGTTGGGGGTAGTTTATAAGTGGTTATCAGGAAGAGGGTAGTGCACAAGGATAAAGTACTTATACGGATATGAGTCATTGCCTTCTCCATTAAGAAGAGTTTCTAGAGGTTTAGAATCCACCTTCTTTTCCTGGTATAGAGAGTTACACACCCTTACAAATGGAGATTGGACTTGTAACTGTAGAATTCTCTTACAAAAGGATGACTTATACCCAGTTTTCAGAGCTTTCCCTGTGTCTGCTTCTTCTCAAAAATAATTAGCCTGAAATGATTCTTATGCCAAAGAAGTATATTTTGGGGTGGCAAATTCTGTTCCCCCTCAGTGTGGAGAAAGGCATAGAAAAGCATAGGCAAGGATAGTAGGAAAGAGACAATCTTACATATTTAATCAAGTACAGTAGACAAAATAACTGATTTCTTCCAGCTGAAATGGGGAGAACATGAAGGCCAGAGTCAAGATGAGTCCTCAATAATTTTTGTTCTAGCTGGAAGACTGGGTGAGGTGGTGCCATAAATAGGGACAGAAAACACTGAAAGAGGAGTGAGTTTTGTCACATAAAAGTAGTTGATCTTGCCATTTGCAGTGACGTGGATGGAACTGGAGGGTGTTATGCTTAGTGAAATAAGTCAATCAGAGAAAGACATGTATCATATGACCTCACTGATATGAGGAATTCTTAATTTCAGGAAACAAACTGAGGGTTGCTAGAGTGGTGGGGGGTGGGAGGGATGGGGTGGCTGGGTGATGGACATTGGGGAGGGTATTGCTATGGTGAGTGCTGTGAATTGTGCAAGGCTGAGGAATCACAGATCTGTACTTCTGAAACAAATAACGCAACATATTTTAAGAAAAAAGAAAAAGAAGAAGATAGCAGGAGGGGAAGAATGAAGGGGAGTAAGTCAGAGGGGGAGACGAACCAGGAGAGATGATGGACTCTGAAAAACAAACTGAGGGTTCTAGAGGGGAGGAGGGTAGGGGGATGGGTTAGCCTGGTGATGGGTATTAAAGAGGGCACATTCTGCATGGAGCACTGGGTGTTATGAACAAACAATGAATCATGGAACACTACACCAAAACAAATGATGTAATATATGGTGATTAACATAACAATAAAAAATTTTAAAAAAATTTTAAAAAAGTCGTTGAAAGGAACAGATAAGGTAAGAATTTAGAGTAAATATTTATTTTAATTCTTTCCTACCTCTACACCCTTGAAGGCCTTTTTATGAAGTACATTTTGAATATAATTAGCACTTTTCTATACATTTTAGGCAAATAGAATATCTTATTATGACAGATTTTGCTTTCATCTGTAATTTCCATAAGATTTGTTTTATCTTGACCTTTAAACACCCATTATTCTCTTTTAGTCTTTTTATGATGATAGCATTAAAATAATTGATTTTTGTATGTGTATTAATGTTGCTATATTCATGAACTATGTTTGCTGAATCCATATTTTTTTTTAAATATTTGTAGACATTCTATAGAAAATTTTACTTAAAGAAGTAGTTCTCAAAATGTGGTCCATAGAACAGCATCAGCCTTAACTTGAGAACTTGTTACAAATGCAAATTTTTGTGTCCAACCCTAGACCTATTCAGTGAAGAATTTTGGAGGGAGAAATAGCAAACTGTATTTTAATAAAGCACTCCTGATGTTGTGATCATGCTAAAATTTGAGAGCCATTGACTGAAAGTATTTACATACGACAGAGAAAATCTATTTAGCTGACTATATTGAGGCCCTCATCTACTCAGCCCCCTTGTAGAGCATCTTTCATTACCACATCTTTGTGTATGCATTTACCCATTCATGTATAAAATGACCATAAAGTTTTTTAGTAATAGTAAAACTCTTAAAATGATACTTAAATTACTTTATATTTTGAGTGTTTCTATAAAATATAATATTTTGAGGGTGCTGAATCTACACTTAATATTATAGTAATATTCCCAATAAATATAAGAAAGCTAATTGTTCCTCAGGGAAATTTAAGATAATATTAGTAGCATACAAGTTAGTTATAAAATATGACAAGAAAATAGCAAAAAAAAAAAAAGGTTATGAGTTCCTAAGCAACCTTTTAAAATAACAGCTTAACAGAATGTTCTTCATAGCTGTCCATCTAAGACTTGAAAGACACAGTGGTGTCATCTGCATGTTGCCTCCAAATTTGGAAGGAGATACTAGTGGCATCTGCTGTCTCCACCCATGGTGTGACTAGGTGGAATTCTGCTATCATGACATCATGGGAAGTCCCCGTGTGTCTTGATGTCATCAATTGGGTGTGGTAATTGAGAAACTATTTTTATTTTATTTATTTATTTATTTTTAAAGATTTATTTATTTATTTTAGAGAGAGAGAGAGAGAGAGAGTATGTGTGAGTGGGAGAAGGGACAGAGGGAGAGAATCTTCAAGCAGACTCCCCACTGAATGCAGAACCCTACATGGGCCATACATATAAATATAAATCAATAAATTAATTATAAGCAATTTTCATATAAATCAGTTTATAAGCAATTTTCCTTTGTAGAACATATAAACAAAAAATATGTTAAGTATGCCATCACTGCAAATATTGGACCATTTGTTTGACAAAAAAAGAAGTGACTGGCAAAGTCCAATTAGTATACCATCCTGAGAAATATATTATGTCAGGTTAGCATAATGAATCAGTAAGCTAGAAATTAGGAAAGTAGGATAAAATATATAGATTCAAAAGCAAACAAATGCAGAACTGAAGATTCTAATACTATTTTTACTCCTCATTATCAAAACAATTATGTTAAAAGTAAACTTTTAAGTGTTTTAGCCATTGTTGTCGTTCCTGTTCTTTTTGTAAAATGTGCATATGCATCTTGGTAAAGACCAATAAATTGCACAAAGAAAAGATTAAACTTAAATAAAAAACACACTATCAACAAATCACCAATTTTAATATATTGGTGTATTTCTCCCTAGGGTTTTTTTTCTCTATATGTACTTATTATTATTTTTAAGAAAAATGTAATCAGATGAAATACAGTTTGAGACCTACATTTTCTCATTAACATTACCTTAAGAACATTTTCAAAAATATGATTTCAAGTGACCGTTTCCTAGTCTAAGGATGTTCCATATCATGTCCTCAATTTAAGTAGTTATTTATCACTTTTAATAATACTAGGATGATTTTCCTTATACATATACCTTTGCTTATAAATCTTATCATTTAGTTAAGATATATGTCCAGAAGGGGAATACTTCACTTAAATTATGCAAACTTTCAAAAGAATTATTGTTTTAAAGATTTTTGTCAAGTCATTATCTTGAATGCTCACACTTGTTAACATTTTATCAGAACAGTGGTGGCTGTACTTATGATTAGTTGTCTGTGTAAGTACTGTTCATGTATTAGTTTACTTAATCTTCACCAATGATGAATAATCTGAGACCTGAAGAACTCACAGCCAGTATGTACGGAATATAAATCCAGAGCTGTCAGATGAAGAATTCTATCCTGTCTTTGTTTTATTGTGGTATATTTTTGACAATTTGATAATCAGAAAGACGAGAATGAAGGAAGAGTTCCCTGCCTCACTACCCAGTCCAAAAGATCTCATCACTATTTTAAAATATGCAACTTTAATCTATATTATATACCTACTGACTGCATTGTTTCTCCTATGAGTTTTCTATAACCTTAGTCCTCCACTCCCTTTTTGGAAGGTTTTATTTGTTTTTTAATCTCACACACTTGTCACATTTATTGCATACTTTTATACAGTTTACTATGTCTTTTAATTTTATTTAACCCTACCTAATCTACCCCACTACCCACTTCTACATAGAGCAAGAGGCAATGAGAGAAGTAGAAGCAACAGGTAGCTAAAGCTAGCTCACATTGTCTACCTGGAGACTGGACCATGCTGTTTGTCAGTCCCAGGTGATGTCAGGTGGGACAGTGTGGATTTAAAGCTACTTAATTTGGTTGTTACTTGGTTGTTACAAAATGAACAGGAGAAACAAAAGAAGAACCTCTAGCTCTATCCACTCATATGGAAGGGCTTGTTTAACCCTTTTAATGTAATCAATTTATTTTCCTTCTGTCTTTATCTTGGTCCAAAGCATTAGTCCCATTCCAAATCCTGCCTGGGCTTTTCACTGAGATGAATTTAACTAAAACACATGTTTTGGTTTTTAAAACCCACCTCTAATTATAGTTTAAATTACCCACTTTTGCATGGTTCATGGATCCTCTTGTTACAGCGTCATCAGAAGGTGAAGTCATGTTGTCAGGGCCACATGGATTATGCCTGCGTGTTTCTGCTTTACTGAAAAGATAATGTCAATTAGTTGAATACTCTGACCTCAGATGAGCTTTGTCGTTCCAAGTATGTAAGCATTCTGTGGTTCTGCCTATTGTGTTTGTCTTTCCACAGAATGTTTTGATCTGCATGTATAGAGATTTTTTATTTTACCCAAATGTACCAACATAGTACATTATAATTATCTTAATTAAGCGTGATATCGTTTTCATTTGATGCAATAGAACCTCTATCAAAACCATCTATTTGACATTTTTTTTGTTTTATTACTTTTATGCATTTTTAAGAAATGATTACTCTATTAGCCATTTCTTTGTGATGTCTTCTATTGCTTTTTGTAATTAAAACTTCTTTCACATTAAAAAAACAGGACAGTGTCTCCAGGTCTGTTTCATTCTGTTTTGTTCCTTTTAGTTTAGACTTGAGTTTAACTCTTTGGATTTAATTTTGGTGTAGAGTATAATATAAATCTGTAATATAACTCTTATAAAGAATGTACCAAGAATATTGTTGGCTAACGACTTTCCTATTGGTTTGTGATGGATTTTTAGTCCTATTGTTAGGAAACTCAGAAATCAAGCCGTATTTATGAGCTCCTCTCTTCCTTCCTTCATTCTGTCTTTCCTTTTTTTTTTTTAATTTTTTCTTCCTTTTCTACAGCTTGTCTTTCCTATGTTTACCACACCAAATAGTTTCTAGCTTTTTTAGCATTTTAATATCTTAACCTTTCTGATAGAGCATGTTTTATTTTGTTTTCTTTCCAGTATCACTAAAATGAGTCGAGTCTGGATTCTAGAGTTAAGAACATTTACTATTTCCACAATAATTTTTTCCACATCCTCCATTATCCATTCACATTTCTACACAATGTTAAACTACTTGTTAGCCTACCAGTGCATTTATTATTGTTGTTGTTGTTGTTGTTATTATTATTTAAGCATCTCAGATGCCAGATAGACTGGTTTCTGATCTTGTGATTTTTTTTTCTTGGCTTTCCTCCATTAGCATCCAGAAAAAAAAAATGATGCGTGGGAGATTGATTTCTTTTTAAATCTTTGACATCAAAGAATATGCTTACCACCACACTTGATTAAATGTTTCCATTTTGGGAAATATTTTCCTCCTAATACTGATAGAATTGCTACATTGGCAAGTCAAATGTTATTCTTAGTTTCAACTATCTAACATGTTTGTTTTTTTCACATTTGTTTAGGATTTTCTTCTCTACACAGATATTAGAACTTTCATAATGGCATATTTTAGTGTACATCTTTTTTTCATATATTGTACTTGGCCACCAGTGAACCCCTTTAGTCTATAATATTAAAGTAAAAAGAGTTTAGATAATTTGAAAATCTTGAAAATGTTCAACACTCAGGAAAAATATAAATAAAGTTGTCTGAAGGGAAAAAATAACATCAGTAGAATATCAAATTTAAAGACAATGAAAAAGTTTAAAACATTATCTCCAACAAAAGCATAAGCCAAGAGAATTTTACATGAGTGATTTCAAACTTAGTAATAGCCACCTCCCATATATAACTTGATCTAGAGCATATATGATATAGAGGTTTATGTTCTAAAGCTATCTAGTTTGGGAACCAAACTATGAAGGTGGTCAAAAACACCCCACAATTATAGATGTCAAAATTTAATCAAGTTTAATTGCACATTAAAATATCATGAAGAAAAGCAATTCAACTATAGAATAATGGTTTAATATTTTTAAATATAGTAATAAAATCAGAAGAGACAATGACACTGGCATTATGTTAATAAACATTTAATGCTTAATATATGTCAGACATGGTTCTATGAATCTTCGGTAGAATATCTCATTTAATTCTTAAGCAAAATTTTGAGGTAGAGACTAGTATCAAATTTTATAAATGAATAACGATGGTAAGAATCCACAGTAAAAAGTCATTTGGGGCTCCTGGGTGGCTCAGTTGGTTGAGCATCTACCTCATCTCAGGTCCTGATCTCAGGATCTGGCTCCTTATTTCAGACTTCAGAGAGGTCTGCTTCTCCCTCTCCCTCTGTGCCTCCCCCAACTCATGCTTGCACTCTCACTCTCCCTCTCTCTCTCAAATAAATAAATAAAAAATCTTTTAAAAATCATGTGGACATGCTAATGAGAAAGATAAGGATGCTGCCTCAGCTTAATAAAGTTGCTCTATATTAACACAAATATGTGAAGTTTAACAAAGAAAACATTAAAGACATTCCAATTTGAATCATGAAAAAATATACATTACCATTTCTGATATATGATAGTAGTATTCTATAATCTTTACCTAATGTAATACAAATACAAAAGAAGTATGTTGAAAGTTAAAAGTGACACTTTCATTTACAAAAATGTTATTATTTATCAAGAAAATGTGTTTTCCAGATAAACATCATTTCTTTTTTTTATTATTACTATGTTATGTTAATCACCATACATTACATCATTAGTTTTTGATGTAGTGTTCCATGATTCACTGTTTGCTTATAACACCCAATGCTCCATGCAGAACGTGCCCTCCTTGATACCCATCACCAGGCTAACCCATCCCCCCACCCCCACCCCTCTAGAATCCTCAGTTTGTTTTTCAGAGTCCATAGTCTCTCATGGTTCATCTCCCCCTCCGATTCCCCCCCCTTCATTCTTCCCCTCCTGCTATCTTCTTTTTTCTTTAACATATAATGTAAACATCATTTATTTCAATTAACATCTAATCCCACTCCTACCACAAGCCCATTCATTTATCATTAGTCTGTTCTCTTTTATTTCTAATTCAATTTATCAGATTGTCACATGTTTTTGTGAGTTTTGTCCTGGTCACTGTAAGAACACTTACATATTTTAAAAAGTGACTCTTTTTAAACCCTTCTATCTATTAATGGCTATGTTTATCCTTATTGTTTAATTATCTAGTCTCTGACAGAATTTTCTTTTTAAACTTCTTGCCTTGGATCCATTATTTATTTAACTCGATTTTGCTTGAAGTTATCTTTTTTATTATATAAATTTATACTTGATTATAAACTTACCATTCCTTAAGTTTTCATATTTACTATCCTCATTTTAATTGTATTCAGAAGGATCTGTGATTACATTTAAATTTCATTCTTGATCCACCTGTCCATCATAAGTTTATTTTTAATTGCAATTTGTTATTGGCTTTGAAACTTATTATTTTCAACACTATTGCAGTAAGTATTAGTTTAATGTATTATAATGTGTTATCTTCTTTAATACCCACAAGCATATAAGAAAGATATTAACTGTCCATTTTAGGTTAAAATTAGGTGTATTGTCTGTTATCGTAGAGTTTAGGGTTTCCCAACCTCAACACTACTGATATTTAATTTGTTGTTGTGGAGGGATGGCCTATGCATTTTAATATTTCTTTCCAGTGTCGCTGGTTTCTATTTCCTCAATTGATATAACCTAAAATGATTCCAGACATTGCCAGATTATTCCCTGGGGGGACAGAGTCACTTCCACTTGAATGTCACTGATATAGGTAGTGCCTTTTTCCAAAGAATGCTCTTTCCCCTCTATTGTACCTCTTCATTATTTCAAATATTTCTTCTTGCTTTTATAGAATTAGGTGTGCTTCTCAACCTAGGCAAGGAAAATTAAAAACCTTTACTTATATACTCACAGCTACATTATCTACTAAAACTTTTAGTAATATCAACCACTGTAGACATGAATAGGGAAAAACACAAATAAATAAGAGAGGATCATGTCCAGGGTTTATTTTTCACAATAAAAGAAACTGGTCTTTCAATACTTGAATCATTCCTGGCCTTCCATACTAAACTATGTCTCCACTCTTTTCTATTCTGCCTTCTAACTGTACCATAATTTTTTTCTTGTCCGACTCTTTTCTTGGTATCTAATTCTGGGCTCTGTCTCATGCTGCAAAATAATATTTAGCACTGATTCCTTATGTGTTACATTTGTATTTTTCCTTAGCTATGATTTATCTTGTCTTTCTTCCTACCTACCAGCTTCTCTAATAAATATCTCACTAGTTACAGTTCAGCCACTGTATCTATTTCATCTGTGTCCCATCTCATCAGTGCTACGACTTGGGATCTAGACAAGAGCAAGGAATAATTCTCTATTTTGTAGAGAATATTATTTTGAGGTAAGCAGTACATGAATAAGATTAAGTGACCTGGATCCAGGTCTTTCTCTCCAGAATGAGCTGTAGATATTCTCTATCTTGACCTGATAAAATTCTTACTGTAGAAAAGATGAGAGGATGGGAAGGATGTGGAGGGATTGTGCCTAGGAATGAGGCAGCAGCACTATGTGACAGATAACGCATACTGTCTTATGACACTAAACAATTCATGATAAATTTAGCTTAAATATATACAATTCATCTTACAAAGTGAGATCAAATGGGTTTAGAAGTCAGGAGATCTGCATTCCAGCCATGATCCTTCCATGGATGATGACATTTAATCTAGCATACTCAGTTTACAGTTTAGAGTCCTAGGAGCATATGTAATGTTGATTTCTTGTGAAAGGGAAGACATCAGAAACTTTTTTTCCCATAAAGAAAAGGAGTGACATAATACAATCTAGGATTTAGAAAAATAAAATGTAGATGATGAAAATTAGAATGGAGGAACAGAAAGCTGGGGAAAAATTTAAAAGTTTAATGTGTTCTAAGGGAGAGTAGTAAGTATGGTAGAGTTGTAAAGGTTTGAGAAATATTTCAGACACCCTCAAAGGACTTGATGAATCAGGGAGAAATAAGAAAAAAAAAAAGTCATTTTATATAGCCTATTGAATAGATGGAATTAAGCTGGGGAGAGGGTAGGATAAATAGCTTGGTTCTAACTAAGTTCATTTTGAGGTGTCTGTACACCATGCATGGGGGAGAACTAAGTGGCAACGGAACATGTAGGTCTAATTCAGTGAGGGCAGTAGGAATTGAAAACACAAGGTTGGAAACATTGTCATGTTGGGTATAAATGACATTTATTTGGAAATAGTATTACTTAGCAAGAACTTGTAGAAAAGAAAAAGGCAACAGACCCTAGAGCACAATGGAACAACATTTAAGAATTGGGTGATTGAACTTGGAAACAGTGGGAAAAAATAAGTAGTAAAAGATTGTAATGGCACATGATGGAAGCTAGTGGGAGGACTGAATTTCAAGAAGTCATTGATCTGTTGCCTCATATCTCCAAAAGAAGTTGGGATTTAGAGAGAGTCTTGAATTTTGTAATCATTAGATTTGGTTATTAGAGTAATTTCAACTAAGCATTACAGATAAAAGTTGTTACAAATTGAGGAGTTAAGTGGAAAATGTCAAATGAGAGCAATGAGGACAGATTATTTGAACAAATTATGGTGAAGGGATACCGTTTATAGGGCCATTGGTGGGGAATCAGGGTAGTCTCTTTAGAAAGGGAAGACTTGAATATATGAAATGTTAGCGAATATGTAAAGACTGGTGGCCTAACTTTAACAAGCAGTAAGGCATGGCTTCCTGTGAGCAATAGGGACTGAGATAAAAATGAGCAAAAAGGAAAAGTCTCTTGGGAGAGAAAAAAGGGTGATGATAATTAGGTAAATTAAAGCATGAGGATGTTAAGTGGGTTTCTTATGTCAGTAAAATGATGATTTCTAAGTTTGCTTTAAATTCCTGTATACAATTAATTAACAGACTCATTAATTTAAGACATTTAAAGATAATGTAAATGTGCTTTTGGAATAATTTTGAAGCATCCAAAGAGCAGAGAATGACAATATTGATAGTGACTAGAGCTATTGCTCTGAGGCTAAATTTATATAAAATCTGGAACCTGAAATACAGTCTAAAGGGGAAAAAAAAAACTTCTTTGAGCCAAACAAAGCTGAATTTGATTTGGACTATAATAGCCTGAAATCTAATTTTGGATAAATCCCTTACACAAAGCACTTACTATAATTTAATAATGTTTTGCTTTTGCCATCTCTTCCTTACCCTTTCATTTCTTTTCCTCAGTTTATTCCTCCTTTATCCACAAAAGACTATTTCACTATTTAAAAAGCATATTTATGAATTTACTAATTAATTATTTGAAAGCCCCAAGTGCAGTACTTTATAAATGCCAGAACATTATTAAAATGGACAAAGTTAGGAAAAAAAATAGTGTGTCATTCATGAAAACTTTAAAAATTTTTATTTTACCACAGCTATATCCTGTTCCTACATTCTCAGCTACATATATATGCAAAGTTAACATTTTTCCTGTGTATTTTTTCACGGACTTTTAGAGAAATAGACACAGTAATATATATACATTATAGAAACAAATAGAGGTATAGGTATCCACTTCATTTTATGTTGTGGTACTCATTAGTTGTATTTGCCAGATATTCCAATTCTCTTCTTTTTGAGACACATGGTATGACTGTTCTTCTGTTTGGGTGGAGCAGAGTCAATATCTTTGCCTAATGAATTTGGCTAGAAATGATGTCTCTTTGGGAGAAGAAAGATTAAATGCTGCTGTGAAACTGCAGCTCTCACGTCTTTTGCTAATATGGTCATTGGTAATGCTCCAGATGATGTCTTTTCCATCAGGCTGAGTCCAGAGTGAGGACATTGATGAAGGATTTTAGCCTTGGTAGACCTTTGATGGACTTATCTCATAAGCAAGATATAAGTGTTATTTTAAGCATCCTGAGATTTGGAAATTATTTGATCAAGCAGCATAATTGAGTCCACAATGGCCAATTCACTTATCAACACTTTGAAAAATTTAACTGACCAGTTAATGCTGTTGCCACATGAAGTGGTATCCAATTAAAGACTTCTTCACTTGGACGATTATGTGATTTACTGAGAATAAAAATTGAAAAATTCCCCCATATTAATTTTGGTTATATTTTATCTGAATATGTTTTCTTTTGTTTTACAAATATATATAATCACTTATAATTTTTTGTGATTTTTGAATTTTCAGCAAGATTGGTAACTTTAGGGAGCCCAGTTCTACTATCTCCTTGGGAAAATCATCATTTTTTCATGCTCTAATTTATTCTTTTAAAAATTTAAAAAAAAATCTGACTCTTTTAAGTCAAGGGCTATTCTTCTGGCCTATATGTGCCCAGTTGCCTTGTAGTTGCAATTTTAGGTGGAAGAAATCTCTGCTCCTATCAGAAAATGTCTAGAGCACTTTTTCTCAAAACATGAAGAGAGTATAGCAAAAGACTTTCAAGTCAGAATTCCCTGGGTCTTAATCCAAATCTATTATTTGGCAAATTATTTAACCTTACTAACATGCCATTGTTCTCATTTATAAAATAAGAATAATACCTATCTCCATGTATTATTCTGAGACTTAAATTTGATAATACACATAGAATACTTAATATGTGCCACAGGCTAATTAACATATTTTTTTAAAAGTATACGTAAGTTTGTCAAGTAAATATGATATGAACAAGTGTAAAATACTTTATTCAACTTACTAATTAATGAACAAACCCAGAAGATATTAGGACTGGTTTGTAGAGCGTTTGAAGAATGATATATTTATGGGCAGTTTAATAAAGGCATTTGAGAATAACATGATGGGCTAGATACAAATCTGGTCACTGTCCTACAGAACAATAAAGGATGGTTTATAAAGGTTTAAAGTTATTTCCACCGAACAGAATTTATTTGCATCTCTATTGGGTAAAAATCTACTAACCAACCAAGTCTGTGACTTTTAATTAATAGTCTTAACAAATGCAAATAATTTTAGCTCATGGTACCAGATGCCTTCCGTATCCCACTGACATAGCTATGATCTTATCGTTTTTACTTGCATAGCCATCTTCCAGTTGCCTATTATCTGTGTCTATGAGCCTGAGGGCTTGCAGAAACTTTCTTCCTGCGAAACAGAATAGAAATTCTGGGGAATTAATGCTCTTGCTCTTCTCAGCATCTTCCCAATCCAGGGTGCAGCCCATAACAATAACTGATGGGAAATGGGGTGTCAATCCCTTAACCTCCTCATCCTGTCAGGTTACATAATTCCGAAGTAGGTTTGTCATGGTTCACCAGAGTTTCCCCAAGAGAATAAACTAATCATTGGCTTCAATAAATGACTTAATAATACAAACTTCATTTCCTGCATTCTTTCCCCCCCACCAACTTACCCAACTTTAGGTGTTTTTATACATCTCCCCAAAACCACTTCCACTGAAACTTCTCAGGATCTGTTTCTGGAGCATCCCAACTGAGACACCCAGATTCTGGAAAAATTCCCAAAACATAGCGTATCTTTCGTCAACCAGTCAAACCTGGAGGGGTAGTTGACTAAATACCATGGTGTGCCTCAGTTAAGCCTTTTCTTGCAGGTTAATTGTTCCTCTACTGATTCTCAAAAGGACAGGTATAGGGAAATCTACTCTCCTCACCTCTCAACCACTGGGCAAACTTGGTCTTCTCTCCCATTAGACACCTTCATAGAATATGGTGGCATTTATAGTTTTGTGTGATTCTTGTTTTTTTTTTCCCCTATTTTATTATGATCTCTGCAAGTATCTTGTCTATGTTATTCATCATTGTATAGAACCTTCTACAGGGTCTTATACTATAGGCAACAGACAGATATTACTTGAATATTGTTCAATAAATAAAGGAGGGAAAAGAGAGGCACACATAAAAGCAGTGCTTTCAACTTGTCCAAGAGCTAAAGACAACCATAGGCAACTTCTCATTACATGTATTTCCTGACAAAAGAAAAAGTGAAAATACTGTAAACTTATACTTTTAAGTGTCAACATTCTTAGAACAGTTAAGAAACAATGTGACAGTTTTATACTCCATCGTCACCTTTCATTTCCACATATAGATTTATTATGCTAATTATAATGGACTTTAGCATATTTAAAAATAAAATAGGAGCCAACTGAGAGATACCTATAGTAAGCCTATTAATTTGACCATTAGTCTTTTTCTTTTTTTGAAGTTTAAGTTGGGAAAAATAAAACCACTCTTACAGGGTATTAATAGAATGGCACAGTTATATTCCTAGATTGTCTCTGTACAGAAGATATCTTCTTTATTTCAGTTGCAGAATCTAGGTATTTCTAGGCTATTGAGTCCCTGATTATTCCTCCCTATGGCATGTTTAAATTTTATGGGGAGACTATACTTATTTTTGTGTTGTCTTTTCAAAATGAAATTACCCAAGAAGCAAAGTAAAGTTTATGTGTAAATACATTAAATACATCTATGTCCTGATAGTTTGGAAATAGAGGAACAAGATAATTATTTCTAATAATTGCTCATCTATAGCTTGCTGCCTTATACGTATAGTAAAATTACAAAAGACATGAGGCATACATGTTTTCCCACAGGTTATGCAATGCATTTTTATTAACCCAAGTTATATTTGTTTTTTGTTTTGGTTTGGTTTGTTTGGCTCTTTTTTTTTTAAGATTTATTGATTTATTTTAGAGAGAGAGAGCACAGGTGCAAGCAAGCAGGGGGAGGGGCAAAGGGGGAGAGAGAGAAAGCAGACTCATAGCTGAGTCTGGAGCCCTGACACGGTGGGGCTCCATCTCAAGTCTCTGAGATCATGACCCTGAAATCATGATCTGAGTTAAAACCAAGAGTCCAACGCTGAACTGATTGAACCACCCAGGAGCCCCAACCCATTATATTTGATATAATTTTATTGGTGACTATAATTTCCTTATTGATCTATCTGTTTTATATTTTTTCTGATTATTATTAATTTTAAAAATCATGTTTTCTTTACATTGCTGTCCTGACTGGTCCACAATAAGAAACTAAAGTGATAGATCTCAATAAAATTTCAATTCAAAATATCATGTACTAAATATTTTAAATGAAATATTGTTAAAAAATTTTAAATTTGGATATTTTGTGGCCACCATAGATTGATGCTCTGAGGATATTATTAGACCACGAGCAGAAAAAGATTAAAATGCATATTTCTGAAGTGTGAAAACTTATCAAAATAAAAAAATACCACAGTAAAATCAATCACCTATCTTAATGCAGTTCAACAAGGTCATTTCTTGTAGGTATTAATGTAACAGGTAGTTAGCTCAAAAAACTTCTGGCAGCTCTAAAGATGCTGGAATTTTATAGCTGCCCTTGCTCATTTCTTTTTGGGGAGGGGGGAAGGAGGGAGAAAGCTGCAGGTGAGCATTGATTAAATGAACGATAAGGTCTTTAATGGATCGATTTTTTTTACATTTTTAATTTAAAAGGTAAAACTTTCAATCACAGTTTAAACTGAAAATTATGGCTGAGATAATAGCGGTCTGATTCCAGTGCAAGTTAAGGAGAAAAAAGTTGCTGCTCAAATGTCAAGACATCTTTTGGTCCAAGATGATTAAAACTAAACTGTTTGCTATATGAATCCCAAGATGCAGCTATATCTCAGCTTTGATGACATTTAGCCAGTGACTTTTCATAGCTTGTTAATAATGTATAGCTGTCCCTATATAAATTTGCAGTGACAGAAGTGGCTGTTTGGAGTGGAGCAGTTAATGAGATTTATTCTTGACAGAAAATGCAGATTTGAAAAGTATTTCTAAAAAAAATCAAGATTGATGTCAAAAGAAATCATGTATTTAACAGACAATGGCATCATAACCATTTTTCGGGTGTTTAACCAACATTGCAGAACTTTGTCCAGTGATATATGTTCTATTTCTAATCAACATCTATACAGCCCAACCCCCAACCTCCTCTGCTGCTCATTTCTACTTATCCTCCATAAATCAGAAGACTTCACCTTACAAATCACTTTCTCAGGGGAGATTTTCTCACCTTTGACTGGGTTAGTTCCACATAATTCATGTAAGTTTTCCATCATAATGCTAACCATATATTTTTATAATAGTCTGATGTCTGTCTTGTCCACTGGTTACTACTAGCATGTTTCTTAGCAAATTTTTAGCTTTTACTGAATCATTGAATCAACATTAATGTGTGCAGGTATGAATATTCTTTGCACAAGTGAGAGCTTTCATTAATTTGTTAGACAATGAATTGAAGTATATCTATAAGAAAATTTCAGTGCATATTCTCACTCTTCAATATTAATCTCCCATTATTTTGCTCCAGTAGAAAAAGAAGACTGCTATTTTTAATCATGTCTGTGTCTAATATTTCAACTTAAAACCTGACATTTATACAAATAATGTATAAACTATGAACTGTCACAAAGTAGTTATGAGACTGAATGCAGAAAAGCAAATATAACAAAGGAAATGACTTCATAAGTTAGTTATTAATCTTTAACATCTATAAGAATATAAATAACCCCCAACTTCTGATTTGAAGAGAGTTATCAGCTTTTTGCCATTATTATTGAATATATTTAGCTGTGATAGATATTTATTATGAATATCTCAAAAATTGAGTACAAAAATTATAAAGGATTACAAGGATGAAGGATATGAAATTGCCACATTAATAGATCAAACATTATCAAATACAATTTCATTTTCAGAATGCAACTAAATAAATCCCCAACAACGAAAATATTGCTTGTTAAGTTTTGTTGCCATTCCATTAACATGAGCATATAAGGATGCATGTTAGTTTGTTGGCTGCCATAACAAAGTGCCACAGACTGGGTGGCTTACCCTGCAGAAATTTATTGTCTCAGTTTTGGGGACTAGAAATCCAAAAGCAAGATGTTGACAGGGTTGGTTCTTGCTGGGAACTGTCAAGGAAACCCGTACCTCCCAGCTTCTGGTAGCCTCAGGCATTCTTTGGCTTATAGACAGGGTTTTCATGTCTTCCCATGATCTTCTTTCAGTTTGTGTCTGTTTCTGAGTTCAAATTCTCCTTTTTTATAAGGACACCAGTCATATTGGATTGGGCACCTCTCTAATGACTTCATCTTAACTTGAATATATCTGCCAAAAGTCCTATTTCCAAATAAGTTTACATTCTGGGGTACTGGGGGTTAGGCCTTCAAATATCTCTTTTGAGAGGTACAATTCAACACATAACAATATGCAATATAAAAACGCATGAATGTATGTAAAAAATATGCACAACGCATATGCAGAATTTTATAACCAGCTCTCATGTAGGCTGTATATCGATTTTGCAACCATATACCATATAATTACCATATACCATGTTGTACTTTGTTTACCTGGTCTTTATAGCTAGTCATATAGATGGTTTCCAGTTACTTGCTATAAAAAATGATACTGGGGATTCAGTTCTTATCTGGGGCTTGGAGTCCTTTTCCATGTTCACTGGTTGTTGGCAGAATTCATTTCCTTGTGGCTGTAGGACTGAAGTCCCATTTTCCTATCGACCAAGGAACATTTTTATCTTCTCGACGCCACTCTTAGGTTCTTGCCACATAGTCCCCATGTTCACATGTTTTGCTTTCTTCTAGGTCACTACGTGTGAGTGTGACCAGTCAGGACAAAAAAAAAAAAAAAAACAAAAACAACCACACACAAGAAAACCTCCGCTTTCAAAGAGCTCACTTGATTAGGTTGGGCTCATTCCAGATAATCTCTCCATTCCATGCAATTTAACATAATCACAAAATGATATTTCATCGTAGTTACAGGTTTCACCCACACTCAAGGGGAGGAGGTTATACCTGATTGTGGGTCAACTTAGAATTCTGCCTACTACAAATGTCCTCATTAGTTCATCTCTGTCTTTTTGATGATAGCTTGCCTAGAATAAATTCCTGGGAGGAAAATTGCTAATTCACAATAAATGCAAATTTATGTAAGCTTTTAAACATACTGCTAAAGTCTAGTTTTCACTCCCACCAGTAAACTTACAAGAGTACCTGTATATCTGTGCATTCCCAGTAACAGTCTCAACATGAAAAATAATACACACACACTTACTTACACACACACAGACATGTTTTCTTCTGAACCATGAGAGAAAACTTGTAGGCATATAGTGTTTTGCCCCTTAATACTTCTAGATTTCCAAAGACTGAGAACACTTAATTATATAACTGTAATAAATTAATTTGGATATTAAACCACATACAATACTTTTTCAAATACATGGACTTTAGTCAAATTTTATCAATTATCTCAAGAAAATCTTTCTTAGCAATTTATTTATTCCCTGTCTTCCTCTCCATGATCTATTTCTAGAAGTCATTTAATTATGCCTTCTGGAATTATTCATCAGCCTTTCTTTGTCTTTCATGAATTTTTTGTATGAGTACAGCCACTTATTTTGTGTAATTTACCTCAATTTTAATCTATCTGACACACACATACACACATGCAATTTGATTCAGATTATACGCTCTCAGCAGAAATACTATGTTAGTTATGCTGTGTCCTTCTCAAAGGTTCCCATTAGGAGATACATGATGTTGATTTATCCCATTGTTTACTCGAACTTTGATCACTTTCTGTCAGATTTCTCCACTGAAAGATATTGTCTTCCTCTTTAGTTAAATGGGAGATACTTTGAAACAATGTACATACCGTGTTTCTCATCAAATTTTTACTCATTAGTTTTAGCGTATTTGAAGAATGCCCTGCATCCCTGCCCATCCAAAACTCAAAGTAAATTCTGTCTTGGTAAATACGTACACCTGTGCACACCCATACACACACAATTATAAATTCGTTTATAATTTTTAAATGTTTTATACCGAAAGGGTTCTTTATCTAGTCCTCCCTATTTCTGAAAACAAGTTTCTTTTTATTATTTTTAAACAACCCTGTATATAATATTACCAAAATATTTTCTTGAAGATCTCCAGTATATTTTTGCTTTTAAAAATATAAAAATATATCCTTCCTCATGGTACTCTAAAATCAGTAAGCCATAATTATCCCCACTCTTTTTATCCTCAAATCATCATTACTTAATAAGATAATATTTTCAATATTATTTCAATTATTTTAACTATAACACTTAGGTATTATAATATTGCCTTTATTTTGGCAGAATCCATAAAATATTTTAAAATATATACTTAAAATTGGCGCCTGGGTGGCTCAGTCGGTTAAGCGGCTGCCTTCGGCTCAGGTCATGATCCCAGGGTCCTGGGATCGAGCCCCACATCGGGCTCCCTGCTCGGCGGGAAGCCTGCTTCTCCTCCTTCTCCCTCTGCCTGCCTGTCGCTCCTCCTGTTTATGCTCTCTCTCTCACTATCTCTGTCTCTGTGCCATATAAAAATAAATAAAAAATCTTTAAAAAAAAATAAAATAAAATAAAATAAAATATATACTTAAAATAAAGAATAACAAGCAGTTTCTTTTAGAAAATTTCAGAACATGGAGATAATAATTTAACTTATCCACCTCAACATCATGCCTTTTTTCACTTCATAATGTAAATAATGACAATCATAACACTAATAAAAAGAGAGCACTAGGGGCGCCTGGGTGGCTCAGTCAGTTAAATGTCTGCCTTAGGCTCAGGTTTTGACCACAGGGTCCCGGGATGGAGTTCCACATCCAGCTCCCTGCTCAGTGGGGAGCTTGCTTCTCCCTCTACCCCTCCCTCCTGCTTGTGATCCCTCTCTCTCTCACACTCTCTCTCAAATAAATAAAATCCCTAAAAATAAATAAATAATAAATAAAGAGCACTAAAAAAAATCACTAGCACTTGAAAGTACCCTAATATTTATAACATTAAAATAAGTACATTTTTACATTTATTTTTTTTTCCGTTTCCCCTTTGGCTATTTAAATTTATCTTTTTTTTTTTTGACCTGTGATTTTAGTTCTAATATAATTTTGAAATTATAGATGAAAATAACTTATGGATATTTATAAATGTAAATCATGTCATTTATCAGGGTCACACAATCTCCAATTGCTAGAGATATTACTTATCTCTGTTATCTCTGTGTCAAGAATTCAAAAGTCTTAGCTCTTACTATTGCACACCCTTAATATTAACACTACTCTCTATTTCTGTTAAATTAAAAAATTGTATTCTGAAGAACTCCTCATGGAGTTAATTTCAGATCTATAACTATATACCAGACTTATGTTCCCCAAAAGAATCCAATTGTGTAATTTGTCTAAAATAGTTCTACTTTGAGTTGTTTAAACACATCATTTAAATCTTAACTCTTCTGTTTTATTGTTGATTCAAACACACGACTGCTCTGGTGTCTGGTTTTCAGTGTTTCATTGCTCAGATAATGATGTGTTCATTAAAATCTGCTAATAGCTTAGTGTTCATTGTGGGCTTTAGCACTGAGATAGACCTAAAACTTTCTATTAGTCGCATAGCAAAGAGAAATGGTAAACAGTATTTATTCCCCAAAGAAATTCAGCTATCTCATAAAGGCTTAGTTGATGTAAAATAATAATGTTCTGATGAATGGAGTCCTAAATGATTATTTCTAGTTATTTGCTCACTAAATGTGATTAGGGATTAAAAAAAAGAAGAAAAAGAAGAAGAAGCTTTACATAGCAAAGAATTACCAATAAAGAAGTTCAGGCAGTTGACATGCTGATGCTGCATTCTTCAGGCTCATATAGAGATTTCTCCCATCCAGTAAATATTCCTTTGATTCAGAACTATTTAGCATGGATAAATGATTGTCCTAAGACTGATAATATTACATGAGCTATAGTTAGCAATTGCAAAGAAGGAGAGCACAGATCACCACATTAACCACATTAAAATTTATATTTAGATCAATTCAGATGGGCTGAATTTAGGAATTGGTTTATAAAACATATTTCCATAGATATTTCTCTGCTCATCATGTTTTCATAATGTCATATTACAATGTTCTACTAGTTATTTGGATGTTAGGGCATTTAAAATGGTTAATGATAAGTATAAATCTCAAGAATGTATTAGCTTTGTAATAATATAGTTTCTGTCTCTAGATAGCATGCATTCCTAAAAGCCATTTTGAACATTAAAAAATAAAAATTTATGCATTCTCATATGATTCCACCTCACAAGAGAAATAAAAATTTTCAGTGTTAATTTCTCTTATGCTTTTCATTCTCACTCACTCCTTTACATCTCAATTCTTTTAAATCATGAGATGACAAAACTACTATATTAAGACCTGGTTGACTTCAATTAAAAAAATTAAACCAATTCAATTAAAAGCATATCTAGAGTTTTTATGGCTTATAAAACCTGGAAGTTCATTTATGAATCTAATTTTAGGCATAGCTGGATCCAGGAATGATGCAGTCCAGAAATTATTTTTCTATCTTCTGACTCTATTTCCCTATATATATTGGCCATATTCAAAAGTGAGCTCTCACTATATATAACGGAAAAACTGCTATTGATAACTTTGACCCTCCATCTTCTTGGGCTGCAATTCAAAAGAAAGATGAAATCAACTCATAAGAAAACGAATTGGCACTGCTTGAGTCAAATTCTCAGCTCCAAACCAAATTCCACATCTATTTGATTTTCTCTCTGGACTATACAATCTGTAACATGTCGAGTGGCAAAACAATATAATTTTTTTAAGCAGTTCTGATAAGGAAAATCTGTGTCCTAAGATGACCAACCAAGCCACCGAGAGAGTCCCAGTCCTTGACCTGGGGCTCTTTCGGGTTCTTCTCCCTGCGCTGCTTCCCGTGCTCACCAATCCGGGTTCTTCTCCCTGCCCCAGTTCGAGCACATGCCAAAAGTGCCAGGTATGCAGAAGTAGAAGTATATAAATTTTCCCCTTTGTTTGTGCTTGGGGCTCAAACCTTTGGAGACCACTCTCCTCTGAACCCGCCGGTGTTAAACCTCCTATCCTCCAAGATCTCCAAGTGCTGCTTGGTTCTTGTGTCGGGCAATCCAGTCCAGGTTCTCTAACAGTTCTATTGTGATATAGCTTCGGAAATAAAAAAAATACATAGGCAGACTCATTTCAACTCAACGATTTTCATAAAATAACTGTCACATAGTTAACTGGAGAAGATGTCAAAGATCCTAAGCTTCTTGAATAGAGCTCCTAACCTTGGATTCTGACCTGAGTTCCCCCATAGCCATTTATCTAAGATAAGACACTAAATGCTTAGTGATTACAAAAAAAAAACAGGAGGGAAGACTCAAATGGGTTGTCTTCATCATAAAATATAATAATGGCTATTTTTCTACCCTTTGCATGAATTTTCTTTTTTTTTTTTTTTTTTTTTTTTTTTTTTAAAGATTTTATTTATTTACCTGACAGAGAGAGACACAGCGAGAGAGGGAACACAAGCAGTGGGAGTGGGAGAGGGAGAAGCAGGCTCCCCGCGGAGCAGGGAGCCCGACGTGGGGCTCGATCCCAGGACCTGGAATCATGACGTGAGCCGAAGGCAGCCGCTTAACGACTGAGCCACCCAGGCGCCTCTACATGAATTTTCAAATCTTAAGTGTAGGGATTTCCCATATAATCTCTTTTCACAAAAAAATCATGCAGAAGGCTTTTAAATTTATGATATGTTAATTTTATAACATAAACTTATATTCCACCTTTGGGGCTTATATATAGTCAAAAATAGGGAAAAATTTAGAATGCTAATAATTAACCATAAGTTTAAAAAGCCACAATCTTGACCAAGAAAGAGATTTATATTTATATATAATACTAGCATCTGATAAGGGAAACTTCTGTGAAGGTTTTGAAAATGGCTTTTGGTCTCTTTCTAAGACCAGCCTTAAAGTTTTTTCATATTTTAATATTTAGCTTTACTTCAAAATTCATGTCCATGCTTTTCTTTAGTGTGAGTATATTCCTAGCTTTTTTCTGATTATTATCTGGAGGTAGACTTCTTTTGGTTTACAGATAAGAGAGGGGTATTATGAATTGTGTCTCCAAATTTCATATGTAACTTATTTGGAGTTAGGGTGTTTAAAAAAGTAATTAAGGTAAAATGAGGTTATATAAGGGACACCTAATCCAATATGACTGATACTCTTATAAGAAGAGATGAGGACACAGACTGAAGGAAAATCACATTAAGACACCAGAAGAAGACAAACATCTATAAGTCAATGAGAGAGACCCTTAGAAGAAACCAACCCTCCTGACCCCTTGATCTTGGACATCAGATGCCAGAACTGTAAGAAAATAAATTTCTGTGTTTTAAGCCAACCAGTCTGTGTTACATTGTTAAGTCAGCCCTAGCAAACTAGTAGAGTAGACAAGGAAATGAACAAGAAAGAAAATTCCTAGGGTACCTGGGTATGGTCTTTAAGCAAACAACTCTTGGTTTTGGCTCAGGTCATGAGCATACTTCATTACTTTGAGGCTATGGCTTTACCCTCCCCACCCAATACAAACTATCTGATGATAGATGGTATCAGGGAGGATTCTTTTGACCCAAGATGAAGATAGTCCAAAAATATATACAGGCTGGAGGACTTACTCCTTCTAGAAATTTCCTAAAACACAAAAGTAATACAAATGTTAAAAATTAAAAAGAACATGAAAAATGGATAGATTTTGCTTGATCTCAGACAGGAGCTTTTTCTTGTGAAGATAATGTAACTAGTTGCATGAGCTTTAACACATCTTAATAATTGTAATTTTAAAGGTATACATTTATTGATTTTAATAAACATTTAATAAACATATAATAAATGATAAATATTAATTTGCATATTTCATTAAAAACACAATTGACATTCTCACTATTTTAAATATAATAGAGAATCTGGTAATAGCTTCTTTAAGGAAGCAACATATAGCTATCTATTAATAAATACCATTTCAAGAAGAAGCAGAGTCTATTAAAAGTTTATTCTTCTATGTATACATACATTAAAGTTTGAGACAAACTTACACAGATCCTGTTCTCTCGCCATAATATACTTATTTTAGAAATCAAAAATTAAAATATTTTTATAAGATAGCTGTTTCATAGCTATGAGTTCTATAGAGTTCATGACATTTTTTCATTTTTATAGCATTTATTTATTTTATTATGTTAATCACCATACATTTCATCATTAGTTTTTGATGTAGTGTTCCATGATTCATTGTTTGTGCCTAACACCCAGTGCTCCATTCAGTATGTGCCCTCTTTAATACCCATCACCAGGCTAACCCATCCCCTCACCCCCCTCCCCTCTAGGACCCTCAGTTTGTTTTCCAGAGTCCATAGTCTCATGGTTTGTCTCCCCCTCTGATATCCCCCCCTTCATTTTTCCCTTCCTGCTCTCTTCTGGTTTTTTTTAACATATAATGTATTATTTGTTTCAGAGGTATAGACGTGTGATTCAACGGTCTTGCACAATTCACAGCGCTCACCATAGCACATACCCTCCCCCAATGTCTATCACCCAGCCACCCCATCCCTCCCACCCTCCACCACTCAGCAACACTCAGTTTGTTTCCTGAGATTAAGAATTCCTCATTATCAGTGAGATCATATGATACATGTCTTTCTCTGATTGACTTATTTCACTCAGCATAATACCCTCCAGTTCCATCCATGTTGTTGCAAATGACAAGATTTCATTCCTTTTGATGGCTGCATAATATTCCATTGTGTGTGTGTGTGTGTGTGTGTGTGTGTGTGTGTGTGTGTGTGTGTGTGTATACCACAGCTTCTTTATCCATTCATCTGTTGATGGACATCTTGGCTCTTTCCACAGTTTGGCTATTGTGGACATTGCTGCTATAAACATCGAGGTGCATGTACCCCTTTGGATCCCTACATTTGTATCTTTGGGCTAAATACCCAGTAGTGCAATTGCTGGGTTGTATGATAGTTCTGTTTTCAACCTTTTGAGGAACCTCCATACTGTTTTCCAGACATATTTTCATTACACATCTTTTGGATAAATATGACTTTGTTATGTAAATCAATTTCTATAATTGGAGTTTGGATTTGTTTCTGTTTTTGTTTTTTTTACTCAGTTTTCTAATAACAAAACTTCAAATTAGAACAATCCTCAGGATAGATACAGTTTGGTAAATAAGTAGAGGTCAGAATAGTTAATCAGCATTTTAATAAGCCTAATCAAAACCATAGATGCTCTTGAGAGAAATAAATTATCTGCATATAAATAATCTTATGGGCATTTCTTAAAGTTCAGTTTATGCAGTGATTTATTAATTATGATCTGATTTAGGCTGATGAGTGGTCAGTTTTTTAATTCACTTCTATTATTTCCTGGAAAATTATAAAAGGCATATGTGTTTTGTATTAGAGAAGTCTTCACCATTTTAGCTATATTAGCAACTAATAAAAAATTAAACAGAATTTTAGAAATTTCCAATTCCATGCTGAATTAGAATATACATTGAAACTTTAGCTTAAAATTAAACTCCAGAAATAGCAATTATCTAGAAAGACATACACTTTATACGTAATTTCCATTTCTCTGCTAGACCTTGTAGCAAGATGGAAAACAGGTAATGCCACAATGCAGACTTTTTTGATATATCATATATCTAAAAAGAAGGAAACTACAGAAGTATAATTTTTAAAATACATAGTATACTATTAATTAAGTACAATGATCTTTCTTTCCCTGAGTATTTCTTATTTAGTGCTAATTTTCCAAATCCTGCTGCTATAGAATTGTGTAGGAAATAAAAATTTTTCACTTATAATATATTATTCCTGACTTAAACATGCCTCTTAAGTAAGTACTACCTACCCATTGAGGAATCATGAATCTGCCCCATCGCAGAAGACATAATGTAAATATAAAGGAAATCAATTTAAAAGTAGAATTTAAAATCTTACCAAAGAGCTTATAAAATTGACAAAAGTTCTGTTGGAGAATTGCTCAAGCATACACTGTGCCAATGGACATCAGGCTAGAGCTAGACTAGTTAAAACTGAAGAAGATAAAATAAGAATGATTATGTGAAAGGCCATTAAAGGGATAATAATTTATACATTAGAGATTAAGAGAGATATTTTGGAAATCTGAAGGAGATTTAAATTTCTTAAAATACCATTAGTCCAAAAGAAGTAAAGGATGCAAAGTAAAGAAAATATGATGTATGTTAAGGTTGGGGGCATGTCAGAAACCATAAAACTTAAATTTTTTATGTACTTTTATGAAACCTCAGAAAAACTTTAGAAATGTATATATTTTAATGTTTTTAAGAGTTAAAAACCAATCTTTTTCACAATTTAATGTGAAATTCTAATCCCCTTTCAATTTATTTTTATTTATTTATTTTAAAGATTTTATTTATTTATTAGAGAGTGAGCACAAGCTGGTGGGGATAGGCAGAGAGAGAATCAGACTCCCTGCTGAGCAGAGAGCCAGATGCGGGGCTTGATTCCAGGACCCCGGGATCATGACCTGAGCCAAGGGCAGAAGCTTAACTGACTGAACCACCCAAGTGCCCCTGATCCCCTTTTTAAGTTTTTTTTACGCCTTATAACTCTGTGATAGCTTCCATCATATATAAATACATAAATACAAACATATGTATATGTATATACATATATATATGGCTTCTGTGTACATAGTTATTGAAATAAAATACATTTGAAATATAAAAATGTGGAATGTTAAACAGCTCAAACGCATTACCTCCAACATTACTCAGATAATTACTACTTGTTTACAGAAAAAACAAGTAGTACAAAACTTTATTCTCTATGAGATAACCTTAATTTCTCTAGCAACATATAAGTATCGACATACATAGATAAATGCGCACAAAATATAAGACATCTGTTAAATGTGGTATTGGAGTGGCGGGTAGGAGGAAAAATCTGGTTGTTGGAACAAACTGTCCTTCCAGGGATGTGTGGTCATGACAGAAATCTAGAAACTGTGCTTTATAAGAATAGGTTGAGAAAGTTGTCAAGTTTCCCATGGAAATGGGAAAATTTTGTGACAAAATGAAAAGTTTTCTCAAATGCTTAGGAAATGGATTAGAAAGCCCATGGATTTCTGCAGTTAAAAGAATGTCATCCAGTGGTTGGAAGAATAAAAAAAGATATTTATCATTACTATAATAATATTTTGGCAAAATGCTTGACACTTGGCAAGTATTAAAAAACTAATGGTGGTTCTAGTTAATTTACTTTTTGCCACAAGAACTACTGAAAAATCAAATGATTTGTCTTGTAGAGTCATATGTTCTTTAATATTGCAAGAATCCAACTATTCCTTGAATATGTTACTTAGGCAATTCCAGCAGTAGAAATTGTGGACTTTTAACCAAAACTCAGAAACTTCTTCCATACATGGGTATCTGAATGGATCAGGATTTGGACTAACTCTTGCCATGGGGAACATTGTTTCCAGTGAAATCTCCTAAAATTGGGCGCCTGGGTGGCTCAGATGGTTAAGCGTCTGCCTTCGGCTCAGGTCATGGTCCTGGGGTCCTGGGATCGAGTCCCACATCGGGCTCCCTGCTCCTTGGGAGCCTGCTTCTCCCTCTGCTTCTCTCTCTCTCTCTCTCTCTCTCTCTCCCCCTTCTGTCTCTCATGAATAAATAAATAAAAAATCTTAAAAAAAAAAGAAATCTCCTAAAATTATGTCTGCCATGTGGATTTTTTTTCCAATTGAAGTACATTTAACATACAGTGTTGTACTAGTTTCAAGTGTGCAATATAATGACTGAACAGTTCTATACATTTCTCAGTGTTCATCAGGATAAGTATACTTTTCATTCCCTTTATATATTTCACTCAACCCCCTACACACCTCCCCTTTGTTTTCTGTATTTAAGATTCCATTTTTGTTTATATTTTTATTTTTGTTTATTCATTTATTTTATTTCTTAAATTCCACATATGAGTGAAATCATATGGTATTTGTCTTTGACTTATTTCACTTGCATTATACCCTCTAGGTCCATCCATGTTGTTGCAAATGGCAAGAGCTCATTCTTTTTTATGGCTAAGTACTATTCCTGTGTGTGTATGTGTGTATGTGTGTGTACACACACATACACACAGATATATACCACATCTTTTTTATCCATTCATCTATGGCTGGGCACTTGGGTTGCTTCCATAGCTTGACTATTATTTATAATACTGTAATAAACAGAGAGGTGTATGTATCTTTTCAAATGAGTATTTTCATTTTCTTTGGGTAAATATCCAATAGTAGATTTTTTTTTAATTTAAATTTAAGCCGGATAGAGGGCTCTAATCACTGGTAGCCTAAAAGTAGTATCTATCTTGTAGTGTGTTTTGGGGATTGACAAAAGTATGTAAATGACCTAGCAAGGTGCCTTGTACATAGATAGAAGATTTAGCTACCATTAACTATATAATAGTAGTTTGCTAACTAGGGATATAACAGTTTACTATAAAAATGCAAACTTTCTTAATAATAATTGAATATTTTGCCTTGAGAAAAGCATTCTGATTGTAAGAGAGTAATTTAGACATAGTGATAGAGGTTACAATAGATTAAGATAAGTTTCATTGCCCAGGTTGATTCTGGTTGTTTGCATATTATCTCTTAAAAATAATTCCCAGACTAAGAGTCTACTTTCTTTTATGTTAAATGAATTATTTCTAAAGGCAGAATGTCGAGGAAAAAAAATTCTCAACAGAAGATCTCAGTGTAGTTTAAGTGTACTGAATTCTTCTCTCCATTTTCTTTTTCTTTTTTTTTTTTTTTTTCTTTTTTGGTGGGGGAGTTATTTACATAGAAAGTAGGTTGGGCTCCATATGTGGCATTTGTTAACAGATGCTTTTGTTGCTTTTATCCCATCCCATCTGTGCTGGGCAGTTCCTAAACACATTTACTCACCTGAACAACCTCCACGTTTATGCTTTACACCTTTTTTTGGAAGCTGAGGGATCTTACTGATTGCACACACCCATTAGCCACTCATAAATCAGTCCAGACTATGAATATGTTAATGCCCTGGGGACAATGGGGGAGAGGAGTCAATGGACAATTTCTGTTCCTCGGTCATTCCAGGAAAACTTCTGATGTGTCTTCTCCACAGATCTTCAGAAGTTCCTCATTGAATGCATAGTTATATATTGCTGAATAACAATTACCCCCAAAATCTAGTGGCTTAGAACAGCAAGCATTTATTATCTTACAGTTTCTGTGATCCAGGTATTTAAGAGTGGCTTATCTGGGTGATTCTGGCTCAGGATCTCTCATTAGGTTGCAGTCAAGATGTTAGTTGGGTTAGTCATATGAAGACTTGCATGGACCTAAAAGGTCCTCTTCCAAGTTCTCTCATGGGTTGTTAACCGGAGAATTTAGTCCTTCTTCACATGGCCTTCTTCATAGTGTTACTTCAGTGTCTTCATGACATAGCAGCTGGCTTGCCTGAGAGAACGAAAGAGAAAAGAATGAGGAAGCCACACTTTGACCAGATGCTACACATTAGCAATGAATTATGAAGTACAGTCCACACTCAATAAGAGAAGCGTTAGGCTCTATGTCTTAAAAAGTATGACAAATTTTAAAACCATCACAGTGGGACTGAGCACCATTACACACAGTGGCAGAGAGCTAACTAGGGCCATTTCTTTCCTGTCTCATTTTCCCTACTCCTTCATTTTGGCTTATTTGCATCAGCTGCCAAATAAGCAGCCTATGTTTAAGTCCTTGTATCAGTTTGTGCATATGGAACATTCTAAAGCAAAACAACTTAGTACTCTGAAACTTAAATACTCTCAAGATTAAAATTTGAAGCAATGTTTTATTGAAAACTGATATGAAATAACATCTATAAAAAGAAATTCATTTGGGGGCACCTGGGTGGCTCAGTCAGTTAAGCCTGCAATTCTTGGTTTCAGTTCGGGTTGTGATCTCAGGGTCCTGAGATCAAGTCCAGAGTCCAGTCCCAGTTAGCAGGGAGACTGTTTGACAGCTCCTCCCCCCACTCATGTGCGCTTATGTGCTCTCTCTCTAAAATAAATCTTTAAAAAAAAGTAATTCATTTTATTTTGTGCAGTCATAATCACTGGAAGAGTTGGAGTTACTGTTAGTTCCTTTTTATCTAAAGTATTTTACTTCTCTGTATATAGTTTCAACAGCTATTTAGACAATATTCTGATTTGTAAAGGGGTCTCAAGAAACTTAGATTTATGTTATAATAATTGCCTTCTGGGAATATTCTTTTAATTCGTATGCATAATTAATAGTAATGATAATAGAATTACTCAGGATAAAAGTAAAAATGTTAAATTAAAAAATGGCCTTTAAAATTCATAATTTAAGCAACACTAATAAAAGTACTTATTTTACATATTAATTAGGATTATACTTTATGCAATTTACTTAAGGCTATAATAAAATTAAATTGCACATTTGAAAATACATATAATAATTTAGATTTCAATCTATCACCATTTCTGCAACAAATCCATCACATGAGTTTAAAATACCTGTGTTTTTAAAAATTTAGAAGACAAAATATCCTCAAATGAATAGTACAGAAAATAGATAAGTAACATAGCCCAATATCGTCTGAACAGATAATCAAGGCCATTGTGGTCAGCTCATTGGTTTTGTGTACTCACTAGGCTATCCCCAACTTTTCAACCTGGCGTTCCTGTGGGGTTCCCAGGCATCTGGTAGTTTACAATGTCAAAATATATAAAAACAAAAGGAGAGAAAAAAGTCAATGTGTGACTCCATAGTCATTCACATGCATATATTAAACAAAAAATTTGGATTCCATGATCTAGATCAGTTATATGACCATTTCAATTCCAGTTTGGTGATCTAGTGTATCATCCAGGACAAAGAAGACATCAGAACACAATGATAAGAGACATGTAAGGTAATTTTATTTTGTCTCGTTTTACCTATGTCTGTTCTCCACAAGTATGTTTATTTACATGAAAATAAGCCAAAAATTCTGGAACATGTGAATTTTTTACTAAGAGAAAAGCAAATAAAATTAAACAGATGTGGGGCACCTGGGTGGCTCAGTCGTTAAGCGTCTGCCTTCGGCTCAGGTCATGATCCCAGGGTCCTGGGATCGAGCCCCACATCGGGCTCCCTGCTCGGCGGGAAGCCTGCTTCTCCCTCTCCCTCTCCCCCTGCTTGTGTTCCCTCTCTCACTGTGTCTCTCTGTCAAATAAATAAAATCTTAAAAAAAAATTAAACAGGGGTGCCTAGGTGGCTCAGTTGGTTAAGCGACTGCCTTCGGCTCAGGTCATGATCTCAGGGTCCTGGGATCGAGCCCTGCATCAGGCTCCCTGCTCGGCAGGAAGCCTGCTTCTTCCTCTCCCACTCCCCCTGCTTGTGTTTCCTCTCTCGCTGTCTCTCTCTCTGTCAAATAAATAAAATCTTAAAAAAAAAAAATTAAACAGATGTTCAGAGTATGTGAATTCCTAAAAACTAACCTATAAAAGGAGTGTCTAATATTCAGACAGATAAATACTTCATATTTTGGTATATTGTGAAGCAAATGGATATATGTGAAGTTGTCACTAATTATTAAAAGGAAAAAAAGGTAGATGACAGAAAAGAACTGTGAAGATTCTGAAATTGTATGAAGTGACTTATTTGCATATTTGAAACATTTTAGCTGTTCTAACTTGAGAATTATTGGCTTCAGTAGAGTTCCTAATAATGACTTCTGAGCACTTAAAGTTAATGCTTTGCAAGTGAAAAAAAAAATGCTGTAATGTGGCTGATTCCTTAACAATTATTAAACTACATCCTACTAAATTATGCTATCAAATTCCGGCAAATGGAATTTTAGAGATTACAACCGTACTACTTTCTAAATTGGAAAGTAAATATTTTAAAGCAAAATAAGAGCTTAGTAAAGGTGTGTAGGTGTGTAAGTTGAATTAAGTCTCATTAAGATTCAATTGTAACACATCTCAACTAAAATGAAAAAGGATTCCGAATAAAACTGATTGGGAGGGAAATTTAGTTTTTAAACACTACTTATTCTTTCTCACCCCATTGGATGATACCAGGCATTATTTTGTTTAGTATGTTTGCAGACTTTCTTTGTCAAGTGCCCTCATAGTTTAACTTGATAAATGCCCCCAAATGATTATTTTGGTAAGATAGAATCCATAGAGCTCCCCACAAACAAGAACAATAAGAGACACGGATTAAAGATAAAGGAATAGAAATACCAAAATGTTGATCTTAGTAAATGTGAAATAAAAATAGCCATATCGGAAGAACAGTATCTACAACAGCAGTGGGGATTTAGAGGAGGATTTGCAGGAGGAGCTCGTGGAGGAGGTAGTGACCAATGGAGTGGTTATAGAAAAATGTCCAGGCAAGGTAGTTGACAAAAAGCTATAAACCATGTATATGATTCTATTTGCAACTTGTCTCCAACAGGTGATGGAGCAGTGTTTTCCAATTTGAATAATCATTTGAGGATAGCTCCTACTACGGGCTAATAGAAGTTCAAACTGGCTAATAGAAGTAACCTTTTTTACCAAGTAATTAATTTGTGTTTTATGTCCTCTCCCCCAGTATTGTAAATCAAGTCTTGTGTTAAAAGCCCAACGTGACAGTTTCATGATTTATTAGTTTCTTACTTAGTTTTTTTTTTTTTAAGACTTTTTAAAACAGTTTTAGGTTCACAATAAAATTCAGGGGAAGATGCAGAGATTTCCCATATTTCCTGTACACACCCTGCCCCCACACATGCCATGCATAACTTCCCTATTATTAGCATCATTCACTAGAATCGTTTATTTGTTATCAAGGATGAACCTACATTGACACATCATAATCACCCAAAGACCCATATACCTTAGGGCTCACTCTCAGTGTTGTATAGTCTATGGTTTGGACAAAAGTATAATGAAATATATACCCATTATAATAGCAGACAGAATATTTGCACTGCCCTAAAAATCCTCCATACTCTCCCTATCCATCCCTCCTCTCCCTCCCCATCACTGGTAACCACTGATCCTTTTATTCTACCATAGTTTTTGCCTTTTCCAGAATGTCATATCGTTGAAATCATACTATGTAACCTTTTCAATTAGCATCTTTCGCTTAGTAGTATGCATTTAAATTTCCTCCATGTCTTCTTATAGCTTGATGGCTCTTTCCAGTACTGAATAATATTCCATTGTTGTAAATAGACCTTTAATAATGTGATGATGAAGGAGGAGGAGAAACATTCTATAGTCCTCTGATTAGGTCTCAGTCTTTAGTGATCCTGTCTCTGGACTGTGAAGTTCACAAGTGTTTCTCAGACTCCATAGGTGGGACAGAATGGCTAGAGTGGGCTGGAGTTGGGTATTTCCTGTCTTCCACACGGAAGGAAGGCTAGAACTAATTGGAGTTGGGTATTTCCCTTCCCTAGGTCAGTTAGATTCTGATCATACCTCAGCAAGTTAGGCTCTGATTAGCTAGTTTTTCCTGAAGGCAGCCCTTGTTAATAACAGAGTGCTCTGGTGTATTTCAAAATGTTTCCTTTTTCCCCTCACCCTGTCAGAAGCAGGAGGAGATTTTCCTCTGGTATTCTACTATGGGGACCTGGTTAAGCTTCAGGAGGTAAATCTCAAAATATTGTGGGAGCCCAGTAAGCCTTAGTCCCTGCACAATTTTTAACTCTCAGACTTGTTCCACACCAAGCTTCCAGCAAAGCATCAGTTACAGTTCAGAATTTCTTACCCTGGCTCTGGTGCCTCATGTCAATTTCCTTGTGTGAGTCTCTATGTCAGTAAGCCAGGAATCCCTGTGTTTCCCTGTCTCTTCACTCTTGGAGTCAGTGGTTTTCCCCATGCCCTCCTTCTCTGGGGACCAAGAGCAGCTGAATTTTTCAGTCTGTCCAGCTTTTTACTTTTTAGGACAGAAGTGTCTAATTAGTTCCTTAATATATCTTTTCATATAAACAAATCAGATACATTATTTCAATCTGTCAGAAATTCTATGAAAATATATATGAAGTGAATAGATATATGTGAGAATAAATTTCCTATAATATTAATAGCAATATCTCAATTATTCCATATATTAAACATCATTACTAGTCATAGTATAAATACTTTTGTAGAGTACAGGGCTAAAATTGTTATGCATTTCTGTATTTTAATGATTTACAGAACCTTTTCATCATTCAAACTAGGAATATAAACATCACATAACCTTGCTAGAACAAAGAATAAAAGTTTAACATTAAAAGTTTAAAATTAAAATCATAAGCCCTTTGCAGATAACAAGAAGATGACTGTATTCAAGCCTCAAATCAACAGGTGGGGTTCACTTCAGGAGAGCAAGGCTGGTTTAACATTCATAAATCAATCTGTATAATTAATCATACTCACAAATAATTAAAAAAAACATATAATCCTATCAGTCATATTAACATATCATGTATAATTTTTTTTAAGATTTTATTTATTTATTTGAGAGGGAGAGAATGAGAGATAGAGAGCATGAGAGGGAAGAGGGTCAAAGGGAGAAGCAGACTCCCTGCGGAGCAGGGAGCCCGATGCGGGACTCGATCCTGGGACTCCAGGATCATGACCTGAGCCGAAGGCAGTCGCTTAACCAACTGAGCCACCCAGGCACCCTTATCATATCATGTATAATTTGACCATATGATCATATTAACTGAGAAGAAAAACCATCAATTATATTAGTAGATGCACAGAAATCATTTGAGAAAAGTCAAAGCTCATTCATGAGGAAGACTGTCAAAAAGACTAAGAATTAGTGGGAACTTCCTTAACCTAATAAAATATTTATAGATTGGACAAGAAGAAATCAAATTGTCTTTATTCACAGATTTCATATTGTCTTTGTAGAGAACCCCAAAGAATCTATTAATTTTTTTAAATGAACATTGGAATATTGGAAAGAAAGAAATAAAGAAAAAATACCACTTATAAAACAGCCATCCAAACACTGAGGTATAAATCTAACAAAATACCTATAATATCAATACCAAAATCACATAATTTATGTGGAAAACTACAAAACACTGATGAAATAAATTATATATCTAATTAAACTGAGAGATCTTTCTTATTCAAAAACGAAATGTAGAAATATTTCTTATTCATTAATTAGAACACTTAATATTTTTAAGATGTCATTTCTTCCCAACTCGATCTATAGATTAAAAGCAATACCACTCAAAATCCCAGCCAACTTTATATATATAATAAAGTTGGCAATATATATATTTCAAATTATGTTATAGATACTTGCCCCTTAAGGAGATGGAACATAACTCTTCACCCCTTTAATGTGGGATATGTATAGCTACTTCCTTCTAAAGGGTACACTTGATATGACTTGATGAAAATGAGTTTTTGCTACAATCTTTATCACCAAAACCCATATCACCAGTACAACCACTAGAATACCATCAAACAAGCCCAAGCTTGAGGGGCACAGCAAGATGGTGGAGGAGTAGGAGACCTGGATTTCGTCTGGTCTCAGGAATTCAGCTGAATAGGGATCAAACCATTCTGAACACCTACGAACTCAACAGGAGATCGAAGATAAGAATAGTAACAACACTCTGAACAGAAAAGCGACCACTTTCTGGAAGGTACGACGTGCGGAGAAGTGAATCCGAGGCGATATACGGGAGGATAGACGGCGGGGGAGGGGGCCTCCGTCGGCCGCTTCTGGCAAGTGATAGAGCCGCGGAGCACAAAATCGGTACTTTAGAAGTTGGCTCCGCTGAGGGACGTCGCTCCAGTGGCTAAGCGGGGGTGGAACCCTCGCGGGACAACCCTCGTGGTCTCAGAACCCTCGGGGTCACAGAAAGACCGGCGGTGCCTGAGTGCGGCAGAGCTCCCAGGTATCAGAGCGGGGAAGCCGGCTGCAGAGACAGAGCTGAGGCGCGGGCTCTCAGCTAGGGGTTGCCATAAACTGTGATCCGCAGCCCAGTCGGGCCACTGCTCCTCCAGCAGGGACCCAACAAGTGGCAGATCCGGGGAGATTCCCATTCCTCCCCTGGGAGGACCGGCGCGGAAGCGCACCGCAGGGATCTGCTGGGTTTGGAGACCACATGGGGTTGGGTGCCAGACATAGAAATGATCAATCACAGGCCGGGTGAGCACGGAGTGCGGCCGGAGACCGGGGAGACGGGAGTGATTCACTGCTTTTCTCTGTGGGCGCACTGAGGAGCGGGGCCCCGAGTTCTCAGCTCCTCCGGGCGGAGATTGGGAGGCCACCATTTTCACCCTGGTCCTCCAAAGCTGTACCGAGAGCTTGCAGGGAACAAAAGCTCCTGAGAGCACACAGGAGCAGCTTGCTTAGCCCGGACTCACAAGGGCGGGGCAATTCCGCCTCCGGCAAAGACATTTGGGAACCACAGCAACAGGCCCCTCCCCCAGAAGATCAGCACGAACAGCCAGCAAGCTAAGACCAAGTTTACCGATCAAGGAGAACGGGAGAACTCCAGCCCTAGGGGAATACTGCACATAGAATTCATGGCTTTTTTACCACAATTCATTAGTTTTTCAAAGTTAATTTTTTTAACTGTTTTTTTAAATTTTTCTTTTTCCCTTTTTCAAAGAACATCTTATCAATCCCTTTTTTAAAAAAACATTTTTTATTTTTTTTTTAGAGTCATATTTTTATCCCTTCATAGTAGTCACTCTTATTTTTGGAACATATATATAAATTGTTCTCTCTTTAAAATTTGAGATACAATTTCTTCTAACAGATCAAAATATACCCTAAATCACTAGTGTATGGCTTTGTTCTACTCTTCTGCCTGATCACATTCTCTCCCTTTTTTTGTTTTTTTCTTTTTTCTTTTTCTTTTTAAATCTTCTTCTTTCTTTTTAAAAACAACTTCTTATCTTATCAATTCCTTTTATAAAATCTTTTATAATTTTCATCTTTACAGTCATCTGCCATCGCTTCATTGTATCAACCCTTATTTTGTACATATATAAGTCTTTCTTCCTTTAAAATTTTAGCAGGCACTTTCTTCTAACAGACCAAAATATGCCCAAAAGCTAGTGTGTGGCACTGATCAATACACTAGCCTGATCATATTTGATCATATTTTTTGTTTGTTTGTTTTGTTCTGTTTTTGTTTGTTTTTATCTTTTTCTTTTTCCTTTTTTTTTTCCCTCTTCTTTCTTTCCCTTACTTGTCCCCTGGTTTCAGGTCTTTTCGAATTTGTATAGAGTATATTTGCTGGAGACGTTGTTAACCTGTTAGCATTCTGGTCTCTCATTCATCTGTTCTCCTCTGGGCAAAATGACAAGACAAAAAAATCACCTCAGCAAAAAGAACAAGAGGTAGTACCGTCTGCCACGGACCTACTCAATACTGACATTAGTACGATGTCAGACCTAGACTTCAGAATCATGACTTTAAAGATACTAGCTGGGCTTGAAAAGAGTGTGGAAGTTATTAGAGAAACCTTTTCTGGAGAAATAAAAGAACTAAAATCTAACCAAGTCGAAATCAAAAAGGCTATTCATGAGGTGCAATCAAAAATGGGGGCACTAACTGCTAGGATAAATGAGGCAGAAGAAAGAATCAGCGATATAGAAGACCAAATGATGAAAAATAAAGAGGCTGAGAAAAAGAGAGACAAACAACTACAGGATCACGAGGGCATAATTCGAGAGATAAACGATACGATAAGATGAAACAACATTAGAATAATTGGGATCCCAGAAGAAGAAGAAAGAGAGAGAGGGGCAGAAGGTATATTGGAGCAAATAATAGCAGAGAACTTCCCTAATGTGGGGAAGGAAACAGACATCAAAATCCAGGAGGCACAGAGAACCCCTCTCAAAATCAATAAAAATAGGTCAACACCCCGACATCTAATACTAAAACTTACGAGTCTCAGAGACAAAGAGAAAATCCTGAAAGCAGCTCGGGAGAAGAGATATGCAACCTACAATGGTAGAAACATTAGATTGGCAACAGACCTATCCACAGAGACCTGGCAGGCCAGAAAGGACTGGCATGATATCTTCAGAGACGAAACGAGAAAAATATGCAGCCAAGAATACTTACCCAGCTAGGCTGTCATTGAAAATAGAAGGAGAGATAAAAAGCTTCCAGGACAAACAAAAACTAAAGGAATTTGCAAACACAAAACCAGCCCTACAAGAAATATTGAAAGAGGTCCTCTAAGCAAAAAGAGAGCCTAAAAGCAGCATAGATCAGAAAGGAACACAGACAATATACAGTAACAGTCACCTTACAGGCAATACAATGTCACTAAATTCATACCTTTCAATAGTTACCCTGAATGTAAATGGGCTCAATGCCCCAATCAAAAGACACAGGCTATCAGATTGGATTAAAAAACAAGACCCATCAATATGCTGTCTGCAAGAGACTCATTTTAGACCCAAAGACACCCCCAGATTGAAAGTGAGGGGGTGGAAAACTATGTACCATGCTAATGGACACCAAAAGAAAGCTGGGGTGGCGATCCTAATATCAGACAAATTAGATTTTAAAACAAAGACTGTAATAAGAGATGAGGAAGGACACTATATCCTACTTAAAGGGTCTATCCAACAAGAAGATCTAACAATTGTAAATATCTATGCCCCTAACGTGGGAGCAGCCAATTATATAAGGCAATTAATAACAAAATCAAAGAAACACATTGACAACAATACAATAATAGTGGCGGACTTTAACAGCCCCCTAACTGAAAAGGACAGATCATCTAAGCAAAAGATCAACAAGGAAATAAAGACTTTAAATGACACACTGGACCAAATGGACTTTACAGACATATTCAGAACATTCCATCCCAAAGCAACAGAATACACATTCTTCTAGTGCCCATGGAACATTCTGCAGAATTGATCACATCCTAGGTCACAAATCAGGTCTCAACCGGTACCAAAAGACTGGGATTATTTCCTGCATATTTTCAGACCACAAAGCTTTGAAACTAGAACTCAATCACAAGAGGAAAGTCGGAAAGAACTCAAATACATGGAGGCTAAAGAGCATCCTACTAAAGAATGAATGGGTCAACCAGGAAATTAAAGAAGAATTAAAAAAATTCATGGAAACCAATGAAAATGAAAACACAACTGTTCAAAATCTTTGGGATACAGCAAAGGCAGTCCTGAGAGGAAAGTACATAGCAATACAAGCCTTTCTCAAGAAACAAGAAAGGTCTCAAATGCACAACCTAACCCTACACCCAAAGGAGCTGGAGAAAGAAGAGCAAATAAAGCCTAAACCCAGCAGGAGAAGAGAAATAATAAAGATCAGAGTGGAAATCAATGAATTAGAATCCAAAAGAACAGTTGAACAGATCAACGAAACTAGGAGCTGGTTCTTTGAAAGAATTAACAATTTTGATAAACCCCTGGCCAGACTTATCAAAAAGAAAAGAGAAATGACCCAAATCAACAAAATCATGAATGAAAGAGGAGAGATCACAACTAACACCAAAGAAATAAAAACAATTATAAGAACATATTATGAGCAACTCTATGCCAGCAAATTAGATAACCTGGAAGAAATGGGTGCATTCCTAGAGATGTATCAACTACCAAAATTGAACCAGGAAGAAATAGAAAACCTGAACAGACCTATAACCACTAAGGAAATTGAAGCAGTCATCAAAAACTTCCCAACAAACAAAAGCCCAGGGCCAGATGGCTTCCCAGGGGAATTCTATCAGACATTTAAAGAAGAATTAATACCTATTCTCCTGAAAGTGTTCCAAAAAATAGAAATGGAGGGAAAACTTCCAAACTCATTTTATGAGGCCAGCATTACCTTGATCCCCAAACCAGACAAAGACCCCATAAAAAGGAGAATGACAGACCAATATCCTTGATGAACATGGATACAAAAATTCTCACCAAAATACTAGCCAATAGGATCCAACAGTACATTAAAAGGATTATTCACCACAACCAAGTGGGATTTATCCCTGGGCTGCAAGGCTGGTTCAACATCCGCAAATCAATCAACGTGATACAATACATTAACAAAAGAAAGAACAAGAATCATATGATCCTCTCAATAGATGCAGAAAAAGCATTTGACAAAGTACAGCATCCTTTCTTGATCAAAACTCTTCAGAGTATAGGGATAGAGGGTACCTACCTCAATATCATAAAAGCCATCTATGAAACAACTACAGCGAATATCATTCTCAACGGGGAAAAGCTGAGAGCTTTTCCCCTAAGGTCAGGAACGCGGCAGGGATGTCCACTCTCACCACTGCTATTCAACATAGTATTAGAAGTCCTAGCCACAGCAATCAGACAACAAAAAGAAATCAAAGGCATCCAAATCGGCAAAGAGGAAGTCAAACTCTCACTCTTTGCAGATGATATGATACTGTATGTGGAAAACCCAAAAGACTCCACCCCAAAACTGCTAGAACTCATACAGGAATTCAGTCAAGTAGCAGGATATAAAATCAATGCACAGAAATCAGTGGCATTCCTACACACCAACAACAAGACAGAAGAGAGACAAATCAAGGAGTCCATCCCATTCACAATTGCACCCAAAACCATAAGATACCTAGGAATAAATTTAACCAAAGAGGCAAAGGATCTGTACTCAGAAAACTATAAAATACTCAGGAAAGAAATTGAAGAAGACACAAAGAAATGGAAAAACGTTCCATGCTGGATTGGAAGAACAAACCTTGTGAAGATGTCAGTGCTACCTAGAGTAATCTACACATTCAATGCAATCCCCATCAAAATACCATCCACCTTTTTCAAAGAAATGGAACAAATAATCCTAAAATTTGTATGGAACAAGAAGAGACCCCAAATAGCCAGAGGAATCTTTAAAAAGAAAAGCAAAGCTGGCGGCATCACAATTCCGGACTTCCAGCTCTATTACAAAGCTGTCATCATCAAGACAGTATGGTACTGGCACAAAAACAGACACATAGATCAATGGAACAGAAAAGAGAGCCCAGAAATGGACCCTCAATGCTATGGTCAACTCATCTTTGACAAAGCAGGAAAGAATGTCCAATGGAAAAAAGACAGTCTCTTCAACAAATGGTGTTGGGAAAATTGGACAGCCACCTGCAGAAGAATGACACTGGACCATTTCCTTACACCACACACAAAAATAGACTCCATATGGTTGAAAGACCTAAACGTGAGACAGGAGACCATCAAAATCCTAAAGGAGAACACAGGCAGCAACCTCTTCGACCTCAGCCACAGCAACTTCTTCCTAGAAACATCGCCAAAGGCAAGGGATGCCAGGGCAAAAATGAACTATTGGGATTTCATCAAGATAAAAAGCTTTTGCACAGCAAAAGAAACAGTCCACAAAACCAAAAGACAACCGACAGAATGGGAGAAAATATTTGCAAATGACATATCAGATAAAGGGCTAGTATCCAAAATCTATAAAGAACTTATCAAACTCAACACCTAAAGAACAAATAATCCAATCAAGAAATGGGCAGAAGACATGAACAGACATTTTTCCAAAGAAGACATCCAAATGGCCAACAGACACATGAAAAAGTGCTCAACATCGCTCGGCATCAGGGAAATCCAAATCAAAACCTCAATGAGATACCACCTCCCACCCGTCAGAATGGCTAAAATTAACAAGTCAGGAAACGACAGATGTTGGTGGGGATGTGGAGAAAGGGGAACCCTCCTACACTGTTGGTGGGAAGGCAAGCTGGTGCAACCACTCTGGAAAACAGTATGGAGGTTCCTCAAACAGTTGAAAATAGAGCTACCATACGATCCAGCAATTGCACCACAGGGTATTTCCCCCAAAGATACCAATGTAGGGATCCGAAGGGGTACGTGCACCCCAGTGTTTATAGCAGCAATGTCCACAATAGCCAAACTGTGGAAAGAGCCAAGATGTCCATCAACAGATGAATGGATAAAGAAGAGGTGGTATATATACACAATGGAATATTATGCAGCCGTCAAAAGGAATGAGATCTTGCCATTTGCAACGACATGGATGGAACTGGAGGGTGTTATGCTGAGTGAAATATGTCAATCAGAGAAAGGCATGTATCATATGACCTCACTGATATGAGGAATTCTTAATCTCAGGAAAAAAACTGAGTGTTGCTGAGTGGTGGGGGGTGGGAGGGATGGGGTGGCTGGATGATAGACATTGGCGAGGTTATGTGCTATGGTGAGCACTGTGACTTGTACAAGACTGTTGAATCATAGATCTGTAATTCTGAAACAAATAACGCAAGATATGTTAAGAAAAAAGAAAAAGAAGAAGATAGCAGGAGGGGAAGATTGAAGGCGAGTAAGTCGGAGGGGGAGACGAACCATGAGAGACGATGGACTCTGAAAAACAAACTGAGGGTTCTAGAGGGGAGGAGGGTGGGGTGATGGGTTAGCCTGGTGATGGGTATTAAGGAGGGCACGTTCTGCGTGGAGCACTGGGTGTTATGAACAAACAATGAATCGTGGAACACTACATCAAGAACTAATGATGTAATGTATGGTGATTAACATAACAATAAAAAATTAAAAAAAAAAAGAAGTAGATAGACAACCGGATGGTGTTCAGTCACTGAGACCTTTTACTGACCCACTTGTTCTAATTTTGTTAGTATGTTTATTTTAGGGGCTGGGTAGAAGGCAGTAAATGGAGAATAAAGTTTTGATTTTACAGAAAAAAAAAAACAAAACAATCCCAAGCTTAAGGACAGTGTAAAAAAGACTTAACCAATGCTTCTCAAAATTTTAGAGTTTATTAAAAGCAAGTATGAGAAACTATCACAGTTCAGAGGAGCTAAGGAGTTCCGGCAACTAAATGTAATGTGGTGTCCTTGATAAGAACCTGGAACAGAAAAAAAAAAAAAAAATAGGTAAAAACTAAGGAAATCCCCATAATACGTGCACTTTCGGTGGTAATAATAATTTACCAACATTGTATCATTAATTATGACAAATGTATCATGTTAATGTAAGATATTAACAGTAAAGGAAGCTAGTTATGGAGTACATGGAAGCTCTCTTAACTGCACCTTCAACTTTCCTGTAAATTTCCTATAAATCTAAAATTGTTTTGGTGTGCCTGGGTGGCTCAGTCTATTAAGCGTCTGCCTTCATCTCAGGTCATGATCTCAGGGTCCTGGGATCGAGCCCCACGTCAGGCTCCCTGCTCAGCAGGGAGTCTGCTTCTCCCTCTCCCTTTGTCCCTCCCCCTTCTCGTGCTCTCTCTCACTCTCTCTCTCTCAAATAAATAAAATCTTTTTTAAAAATTGTTCTAAGAATCAGAGTCTATTAAACGATTTTTTAAAACTACCCCATTCAAAAAAACTATAAAGCATATAGTTTTTTTCTTTGCAGTGAAAATTAAAAACATTATTAATATTGATGATGGACTAGAATGTGGACAAGTAGGGGGCATTTATTATCATACTGGCAAGTATCTAAATTGAAAAAAATAAGTACCTAAATTGATAGAGCATTTCTGAAGAACAATTTATGATATTAAAGGAAAGACAACAAAAACTTCAGTGATGAACAAAATGAGCCCTAAGTTTGTTTATGTTCCATAGGGGAACACCACCAATAGAGAATTTCCTCTAAAAGGAATTAGGTTTCTAGTTGCTACAAAGAGAATGAGGTTTATGGTCTCAGTAGTAATTCATTAAGGATTTTACCTAATAGTGGAAAATGAGTTCATAAATCCATACATAATTAAAACAGGTCTTGTTTATTGGTCAAGACAGAGTCCTCAATTAGGTCCAGTGAGGATCTAGCATAGTAGGGTTGCTGGAACACGTTCGATTGTTTAACACGTAGTTATTTATTAGCTTGGGCTGGGTAGGGCTAGGTGCTGGAAATAAAAAAGAGCCAAATTTGGCTAATGGGTATAGGCTGTGTACAAAACAGTCTCATTTTCTGGTTTTAAATTCCTCCCATATAATTTGCTAGTGTTATGACCTTAGAAAAGTTACTTGCAAAAATATTAGCTGTTGTAAAAATTGTGATCCAAAATTATAGAATGCTCTTATCCCTGGTTATTAATCTATCATTTTTTCCCAGTGCCACCCCAGACTTGCCTTCACACATTATGTGTCAGGCATTTAGAATTATAATTTCTGGATTAAGCTCCACTCTTCTTATCCTCACCTTTGTATGTACTCTTCCTCATGCTAGGAATACACCTGTCCATATGCCTTATTTTATACTCTATTTTTTATAGCAGTTATTATATTATTAAGTTTGTTACTTCTCTATTTTCCCAACTAGGCTGGCTGTTTTTCTGAAGGCAGGCACAAAGTTATACTTTTTTTTTTTTATATGCTTTAACATTCAGAAAAGATCTGTCATGTCGCAGGCACTCGGTAAATATGTACCTCTCTCTCCTGAACGCTGCACTTTAAGCAGTGTTTGTAGATTCTCCATCAGTTCTTAGACCGTGGTTTAACAACTGACATCTAAGTGGTTTGTATAAAGTTAGCCCTAAAAGAACATACAGAGAGGAAACACATCAGATGCACTCGATGTCATTCCTGGTATTTGTTTCCTAGGGATGGCGTAACAGATTACTATAAGCTTGGTGGCTTAAAACAACAGAAATTTATTTGGTCACAGTTGTGGAGAACAGAAATCTAAAATCAAGGTGTCAGGAAGGGCACACTCTCTCTGTAGGTGCTAGGGGAGAATCCTTCCTTTTCTCTTTTAGTTTCTAGAAGCTCCCGGTGTTCCTTGACTTGGGGCTGCGTGACACCAGCCTTCACCTCCTCCCCTGTGTGTCTCCTATTTTTATAAGGAAACTTGTCTTTTAATTTAGGGGCCAACCGGTTAATTTAAGGTGATCTCTTCTCAAGATCCTTAACTTAGTTACATCTGCAAAGACCTTTTCTCCAAATAAGGTCACATACACAGGTACCAAGTATTAGGACTTGGATATAGTGTTTTGGGACTACAGTTCAATATCCCCTCAAGGCAAGGTCCAGCTGCATGTTGCTGGATGTCTGAAAACACATTTGGATGAGGGAGTTACAAGGTGAGAGGTAATATTACTATCAAGCCAAAAATAAGCGGAACCAATATTTTAAATGTTGTACTGCCTTCTATATTGTTTTCAATAATATGCTAAATTTAAAATTAACTTATTTTATAAATTAAAATGTGCTCAGGTTTTAGGGTAAGAGGGGTCACTAAGGAATCATCTTATAATTAAATACTTGTGTGGATAAAGAAGATGTGGTGTATATATACACACACACTGTGTATGTGTATATGTGTGTGTGTACACAATGGAATATTACTCAACCACAAAAAAGAATGAAATCTTGCCATTTGCAACAAGAGGGATGGAGCTAGAGAGTATCATGCTAAGTGAAATAAGGCAGTCAGAGAAAGGTAAATACCAGATGATTTCATTCATATGTGGAATTTAAGAAACAATCATGGCGGGGGGAAGAGAGGGGTAAACTAAGAAACAGACTCTTAACTATAGAGAACAAACTGATGGTTTAAATAAGTGATGGGGATTGAGGAGTGCACTTGTGATGAGCACTGGATGTTGTATGGAAGTGATGAGTCACTAAATTCTACACCTGAAACTAATATTACATTGTATGTTGACCAACTGGAATATAAATAAAAACTTAAATATTTGTGAAACATTTTATAAAACTATCAAGGTTTTCACTATTTTAAAAGTTTACTATCTTATAATCAACTTTAGTCAATGTTCTCTATTATACAGGCATAGATACTTTAATAATACATATGTATCAAGCTATATATATTTTAATAAAATGGAAAGAATAAAATCTAAAATGACTGACCTCTATGATACCTGAGCCTTTTTTGTTTTCCCTCTTTGTGGTTGTGGTTGCTTTTTGTCAGTAGGCCTTAATTTCATTGAAAATACTGGTGAATATCAACTAAATTAGCTCTCATAAATCAAACCTTAATGGACAACTACTTCATGTGCTTAATTTAATTCAAATTTAACAAATATAAACTCCATAATATAGATTCATGCATATTATATATATATTTCTTTTTTTTTACTTTTGTTTCTTAGATGTCTTCCTGGATTTTCTGGGCAGTTTTGTAAAAATACAAATAAATGTTCTTCATCACTATGTCTAAACAGTGCAAAGTGCGAAGATCACATCAATGGATATATTTGCAAGTGTCAACAAGGTAATTATTGAAAAAATTATAATCATGCATACTTGATACATTTACAAAATATACGCTTATGTATGTGTAAGTGTGTATAATACGAATTTGACGATAGACTCCACCAATAATGTTTGTTATCAACTAAGTTTTAAGCAATGAGCATACTTTAAAAATATGCAATGGATGTTCTGTGATACTAGAAAGGTACCGTATCACTTAGGCTATCGGCAAGAAATCCTAGTGCTTAGAGTATATCTCACTACAGGTATTTTCTACATTTATGTAAACTTCATAATCCTGATCTTTATGTCCGTTGTGCCTGGCACACAGCAAGTCCTTTGTGAATGTTAATTCTTATTAATATTGACATTATTATTACCTCCAACAATGGTCAGTACAGAGATAGACAAGCTGAGTAAACTGATTTCATTCAGGGAATAAGTTTTCATTAATAATTGGTATTTTGGCCATTTCTGCCGTGGTCATATTCTCTTTAAGTATACATTGATATAATGGGGCGTCTGGGTGACTCAGTCAGTTAAGTGTCTGCCTTTGGCTCAGGTCGTGATCCCAGGGTCCTGGGATCAAACGCCCTGTTGGGCTCCCTGCTCAGCAAGGAGCCTGCTTCTCCTTCCCCTTCTGCCTGCCACTCCCCCTGCTTATGCTCTCTCTTTGTCAACTAACTAAATAAATAATGCTTTTGAAAAGTAATATTGATATAAACAATTTGTGTCCATGCTTATTTTTCCCTCTCTTTCTTCTAGCTTTCTAACTTTGCAGATTTGTTGTATTCTTCCAGTGTCTTCTGTCACTCATCTTATCCTCAGCATTCAGGTCCATCTACCCAAAGGAGATAGTGAATGCCTGAATTTCCTTGAGAAAGAATAATCTCTCAGTAATATATGTAGGGTATATTTTTGGTCACCAGAAAAGAATTCTATTTACAGACTCCACCGAAGATTTGAGACAGCTTGTGGATACCCCAGGGTTTTGGGTTTCTGGTAATTTGGGTCCCCTGAGGGAATAACAGCCAGGCAGCCATGTGGGTATTAGGACTTCTGTTGTATATGTGAAGTTATACAAACTAGTGAACTCATATCAACTCAGTATCATTGACAGGTTGTTGACAAGTTCAACAGTCACTCAGTGCACTCCTCTGTTTTGGAATACCCCATACTGATACTAGGTTTTATTTGGTCAGATAGAACATAGGAAAACACTTCTACCTGAATGTTGAAATAGCCACCTCTACATAAAACTGTAACTCTTGCAGATAAAAGAAGTGGAATAGACATTGCAATTCTCTGATATAAAAAATGTATGCAATGAATATAACCCTACAAAGACAATGAAGGAACAAAGCATGTATATAAATCATTTTTGCCATATCAATATATATAATTGCTAGACTCATTTTTTTCCAGCAATAAATATATCTTACCATTGCTAGGTTGGTCTTGATGCTCCATGTTAAGATTTAACTTACTTTAGATTCATTTGGAAGCATGGAGCCGTTCTGAAGCAGGTGCAGCATTCAAATGAAGCCCCATTCTGAATGCTACTCATCAGCCCATAGTGGAAAGTGGAAGACCTCAAATGCTTATTGTTAGATGTTAATCATAACTTGTTGGTACTTTTGACTTAAGCCTGAGATTCCTCGCAGTCTAGTCACAAGAGCAAAATCCAAGTAAGCAACAAACCAAACAAATTCTTAGAAAATGCTATAGACATCCTCCCAGACCCTTTCCCAGCTCCCAAGGGCTCTTTCCAGCCAAGGCTCTTAATCATACCAACATATCCTCCCCAAAAAGTTATTTAAGGAATAATCGTGCTCTTGAAGATTACCCCTCATCCCTTTCTCATTTTCCCTATTAACATATTTAGCTGGGTTTTTTTAATTTGTACAGTAAAATTTACTCTCCAGCATGTGGGTCTTTAGTTATGACAAATGCATGAAGTTGCGTAACTGCTACCACAGCCAGTCGTGGAACCGCCATCCTCCAAAATGTGCTCATGCTACCCTTTTCCTCACCCTCAACATAAATTGACTTTGACATAATTCTAATTATTTTTTTTACAATTTTTGTCCTTGAAAATCTACCCATTGTTGAGATCTTCGTTGTGTTCTAAATTTCAGATTCTAAAAGCCAAATGTGGGGGGACTTCAGCCTACATATGTTTAGGAAATTATAATTACATAACAATACTAGCACATGGACACCATGCTCTTTTATGTGTATTGACTCATTTAGCTTTTATAACATCCTTATGAAAAATGTACTATTATTACCTCCTTTTTCCAATGAGGAAATGGAGTCCAGATTCTTTGGGTAATCTCCCATAGCACATTAGGGTCAAAGCTGAGATTCAGAGCCAGGAAGTCTGGCCTGGTGTTACACACTCATTTCTTATGCTCCCCAAAGAAGGACCTTCACTGAATAGCAACTTCCCATAAAGTTTCAGTCATGCTAGATGAATAAGTTCTAGAGATCTAGTGTACAACATTGTGCCTATGGTTAATAGCACTGTATTATACACGTAACATTTTGCTAAAGGATAGATATTATCCTAAATGTTCTAACTAGAATAAAAATAAATAAAATTGACAACCATTTTAAAAAAAGACCTTTACCGGTAAGATCCATCAGGGTTTTGCAGCTTAGATGTTAGCAATTCTAACCACTATGAGATTTCTTTAAGAAAGTTGCTCACCCACATCTGTCTGATTATCTCCTAAAGAGCTTGATAAGCAAAAACTGAGGAACTTTCCACTTTTCTGTGTAATTCAAAACAACTTGCACTTTCCCAAATGTCATAAAAAGACACAAAGGCTGATTCATTTGGTTTACACAAATCTACCCCTCTTTTATCCATGGAGGAAACCAGCCTTAAATAATGTTGATAATTCCCAGGCTCTGGTCTAAATCATGCCATCATCCTTACCTTTTACAGTACCTGATAGAAACCTACCTTCACTGTTTACTTCTGTCTTTAAATTAGTTAAGCACTATAAGCTATTGCCGTATTCTGTTTTAATCAGTTGGAAATCTTAAGTTCACATCATGTTGCCAATTATCAGAATTCTCATGTCTTCATGTAACAACTCTTCCACCATGGTGGTAATCTTGGATGGCTCTTCCACTATACCTGGGTTTGTAATTTATCCTTTTTTCTATCCATCTTCTCTACTTGTTAGGCCAAATGGAGGTGTAAGACATTTGCGATATTCTGAACAGAACACAGTTTGAAAAATTAAATGCCAGTTTGCTCACTAGATATATCTGTAAAATGCAACTGAAATTTAAATTTGATATAAGTAGGCTAGAAGACACTCTAAATGTTATTTAGTTTTGTGCCACCAAATCCCATCCCAGAGGTTGTATTCTTTTTCTTCTTATTATTATTATGTTATGTTAGTCACCATACATTACATCATTAGTTCTTGATGTAGTGTTCCATGATTCATTGTTTGTGCATAACACCCAGTGGTCCATGCAGAACGTGCCCTCCTTAATACCCATCACCAGGCCAACCCATCCCCCCACCCCCTCCCCTCTAGAACCCTCAGTTTGTTTCCTGGAGTCCATAGTCTCTCACGGTTCGTCTCCCCCTCCGATGTCCCCCCCTTCATTTTTCCCTTCCTTCTCCTAATGTCCTCCATGCTGTTCCTTATGTTCCACAAATAAGTGAAACCATATGATAATTGACTTCTAATGGATCCTCACAGCATCTTCCGCACATATTGAAAAGTACAATCCATTTATAATGCCGGCCAAAGTTGTGTAATCACAGACAGGACCATAGTTAGCACAAGCCCCTCCCCTCTCTGTAGATTGTTAAACACTTTCCTCCAAGCTAACTAGGTGCAGTGCTGTACAAAGTTGATCTCAGAACACACTCATCCTCTCTGCATGAGATCATTGTGCAGGTTACAAGCTGAACAGCATTCAGGACAGTCCTGATGACAGAGCTCATCCTCTGCCTATGTAGTGAATTCAATGGCTAGTAAACTTATTTCCATGAAAGTATTAATACAAGCATTCAGATTATTTTATGAAGTAAAACACACTTACTTCTGTTTTAGCCTCAATAGTCACATTTATAATGTTAAATAAAAATGTTTAACACTCAGTAAGTGAAACCACAGTCATCCCATTAAAATCAAATTGAAAGTGAAGAGGACAATCTCTGTATTGGAAATGTGAATGCTTCACCCAGAGCTGTTCTCAGTCCCTGGGGCAGTCACCAGGCCCACACACTTTTTATACTCAGGAGGGATGTAATAGTGTTTATATAGGTGATGATATAAACTTGGGTACACATTTTGCTCTTAAAATAATATTATTCATTTTGAAACAGAAATGCTGCATCATCCTTGGGGCAAGGAAACACAGAAACAAACATAGATAGTGTTGGCCATGAGTGCTCACAGTTTTTAAGTCAGGGGTATGACTTTTGTATTCAGAACGGAGGAGATACATAATGATCTTTCTTTTTAATCAAGACACATGCAAAGTGAAATAATCATTAATATGAAATAAAGAGTGTATGCTATCGTATTTTCGTGAAGATTTAGATGTAAAAAAATAAATTCTACATATACTAGAGTTAGACTAAGAAAAAATAATTTTAATTTACATCATTCAATTACTGGATAATACATTAACTAGTAAGACAGAATCATTGTAGGCTTAGGTTTAATTTTACTTTATTTCCCCAGATTAGATGCAAATCACTTGGTGCTGAGAGGGAAAAGGAAATGAAAGTAAAATATATAAATCTTTCAAATAATGACTTTTATTTTCATCAATAAGTTCAAACTATTATAACTGCTATGTTATGGCAGAGAATGGTAGTATTAAAAATGGTCAGTGTTTCTAATTGTAGAAGTATTAAAAACCATTTTGCTATTAACTTAAAATTAGTCTAATTTGTTCTTATTTTTAATTTGACATTTAAATTTTTTATTTTATACCCTCGTTATTTGATCTGATTTATTCTGTAAGCATTTATTTAATTCCTATTGTGTATGAAATATTAGATTAGTACTATAAGTTTAACACCATAAAGATTTTATTATTTTTCTGGGTTGCTAATGAAAACTTCTGGTGTCTTGATTTTTAACCACCAAACAGTATTTTCTGAATGTCTGGTAACGTTATTGCCAATGGATATCAAACCTACTTGGGATTCAAAGGATGTTTTCTTCTTCTCTGCTTCTAAACCTTTTTTTAAAAAAAAAAAAAAACCTTACTGACTGAATTTTAATTTGTCTGTTTTATATTCCCTTATTCTCCTCCCCTTTTTTATCATCATCTTGCTCACACCACTACAAGGACATCATCTTACTGATTTATTTTGTTATTATTTTTTTACAAGCCCCCTCCTGACAAAACTAGTGAAAAAGCATTGTTTACATACATGAACTCTTTCCTCTGACAGCACAATACCATGTGGTACTCAAAGAAGCAAGGTGATGAGCAAAGAACATCTGGAATCTGGGAAGAATAAAGTTCAATTCCCAGCTTTGTGACCTGGTCACTTGGGGATCTTTAACATTATTATAAAAACCCTCTGATTCTCAGCTTCCTGATAAAATTGTAGGGGGAAAATTACCTTAAAATTTGTAAGGCACTAAATGTAGAACTATAGTTAAGATATTTTATTTTGGTCTGAGGCAACCTGAGCCCATTAGCCCATGTAAATTTTATTTAACTTTTCAAAGTATCTGTTTTTTCACTCACAAAATTGGAAAATAAACTCATTCACAGAGTTTGTTCAGCAAGGCATCAGGAACAAATAATAGTAACCAACATTTCTAAAAACTTATTATATTCTATGGCTAGTAATTAGTACAGATCATTTCATTCAAATCTCACAACAAGTTCCATAAACTTATGAAGTATGTACATTGTTATTTTCATTTTGCAAGGGCTTTGGAAGATCTTATGACTCGTCTCAGCTTTCACAGCAAGTAGCAAGACTCTGGTGCTTGTGAATATATCACCTCCACCAAAAATGTAAAAAATAAAAGCGAATTTTGTTCATTATTTTTTACATTGCTAGTTTCTACCTCCCTTCATTACCCCCACCCTATTCTTCCTTAATACGTATTAAGAAGCTATAAGAATTTTGAATTCAAAGACGGGTTCCCTGGAAGAAAGTCCAAATCTAATCCAATTACGTGTGTGTGTGTGTGTGTGTGTGTGTATAATTGCATATATATTATATATGTTAAGTATATATTCATTATATATATAAAATATATATTAAACATCTTATCTTTTCTAGCAGCAAAATAAAAGGTTATAAATTGTTTTCCACTGCCCCTTAGTAACCCAAAGCCCAGATTTTTGAGATAACAGACTCAAACTATGATCAATCTTTGTGTTAAAACATTTTTTGTTATATGTTTCAAATATACATCTTTATAATTCAACATCTGTATACACTACAAAATGATCATTACCACAAGTCTAGTTACCACCCATCACCATACACTTGACTCCCTTCACCCATTCTGCCCACCCACAACCCCTTTCCTGTCTTTACCAGTAGTCTTTTCTTTATGAGTTTTTGTTTTATTTCCCTTGTTCATTTGTTTTGTTTTGTGTTTAATTCCACATGAATGGAAATCATACTGTATTTGTCTTTCTCCATTTGACTTTGCTTAATAGGTCTATTACTAAACCCAAGTTCAGCTGCCAGTCCCTTGAAAGTTCTTTATTCAAGAGAGGAGTTTTTGATTGGAAAGGAACTTGAGCTTTATTCAGGAGGCCAGGAACCTGGGGAGAAGGCAGACTTTTGTCCAAAAGCCAACTCTGAGGTTTCTGCCTGGCCCAAGGGCTTTTACAGAAGTTTGGGGAAGAGACAAACCATGAGAGACTATGGACTCTGAGAAACAAACTGAGGGTTCTAGAGGGAAGGGCGTTGGGGGGATGGGTTAGCCTGGTGGTGGGTATTAAAGAGGGCACGTTCTGCATGGAGCACTGGGTGTTATACTCAAACAATGAATCATGGAACACTACATCAAAAACTAATGATGTAATGTATGGTGATTAACATAACATAATAAATAAATAAATAAATAAATAAATAAATAAATAAATAAAAAACTAACGATGTAATGTATGGTGATTAACATAACATAATAAAATAAAAAAGATAGAGAGGGTCTTGTTTATATTTTCTATTTATCTGTTTAACATTTTCAACTGATGGAAAACAGTTACAATAAAAGTTTTATATCCTTCTCTGGTGGTCCTAAAAAAAAAAAAAAGATGTTTAGGGAAGTTAATCAGCAAAAGGAGTACAGTGGCCCACAACATTTCTTGATTTCATGCAGACTCGATGGTGCCAGCTACATACATTATCTCGGTGCTCCAGAGTTGAGCAAAGAGGGTGCAGTTTGTATTTCATGATGTGCGGGAGGACTCTGTTCTTTTCAGCAAAGGAGGGCAAGGTGTGCAGATACGCAAAGGGGGGTTAACAAAGTCATCTGGGTTACCTAGAAAAAGAAAAAAACGTTTTGCTAAAAATAGCTAGGCTAATCAAAAAGCCTAGTGGCTTTGAACAGACTTGCTGGCTTCTGTGGCCTGGGAAGTTTCTGGTCCTTCACTCCTCAAGCCCAGGGGTCTGCAAATCTCAAAGAAAGTAAATTAGTTCTGTCACAGATCAAGGGACTTAAGTCAGCAAGTAAGGAGTGTGTTAACTTGAATTAAGTTAACTCTTAGGACTGGTTGGAGTGCCTTTATGGGTTCATCCTTGACCTCATTCTTCTTTATGGCTAAGTTGTATCCCCTTGTATAAATATACCACATATTCTTTAACCATTCATCTATCTATTTTAATGGCTATGATTGGCACTCAGCATCCATTCCTGTCTACTCTGGTTTCTGAATTACAGAGACAAGAAAACAAAAAACTACAATATCTAGATTCCTTTGAAGCTGATGTTGTGCATATAAATTGAGTTCCACCTATAATAAACATATCTGAAATCTAGAGGATCTAGTGGAAATCATTTCTAGATGTCTTAGCAATTTCAGCTGGTGGGTAGGGTCATGGACATGTGAAATTTTCTGAGTCTCTGACTTTGTATTAAAATTCAGAACTGTCAGGAATGGCAGTGAGACTCTGCAATCCAGTGTCTAGTCACTAGCCTCAGGGTAGGAAGAGACAGCCAGAGAGACCGTGCTGGTGGCTTCCCGGTAATCCAGCTTCCCTCAATTAATGCAGTGAGTTCTTAAATTGAATAATTCTAATGGTGGCTTTTATGTTTCTCAATTTCCTCATTATGGGGGAGGTGGCATCTCCCAGAGAGTCGTATCTGTGGTTTTTGGAGTTACTCCTACAGCCCTTCCTTCTAATAATTTTGTAAATGTCTTGTTCTCTGTTTTTAAGACTCTTTTTGCTTAAATACCTAGAGTGGTTTCTGTTTCCTGTGCTAAATCTTAACTAACTTATTTTCTATCCTAGTTTGTTGTTTTTGACCAAGATATCCTTAATGTTCCTCTCTGCTTAACTACACGTTAGGCAGTCTTCATGACTCCAGGCCCCTGACCTCCCTTTCTTTAGAGCATTTACTTTAGAAAACTTGTTACTGTAACTTTTTTCTCTGCCTCTTTGAGATGTAAACCTTTCAGCCTCTTGCCAATTTTACAACCCAGAAATGTCTTTTTCAAGCACCTGGAAGTCATCCCTCTGAAATGTAATTACGGAAGGAGATAGGTTCCCCACCCCACCCCCCATCAGGCTCTGTGGGAAGCTAGGAGCCTACTGTCAATAAGTGACAGCTATCAAACAAAGATGTCCTCAGAACATTGACCAAGACCAACCTCCCCCCAGCCCAATATCCTCCAGTATTTTCCCATTAACTCACTCCAGCTTTTGAAAATTCTCCCACCTGCTTTTGGTTCAGTGCAGTTAAATTCAATCTCTTTCCCCCCGTCTCAATAATCTCTCTCTTCCTTACTGGAATACTCTTGAATAAAGTCTTCCTTGTCTTTTTAACTACGATGATTTTTTTCTTTCACGGTTCCCATCTTATGGCTTAAAGTTTTATAATGTCCTTCATAGTATTAGAAGCAAGAAGAAAACTACGTCATCATTTTTGATTGTTTAAACTATATTGTGAATTGTTTTATTCCATCAAAAGAATATACAATCAAACAACACTTATTTTATAAAATAATATAATAAACATTTGTGTACCTCCCATTTGCTTCAGGGAATAAAATTCCAGCCTCTTCTGTAGTCCTCACTGAACACATTAATATTACCCCACCACACAGTGACTGTTCTGAACTTTATATTTAACATTCCCTTAGTGTTCCTTAGAGCTTTATTATATATGTGTACATCTCTAAGCAATGTTACTAAGTTTGTATGTATTTGGACTTTTATAAGAATAATCAGAATGTAAGTATTTTTATAGAATATGCTTTTATGCTTAACAGTATATTGTGGGATTCAACCATGTGAGTGACTGGTCATAGTGGCTTTTTATAAGCTCTGCAAAAATATTTTTTCTGTATCACCTTTTATAGCCTCCATAGTAGAGATGCCTACAGAATCAACCTAGCATATGAAAGCATTACAAAGTGAAGAGTCTTGGATGTGGTTTTTGTAAATTTAGTCTTTTGGCAGCTCCTTCTAAGTTTGATCTGGACTCTGCCAAATCTTTTAAACTTGTGTCGTGTTTTTCTTCTTCAACGCTAGATTGCATTAAATCATTTCTAAGCACCCCAGAATACTTATGTAATTGTTCTCTTATAATTTGTCAGGGAAGAACAGTGAGAATAGCTTGCTAAGTAGGAACAAGAATAAGAACTCATCTCCCAATAGCCAGAGTTCAGATTAAATACTGTTGGATAATACATAGAAAAATAAAGTTTATTTATTTTTGTTTTTTTAAAGATATTATTATTTGAAAGAGAGAGACAAAGAGCACATGAACGGAGGTGGGGGTGGTAGGGGCAGAGGAAGAGGGAGAAGCAGACTCCCCGCCGAGCAGGGAGTCTGACATGACCACAGACTGATTTCAGGACCCTGTGATCATGACCTGAACAGAGGCAGACACTTAACCAACTTTAACCAACTGAGTCACCTAGGCGCCCCAGAAAAATAAAGTTTTAAAAGCTAGTAACAGCTGCCTCTGAAAACTTTTTCCCTATGTAGAATAGTGTATTTAAGTTATAGAGCATTATAAATAGATCCTTCATAGAAAAGATTCAATGGTTCCTAAAAAATATTCTTAATGGGTACCTAGTAAACCATAGTTTCGATACTATCTTTTGGGTAGTTTAGCAATGTCGGTTGCTAGGTTGGTGATAAAGTAATGGCAAAAGCCAAAAGCCAAAAAAAAAAAAACAAAAAACAAAAACACACACACAGTGTGTTAGTATGGAAAATTAGATCATTATGTTTAAAGAGAATTCTTATGGCTGATAGTCAGCTGAACATAGACATATTATTTATATTCTATAGAACCACAGCTTAAGGAATACTAAGTGTAAAATGCTACAAGTATTATAAGAAAACATTTAATATCTAGAAAGCTAGAGTAGTTGCTTTCCTTTAGATTTAAAATTCATACTAAATGGAAGTATTGGGGCACCTGGGTGGCTCAGTCTATTAAGCTTCTGCCTTCAGCTCAGGTTATGATCCCAGGGTCCCAGAATCCAGCCCCGCATCGGGCTCCCTGCTCAGCAGAGAGCCTACTTCTCCCTCTCTCTCTGTTGCTCCCCTGTTTGTGCTTGCTCTCTCTCTCTCTCTCTGTCAAATAAATAAAATCTTTAAAAATAAATAAATAAATGGAAGTAGAGAATGTGTTTATTCCATTGCCTTCTATATGTTTATTCCAAGGTAAAATAAAGATATTGGATATGTAAGGTAGAACGGCTCCATAGATATGAGCCAAAACTTTATTTTATAGATGCTTGCTTCCATTTTTACTTAACTATGTAATTTTAGGGCAAATTATTTATCTTCTATAAGTATAATTTTCTCATCTACTGAATAGAGTTTGTAATAATAACTACTTGATAGAATGATTATGAAGATAAACTGTGATAACATATAAAACACCAAGTCCATTTATAACAAATAGTAAGAGTATATATAAACTGTATATATAAGCTATTACTATAATTATTATTAAAAATTGAATATATGCTTTGTGATTGTGTTTAACAGGACGGTCAGGTCATCACTGTGAGAATGAACTTGAGGAGTGCATTTCCAATTTATGTGTTCATGGAATATGCACACAAAATGAACCTGGCTTTGGCTCAACACCTTTATACATATCTGGATTTGTGGTAAAGATTATTGGTGCTTTTGTTGTGATACTTTCTCCTTGTCTTTAAAATTCAGTAAGTAATAGAACATTTTCTGGTGGAAATTAGGTTGGAGAAGTCAATATTAGTGTTTCTCTCTTTCTCTGACTGTACATACTCCTTCTCAGCATTCCCCTTTCCCTTCTTGTCCATTCAACACATGTACCCTCAGCCTTTCCTTTCAGGAGAAAAGCATTCTGATAAATTGATTCACACTAAGGTGCAAGTCACTTAATGTATTGTCCTTTAATGTTTTAATGCATTTGGGAGGAGGATGCCAGTAGAGGAATTACTTAATATTGTCAGAGTCTTGGCAGAACATCTGTTTTGCCCAAGGACATAGCGCTGCTTCCAGAGTTGGGCTCAGAGTATTGTACGTCCAACAAGGATGAATCTGCTTTCTTTGCAAGTCTGGACTGATCTGAACTCCATTAACACTAGAGTGGACTTACCTTGGTAGAAATGTCTCTATTAAAAGATAGCTTCTGACCACTATCTTTATTAAAACTGACCACAGTACATGAATATAGTAAGGGAACAGCAGTTGGCAAGACTGTAATGTCAAGAATTTTAAATGTATATTTACTTATATCATTAAAAGACAAACCGGTCTAAAATGATATAAAGGCTAAGTAGTTAGAGAGGACAATCAGGTGACCCAGTGCAAGATTAAGGAATCAGGCTTAAAGGGAAAGTGAGACCTGCCCAGTGCCTAAGAATGATGCATAAGTATGAATAGAACCAGACCACTCAAAGCTGGAAGATGAGAAGGGAAAGGTCAGAAGCAGAAGTCTCCAGAAGTAGTTAAGGAATTAAATAGAAAAATGGTCAATAACTGTCATCAAAACAAAATAATTTGAGAAAATCTGGGCTTAAATCAGATACTCTTCCCTTTTGAAGGATATTCCCAAGGTTCATTTGTCTGAGAGAGCCTGTCTGAGAGATAAACTAAATCAGAACTGTCACCTTCCTTTTCTAAGAGTCCTCCCCTCCTGGCTTTGCCCCAGGGAAAGGTTTTTCCTAGTGATAGCAGAAGGATGATCTTTGAGGCAGAATTTTAGGCACTCTGACACCTGGGTGTGGGAGGTACTTGGTGACAAGAAATTAATTTTATGATGCCTCAGATTATACCAATAATGGCTTCCTTAAAGAATCAGTAGAAAGAAAAAGACTGAAATAAATCCTTTATTTAACTAAATTCTCCTGCCAGTACAGACTGATATATAGAAATCTAAATAATTGGAAAATAAATGCTCATTTTATATATATATATATATTTTATTGAACGCAAAGAATTTACTGCCAAGTAGACTTAAAATTCCTTTCAGTAGTTAATTCCTGGGATATATGCTTTCACATTGGAATATGAATCAATTAAAACTTATGCTATCTTGGGGCAGCTGGGTGGCTCAGTCAGTTAAGTATCCAACTCATGACTTTGGTTCAAGTCGTGATCCAGGGCCCTGGGATTGAGCCCCGCATAAGGCTCTGCTCTCTATGTGGAGTCAGCTTGAGAGTCTCTCTCTCTCCCTCCACCTCTGCCCCTCACCCCACTTGCACTCCCTCTCTCTCAAATAAATAAAATCTTTAAAAAAAACTTAAAAAAATCAAATCTGAAGGAAAATATTGTATTAGCTCTATTAGTATATATTGAAAATACAAAAATCTTAACAATATGTAGTTTTATAAAACCCCAAGTCTACTAAATGGAAGGAAGTGTTATAGATGTAATAATCTATATTTTAGTAAGGCATTTTGTAAGTTAATTTGAAGTGGATATTTTTAGTTACTCTCTCAAATACCTGAAAGCTAAAATAGAACTTAAAAAACTATCATAAGAGATAATGTCTGCATGAAAAGCTGTAAAGAGATAAAGGAGATCCTATTTTGTTAGTGCATTAGTTATGTTCTAAAATGTGTAAAAAGATAGATAAATTTTGGTTTATTGAAGAAGAATTTAACATTTAAATGTTCTGCATATCACAGGTATTTAAAATTAGATATACTTAAAGGTATACCCTTGAAAAATAGTACATAAATTATTAATTGGAACAAAGAGCAAAATATTTTAAAGAACTATAGGAAAATCAAAGAAAATCTTTAAAGTCTTTGTTGGAATGAGAGAAATATTAGTACCAAGTTAGAATCATAAATATTGAAATAAAAGAATAAAATGAAAAAAAATATTTTGAAAACAGGTATGGCAAATGCATAAGATCACCGAAAAATCACCTTTTAGATTTCTTTTCTCTCTTTTCCAACTAATCCTGAGAGTAAATGGGATATTAAAAAAAAAACAGAATCAGATTCATCATGAAATGTCAAACTTCGTTGGTTTCTTATATTCTTAAAAAAGAATGTCATTCACAGAAAGATATAAAATTTGAGAGAAGCTTAAGAAACAAAGCAGTTAGATGGATTAGAAGACAAGTAAGTTGTGTAAATGTGCGTGTAGAGTTTAGTGAACATGAAAACAGTGGGCATAGAGAATATTGATAATTCACAGAGGATGTAGGTCATGGCATTCTAGCAGCAAAATAGACAGAAAGAGACTAAATATTATATCAATTATCACATTCTAATAAAATATTTAGAATAAATATTTAGAATAAAATACTCACTCTGATAGGCTGTGAGCCTGAGTAGGTATAATTTTAGTATCCCTAAGAGCACAGAATATAATACATATGTTTTTATTTGGTTATCATTGTTGGGGTTGTTTTATAAAAGTCTTAACATATTAATCATAGTTGTTTTAAATTTCTAATCTGATAATTTCAAAATCTCTCCCATATCTGAGTCGGGTTTCTCTTCAAATTGTACTTTTCATCTTGTAGTATGCCTTGTAATTTTATATTTATAGCCAGACATGGTGTGCTGGAAATAAGTAACTGATATAAGTAGATCTTTAGTATAAGACATTTTTTATCTGGCTAGGAGTCAAGCCATGTTTACTGTTGCCATAGATGTCAGAGGCTATATTTTCTCCTGATAGCCCTGTTTTGGTCTCCCCTGTAATCATTGGGTTTTCTTAGGACTTCTTCAATAGACCTGAGATACGCATCTCTTTCAGTTAGAACCCCTTATTATTATAAAGGAGTCCTATTGATGTGGTTAAAGTGTGGAGGGAAGGGAAGCTTTCAATAGTTCTATGATTAGGTCTCAGTCTTTCAGTGACTCTGGGCTGTGACCTTCACATGTGCTTCTCAGTCCCCCTTGCCCTTAGATGTGACAAGAAAGCTGCATGAGGCTAGAATTTCCTTTCTCCCATATTGATTAGGCTCTGGTAAAATTGTTCTCCTCCAGGTCAGGCCTTGTTAAGAGCAAGATAATGTTCTGGGAGTATTTTAAAACAGCTATTCTCTCCCCATAGTGGAAGTGCAGGGGGATTTTTCTCCCATCTTCATTGTGAGAACCTGGTAGAATTCCTGGAGGTAAAACTTATGAAAGTATGAGGATCCCCTACAACTGGACACCTCTGGAGTTCTTAACTCTCAAGGTTGTCCAACTGGACCTCCAGCATTTTGATAGTTACGGTTTGTTTTCCCACCCTGGTACTGGATCCAGCAGTGGTTTCTGCTCCTGAGTTTCTGCTCTGATGAGCTATGATTCTCTGTACCTGCTCAACTGTCCCTCTAATCTGGTAGAGAGCCAGTTTCCCCTGTGACCTCAATTATTGAAAGATCTAAGAAGAGTCCTTGATTTTTAGTTTGTTCAGCTTTTTATGTTTATGAAGAAGGGAGGGATGATTTACAAGCTTCTCACAAGCTGGACCAAAAACCAGAAGTCTTGTGATTGTTTTAAGAATGAAAGGACCTATGAATATATTTAATAAGGAAAATAGATGAATTTTCCTTCATTCATGAAATTCAATGTGTCTTTTAAAAAAATTGATTTCCTTATTCTAATTATGTTTCTCAGGTATCTCACCTCAAATGATTGTTCTGTTTTCCAGAGTTGCTAGAGATTTTAATGGAATGCTTAAAAGATGCCAATTTAGCTGGCAATCAGATTCACCACTAGCATGTAGAAAATAAAAAAAATTATAAGTTATCTTGCACAAATAAGTATACCACTTGATATAGTATCAGATGCAATCTCTGTTAAAGTGCATTGCAATATATCAAATTATTGGGCATATATGAGCATTGGATTTCTGATTATAGTGATACAGTAAAACTTCCAAACTATTAAGGCTTTTACTGAAATAATCTGTATGAATTCTCTTTCCATTAAGTCTGTTTATGTTAACCTAAACTTCTCTCTGGTGTCCTTCTTTTTCAAATAAATCTTCAGAAAGATGCCACATTCTTTCTATGTTCCTTCTATTTAAGTTATTTTAAAAACCCTCACTAATTACATTGTCATATAAAAATGTGAACTCAGCTGTATGTTTGTGAGATTAGAGAAAATTAATATTACTACAATTATTATTTGTTTGATAATAAAGAATAATTTGAGAAGTAAATAGCCACTATGGGATAGGGAGATGGGAATCTAACTTTTTTCTTTATTTCTGAGAATTAATTTTTGGTGGATAACATTAAGGACTTGATAACATTAAGGACTTGAACTCTCAGGTTTTTCTAATGTTTAGAGCTGTGACAATCTCTGACAAACTGATAATTAGTGTGGATAGTTCTTTTTAGCAGATCCAATTGTAAAAGTGAATCAAAACGTTAAAGTACTTACATTATTCTAAAATTCAAATGTTCTGTAGAAGAATTTAAGTGACAGAACACGATTTATTGGATGTCCTAGATTTGTTAAGAACATTAAAGGCAAATGATCTTCCTCTTTTTAATTTGCATTGCTCATTTCTTCCTCCGTAAATGAATTTCTACCAAACAATATTGATCCGTACATTAACTGATGACTGTCAATGGGTCATACTTATTGCATTTTGCAAATGATAGTCAAAGTGTTAATTGCATTCTTTAAATTAAAATGGATTTTTATGTAGTGTAGAAGCTGTATTTGTATGCAACAAAATGGAGAGAAAAAGGAAAATCTATTTTCTGAATGAGAAAAAAAGATGCTCAAGCTCTACAGCAGTACAGTCTATTTGCAATATCTGATTTTTAAATGTCATCTTCAAAATAGACCTAAAAAGCAATACACAGTATAGCAAAATAGACTGTTTGATTTGATGTTTGTCTGTGGTTCTGGTGTTTATTTTTCATGATATAAAGTCATTGATATTGTTAATGAATATTTACAAGTATTTACTGTGTTCAAGATCCCATGATTCATCCTGTTAAATAATTAAAATGTATGTGTCTCCATATAGGAAGTAAGCAAAAGTGCAGTGCTTAAATTTGTAATTTCTTTTTTTAAAAGAGATGTTTTATTGCTTTGACATTTATTCATATTTGAGCTCAAGTTATTGATATATTTGATCAGTCAAAACACATCTGAAAAAAGCCCAACACATCCTTTGGACACTCACCATAGCAAAATGCTTGGAAGGCATATATACACAAAAACACACTATTCTTACATTCAAATTAGGGGAAAGAGGGCAGGTCCATTTGCAGGCACTTGAATGCGCAATCAGACAAAAACAACCCTCCTTGTAAAGGAAATTTGATGCTTTGCCTTAACATATTCTGAGCATATATTGTTTGCAGAGCACTATACTAGATCCTCAAAATAATATAAAAAATTCATTAGTTTCAATTTCTTACCAAAAGAGAGTTTTCATCTGAGTGAAGGACACAGATGTGTAGAGGATAATACAGTAGTCAACAACGGGTTCAAAATGCAGGAAGCTGTATGTGAAAGAAATGAAGACATTAACTAGGGTACTGTTTATATAGTACTAAGTTAAAAATAATAAAGCAATAGACAAACCCTGAGTAAAGTAGTCATTAGAAGAGTTTTCTCAAAGACAAAGATTATGGCTTCCTCTCAAGGGTTAGAAAGGTATCTCCAAAAGTGTTTAGTCTTCATCTGTACCTCGTATTGGAAGCCTACCCTGAGGGATTGCTCAGTACTGCTAATGAGAATGCTACATATATAATAACCAGTTTAAAAAAATCTGCTTCTCAGGACTAGTTTCACTATAAATAGAGATGTGTGTTCTAAGCATTCTAAGCAATACAGTAACTTAGTATTTTATAATCCAAGGTATATAATGGCTTTGGAGAAGGAGGGAAGGTGCAAATTTTAATAAAAACATGTATTTTAACAATGCAAAGAGGATGTCCTCTGTATTAAATAAATATAATTTATTATGGGAATTGCTGTTTAATATTTTCAGAAATAGAATATTGAAAACAACTTGTCCTACAATTTACATAATAGACATGTAGCACAGCCATTATGCACAATCAAAATCTCTCAGAATAGCCATTAATATTAATAAATGAGGTATAGTACAATTATGATTACCCTCTTGAGCTATTTAGATAATATGGATAATGGTTGTCCACCTCTTATCTTTATGTGCCTGCCTCTTGTTTAAACATGGCTAGCGGAGTAATGTTTATATTTTAGTAGAAACTTAGAATATTCTTGATGTCATATACTGCCACAGAAGAGAATAGGCTCAACATTTTAGACCCCAGTTAGACGGAAATTTCAGTTTCCAAATCTATAGCATGAGGCTTCAAAATTACCTAAGAAAACATTGTTAGTCATTTGGAGAGTTGGAAACAGAATTTTATTTTTTAAATATTTATTTATTTATTTAAGAGAAAGAGGATTGAAAGTGTGCAAGAGCAGGGAGGTGCAGAGGGAGAAGGAGAGAAAATCTCAAACAGACTCCACGCTGAGTGTGGAGCCTGAGGTGGGGCTCGATCTCACTTCTCTGAGATTACAATCTGAGCCAAAGCCAAGAGTCAGACACTCAACTACCTATGCCACCCAGGTGTCCTGGGAACAGATTTTTAAGTGCCCACACTTATAGACTGGTGTTCTTTCCTCTACGCTGTACCTTTTATTCACTTATATTAAGATAAATATCTCCATGTAATATTGGTGGGGGTATGGGTAGAAGATATTACTGAACTACTTTTCAAAATAAAAGTGTAGGCTGAATTCTAAAATCCATTCCATACCCTCCCCCAGTACCAACATCCCCCAACAGAATTGTTACAATTGAAGAACAACATTAGTACCCAAAGTCTGTAGTTTCCATTAGGGTTAACTCTTGGTGTTGTACATTCTATGGGTTTTGATAAATGAATAATGATATGTATCCACCATTGTAGTATCATATAGAGTGTTTTCACTGCCCTGAAAATCCTATGAGCTACTTATTCATCCCTGCCACCCTCTAATTCTCAGTGGTCATTGATCTTTTTTACTGTCTCCTTGGTTTTTCTTTTTCCAGATGTCATATCATTGGACTAATACAATAGCTATTTTATATTAGTTTCTTTCACTTCATAATATTCATTTACATTTCTTCCATGCCCTTTTATGGCTCAATAGCTCATTTCTTTTTAGTACTAAATAATATTCCATTACCTGGACATGCCACAGTTTATTCTCCTGCTGAAGGACATCTCGGTTTCTTCCAGGTTTTGGCAATTATAAATAAAGCTGCCATAAACATCTGTGTGCAGGTTTTAGTGCATTCATAGGTTTTCAATTCATTCCAGTAAATACCAGGGAATGGACAATTGCTGAGTTGTATGGAAAAGTATGTTTACTTATGTCAGAAACTACCACTGTCTTCTAAAGTACTATACCATTTTCAATTTTCATAAGCAATTAGGTAGCATTTTATGATTTGTTTTCATAGCAATTGCAAAAACTGTAATCCATCAATTGTTGTCTGTTTCTATATTTAATATGTGACCAAACTCTCCCCTCCATCCCTCCCTTCCTGTCTCTTCTCTCTCCTCTCCAATAGTAAGCTCCATTAGAACAGTAACTATGCACATCTTATTACCTCTTTTCTCCACACTGATACCACATAATAGATTCATTCAAAATAAATATTTATTTATCAAATGAACAAGAACATAGATGAGACTATAAATATTTTGGTGCTTACTATTTAGTAAATTTGCAATACAGATTAGGTGCAATGCCATACACCATTAAAGTTATAATGAATTCCTTTCTATAGTAATAAAGTGATGGAAAATACCATTTGAGCCATAAGCTACCATTAAAGTTAGTTATCATTGGTGAAACATTAACTATTTGCCATGCTAAGTGTTTTTGGATGCATTATGTCGTTTAGCGTTTAAAAACAAATTGTAACATAAGAATCATTGTTTACAGATTTGGAAATAGGTTAAAACACTTACGGATAGCTGGTAGATCAGAAAGGTTTTATTCTGCATTCAACTCTAGTTCCAGATCTTCTTACAATGAGCTATGCTCAAATTTCTCTTGGCAAACACAGTCACACCAAAAAGGATTTAACTCCTATAATTTCTACAAAAATTCTCTTTTATTTTTACACCAAAATTTCTTATTTCACATGGTTCTTACATTGTAACAAATGGAACTGTGCATTTTACATCTGCCAGTTTATTCTATAAATAATTAAATGCAGGCTAGGCAGCAGGAGGAAATATGATAACACACATCTACTGCATTTTTTTTTATGATAAACACCAATCTCTCTGTTTCCCTGCTTTTTCCTGGTATTGCCACTGAAAACAGCAGGATTTTACTGCTTCCCTTGCGGCCTAGGAGTCTTCTTTAATTCATAGTCAATGCACCTGGTTTAGCTTCCCCCCCCTTAATTAAAAATAAATGAAACTAAGAAAAGAGTCAATCTATAGGAAAGAATAAGACCTGTTGCTTGTCCTCCATGCAGCCCAGGGACACTAATGTTCAGCATAGCATATTTTGCTTGCTACATTTGATTTATTGTAGGTGTTAGATGGTATCCTTGTACCATAATGCTTGATTTTTTTTTTTGGTCTTACCTTATGTATCTGTTTTCATGTCATTTGCACTTACATTTCCCAAGTAAGGGAGGATTGTATGAATATTCTCAGAACGTGAAAATCAGCTTCAAAGCATTCTAACTATAAGCCTAATCTGAAAGGAGAGAGAGAACATGTATTTCCCAGTGTGTTATAGAAAATAGATGGGCTTAGTAGTGGTCAGAAGCCATCCTGTTTAATGCTTTTGTAAAATGAAGATTACACCTTTGTGTTTTAAAAGATATGCATGAAGAAAAGTATAAAATGATCAATATTGTTATGAATCATGTGTCACACATTGTGGCTATTTGGTTGACATATAATAGCAGCCCAAAGAGAGATGGACAAACAAATTATATTTATTAACAAATATGTTTTGATAGAGACATGTACACAAGATGCTATAGATGTCAAAATAAGGTAGAGAGCCCACTTGATTTGATTAAATTGGCTCAGAAAAGTGTTCCAACAGGGAGAACAAGCCTGAACAACAAGTGTGACAGGTATGATTGGGTGTAGATTGAAGTTGCCCTACAGACAATAGGAATAGAAGGTTGCAAATTATTTACAAGGAGAGCAAATGGAAGGATATGAGGGTGTGGTATTTAAAAAGACCCTTTTATTACACATATTCTTTTAGCACTTAGTATATCTATTATTGGACTTAGATTAACAGAATTATTTCAAATGTGGTTTAAGGAGTTTAACAAGAGGAGATAAAACATGAATAGAAACAACTATAATACAGATTAGAAAGAGGTTAGTGGCATAGATGTAAACAATTATGAATTATGTGGATTCAGAAGATGAAGATATTATCTCCATTGCACGAATTAGGAAACGAACCATGAAGTAAGCGTCTTTTCTCATGACCAGTAGTTGAACATCCTGTGGCTGGAAAAGATGCCCTAAACAGTCTAAGTATTTAGGGTAAGAAACAAAGTTTTGACTTTCTAGTTGCCAGCTCTCAAATGACAACTAGGAAATCCTGGATATTTACCTTGGTGAACCTATAGCTATCTATTAGTTTCATCGGTTCTTCCTGAAATAGTAAATTAGCCCAGTGTATTTGACTTCTGAGATGTTTTAATGGCTCTTTTATTTGTTTTTTTTTAAAGATTTTATTTATTCATTTGAGACACAGAGATACAGAGAGAGAGAGAGCATGAGCCCGGAGAGAGGCAGAGGGAGAGGGAGAAGGAGGTTCCCCACTGAGCCAGGAGCCTGATGTGGGGCTCGATCCCAGGACCCTGGGATCGTGACCTGAGCCAAAGGCAGACGCTTAACCATCTGAGCCACCCAGGTGCCCCAATGGCTCTTTTATTTGTATTCCTACCTACTCAGGACTCTGAATCAGGGATCAGACTCTAAGGCTGGTGATTCATAGAGAGTGGACTCAGCGTGAGAGAATTGGGAAACCACGAGAATGTTCCTGGCATTTAGAATCTCAGAGATTTAGTTGTATCAGTCACAATTTTCACTTGTAGTGAATATGATAATTATTAAATGATTCTGATATGAGTAGATTCACAATGTTGTTGTGTTGAACTCAATTAAGTCCAATCAAACACATTATTTTAATTTAAATTAAATACAGTGGTATTGCCAACATGAATTGTGCCACAGTCAAGCCTATAACTTTAAAATTCAAACTATCTCCGCTTTCAAAGCCCAATATTTCTATGTATTATTAAAAACTCACTAGTACCTCTTTGATTAGAATCAAAATAACTGACATGTAATTGAATTTATTCATTGTAGAAAATTGATAAAATACCATCCACTTAAAATTTGGAGGTACTTTATTCATATATACCTTCTATCAAAATATAGTATGTTTATTGCTATATAAATTATTTTATTTCTAAAAATTGATCTGGACTTTTTGTTTTCTTGTTTTTTTATTTTTTAAAAGATTTTATTTATTTATTTGACAGAGAGAGACAGTGAGAGAGGGAACACAAGCAGAGGGGGTGGGAGAGGGAGAAGCAGGGTCCCTGCTGAGCAGGGAGCCCGATGCAGGGCTCAATCCCAGGATCCTGGGATCTTGACCTGAGCCCAAGGTAGATGGTTTAACAGACTGAGCCACCCAGGTGCCCAAGGACTGTTGTTTGCTCTTAAAAAGCTATAGTCTACTGGGAGTACAAAATATGTCAAACAATCACAGTATAACAGATAATAGCTGCAGTTAAGGTCTGCACAATATCTCATGAAAGCGCAGAGGTGATGTATTTAAAAAATATATAAGGAACATAGAATTTCCAAAAGAATGTTGAGTTGAGTCAAAAAAGTTCTGTATACAGTTTACCTAGGTTCAGGATGGAAATATGAGACAGTGGTGGGATTCGGGAAGGAAAACAATATATGTCGACTAGTAATTATAGTATATGTGGAAAAAAGTGATAAGAAATAAGAATATGTTTTTAGAAATGACCAGTGGCTGTGTGTGCTAGGCTAAATCGTTTTTACTTTTTCCTGGGAAAGTAGTAACCCCCTGACAATTTTTTAAGCTAAGGATGTCCTAGTAAGACTTTTATTTTAAAAGATAACTCTAGGGGTGCCTGGGTGGCCCAGTCAGCTGGTAAAGTGTCTGCCTTTGCTTCAGGTCATGATCTCGGGATACTGGGTTGGAGCCCCTTGCCGTTGGGCTCCAAGCTCAGCAGGGAGTCTGCTTCTTTCTCTTCCCCTCCCTCCCCCTGCTCCTGCTCTCTCTCTTTCAAATGGATAAATAAAACTTTTTAAAAAATAAAATAATAAATAAAAGAAAACTCTGGCGTATATTCTGTAGTTAGTAAATATACTTTTAAAGGCTTGCCTCTAAAACAGTCTCTCTCAACCTTTTGCCCCATGATCCTTCTGTAGTAATATGTGTTGCCTGAACATTTGTTTCTAGTGTTAATCTTGGCTTCTCCCCTGAGCTGTGCTTTCTACTTGTCTTTCTTGAATATCTTCCAATGACCATATCAGGGAACATGTCTGATTCAGTAGAGTCCACAGGATCTTTATCCCCATGTTCATTAGTTCCCCTAGATATTGTCCCTGAAGATTAGAATCGTATAGAAAATCAATGAACCTGTATTTTCAGAGAAAATTCCACTGAAGTAAATCCCTTGAGGATCTGGTAGCCAAATTCAATGAGAGGAAATAAACTTACCTTCCAGGCAAGCACAGACCTCACTTCAAGAAAATAGAGGCCTCATTATCAGACATTGCAGAAGTGCTTATCTTATACCATAAAACTTAAATGGGGCTACTGTTTCTACTTAAATGAAAATTCCACAAATTCTTAGTGTTCTTCAGACTTTATATGGCTTTGTGGAATTATGGACCCATAGCTTTTGTTCATCATCTAGGATTTTATTTTTAATCGTTAACCTTATTTGAGAGAAAGAAAAGTAAATGATTTGAACAATTGACCAAATTCAAAAGGATTTTGAAGGGCTTTCAGCCACACACTATAATTATTCCTAGACAGAAATCCTCATTATAATCTTCCTATAGAAATGGACATTTAAAATTTTCGGAGAAGGATATTGTGGATAACCTAGAATTTAATATAAAAGAGGACCATATTGCAGAGTTCCAGGAAAGATACTCAGAAGCCATTCTGGATGTATTAACTTAAACTTGAGAGCGAGAGGTGATGATGATGATGATGAGACACACACCGAGAGAGAAATAGAAAAACATGATGCATCAAGTTCAAGGAATAGGTAGCCAATCCAGCCATATCTTTCACCCAAAAGAAGGAAGAAGAGAAATAAGTGCACAATGAGGGAATGGGAATTCCTATTGTTTTGTCAAGTCATCATGCAGGAAGAAAAGAAGTCTAGCACTATATATTTCTTGAGAGCTTACCACATTTTTCGTAGATGTTTGAGATAGAGAATAAATGCAAGTATCCATTTAGCATTAGTGCCACACATACCCTAGGCAGAGGGATAATTCATGCCATCTGTAGAACTATCTATGTGCATCCATTACAATGAGCTCTGTACAGAGGACATGCATAGATGAGACTGGCTTCTTCAGGTCTGACCACTGACCCAGCCTCCAGTTTAGATGATCATCACTGGAAAGACCCTATCACATTTAGAGTAGTACATGAGGAGGCTTTAGTTTTGGAAGTTGAATGCTTAAGCTACATCCTTCTTAGATCACAAGGTTCATATAAGTCTGTGTAAAGTTTTGGTCACATACACCATCAATAGTCTTCAGGGTTTGGAAATCAAGGAATATGTCACCAGACTATATTCCAAAATCCTGATTTCTTATCTGATAGAGTTTTTCAAAATGGATGGAGTTTTATATTCATAGGAAAAAGGAAATGGGGAAGTATCTAGATAAAATGCATTTTCAAAGGCGTGCTTTTATTTTTTTCCAACAAATATTTGGAAACTGGAAAAAACTGATCACCAACCATGTAACTATGTCCCAGACATCATACTAACCCTGGATGTTCAGTGGAGAGTGGTCAAAGGCACTTTTATTATGCTGGTAAAGACATCTAAGTCAAGTTGGTATACAAACAGTCATACAATTAACAATTCTAATTATTGGTATGGATACTACATATTGATATTATATAGGAAATTCTAGAAAACTAGAAATAAAATATTTAGTCCAGTTGTATAGTGTATCTCAATATTACATATTTTATGTCAAAATATTTTTAATATTTTATCTCTAATCATTAATATAGATTCTTTTATTATTTTCTGGGTGAATGATATCTACCTTTGAATATTATTCTCACATTCAGGTTGACACCTACTTTACCTTTCATCTCCCAATCCAGTTAGATAACCACATACAGAAATTTGCCAAGTATCCTCTACAGGACAGCAACACTGAATCAACAACTTGGAAGGTTTTTTTCCCCCTTTATCTAATCAACAAGTTGTGAGAGAAGTATACTAACTAGATGTAAATTATTCGTTATTGGTTTTGTAGACTGCACATTGATTTGTAACATGAGACCTGAGAGTTTCATGTAGTAGAATTTATATAATAAAGTTTTTATAGAGTTGGAAATGATGTAAATGATACAAAAGTTTGCCAGAAAGCAGAAATTATTTAAAAAGAACTTCAGTTTAGTAAAACTTTCCTAATGAAACATGATAGTTCTAATTAGCATAAATCAAAAGTTTCACTTTATATGAAACCGGGAAGAGTTGTTTCTTAGAACTGTAGTTGATGGGGTAACTAAGCCTATAGCACTTAGAAATGGATTTGCTTGGTTGTTTTATATTGGTTGCTCTGCCTGATGTTTCCTTCATAATTCTATAAGGAACACCATGTCATGAATTTAGCATTACAGTCATCTGAGCTGTTTCTTCCAATTATCAAAAAGATATTTCAATTTAAGAAGGTAAATATACCCTGAGTAAATTTTCAAAGAGCCTCAAGCTACAGGTAGATTAAGCCACTGTTATATAATCTGGCAAAATTAGTATATGTAAGGCAGCCAACATCATGGGTATGTGACTCGTGAGTTGCACGAGACCCTGCCATTGGAAGAGACCCACCCATACAGACACATACTTACTCTAATATCCTGCTATTGTTGACTTAATAATTAACCATTTTTCAACAAGAGGCTCTATATTTTCATTTGCACTGTTCTCCACAAACTATGTAGACAGTTTACTATATACACAATGAAATATACTAATAATGTGTATTTTGATAGTGTTGGAAAAATTCAAGCTGTCAGTTATTTTAGTAAACTTAAAAGAGTAAATTTGGCCTATCAGTTCTGAGGAAAGTAGATCAAACCACAGAATTAGATTGATGCAAAACTGGTTATTACCACTGAGTTTTTTTCTTTGCTAAATTACATGCTCCATCCCATCAAGTAGAATATAAGGATGAAGTACATTATGTCTTCAAATGTTACTGTGAATAGAAAGAGAAATAATAATCCATTAGGATATAAGTTAATTTCAAGAATAAAGATTGTTTTGCTTAGATCTTAACACATTGTTAGTGATCATTAAATTTAATTGATAGTGATGTTCATTAGGCTGGTGGAATAGAAGAATATTTTAATTTTAATATCTAAATCAACTATACTGTCACTGTTCATAACAAATGTTAAAGATGTAGCTAGAGGCAAAAAATATAGCATAGTCATTGTTGAGTATGGATTCTGGAGCCTCAGTGCCTACGTATGAATCTAGGCTCTGCCATTTTTTGCTCTACAACTAGAGAATTTGAAAGAAGGGCTATGAGATAATACTAGTTTCCTTTAAATCGTAATTTCTTAATTGAAATTATTTCAGGGTAATTCTGCCTCAGGAAATACTCATATTTGCAATTTCCTACTCTATATCCATTTCTGGGTATCTAATAAGCTTATCCAGGTTAAGTACTTTAAAAAAATCTCGATCTGCCTCTGATTCCTAACTGGTCTTCACCAGTGTTCTTCAAATTAGTAAGTGGTACCACTATTCACCCCACTGATAGGAACAAAAACTTAGGAATCATTGATTATACTTTTTTTCCCCACTCCAGACATTTAGTCTATCAGCATATATCATAGGCTCTGCTTTCCAAATATATCCTGAAAATAACCTGTAGTCACAATATCTACCATTTGTACTCCAGGCCAATATATTTCATTTCTTGCCTAGACTGCTGCTGGCTTCCAACTGATATCCCAGCTTCCATTCTTTCCTTTTCTCCAAAATCCCTTAAGAGTCTACTATATACATAACATTAACTTAATCCTTTCATAATATAAATCAAACCATATCATTTTTTACTCTAAATATCAAATATTCCAATGGCTTCCCATCACTCTAAGAATTAATTCCAAATTCAACAACAAACAAATTATCTTATATGATCTCATTCCTGCCTATGTCTGTGACCTCACTTCTCTCCACAGATGTCTTTCTATTAATCTCTTTATTCACACTGCCCACCTTGTTGTTTTTCAAACATACAAAGCATGTTCCTGCCTCAGGGCCTTGTACCACCATTCTGTTTGCCTTGAATGCTCTTTCCTCAGATACTCACATTATTTCAGATCCCTGATCAGAAAAGACTTCCCTGGCCATTCCCTCTAAAAGAGTTCTCCTTATTTTTCCTTATTATTTATCTTGCAAAATTTTTGTCTTTAAGCCCCTTATTACTAATTGGTATTAATTAATTAATTCTGATTCTTTTACTAAAATACAAGCTGTGTAATTCCCAGCACTTGCAACAATCACTGACACCTAGCAGTTGATCAATAAATATTTGTCAAGTAAAGGCAGAAGCCTACACAGTGTCCATGGAAAGTGGATGGCCTATCCTCATAAAGCTCTGATTCAAAATATCTTATTTGCATTGTTTTCCTCAAATATAGATTCAGAAAGAAAATTATATTTTTTAAAGTCATGAAGTTTTGTAAAAATGACTATCTTCATCTTCGCACATATTCCATTTCAATAAGTACCAGTAAGTCATTATGGTATTCATAGTAGGTACTCAATACCTATTTGACAGATGAAAGGTGAGTGAATGACAGATGTATTGGCAAAATAATTAAATTAGGGTAACTACGAAGTTAGGAAAGAAATATACAAAATTCAGGTTTACTGAAATAAAGCTAAATATTTGAAATACTTATATCCTTCAGTGTAATCAAGTAGTTTTGGAAAAAGAAATGTCCAGCTACTTATGAGGTATTTTGTTTGGTTTAATTTTCTTATAACTAACAAAAAATATTATCAGAATTACCAAGTGAGGGAAAGATTGATATACTTATTAGGGAAATGCTGGTTGGCATAACAATAACCTCTAAAATTGTTCTAGATTAAATTTGTTTTCCATTCTTATGAAGTCCAAGTGAGTGTTTCTGATTTCAGATATTCTCCTTCAAAGAGAGATCTCTGGATCTGGGCTACTTCCTTTTTGTGGTTCCCCTATCATTAACATGTGTTCTCTGAAGTCACCACATAGAGGAAGAAGCTGGAGTTTCATACATAGCAGTTTCTTGTGGATCAATCTGAGAGTGGCACACTTCATGACCATTCACATCTCATTGGTTAGAAGTAAATCACATGGTCACACATAAACCCAGGAGTGACTAAGACATATAGTCCAAGAGGAAGAAGAAATAGGTTTAGTGAACATATAGTAAGCTTTACCATGCAGTTTGGGGTTTAACTAAGGAAAATATAGAAGTTTCTCTAAGATAAATTGTGTTGGCCTGTATGTGTATGTGTGTGTGTTGGGGGAGGGAAGTCAAACAATTAAAATATTAAAATTTATTTGGAGAAACATTTAATTTTTAAAAAGGTTTTATGATTTTATTATTATTGGTAATTGAGACTATAACAAGATGTTTCCTATCAAGCTCAGAATTAGGAAAATAAATTCGCCTTTGAGACTTAACTCTGAGAACAGCACATGATGGATGTGAGCCCAGACATACAACATAGGAAAGAGAAAGTACGGCTTTCTGTCTGCTAGACTTAAGTGTCACCCAGAAGAATGAATGTATTAACACATCCAGTGATAATAATAGTCGACAATATTAGAGAACATATCAGAATCGTAGAGACAAATGTTAGCAGTGCCAATGCAAAGTTGTCTAAGAATAGTTTAGTCGATGAATATCAAGCATTCTAGATCGTTCTTATGGCAATATCCTAGCTTTACACCATTAAGCATTTGAATCACCTTGTTTTACATGTTCTGATCTAATGCACATCAGGGAAATCTGTGATTCTCATGTAGCTATGCTGACACGAAGAAAACTTGTTGATTATGGGGCATTTGAGGATCCCTTAACCCTGTGGTGGTGATTTCTCAAAGTAGATAATGACGGCTTATGGTTCAAATTTAGTAGGAAAATGTTGACCATGCAAATATTTATGAGTTGTATAACAGCTACATTTTCACCATAAACTAGTACATTGGCATTCTGATCTCTATTCTAGTTTTATATGCATTTTCACCAATCTGTGAATTCTTTCCAAGGCTTGTTGCTTACCCTTGAGTGGAGAAAAGGACAAATCTCTTGGTCCTTAATATGTGGAATCACAAAGTATATCTTTTCTTGCTGTTTCTTTTATCACTTTTTCTTCACTTTTTACTCATTTCTACATGTTAGCTTTTTAAAGTGGTTATATAACATCGAGAATCCTCTGACATTATAAATACTTTCCAGGTGTGAGTTAAAAGTGAATACAGAATTTATAACTGAAATAAATGACAAAAGGATATCTAAAGCAAAATTTACATTTTGTGCGAATTAGATACAATCTTGGACAAATACTAGCACAGTGAAATAGGGATACCTACCAAATATGTCCTTAGTGTTAGGAAATAGGCTTGCATAACCATTTTTAAATAATACCTGATTGTATTTTCTTAAAGTTCAAAATCTACAAATAGTATAACTAAGTTTTAATTCTATATTTAAAGGAGACCCCCCAATACAATTGCACTTACTTATGTATGTATCACAATTCTCTTCCTTATGAGCTAAAAACAATTTCTTTATGTAGATAATATCTTATAAGTATATAGCAGAAATAGGCTATTCACATAAAACAAACTATATAAGGATCATTGCTCTGTAAGCCAATACAAATTAAAATGATTCAAATACCACAAGAAAATGTTTTCAAATTATCTGTTGCATACACTGCATTTTATATTAGCTTCCAACTAAATATGACATTTAGAGCAGAAAAGTTTATAATTTGTAAAGAAGCTTTTAGATCCATATTGACTACCATACAGTACGAATTTTTCATTGGAAAAAAAATCCTAGAACAAAATATGAAGTAGTATTTTGGCTTAAAATTAAAAGAATTAAGAATAAATTTAGGCATTCAATTGAGCATATCCAAATTTTGAAGGATTAAACTAATTTTTAAATTCAGATAAAATTTACTGTAGAGATTTTATTTTCAAGCGAAATAAGGCAATGATTTGAACTATCTAATATGACTATGAAAATACCTCAAAACTAACTTAGAAAGTTCTCTCCCAGGGACAAAGAAACTGTGAGCTTAACTATGGTAACTATCATGTGCAGACCTGCTCCACTGGGCTTTTTTGTGGTGATGAAATAGGGAGCATTACCCGTTTACCTCCCATCTCTCAAAGAACCGATGTCATTTCTACACAAACAAATACAGTACCTGCTTCTGACACTTCAATCAGTAGCTTTCCATCAGCAAGGGCTACAAGACTATGGACCATAATGACTACTTACCCAGTTGATCCAGGTAAGTAGATGAGAGTAAGATACGGAGAAGATTGAATTTCATATAGTTGTGAATTGAAACATATTTTCTGACATTTCAAATCTTTATTTTTCTGTGATACATGATTTTTCAAGGGTATAAAATTGTTTTAGGATTCTTGTTGGTTATGTTTCATGTTTAAAGTTTTGGTTTAAGAATATTGATGTTCTTTGCTAATAAATGCTCTCTCTGAAACAGTACAAAAAATTCTCATTAATATCTTTATTATGGTATGTAAAGTTTGGTAGATAACTGGCCCCCAGTCCCAGCTGATTTTAACTATCAGTGAAATTTATTTTAAAAGACCCTGTGGGGCGCCTGGGTGGCTCAGCCATTAAGCATCTGCCTTCGGCTCAGGTCATGATCCTGGGGTCCTGGGATCGAGCCCTGCATCGGGCTCCGCGCTCAGCGGGAAGCCTGCTTCTCCCTCCCCCACTTTTCCTGCTTGTGTTCCCTCTCTCTGTCTCCCTCTGTCAAGTAAATAAGTAAAAAATCTTTAAAAAAAAAAAGACCTTGTACTACTTACTTTATTGTATCTTTATTTAACACTGTCTGAATCATTATATGTAAATTTATATTCCTATTAATTTATTGGAAAATTTTTTTAATCTGGGTTTCTTTCCTACTTTGAAGTATTTTGACATGTTGGATATGTTTCAATATGTCTTATTTAATTTACTAAATCAAATGATGCCATATTGCAAATAGTACATCGTATGTTAAATTCCAAATTCACTCTTTATATAGTCAGTGTCACTAAGGATAATAGAATAAGAATTGTAGCCATTAACAAGGTATTCTTTGTTTAAGAAAAATATTTTTGAAGGCTATTGGATAATAAGCAGAAAGGTAGTCTGCCCTATTTTTTGTCTTCATAATTTCAGTTCTTTTAAAGACTTAAGTTGACGTATAAGGTTATCAAATATAAAGAATATTGTACCTATTTGGAAAGTAAAATGATACTTCTAATATTTCTAAACCAATATGTTATATGTTCATTGATTCTATCAATGGCAGAGTTGCAATTTTTCATGCATTATTATTCAAAGGGGTCATTTGGGTTGGGATATGTCAATTATTTTTTCTCTTTGTAAATGCTCATTCCTTGTGTGTATAAATATAAAAATATAAATATAAAATAAAGAGTATATATTGCTTTTCTTTATAACTGGAGTATAATTGAAATACAAATCCTATTATTTTCAGGTATATATCGTTGTGTTTTGAAATTTTATACATTATTAAATGATCCCATGACAAATCTAGTTACCATCTGTCATCATACAAAGTTGCTATATTATTGACTACATTCCCTTATGTTGTACATTATATCCCCATGACTTATTTATTTTATAACTGGAAGTTTGTACTTAATCCCCTTTTCTATTTTGCCCTGTCCACTCAGCCCTCCTTCCTCTGGTAACCAAATTTATTCCCTGTATCTATGAGTATGTTTCTCTTTTGTATGTTCATTTGTTTTTAGATTCCACATGTAAATAAAATCATACATTTGTCTTTCTCTGTCTGACTTCTTTCACTGAGCATAATACCCTCTAAGTTCATCCATGTTTTCACAAATGGCAAGATTCCATTCCCTTTATGGCTGAGTAATATTCCATTGTATATTATATCATATCTTCTTCATCCATCCATCAATGGACAATGCAATTTAGATTGCATCCATATTTTGAATATTGCATATAATGCTTCAGTGAGCATAGAAGTGTATATATCTCTTTGAATTGGTGTTTTCACTTTTTCCAGATAAATATCCAGAAGTGGAATTGCTGGATTGTATGGTATTTCTACTTTTAATTTTTTAGGATATTCCATATTGTTTTCCATAGTGGCTACACCAATTTACATTCTCATCAACAGTGTACAAAAGTTCCCTTTCCTACACATCCTCACCAACACTTGTTTTTTGTTGCCTTTTTGATAGCAATCTGACAGATGTGAGGTGATATTTCATTGTAGTTTTGATCTGCATTTCTGTTCTGATTAGTGATATTAAGTATTTTTTTCATGTGCCTATTGGGCCATCTATATGTCTTCTTTGGAAAAATGTCTGTTCAAGTCCTCTGTACATTTTTTTTTAAGTAGGCTCCATGCCCAGTGTGGAGCCCAAATCAAGGCTTGAGCTCACAACCACGAAAGACCTGAGCTGAGATCAAGAGTCGGACGCTTAACGACTGAGCCACCCAGGCACCGCATCCTTTGCCCATTTTTAATCAGTTTGTTCTCTTGATACTCAGTTCTGGAAAATCTCTATATATTTTGAATATGAACTCCTTATCAGATGTGTGATTCATAAATATCTTCTCCCATTCAGTAGGTTGCCTTTCTTGTGTTGTTGATGGTTTCTTTCATTGTGCAAAAGCTTTTTAGTGTGATGTAGAACCATTTGTTTATTTTAGTTTTTGTTGCCCTTGCCTAAGGAGTCTAGTCCAAAAAAATATTGCTAAGACTGATGTCAAACAGCTTCCTGCCTATCTTTTCTTCTAGTTTAATGGTTTTGGGTCTTACATTTAAATCTTTAGTCCATTTGAATTTATTATATGGTGTAAGGTAGCAGTCTGGTTTCATTTTTTGCATGTAGCCATCCACTTTTCCCAGCACCATTTTTTGAAGAGACTATCTTTTCCCCATTGTATATTCTTGCTTCCTTTGTCATAGATTAATTGACTATATATGAGTGGGCTTATTTCTGGGCTCCCTACTGTATTCCATTGATCTATGTGCTTGTTTTCATGCCAGTACCATACTACAGCTTTATAGTATAGTTTTAACATTAGGGCACAAGATACCTCCAGTTTTGTTCTTCTTTCTCAAGATTATATAACACAATTTGTTTTACTTTAGCCCTCCATGGATTGTGAATAATAGGAGTCTTTGCATTTATGCAGTTTGTGAAGTCAGTAAACTTACTCATACACTTTCATTAGAAACATGATTTACAGAGCCTTCTGTCTGCATGTAATGGGTATGAGGTGGCAGAGCAATTTGTACAAGATTCAGCCCAAGGCCAAAGTTGCTCATTTTTAGTTCACTTCTCTGATTCTTTTTTTTCCCTTTTTCTTCTCTGAAGGTCCAAAACAGACAGACATTATCAAGCATGATGTTCTCCCAAGCACTGGTTTGGCAGCATTAAGTATTGGCATATCTTTTGAAAGCTTTTTACTCAAAGAACTGATTTCCACTAGAGAGCTCTCAGCCAAATACAGTCTTCGTTCTTCCGCAGATGTTTTCTCTTCTCAGTTTCTGAATTTTGGTGTTCATGACCCAGCACAAATTGTCTGGGGCAAAACATCCTTATCACATATGCCTATCCGAACTTCAGTAGCCATACCAGGATTCCTTTTCCCCAGTAGGGGAGAGAGGACCCCATTTATCATCTCTTCTCTCATGACAGATTCTATTTTTCCTACAGAATCTTTATTATTTGAGAACAATCAGACTACTGCCTTATCTACTACCACAATGAGTTCAGCAATTACTGGCATTCCAGGGGCTGATATTAAGTTAAACAGGCACTCATTACTCTCCCGTGGATCCTGCTCACAACTGCTTCTACAAGTGCACCTCCAATTGTCTCTAGGGGGGCTCAAGAGGATATTGAAGAATATTCAGCTATTTCCTTGATTTCAAAAAGAGAGTACTGGAGATTGCTGAGCTCCTCAATGTCTCCCATTTCTCCTGCTAAGATAATTATATCTAAACAGGTAGCCATCGAAACTCATCAACTCTGTACCAATTCACTACACAAGCCTCCATTCCCAGTGAATACCAGGTTATTACTGAAGCATCTAGCAACCAGAGACTCACAAACATCAAATCACAGGCTGCTGATTCTTTAAGTGAATTAAGCCAAACATGTGCGACATGTTCTATGACTGAAATAAAATCCTCTCATGAATTCTCAGATCAAGTTTTGCATAGCAAACAGTCCTACTTTTATGAGACATTCTGGATGAACTCAGCGATATTAGCCAGCTGGTATGCACTAATGGGAATTCAAACTATCACTTCTGGGCATTCGTTTTCTTCTGCTACTGAAATAACACCATCAGCGGCGTTCACAGAGCTGTCATCTTTATTTCCTTCTAAAAAGAGTACAAAAAGAAGGATTTTATCCTCATCCTTGGAAGAATCCATTACCCTATCAAGTAATTTGGTTGTTAATTTATGTTTGAATAAGATTTATTTATCCATTGTCCCTTCACAAACTGCCTCTTCAAAACTGATGAATACTGACTTGACTTCAAAACTGGCTACTGATGATTCTTCTGTGTTAGAAAATGTTTTAAAACTATTGACAATAGGACATTATGGTGTAACCATGGGCCCCACTGAGATACTGAATCAAGACAATTTATTGGGTGTGCAAGAGAGTAAAGGATCTCGTCAACAGTCCAAACTTCACACACATGATACCTCTCTAGATTTTGAATTAAATTTACAGAATCAGCCAGAAACTGTACGTTCAAGTGACCTTGAAAACAACCTGCTTCCTTACAAGGACTCGATGCCTGATTTTTCAGAAGTAACATCTAATGTCGAATTTTATGCAGTTTCAGCAACTCAGTCACTTCCAATACAGCCTTCTTTCTCCATGTCTGTACTGATGCCAGATTGGACATCTTATACAGATTATCTGACCTTAACATCTGATTTAAAAGAAGGACTCAGAACTTCTTCAGAGTGGTCCAAATGGGAACTTCAGCCTAGTATGCATGATTGGGAATCTCCTGATGCAAGCCAGAGGCTTCCCATCACTAGATCTCTTACTTTATCTTCTCCAGAGTTCATTCCTCTTCAGCTGATGATTTCTGGTGAGTTTCTCAGTTTCAGTTCAGTAAACTTTTAGAAACGAGTTTCTTTTCTGTGGAAGAGAAAGAGCCTGTCGTGGTCACCAGGTGCTCTAAACAGCCTCTTTGTAATCAGGGTAGCAGCCAGTTCAGTGGGGATGGCACATGCTGTTGCACCTGACACAGATGGCTATTCTTTATGCACTGCCACAAAGGCTACCAGATCAATACAGGAGTATGTTGGAGACAGCTACACTGCTGGCAAACAACCAGAAACTGAACTAGTTCAATTCATTACAATAGATCTTTCAAAGTTTAGGAATAACTTTTATTATTCTCATTTCTTGAAATAGATTCTTTGTCAGGTGGAACACAATATAACATACACTAACATTTTTTTTTTTCAGTGTAGTATTTTTCTTTTAATGGGAAGATGAGGAAATCAAGGGAACTTTATTGGGTATTGCCATCCTACATAGTGTGGTTTATCATTGTTTAATGCAAAGCTGTGATGCTTTCATTATATATAACTCAGAATATAAATTAAATTCATGACCTTTATTTGACAAAAATCTATATAAAAATTGAAACAAGATAGTATACCATGTGTAAGTTTGAATTAAGTCTTGAAATAATTAACGAAAAGCTACTTTTCCTAGATAACTATTCTTATTTTATTTTATTTATTTTTTTAAAGATTTTATTAATTTATTTGAGAGAGAATGAGAGATAGAGAGCACGAGAGGGAAGAGGGTCAGAGGGAGAAGCAGACTCCCCGCCGAGCCGGGAGCCCGATGCGGGACTCAATCCCAGGACTCCAGGATCATGACCTGAGCCGAAGGCAGTCGCCCAACCAACTGAGCCACCCAGGCGCCCCAACTATTCTTATTTTAAAGCATATTAGAAATTATTAGTCTCTTCTACCCTTGTAATTACTGTCAAATTGGGAAACATGCAAAAAAAAAAGTTTAAGTAATTGTATTTGGCAAAAAGAGGGTATTTTTTCATTATGTAAAGAAGTTCTATCTTGTGGAATTTCAAGTGTAATTGTGGCAGTGAAGTTATTTTTCCTTCAATGAGAAATTTATAGATTTTGTGTATTACATATGCATATTTATAGAGTTTATGTGTATGTTTAGGTGTATAATCTGTGGCTGGCAACTCAGTAATATAAAAGACCAAATCTTACCTGTGGTATGTCCAGTGTGATATGATTTTCTTACAAAGTTTCTAAAAATAACATAAATTTTAATTACAAATTTAAATGTATTTTCCTTGTGCTTTTACAAGACAGTAGCTTGTTTTATAACAGTTAAGACTCATTAACAATACCTAATACATCACTTCTCACATATAAATGCAGCAGAGTTACATCTTCTCCTCTCATACAATGAGTCCCATAACCATCCCTTGGAAATAATCGGGATACAAACTGTCCATTTCCAGGAAATCAAATCCTAAGTTTACCTTTATCAACAAAACCTTGTCACATTCCGTTTTTCCCATCCTCTCATTCCAACTGCAAACACTCTTTGGTGATTTTGAACGTTCCAATTCTGCTACTATTCTTCCAGTTTCCCTTGCCTCCCTAATTATTTTAGATATGCTAATCAATAATTTACAAGGCACTTGCTGGCCAGTATGTTCACCCACTGTGTTGGCCAGGGTCAAATCAGGGAATCGAGAGCACACTCCAGTTGAGTACTTGGGAAGAGTTTATAAAAAAAATTTATTTACAAAGATATGGGTAGAGTTTATGGAAAACAATGAGGGGCAGTATGGTTCTGATGGGACTAGTAACAGCAGAACATCATTACTACCTTTAGCCCTGAAGGGATCAAAGGAAGAGCAGTTATCAGGACCCATAAAGAAGAAAGCTACCAGTTTACAGATACTGCAGCATTTAGGGAGAGAACACAGGCAATCCAAAGCAAACCAGTCAGGAGTAGACCAGGAGATAATATACCCAACTTTATTCTCCTCTTGTCTTCTAGACTCCTGCAGGTGCTCCCCATTGACCAAACCCATTCAGTAGCTGAAAATCATCTTTCAAAACATATCTACACATCTATCTAATCTCTTCGTGTAAAGAAAAGGGAGACTACGCCATAGTAGAATGGCCTGCAGTGTTAAAATCTTGACTAGGTTCCAGGTTCCATGACACTGCTAAAATATAGAACAGGCATGTAACTGATAAAGAGGGAATTTGCTCTATCTGTTTCTAAAGTGAACCATTGAATCCTACTACTTCCTCTCGACATGAGACTTCCATCCTAGGAAAGTATAAAAGGTAGAAAGCTCATAATTCTGGGCTCCCTTGCTCTGATGGATTCCTCATATTTCACGGGTGGCTAGGAGAAAAGTGATGATCTGGGTAATCTCTTGTGATGGGCAAAATGAGGCATCATGGAACCGCAGCCATCAATATGCTTCCTAGAGTTTTGTGTAACTTTTGAAGTGTATGATGGCTGGTTCTGTAATATAATGACATCTATTAAATTGAATTGAAGTTGTCTTTGTCAGCCATCCTCTAAATCAAACCAGTCTTTGTGGTTTTGTTTAATTTATGAAGCAAGTAAAGTTTAAGAGGAAAAAAAGTGGGGGGGGGGGACACCTGGCTGACTCAGTCGGTAGAGCATGCAATGAGTTCAACCTAATTGTTGGTCTTAGAGATTATTTAAGGAAATTTTAAAGATTATTTGTTTAAAAAGGGAGAAAAAAAAGAACATTATTTAGCAGTTTGGTGTGATTTTCCTCTAGCAATATAATTCTCTATTTTTTCTACCAGTTAAGAAGGATTTAAGAGAGAACAGCCAGAGCTTCCTGATCCAAAGATTTTCTAATAGCAATGGATGACAAAAATAGTACTGAAATGAAATTTTATATATGAGTTCCATTTATTCCATACATAGTTGTAAAATTCTAAGTTAAAAAAATTCAATATAGTATACATAACATTCTAATAAATGTCAAAGGGGTATTTTATCTGGGAATAAAAGGGTGAGTCAAAGAAAGATATTTAATAATGTAATTTACCACATCATTAGGTAAAAAGATTTTGACAATTTATAATTTACTAAGAGTACTTTTTTCTCCCTCTTTTTTTTCTATTCTAAGGAATTTACATTTACATTATCTTCAGATCTCTTTGGTATCTATAATTATTTCCAAACATAACAAAATATAAATAGCTTACAATATTCAATGTCATTCTTCAAGTTGAAACAGAAGACGTAATTCCATTAAACTCATGAGTCAAATGTCTTATATACACATGTGCATATATTTCTTACATACCATTTAGAAAACCAAATAGAAAATACATTAAATAACCAAAATACTATAAGTAAATTATATGGAGCTATGACATCCTTATTTGAGCTCTTAAAAATGTGAGCCCTTAATACTAAAGAAACACTACATTTGAAAAGTATAAAGCAATTTCAAACAAATTCAAATGGGATAATATTTACAACTTGATCAAGTCATTTTGAAGTCAAAGAGAATAGGGAAATGTATAGAATAGAAATGGCACTAAGAGCATTGTATGTTTATGAAATATATGAAAATAAATTATAATAAAATATGTGTATTATTACAGGGATGCAGATAAAAGGAAATAGAACATAATGTCCAGATACATGTTAGATTACATAAAATTACATAAAAAAGAGATTTGATAAAGATTTTCATATTCAACAACTTGTGTTGGTGCATTTTGTTATTTTGAAACTCTTCCTCTATACCATTATACCAGAATAAATATTTTTTTAAGATTTTATTTATTTATTTGACAGAGAGACACAGCGAGAGAGGGAACACAAGCAGGGGGAGTAGGAGAGGGAAAAGTAGGCTTCCCGCGGAGCAGGGAGCCTGATGCGGGGCTCAATCCCAGCATCCTGGGATCATGACCTGAGCTGAAGGCAGATGCTTAATGACTGAGCCACCCTGGCGCCCCATATAACAGAATAAATTCTGTGAGGACTAACTAGATAAAATTATAAAATAAAACATTAAATAATCCAAATCAAATATAAGTTAATATTTATTTCATCTCTAGCTGGAACTTTTTAAGCCTAAAAGCAAAAATAGAAAATTTTAAATAAATGTTGATAGTGAGTATATTTTATAGTTGGATAACTAAAATTAATACCCTTCTATTCAAAAAATGGTCATAAACATATTTAAAGCAAATATATACAAAAATGTGTTCCTCATAGGATAGACATGGTTATAAATACCCTTTCAAATCAAAGAGGAAAAGCTGACCACTCAAATAGCAAAACACTTTGCTGTTCATAGTCAGTAAAACTATATTTAAAAACCATCAGTAGCAACGAAAGATGTCAAATTTAAAATGAGACAAATTTTATCCATTTGCCAGTGTTTTATTTTTTTTTCAACTGTAATACTCTGAATTTGTGAAGATACACCACTTTATTGGTGAGGAAGTAAGTTGGCACCATCTATCTTGAGAATTACTTGCCACCAGAAATTTTAGAAGTTTTAAAAATAACAATCTCAATTTTAGGAAATTATTGTTGATGTACCCAAAATTATGTTATTAAATGTAATTAAAATAATAAATATTTAGAAACAAATGTGCCCTAAAATGGTGGTTATGTTAAATAAATATTGTTATTTAATAATACTATTAAACAGAAGTTATAAAATCATATATACAACATATTTGCAAATACATGTGTACATGCACACCACACATATGCATATAAAGGATTCTTCTAAAACATTTCAATACTTATTTTTATTTTCTAAAAGTTTCATACTAATTATATATTTTTATGATCAATAAAAATGTTTTTGTAAATATTTGTATATAGTGAGAAATAAAGAACATTTCAGAAAGTATACTTAATTATTTTATTTATAGTAGACCAAAATAATCAAGTTTTTATGAGATCTACAATGATTTGTGTATAAAAGATAGAAAAATCATTGCTAATTAGTATTATCATAGTAAAAGAAAATCAAAAATTATTTTAAATAATATAAAATATTTTTCTGAAATAACACAGAGATCTTATGTTCAAACACACCATCCATATTTTTGTAAACTAAATTACTATGTAGAGGTTGAAATTATTTAGTTATATTTCTGCAGCATTCTTTACTTTTTAGTAAAATTTTAAAAAATGGAATGGAATTAATCACATCATTTTACTTGATATTCAGATGTTTTTTGATTGACTCTTTGTGACAGGCACCAGCATGGCTGTAATTGGTTTGCTTGCTTAGCTATTGTTTTGGACCTAAAGCACAGAGATATGATTAAGCCTTTTAAATTTTAAAACAATCATAACAGCTTCTCATTTCTATCTTTTGACAAATTTGGAATCATATGTTATATTCTAAGGTTTTCAAATGTCTCTTTCTTATATGTCCATTCTACAAACCAACAAATGTAGAGGAGGGAGTTTTCCTTTTGGTGAAAACCACTAAGCACCAAAGGAGAGGTCCCCCTTTAGCTGAAACATGAGACCTCCTACTACAGCTCCCCAAGTTACTCTACTGCAGAAGGAGCCCCTCCAGACCCTTTCCTTTGTGGTCAAGAAGCATGTGCATAGAAGACAAAAGCTTCTGTCACAATATCTAATAGTCACTTTTGTTCTAATTTACTTGCAATGTATAAAACAATCCCATTTAGAACTGACCCACTAATGAACACAACTAATTCTCCTGCAAGTCAAACTATATCCACTGAAACCTAGCACACAGATTTTAATCTGAAGTAAAATCCTGACATTTGATTTCCTGTACATCTCCCAGCATCTTTCACAAAGGAATGCCCTGTGCTTTTTGTGTTTTGCTAGTTGGCAATATTCAAGAATATTCATTATTTGCATTTTATTCCCACTTATCACTCAAATGAATAGTAATATCAACACTATATACAAAATATAGTACTATATACAAAATATAGCAGAGTGAATATAATTAATAATACAATTTTTTTTCATGCATGTTACAATTCTTTGGTTTCAAAACACTTTCATCTCCATTGTTGAATCGTGGGGATTTGACCTTGGGAAAATTAATAGCATAGACCAGAGATTGACAAGGTATTACCTGCAGGTCAAACCTGGCCCACGACTTGTTTTTGTAAAGAGTTTTACTGGAACACAGCTATACCAATTGGTTGCATACTGTCTATGGCTGATTTCATACTGTGGCAGCAAAGCTGAGCAGTTGTGATGGGGGCCATATGGTCTACAAAGGTAGAATGCTTACTAAGTTCTTCCTTCCAGAAGTTTGCCAGTTCCTGGAGTAGCAATATGTGTAAGGTGTTTATAATTCTCAGGTTAGTATATTTTACCTTTTTGACCAAGGTGTAAATACCAGCCTTATATGGACTCAGAAAACTTTGTATTTCAGACCTGCTTAACTCTATTATGCTACCCCAAGTCACAACATCCCTGTCTTCTGTACCCTTCTGATAGAGCCCTAAGATAAAGCTACAGACTGCAGTAAATAACCATAATCTCTTTGTGAAGCTCTCAAATCTACGTCCAGGGCTGCTTTCAGGGGTGTGTAAACTGTCACAAAGGCCCTACAATGAGAAGGACCCCACGCTTGGTAGAGCCATGGCAGTGAGGCTCAAAGGAAGTATAAAGTAAGGGTATTATGGAAGTCCTCTAGTTCCAAGGTGGTATTAGAATAGGCATGTAGCAAGAAGTGGAATAAAAGCAGTTGAGTTTGTGTCAGTGTTCAGTTATTTTTTGCTAAGAACAAAATACATGTACTAGCTCTGAAGCATGATTTATATAATTTTGATGATGCCCTGAAGAGCTAAATTCTCTTTTATTTCATTTAAAACAGGCATTGCACAGTATAAAGATGAATGGTAAAATATATGCTAATAAATGAAAATCTTAAATTTCCTTTTTTTATTTTTTTAATTTAAATTCAATTAGCCAATATATAGTACATGATTATTTTCTGATGCAGTGTTCAATGATTCATCTAGAATGACATTAAATAGCAAGTAAAATATATCATGAAAAGGAGACCACAAAATAAAGAAAAACCTTTTATTTTAAGACCTTTAATGGAACATTTACTGCTTTTTTTTTTTTTTTTTTTGAACAAAGGACCTCGCATTTTCATTTTGCAGTGGGTTCAACAAACTCTGTCCCTGGCACCATCTGTGCTGCTGCTTTTCTGGAATTCTCTTCCCACCTCTGCCAGGCCAGTTGAACACACAGTTTCATGCTGTCCACTTAACTGTTAGAATCCCTTAGAGTTTGTTCTTGAACTCCCCCTTGCTTTCCTTCCACACTCTTCAATCTTCTTTTTTTCAATTCTCATTTCTTTATTACACAATTTGTCATTGGAGATGTAGCACCTATATTCATGGCTTCAAACATATGCAGAGATATAAACTTGCTTCTATTTTCAGACTAACATTTTTTCTGCCTATCAGTTCCTCAAAAACTTAAGATAAAATCTTTATCTCTCCAATACCACAACCTCCATCTCTCTCCCTACCCATACTTTCTTCTCCACTGAATCATTTCTCAGACATGAAATGTATAACCTGCTAGATTTTTGAGCTTCAGCATAAACTTTATTTTATCAAAAGTACTACGAAATTTGTCTACAAAGTTCTCTCACCCAGCCTCTTAGCTCACTGTTACTACTTCAGCTTAAATTCTTATCATAGCTTTTAGACTAATGCACTACTCTCCAAAATGAGTGACCTATTTCTAGTCTCTATTCTCTCTGGTCCCTCTTCCACATTACTTTCAGAATTTTTTTTTTTATGTGATTTTCATTACTCTGCTTAGAAAGTTACGATGAATCTTCATTTCCTATCAGGAGAGGTTTAAAATCCTAAGCATTCCAACTATAGTATTCAATCTCAATTGTGTCATCTGAAGTCATTCCCTACCACCTATCCCTACCCTATTTTATGACTAACCACACTCTTCAATACTGTTACACAGTTGTCCAACTCTGCACTTTGGCATCCATAGTCCCTCACCCTAAGTGGCCTCTATTGCCCACTTTGTCAAATTCCTTTCCTGAGGCTCAAATCAAATGTCACCTCCTATGGGAAGACTTTTATAAAAACACTTAAAAATTTATTTTTCCCTTTATTTTTGCTCTGATAGATCATTATACATAACTCAATGTCACCGTGATTTTGGTTATTTGTGAATTTATGTTCTTTCAGTACAAGAACCATGTGTTAATAGATATGACTTATCCAAAGCTTTTCCATAATTGTGGAGATCCCAGGAAAGACTGTCTTAAAATTGATCACAAAGACTGTCATCAGTTTATAAGTGAGGGAGGCTTAGCTGTGAAGCCTGCTATGACTGAAGCAGCATAAACTATGGATTTGTGGAAGCTGAAGGGTGGGAGAAAATACCCTAGGACTGAGCAAATAAACATGGCTGAAATGTCTGGTCCCTCAGGAAGAAGCTGGATCACTCAATACATGGAATCTCAAGGAGTTACCAATTTAATCATGGTTCAGGATGGCTTTGTGTACGCAAGTGACTTGGTAATAGGAGAGTCTAGGCAGCTAGTGAGACATGTAAAAATGGGGAGGTCATGGTTTACTTCTGGGTTATCAGCCAGCACAGACCTTGATTCCAGATCTCCAGGAAGCAGGATTCATTTTGGGAACAACTAACAGTTCTTGAGGAAGGATCTGGCACCGCTGACATTCAAGGCAGAATATCATTTCTGCAATGAGAGGATGAGTGAGGATGGGCATTTGATGCTCTAAGCAGAGGATATAGACAGCCTGAATAATCCAGTCCTGTAATCCAGCCAGTGTTATAATAAGGCTTAAAGAGGACAGTCACAGGAAGGAAATGATTTGGGCAAGAAACAACACAGATATTTAGTGGGCATTTCTGGATATTAAGGAAATGAAGGCAAAGACAAAATTCTTTGTTTCAAGGATAATTATAATAGTAGTAGCTGCCATTCATTCAATACCACTTAGTAACTAACAATGCCCTGAGGTTGAAGATCTAGTCCCTGCACACCTTTGCAGGAGGAGAACATCTTGGCTCAGATCTGTCAGCAAATAAATGCTTGAGTTGGGATTGAAGTTTGAGTTTGCAAGACCTAGATATGATAAATTTTAGGGACAACTTATAGTTCATTGAAAGGAATGAGGCTCTGCTTATTCTTCATGCCCTTTTGTCTTCACTGGCTTCATGTTCCATGTTCGGACAGATCTCAGGTGAGCCTTCTGGTGAATGGCGTCCCTTACTCTAGGGAGGCCAGGGAAGAATTGAGGAAAGCAAGGGATTGAGATTTTAAAACTAGGGCCGATGGTCCTTTGCCCAGTGGTCAGGCCAATGTATCAAATTCTGCCAATGAGAGAATTACTTCCCTCTCCACAGACGTAGTTTTTCTCAGTTCTATTTACTATTGTCACTCACTTATACATAGGAACTTAAAAAAAGATATTTCTGTTGCCTCCCAAGTCTATTTATACTTGAAACATATGGTGCAGTATGACAAGTTGTCACTTTATGAAATCAATCAACAATATTTTGAGATGCTATTTTATGTCAATAATTAAGATATTATTCAAACCCCTTGACAGTGTTATTATCTAAGTTAACAGTGATTAGCATAACATATGTCCTTCCTTAATAACCATATTTCACTCAGCAACACATTTCATTGAGTATGCACTCCATCCTGGATTCCATTTATGGTGTAGGTAATGCACTACTAAAAATAACAGATGTTTCCTGCCCTCCTAGAGCTTCAATTCTAGTGATGACAGACAGTAAACTTTAACATCATAAACCTGTATTTGTGTATGATGTGTTGTATATAATAAAGTGTACATAGTATAGTTCTAATCTAGAGAGAGAATATGTAGGTATGTATAGACTATATGCTTAAAAGAAAAAGTAGAGCAGATTTGAGGAGGAGGGTATCACAGGTTCTGAGTTGGTGGGTGGGAGACAACAGTATGGTCACATATGATCATGCTGAGGAAGCCAACTTGAAGATGAGAGCCGCGTAGGTAGAAGGAGGAAAAATATCCCACAAAGAGCAAATGGCCAATGCTGTGTTAAGGTAAGTGTATATTTGACATTTTCTAAGAACATCGGGGAAATCAGCATGGTGGAGTGGGCAAGCAAGAGGAAGGCTGGTAGGGGACAGGACAGAAATCAGATAGAGGAGAGGACAGAAAGAATAAAATCAGATTCCAAGAATTTGGGGCCATTTTAAGGACTTGTCTTACATTCTGAGGGAAACAGAAATTTATTCCAGAGGTTTGCACAGAGAAGTGACATGATCTCAGTGATCGCTCTGGCTGCACTGTGGAGAATTGATTAGTGGGTGGGGATAAGGCAGGCATACAGACAGGAAGACCAGTGAGAAAGCTAATGCCCTAGTCCAGGTGAGAAATGACCATGGCTCTCAGTCCAAGCGTCAGCAGTGAAGTCTTGGGAAATGCTCAGATTCTGGATATATTTTGAAGGTCAGGCCAACAGGATTTGCTAAAACATTGGATTAATTTTATTTATTTTTGTAATCAGCTTTATTAAGCAGAGAAAAGTATCTTAAGAACCCTCTGAAAACAAATAAGGGAAAATTATGCAAACCAATTTTTCCAGACGTGCTACAAGTACGTTTATCTGAAATTTTATCAACTGTATAGCTGTGTCTAACAGCAGCTCTATTACAGTGCAAAAGTCTGATAACTTTATAATGACTTTCCTGATTATGGCCCTGAGGCACAGAAAGACCATATGACTTCTGCATCTGCCATGAACTAACAAATTATGTTCAGCATGAAATATATGTTTAGTGTTATTCTTGAAAATTTATCTGTGACTTCATGTTGAATGAAGGAACTCTCTACTAACCATAATATTTAATAATTCAAATTATCTGTACCAGACCATGTGATGGTATCACACATGTATGTGTTTGTATGTGTGTAGACCTGTATATGTGCTTGTGTGTTTGTATATAACAGGAAGTCAGTTAGAAGGGAAAGACCCAATGATACAATATGAACTACTGAGAGAGCAGATGGTAGAATTAGAAAATACTGAAAGAGAAGAAGAGAGATACCACAGACATAAGATTTGATAACATCGACCCTGAAATTTTGTAATTGTGACAAAAATGCTGGGAACATGAATATATTTTGGTGAACAGTGTATGAGGTCTGCAATAACACTGGAGCACAAACTGGGTGCTTAAAACAACAGAAATGTATCCTGTCACAGTTCTGAAATCCAGAAGTCTAAACGAGATATGGTCAGGGTCATGCTCTCTCTGAAACCAACAGAGGTAAATTCTTCCTCACTTCTTCCCAGCTTCTAGAGGTGGCTGACAATTCTTAGTGTTCCTTGGCTTGCAATTACATCATTCCAATTTCTGCCTTTGCTGTCACATGGCATTCCCCCATTGATCTCACCATTTTCCATAAGGACACCCTACCACACTAAAGCCAAAAATTAGTTCAGTCTTTATACATTTTCTAGACTCTTTACCTAGATCTTTAAAAATCTTGAGTTATACAATTTCACTGTCTGGTAATTTGGAAGAAGATTAGAAGATGGACATAACCTAGAATTCCGATTCTGTGACTTACTAGCTCTTTGGCTTTAGAAAAGTTATCTGCTTTAACCTCTGTTGTGTATCTGTAAAATAGGACTACCACTAATTTTGTGGAGTAATTTTTGAGGGTTGTATAAATAAGTATATATAAATTCCTTTCACAGTGCCACCTAAGTGTTAGTTTCTCCCTAAACGTTTGTTGTTTGTTTGCTTAATCCAATTTCACATACTCTCTTTAGTTTCCACACTACTTCCCCAAACACATTTAATACCTGCCTGATCTTTAAACTTTTAATACTTGAAATCTAAACTTGGTACTTGTCCTGAATTTTATTGTTATATACTATACTTTTGACTTGTTCACTTACTGTTGACAAATTTATCCTACTCTGACATTTGATTTCTGGACGTACCCACACTCTTGTGTCTCTCTTGGCTCTAAATTCCAAGCTTTAGTTTGGCCAGGGATCTCTAACCCTTCCCTAGGTCTTTTTAATTCCTATGTATACTTTTTATATATATCAGTTACAGAAGATTCAATAGTTAATGCTCTGACACAGTCTTTACCAGCTTCCCTAGAGTCCCTAAATTTCATACGACAATCTCTCTTCCTTCCTGAGATCCTCTTTTCCTACCTTCACAACTTGATAGAACACGTCTAACCACTATACTCCCTCAGCTTTAAATTACATCATTGAAGTGTATAAACCACATTAATTCCCATATTCCTATGGTATCTCTCTGCCCTTTCCCTTCCCTTTCCTCTGAATTTTCCATGTATTTGGCTTCCTAAGGGCAATTTAAGCCTGAGAAACAAGATATGATTCAATCCATATTTGCGGATGGGTAAGATTCTATATATAATTTGGGAGCTTCAGATGGTAAGGTACAACTCTCTTGATTTAAGATTATAATGTGCTATAATTTTCTGTTTGATTTTCAGTCTATGTTTTTATTTTGGGCAAGTTGCTCTAAGTAGCTTACCATTTTGCTTAGACTTCGGATACGTTTTTATTTCCTCTAGTGTTTTTTTATCTCTTCTTTTGATACCAGTGCTTCTGTCACTCCTTACAGCAATCCGATGAGCACTCTATAATAGAAGGAAATAAAGCTCTATTTTATCATTTTGACAGCTGAAATCAATAAGAGTGAAATTTTGTTCTTTTAGACTATTGAATATTTATACCTAAAGGTATGTAACTATCATGGTTTATACTTATAAAACCCTCTTTTTAAAAAAGGGGGCCTATAAATAAAATTATATATTTTTCACAAACTGGCTGGAGAAAATATTTTATTAACCCCACAGGCATTACCCCCAATTTTATACTCATTTAATTTTTAAAAGTACAAGAGATATATAATGTCAGTTTTGATTTCATAAAATCAAAGTGGAGATTGAAACATGCATGTAAAGGATTTGCACTTTTTTATTAATGCCTCATAGAAATTAGTATATTGCTTTCTGTAGTGTCCTAACCACAGCATGGGGGTTTCAAATTTAGGCTCTATAGCCAAACTATCTAACTTCAAATCTACTTAGTAATGGTGTGATCTTGGGAATACTTAACCACTCCCTGCCTCACCTTACTCCCTTTAAAATGGGAATAATAATCATAACCACTGCACACAGTGCTTGTGAGGATTAAACTAGACCATGCTGTGCTTAACAAAGGATCTGGAGATAGTGAACCTAGATAAACCCTAGCTGTCATTATTTTAGCAGCAAAATCGGTAAAAGTGTAAAACAAATTCTCTGTGAAAACATTTGTTCAAATTAAGAGGCAAAAAAAAAAAATTCATGGTGAAAAAAATCTGTCCATAGTTGGCATGGTAAAGAAAGAGAATTTATGTGTATCTCCTGAAGTCCCCTGGCGTTGCTGTGCTTCTCAACCCTGCTGGTGTCATATCGTAATAGCAAGGAAGACTAGGTGTCTAAGACAAACACAGAAGATTGGAGTGTTTCTTTCTGAGTTAACTATATTTCAAGACAGACTGTGGTAGGCATCACTAATGATTAAAACAAACTAAGCAAATAACAGTTTTGACAAAATATGGACTCAAAGATGAAATTCTCACAAAAATAATATGTAAATTTTGAACATCTGAAAGTACAAAATAAGTTTCTAGCATAAAGTAGAAAAGGCATTATTAGAAGTACCAGCCATTAAATAAGGAAGCAATTACAAACTTTATAGTGACAATCAATTAATCAGCTAGTCTTATCCCCTATGAGAAAACAGAAATAAGGGAACAAATTATTTCTAAATCATCCCCACTTCTTATCACCAAAATATTTGTTGCAGATTTTTAAATATATATATAAATTCAGTATGTAAAAAAATAGGGATTTTTCTATAAATTATAATTTCTCTAAGAAACTTAAATAATTGTATTTCTATTTTGTTAATTTGGTTCTAATTGTCTTTATTTCCTACTGATAGAAATCAATGTTAATCCATTCTTTTTCTGTTTAGTGTATTTCAAAAAGACATTTATGGAGAGATATCATCTTAATCACAAGCCAAAAATTAATCACTAAATCACAAGCAAAAAAAATAAATTGATATTAGTATTACTTTATTTTACCATAGAGGCAATATCAGGACTCCAGCTTTTAAATTATAAATATTTGTGTGCCTCAATTTTGAAAAGAACCACTAATTATAAAGATAAAAGTAAAACATAAGATTATACTTTAATATATGTAACTTCTCTAGGACAGAACTAATATTTAAACAGGGTACAAGTTTTAGAGGAATGGTTGGGTTTGGTTTGGTTTTGTTTTGTTTTTTAAGTTATATGTTACTAGGGATATGGGTGAGAGTAAACTTCTCAATGTGCTCTATGTGTCCACACTTTAATAAGAATATTTGCTTTTGCTAAATGTGTAAGTAAAACCACATTTATTGGCTCTTGAAATTGTTTGAGAGATTATTCTTCATGTTTTTTTAATCTGAATCTTTCTCATGAAGAGAGAGTTTTTGACTCCTTTATCCCTTTATACATGATTTCTATTTGAAGCTTTCTATTTAGTACTATCAATTTTTTTTCAAAAAATGCTTAACTGCTAATAATACATCAACCAAGCTAATATCCAAGACTTAATGATGTTTTGAAATATTTTGTTTGCACCAAAGTGTCTATTACCTTTCAAAGCTAACTTTGAATTATTTCTCGGGGGGAATTTATATTTTAGCATTTACAGATTTTCTAGAAAGGCGGATCTAGATTTAAATGGTAACCTTAAGTCTCTAGTTTCTTCACTTTGAAACTTGCCCTCATCCTACATAATTAATTTCAATTCAACTCAAAGCAAATTTTCTCAAAGATATTTTGATGTTGTTTTTTGAAAAATTTGGCATTTGAAACAGATTTAAGCTCCTTAGCATTTGTAATATCTATTTGCCTTGATATGAAACAAATTTTGGTAAGGAGATTGAAGAAGCATGAGAGTCCTAGGGGAAAATAGTTATTGGTTCCCATAAGAGAGATAAGTATTCCAGTCTACCTACTTTACCTTCCGAAATGTCATTGTAAGCCAAGTTTTCAGTTCTTTTTCATCTATTCTATTTGCTAACTATTAAAATATTATTATACTTTCAAGGAAGAACTTTTATGCTTTTCAAATATTGTTACTTCACATACTTTTTGTTCAGAAAAATAATGTAATTCTAAAAATAAGGAAAAAATAGGAAACATCTGAAAGTATTCTATTTGGGTCTTACTAATCTTCACAAGTATCATGCCTGATTTAGACCTGGTCACAATTAATTTGAGGCAACTACAGGGAAATTGTCATAAATTACAAATTCAGTTTAAATTTGAGAATTGGGGGCACGTGGGTGGCTCAGTAGGTTAAGGGTCTGACTCTTGGTTTTGGCTCAGGTCATGATCTCTCAGGTCAGGAGATCCAGCCTCCTTTCAAGCGGACTCCTCCAGACGGGAGTCGGCTTGAAATTCATTCCTCTGTGCCCCCCAACTTGCTCTGGCACACACGCACACACACACACACACACTCTCTCTCAAATAAATAAATCTTTAAAAATTTTGAGAATTAAAAAATATATATATTAGCCTTAATTTTACTGATCCTGACAATGTGATTTGGAAACCAAATTAAGTACGGACGAGACCATGTAACTGACTCTAAAAATGTTGGAAATATCACTTCTCATTTTTTTTTAAAGATTTTATTTATTTATTTGAGAGAGAGAGAGAATGAGAGATAGAAAGCATGAGAGGGAAGAGGTTCAGAGGGAGAAGCAGACTCCCTGCTGAGCAGGGAGCCCGATGTGGGACTCGATCCCGGGACTCCAGGATCATGACCTGAGCCTAAGGCAGTCGCTTTAACCAACTGAGCCACCCAGGCGCCCGACTCTCATTTTTTTATGAGTAGAGAACTCCATATGTGTGTTTTCTTCATTTAAAAAAAAATAAACCCTGCTGTATGTCAACTTTAAATTCTAAAGCCTGTCTGGGTGGCTGGCTGAATCATGACAGGCCAAGGGAATTGGCATAAATGAAAGAGATCTCAGCTGAGGGATTACGTTCTGAGCTGTCAGATGCTAGGGAAAAGGGCTTTGCAGAAAGCACAACGCCTTAGTGGTTTTTGTTTTACTACTGTGTAACAAGTTAGCACAATCTTAATGGCTTAAAACAACACAAACGTAGTATCTTACAGATTCTATAGGCCAGAAGCCCAGGCACAGTGTAAATAGATTTTTTGCTATGGCTGTGCTTCCAGTCTGGGCTTAGGGTCCTCTTTCAACTCACTACTTGTTGGAAGTATTTATTTCCTGACTGAGGTGGCTGTCTTCTCACTGGCTTTCAGCTGGGCATAGCTCTCAGCTCTTAGAGGTCATTCTCAGGGTCGTGCCCCATGAACCCCTGCATCTCATCAAGGGAGAACCTCCCTGGCATCCAATCTCTCTCACCCTTTGAGTCTTTCTGACTTCTTCTGCCACCAGTGGGAGAAACCTCTCTGCTTTTAAGGGTTCATTTGATCACATTAGGCCCACCTACATAATCTTTTTTCATAATAGTATAATATAATCACCAGAGCGATAGCTCATCATATTCACAGGATCCACCCACACTCAAAGGGAGAAAGTTATTCAAGAATGGTCATTCAAGAGGGTCATTCACAGGGTCATCTTTTTTTTTTTTTTTTCCCAGAGGGTCATCTTAATATTCTCCCTACAACACAGGAAAATCCAGAAAACTGTGATGTCACAGTACAAAGGGGTAGACAGAAACCCAGAGGACACAGGCAACAGGTAGATATTCAGCTGATAAACCATGGTCAGTGTTCCACTTTCCTGGATCTAGTCTGGGAAAATAAATACAGACAGAAGTGGATTCTCAGTGTTCAGACTGAGATCAGCATTTAAGTACTTATAACTGAAAAAAGGAGTAAGAAATGATAAAAAGAGAGCAGTGGCAGTGTTTGTGATTCTGACTCAGTGTAGCAGTTCCCAGAATAGGGCGAAGTGTGCCTAATGATTATTAGGTTATATGTTATTTGAAAACACGTTTAGTCATTTTCCTGCAAAACTAGTAGTTAAATATATTAAGGATTTTCTATGTGGTAGGAGTAAGCTAAACACAATGATTTTAACTTCTCAGTTTATCTTCACAGCAACTCCTCGAAGTTCTGTGTTAACCTAAAACAAGCAAATATAAGAGTTGCTCTGTGATGGTGAGACCCTTCATACAGTATCATTACAATGACCTTTCTTCCGTTACAGCTGTGTGCTTATAATCATGTCTAATTTGTCTGTTTGCCTTCAGTGCACACAAGAAAATGAGCTGTTTACAAGCAAGAGCTGTGTCTCATTTTTGTGCCCTTAGTATTTAGCACAGAAGTATATATTCAGTATGTTTGATTCATTTTTTTGGACCTAAAACAACATATTTTTGTGGTAAACTTTGTGCTGCAAGAAATTGGATTTAGGTTTGGGAACTTGAATTCTATTCCAGTTCCCCTTAAATTACTCTGAGATTATGTGCAAGTTTCTTATGTGCAAGTCACTAACTTCAGCTTCTTCTTGTGACAATGTGAAGAAGTGAATAAAATTTTCTTTGATTATAAACTCTATGAGCACTGGGTGTTGTACATAAGTGATGAATAGCTAAATTCTACACCCAAAACTAATATTACACTCTCTGCTAACTACCTGGAATTTAAATTAAAAAATGAAAAAAATAAACTTCCATGAGCCATTGTCTACATTATAAAATTGTTACATTTTAACCCATTTCAAATTGGAGTTTTCAAACCTACTCAAGTTTTAGAAATGTGACAAATAAAAATCAAATGGGCATTTCTCCAGGGCATCCGCCTGTGTGGTTAGCTAGTCATTGTTAGTACTTTAATTAGATGAAATGTGACTTTAAAAAATAATTTCATCTATTTATACAAATAACCTCCAGCATGAAACCGGTAATATGTTTCCTTAGTTTATTTATCTGAAAGTATAACTGATAAGTACCTATGTCAAAGAGAAGTACTACTATTTGTTTACTATTCATTTCTTTCAGGCACACAGCCAGCTCCAGAAATACCCATACTTCTTTCTTCTGTTTCCTTAGAAATGGTTTCTATAGCAACCAAGTATATTGAACTGGTTACCCAAGGAATGCCACATAAGACTGTGTGCATTTGTACTGAAAAATAGTTTTTACATGATCTTTTATTTTTCAGCATAAAAATAATTAATATCAAGTCAGTTAGAACTCTTCTGTTATAGTAGTATATAAAATACTACACTGAACAATGAAGTAAAATTTTGATTTATTTCTTTAGTCTCAATTAAGTAAATAACTCAAGCTAGTCACATCATTCTTAATCCATAAATGTTCCCACACTTACATCTTTGATATCAATTTCCGGAATAGTGCTAAATTATTTCATGAAAGTTATTACTTTCAGTACAAACCCTCATTGTGGTTAACAATATAAGACCCAAATACAAAGTCTATCTTATTCATGAGCATAATGCATTTTTAGACAAATAATCTTTTAAATAATTAAAAATGTTCATTGTATAAATTAATAAACATTGTGTGATGTTGTATCTATATGATCTTTCTGGAGCTAATATGATGCATGGCACTTTGTAATCATATTTTTTCCTATAATAAAATATGCACAACTAGGTGAGGTTTTATAGAAACGGCATGTAACTTAAAACAATATATAAGTATTTTAATTTAGACAATAAAAAGGAACTCCCTTTTATATATGATACAGTGTCTATTTGTGGCCTATGCTGTGCTACTTTTGTTTTTGTTCAGTCATCTTTCAGCACTGATGTCTTCACCTGTTTCTATTCTGGATCTACTTTGTGATTTGTCTGCTCATTTCCCAAAAACTTTTACTTTCTCTTAAAATGTATCAATAGTTGCCTGTATATGCCCAGAAGAAAGGCTTTTCCTCTCATGCCAGCGTTATTTTCCTTAACATCATACTCAAGCTGTTTCCTGAATTTAAGATGGCTTTCATCCTCAAATCCTGCTGAAGTCTTATTTTTGTTTCAAGGCCTTGTGAAAACTTCATTTCTCCAAGGAGCCGTCCTTAGTGTCTCTCACTTCTGACCCACAGTGGAATTAATCCTCATATTTTTTAGAACTAAGTATGTCTCTCTGTAGTCTTCTATAATATTCATTTTTCACATGTGATTTATTCCCCTGCAAACTTTCTATCTCATGCCTTTATTCCTCCACAGCACCCCACAGAGTAAATTGAAATCAGTATCCAACAAATGATTTCTGAATTGAATTGAATTGACTATCCTGAGAAAATTGTTTTGTTGTTCCTATGTCAACGGATAATTTTTGCACTGTTGTAGGGAGAGTTTCTTATTAGTTATTGAGATTGTGTTCAAATGCTTAGAAACTTGAAAAAACATTAGAAGCTATTTTTAAAACTATTGGATTTGTCTAGGGGAAGTTCTTGGAATTTGCTCACCCATTTCCCCCTTTCTTTGGATGCTACTTCTTGGTCTTTTTGGCAGGCTGGTCCTCCTTCACTTGCTTTATCTTTGCTAGTTCTTCTTCCTCGTAGGAGAGCTAAGGTCTTACTTTTCTCTGCACACATTTCTTGAGCAATGTGCTTTCCAACCCTATCAGATCTTTGTTGGGACTGCTGTTTTCTGGTGGCTTTTTCCCAGCCTCACATTGTTATAATGATTAATACAATCTGAAGACTGGAAGACAGTCCTATAGAGATCTCTGGAGGTCTTTGTGTAGCTCCCTTCTCTTTGGTACTGTGCCCCGTCAATTCTAGCCTTCTTAGTCTCCCTGAATTTTCAACTCTGTCTCCCCAACTCATGGATAATGCCATGGCTGCGTTATTCTCCCACACCTTATGCTGAAGTCCAAAGACTCTGTGTGTATGATGGGCTAATCACAGGGATCACTGTCATAGGTAGCCTGTTTTCCAATGTCTGAAGACCCTTGTTTCATGTATACTATCCAGTTTTTAGTTGTTTAGAACAGACAGTTCAATTTCAACTCTATTACTCCATTCATGGCTGGAAGAGGAAATGAGCCTTATTTCTTACTGCTGTTTAGGATATCTTTTGTGTAAATTATATTTTCTTTTTCATGCAAAGTTCTTAACATATATTTCAGTTTTCTATGCAATTCTTTTTTTTTACTTTTCCAAAGTTATTAGGTGTTCTGATTTTTGTTGTTATTGTTTCAAGTTTTTATTTAAATTCCAGTTAGTTCATATACAGTATAATATCAGTTTCAGGTGTAGAATTTAGTGATTCATCACTTACATAAAACACCAATGCTCATCACAAGTGCCCTCCTTAATACCTGTCACCTATTTAACCCATCCCCCATCCACCTCACCTCCTGTAAACCTCAGTTTGTTCTCTATAGTTAAGAGTCTGTGTCCTGGGGCACCTGGGTGGCTCAGTCGTTAAGTGTCTGCCTTCGGCTCAGGTCATGATCCCAGGACCCTGGGATCCAGCCCCACATCGGGCTCCCTGCTCGGCGGGAAGCCTGCTTCTCCCTCTCCCACTCCCCCTGCTTGTGTTCCCTCTCTCGCTGTGTCTCTGTCAAATAAATAAAATCTTTAAAAAAAAAAAAAAAAGAGTCTGTTTCCTGGTTTGCCTCTTTTTTCCCCCTGATGTTTATCTGCTTTGTTTCTTAAATTCCGCATTTGAGTAAAATCATACAGTTATTTGTCTTTCTCTGACTGATTTATTTTGCTTAGCATGATACTCAAGTGCTCCATCCACATTGTTGCAAATGGCAAAATTTCATTATTTTTTATGGCTGGGTAATATTCCATGTATATTTATACCACAACTTCTTTATCCATTCATCAGTCGATGGACATTTGGGCTCTTTCCACAATTTGGCTATTGTTCATAATGCTACTATAAACATCAGGCTGCGTATACCCCTTCAAATTAGTATTTTTGTATCCTTTGGGTAACTACCTAGTAGTCCAATTGTTGGATCATCTATGCAATTCTTAACAATATTCCATATTTTGAAATAATTTATTTGACCTGAGATTTATTTTAGACAATTACCTCCAGTTTATCTTAGTTGTCTTCTAATTATGCTACCAGATTTTTTCCCTCATTCTTTCTAATATTGCAGTGACTATATTGCACTATATTCATTTTGTTATCTGACTCTCCTTTCACTTGACAGTGAGTTCCTTGAAAAAGCGTGCCAAATCTTATAAATATTTGTGTCTGCAGTATGAAATATAATCTTTGACACCTGGAATGTCCTCAACAGCTATTTGTTTAATACATATTATATTATTAAATTAACGACAAGCAACCTTCAATATACAGAATTAAACTTATGCTCAGGGAGTGTCAAGTTAACAGAGAGATGTTTATTATTGAATCATAATATGTTGACTTTATAAAATTCATTTTACTAATTTAGCTCTGAGGTATACTATAGCTATTTATTGAGGGATACTAAGAAAACTAGTTCTCTGAGATTTTCTGTTGGATTTCTTCTAGGGAATTTTGGGGTAAAAGCTTTAAAAAATAAAGGATCTATTGAAATAAACAAACTTTCCCTTTGGTGACTATAAAGATTGGAGTCAAATGTGTTCCCTCCTCTGGTAATACACAGAATCCAGTGTTTTGTAATTTTCTACATGTTTCCTTTTTTATACATGGTTTTAACATTTGCATTATATACCATTTCATTTACTTGAAGTCAAGAGTAGACTGATGTAGAGCATAAATAATGCATGACTACACAATTTAAAAGGTAGATTTAATTGTTAAATATTAGCTAAAATGTGTAGTGCCTAAGATACACCCACTGGCACTGCTTTAGAAAAGAATGTGAACTAAGTGTCCATTCTTATCAACTCTGCATTTTGACATAGACATTAGGGAAGCAAACACTGCTATTAACGTCATTAATTATAATAATGATGATGACGGTTGCCACCATTTATTTCATGATTACTACCAGTGGAAGCACTGTCTGTTTGTGAACTTTCCCAGTCTCACACATCTAATCATTGTCAGAGTCAGGGTTTGAACCTAGTTCTGCTCCCATAGAGTCTATTTCTTTTCCTTGTACACAATGGAAAGTATTTACTTTCACTAGAGATAATATAGTTTGCTCCATTGACATGTCAATGCTGTATTATTAGTGAGGTAAGGTAGACTAAAGCACTATCTCATCATAGATAAATTGGGCATAAGTTCTATTCCCCCTGATGCAGAATACTATAGTTTACTGAGAAGAAAAAGGTAAACATTTTTAAAATAATATTTTGAAAACCAGTATTTGAAATCCCAGATAGATATAATATTTATTTTTTGAAAGCAGATATATGTTGAATCCATACTGTGATAATAAATGTAATAATATTTCTGTGGCTTCTTAAGCTCTTATATGATATACATGAAAAAGTATGAATTTTAAAAATAAAAACTGGTAGATTTCTTTTTCATTTTCTAACATGTAAATCAAGGTTCTTGAGAGCATTTTGTTGCTTTTAAATTTTTCTTCTGATATAATGCCATGCACATTCAATTAATAACCTACCTCAATTGTTTTTTAATATTATTTATGATTATTTCATTAACCTATGGATTTTTTACTAGAATGTCAACTCCTTGAGAAAAGGGATTATGTCTCTTTTATTCCTAAGTATGGTAGACTTGGTGCTCAGCAAAGTGTGTAGTAGACAGTAGACACTTGATTAGATTCATTGAATAAAAGAGTTAATTATAATGATGATTTATATAATATGCAAAATATGTGGCAAGTTTTCTGAGACATCAGTATCTGGTTCAGATTTAGTAGAAATAATGAGTATCATCCCTGCTCTAATTATAAGAGGACAGTGAGAGTCCCTTTTAATTCTTAAGTCAAATTTGGTCTCAGAATTTTAAATACATGAGATTTCTCTATACAACTTAATTATTGATGATTATATTAGTGTTTGTTTGAAAAAGCTCTCTGATGTTCTTGAAAGACCAAGAATTCTTTTTCATCTGCTTCAAAAAAAGAAAGTAAAAAGCACACTATAAACTAGTTTGCTAGATCAGAGAATAAATATTGAATGCCAGAACTTTAGACTATGCATCTTTAATGAGCTCTAAGTCCAGAGAAAATAAGTTCCGGTAATAACCCAGAAAACGTGAAAACTTAGATGGTTATTGACATTTTCTAGTCAACCAAATTAAGCATTTTGACCATAAAAATTATTAATTTCATATGTAAAACTCGTCAGCTATTTTAACATTAAAATCCAATTTTATTATTGTTTTACCATTATTGAATATAAAGTTAAAATGTTTGCATTATGCACAACCTTTAAAAAGTGAAGTATCTGTCATATACTTATTGCATAGATTTTTAGGCAGAATACTGGGTTTTACCTTTGACCGTTGTGCAATATATGGAGAATCACTTATTTATTTGTAAAGCTCCAGTTAACGGTTGAAATGGATGTAAAAATACAGCTAATGGTTACTTAGAAAAGTATCTTGCAGTAACAAAGACATAGAAAATATTATTTAAATGAAAGAATTTGTATAATATACTGAAAATCATGTTATAGGTGCTAGTTGTTAATTTTAAGACTAGGAACATAAACATATGCTAATCAATTGTTAAAGATATAAATAAATATATTGATAATCTAGGACAATATCCTCATTTTTCACATTAAGAAGCTCCTCTCAGTTAAGTAATTTTTAAAAATCTCCCTCCAATAAATTAGAGGCAGAGAGAAAAACAGACTGAAAATTAGATACTCGATTTCTTCATTCTAAACCCTGATACCAGGATAGTGGATAGTTCTACTCAACTATCATTAAACAGGAATATCTGGTTGTTTGAATTTTTGTATTATCAATATTATTGATAATTTAAAGAATTAAAATTGATAATTTGAAGAATTTAAAGATAATTTAAAGAATAAAATCCTCTTATTCTTACATACTTTTCTTAAAGATTTTATTTATTTATTTGACAGAGAGAGAGCACAAGCAGAGGGAGAGGAAGAAGCGGGCTCCCCACTGAACAGAGAGCCTGACATGGGGCTCAATCCCAGGACCCCGAGATCAAGACCTGAGCTGAAGGCAGAGGCTTAACTGAGCCACCCAGGCGCCCCTATTCTTACATACCTTTAAACTTAATTTTCCATAATATGTATACTCAATCTATTATATTTCTCTAAATCTCTATTTTTTTTCTAAATCTATTTTAAAACTCATTTTTCACTGAAGATTATAGCTATAACCAATGAAAACTTAAAGCTGCCTTTTGGCTTAAAAATAAGATTGAACAAAATATTGATCATTAAATATATTTTTGAAGATACTTAGCAAAAGATCAAACTTGATTTATAATAGATTTTCAGGATCTCAGAATTATTAAGGAATTAAATATTAATGATAAATGTGAAAAAGGACAGAAAAAATTAATACTAAAATAATAAATCCCGTAATCATAAATAATAAATTGAATTCAGCTAATAAATATATACTTTAACTGCCTGGCACTTTGGTGCCATTCAACTGATACTGTTCTGGATAAAAGAACAAATAACAATATATTTTCTACATATTGAATATTGGCATAACCTCAAAGTTTTTGCTTCAAGTTAAAAAAATATAGTACTAGTTTTCTAGAGTTATAATATCAAGAAACGAAAAACATTGGGGCTTCTTCTACCCACCATTTTGTAAAACTTAGTCAAATTGTGGAGCACTTGGCACTTATGCTGTAGGAGAAAAGTAATGATTATGTCTCAAGAATATTACATTAGTTGGGGACCTGGGTAGCTCAGTCAGTTAAGCAGCAGACTCTTGATTTCGGTTCAGGTCATGATCTCAGGGCCCTGAGATGGAGCCCCATATTTATCTATTTATTTCCATGATTTACTCATTCCATAACTGGAAGCCTGTATCTCCCACTCTCCTTTATTCATTTTGTCCATCCCCCCAAGCCCCCTCCCATCTTGCAATCATCAGTTGGATCTCTGTATTTTTAGGTCTGATGTTGTTTTTGTTGTTTATGCATTTTTTTTTAGATTCCACGTATGAGTGAAATTATATGGTATTTTTCTTTCTCAGTCTGAGCTATTTCACTTAGCATAATACTCTCTAGGTCCATCCACGTTGTCACTAATGGCAAAATTTCGTCACTTTTTATGGCTGCATGATATTCCATTATGAGTATACCACATCTTCCTTATCCATTTGTCCATTGAAAGACTTACACATGAACTCTACATCTGAAACTAATGATACACTATATGTTAATTGAAATTAAATAAAATAAGATAAAAATTTTTTAGAAAAGAGAAGGAAAAAAAAGACACAACACCAAAAAAAATAAATAAATAAACAATGCAATTAAAAAATAGGAAGAGGACTGAAATAGACATTTTTCCAAAGAAGACATTCACATCGCCAACAGGCACATGACAAGATGCTCAACATCACTCATCATCAAGGAAATGCAAATCAAAAGCACAATGGAATTATCACCTCACACCTGTAGGAATGGCCAAAATAAAAAGACAAGAAATAACAAGTGTTGATGAGGATGTGGAGAAAAAGGAACCCTCATACACTGCTAGCAGGAATGTAAATTGGGGCAGCTACTGTGGAAAATAGTATGGAGGTTCCTCAAAAAGTTAAAAATAGAAATACTGTATGATCCAATAATTCCACTATTGAGAATTTATCAAAGAACACGAAAACACTCATTTGAAACAATGTATACACTCCCATGTTTATTGCAGCAGTATTTACTGTAGCCAAGATATGAAAGCAACATTTTAAATTGAAAAAGAAATCATTCCTAACTCACCAGTTGGGCAAAGAACTAAATTATATTGAAACCCATTATTTGCATGGATATGAAAAAGAGTTAAGTCATATTCCTTTTGAGAGTCTGAATTCCAAATTTAGAAGTCATACTCCCAAATTTGAGAGTTTGAATCCCAGATTTCTAGAAGAAAAGCTGAGAAAGCATAAAAGAAGACAAACATTTGCATACATCCAATAATTCCACTTATGTGTATTTATTCTAAGCTATTGTTATGTGAAAAATCATGTACAAAGGTATTTATCAGGGTTTATAGATAATTAAAAGAAATAATAAACAATGGTATCGTTTTGAACAATTGAAACAATGTAAAATATCTTTGAAAAATCAAAACAATAGAGTAGGATGAAGCAATAATAATATACATAAATGTTATGTAATTTTTCATAACATTTCATGAAGTGAAAGATTATCAATGATATGTAAAATATATAGAGAAAATATAACCATATCAAGTATATATGCATTTTACAAAAACTTCATTTAATTTCTGAGCAATAGGATTATTGTCTAAATTTTTCTTATCTATAGTTTCTAAATTTTCCATAAAGACTATTGCTTTTGCAATATTGTACCCTCTTAACAATAGTGACAAAATTATTTTAAAAATCTATAAATACCATACAAATATGGGTTCATATTCAGAAACTATTAAAAATTGACCTGCTCAAACATGATGCCCTATAGAAAAACATAAAAGACAAATTTGTCTGTTTGATAGGTATATGCCAATAATCACCATAAAACTATAACTTGAAGTGAAAATCACATGTCTTTATGTTAAATTATTATCAACTCGTTGATGTGTAAATGAATAATGAATATTACAACAAGAAAAAGAACTATTATTCAACTTTGTAGAGAAATAGATTGACAATCATTACAAATAATAAGACATAATAGATGACTATGGGAAGGAAGATCATTACATTCAAAAAAAGTTTGTAAAAAATTATAGAATAATATAAATAGAATTATGGACATTAGATGAAGTCATAATTGTAATATTTGTAAAGTTTTTGGTTCTGAAAATTATAACATCAAACAAACAAAAAACCTTTAAGAATGACATGTAATTACTAGTTAATAAGGAAAACTGTGGGACACTTGTATTTTCTTCTTTAGCCAAAGACACACCACATGACGTACAAGAGCCTTTGGAACTGATTTGTCATGTATTTATACAAGGGTTTCAAACAAGATGGAACAAGACCATGTTAGAAAAGTACTTGAAAAAGTGAAAGCCTTAACATTGTATGCTACAGATGACAATATCAACATGCTAATAACCAATTTTGCTTGCAGGGAAATTATTTCCCAAAACTTGCTGAAAAATTCCCAAACTCACATTCTTTGTGTTTGCACATTGCTTATTACATGGTATCTGCTGTAAAGATTCTCCTGTCATTTTACTTCAGGGAAGATGCTGAAATTGGCATATATGCAACGAAAGCTGAAATGAAGATAGTAATTTGGGGGTAATTTTATTACCTTGAAAGCTAATTACTTTGTTTGTTGCCATATCTCTATAGGGGAGTTTCTCAATCTCAGCACTATTGACATGTGGAGCAGAATAATTCTTTGTTATAGAAAATGTCCTGAGAATTGTAACATGTTTAGCATCATCCCTGGCCTCTGCCCACTACATGCCAGCAGCATGCCCCCTTTCCCCCACCAGAACTGTGGCAACCAAAAATGTCTATAATGCCAAAGTTCCCCAGGCGAGACAAAATCACCCCCAGCTGAGAACTACACTAGAGCAAAGATAGGAGGACATAACAACATTTTTTTAAAAATGTTTTGTGAAACAAAAGGTCATGATTAAGACATTAGGGGAAAAAATGTTCATTCAAGCAACAATCACAAATTCAAGTAGGAAAACATTCAGAAAGCACTTTATTCGGCCAATACACAGTTTGAGTTCTGAGGGTTGCTTCTGTAAAACTGAATCATCGCCATCACCCAAATCTTTAGGTTTTAGGAGTTGAAGAAAAATCTTTACCTTAGTCAAATACCGTTAGGCAGTTAGAGAAAAGGCAGCTAAAATGAATTTGTGACAACATAAAAATCAGCAGTACACCATACTGGAAGATGGTAATCAAAAAATTCTTGATCCTGTTTTTAATTAATTTAATAGATTGGATGGGCAGAAAATATGATAGTAATATATTTCTGAGAAAAGAATTCTTGATCCTCCTCTTATCTTAGTTGATAGTGAATATGTCTGTCCTATCACAGATATTTCTGTGGTGGATATAGGAGCAATGCAGGATCTGTTCTGTAAAGAGCAACAAAGTAAATATTTTAGGTCTTGGAGGCCCTAAAGTCTGTCACAACTACTCAAACCTGCCATTGTAGTGGGAAAGCTACATTGCATTCCCAAAAGCATTGTGTGAGACTTCCAGCTTTTCCCCATTCTTGCCAGCACTAATGACTAATGACTTTGAGTAGCTTTTCATATTTTTCGTATTCATTATTCATTTGCTATCTGTATCTCTTCATTTGCATTTTATGTTTTTGGTTTTTTTTTAAGATTTTTTTATTTATTCATTTGAGACACAGAGATACAGAGAGAGAGAGAGAATATGAGCAGGGGGAGAAGCAGAGGAAGGGGGAGAAGCAGGTTCCCCACAGAGCAAGGAGCCCGATGCGGGGCTCGATCCCAGGACCCTGGGATCATGACCTGAGCCGGAAGGCAGACGCTTAACCATCTGAGCCACCCAGGCGCCCCTATGTTTTTGTTTTTAAAATCCCCTTATATATTATGGAATTAAGATCTCTATCAGGTGTACATTTTGAAAATATTTTCTCCAAGACCGTGGCTTGTCCTTTCATTTTTTTTAACAATGTCTTTTGAAGAAGGGAACTTTCATGTTTATTGATAATAACTAATTCACTGTTATCATTTTTTTCTTATGGTTCATGCTTTTATAGCCAATAATATTTATATATATAGTAAATATCAATATATTAGTAAATCATGACATCAAATAATGTGAGTCTTCCAGCTTATTTTTCTCTTTCCAAAATTGTTTTGACTCTTCTAGGTCCTTTGCTTTTCCATATTAATTTTGCAGCAAATTTGTCAATTTCTATTTGGATGAGATTATATTAAATCAATAGATCATTTTTCTTTTTTACTAAAATGATTTACTAAATGCATATAGTGTCTATAGCTATCTGTGTGTATATATATATTTGATGTATTTATCAAATATTCATGTTTCTAGAATAGCAGATGTAGAATTTTAGCATGTGATCCCTTTACCTAAACCTAACAGTATAATAATTTCTATTTATAGAAAGTTTACGAAATATAACTTTTGAAGAACATCCAATGATATGTTTCCATTTTGCCTGCAAAACAACACCGAGTTTATATGATTACTAAATCCATAATTTGACTACCTATTTGTTTGTAATCTTGGATATCTCCCTTTCTGCAGTTGCATATATTTCCTAGGTGATTTCAACAAGTTATGGGGATTTAAATAGCACTTATATAATTATAACTCTTAAACTTACATCTGAAGCTCTTATTTTTTCCATGAACTTTGGACTTAGAAAGTTCTCCCACTACCCACTTCTGCTTGAAAGTTTTATTGATTTTCCCCTGAAACCTATTCTTTCCTCAGTCTTCCGATTTCAGTGACTAGCAAATGTATTCATCCAGTTGCTCATGACAAAAGCCATTCTTGACCCCTTTTTTTATTTCATACCCACATCTACATATGAGATAATCCTATTGGTTTTACTTTCAAAATATATCCCAAATCTGAATATGTTTGACTGCTTCCATTGAACCACTCTCATGTAAGACACTATAATTTGGGGCTCATTCCCTGCAATAACCACTTAGCTGGTCGTTCTGCTCCAACTTGTATTTCCTATCATTTTTATTGCTCCTAGCAGTCAGAATTATTATTTTTAAATATTATACTCAGAATAAAATCCAAAATATTCATTGTGACCCACTCTTACGAGATTTAGCCCAAATCTGCCCCACTGCTCTTATTATCCCTATCTCTTCCCTTGCTCTCCAGCCACAATGGCCATCTAGTTGTGCCTTTGAGATGTTGGGTCTTTTCTCATCTCAGGATTGTGTTCATTCTTTAGTCTGTAAGCTCTTTGTGTGGATAACCATAGGACTCATTTCTTGATTGCATTCATTTCTTTTTTTTACTCTTATTTTTTATTATTATTTTTATTATGTTATGTTAATCACCATACATTACATCATTAGTTTTTGATGTAGTGTTCCATGATTCATTGTTTGCGCATAACACCCAGTGCTCCATGCAGAACGTGCCCTCTTTAATACCCATCACCAGGCTAACCCATCCACCCACCCTCTCCCCTCTAGAACCCTCAGTTTGTTTCTCAGAGTCCATAGTCTCTCATGGTTCATGTCCCCTCTGATTTCCCCCCCTTCATTTCTCCCGTCCTACTATCTTCTTTTTTTTTTTTAACATATAATGTATTATTTTTTTCAGAGGTACAGGTCTGTGATTCAACAGTCATACAATTCACAGCGCTCACCATAGCACATACCCTCCTCAATGTCTATCACCCAGCCACCCCATCCCTCCCACCCCCCACCACTACAGCAACCCAAACAAACCCAGTTTGTTTCCTGAGATTAAGAATTCCTCATATCAGTGAGATCATATGATACATGTCTTTCTCTGATTGACTTATTTCACTCAGCATAATACCCTCCAGTTCCAACCACGTCATTTCAAATGTCAAGATTTCATTCCTTTTGATGGCTACATAATATTCCATTGTGTGTATATATATATATATATATATATATATATATATATATATATATATATATATCTTCTTTATCCATTCATCTGTCGATGGACATCTTGGCTCTTTCTATAGTTTGGCTATTGTGGACATTGCCGCTATAAACATCAGGGTGCACATACCCCTTCGGATCCCTACATTTGTATCTTTGGGCTAAATACCCAGTAGTGCAATTGCTGGGTCATAGGGCAGCTCTATTTTCAACTTTTTGAGGAAACTCCATACTGTTTTCCTGATTGCATTCATTTCTATTCTAATTTCAATTTCAGGGTAGCTTTTCCTGACCACACAATCTCAATTTAAAATAGCACTATCAGCATCCTGATTAAATTTTTTCATTGTAGTTATAAGCCACTGGCTACACACAAATTCACACATAAATACATACACACATATGTATATGTGTGTATGTATCTATATACATATATATATGTAATTTTTTGTTTGCTCTCCCAGCAGAAGGCAAATGCCATGAAAGCAGAGACTTTTTGATTAATGAAATTTCCTCAGCAATAAGAAAAATGCCTGAATCATAGCAGGTGCTCAGTTAATTGTTTAACAGGAAGGAAGGAAGAAAGGAAGGAAGGAAAGAAGGAGAAGAAAGAGAGAGAAAGAAAGAAAGAAAGAAAGAAAGAAAGAAAGAAAGAAAGAAAGAAAGAAAGAAAGAAAGAAAGAGAAAAAGAAAAAGAATTCCTGAGCCATTTGTATTACAAATTTATGTTAAGTTCCCAGGTAATACGTTCCATTGGCTTTCTATATTATAATATGTTAATTTTAGTTCAATATTTACTTTGTTTTTACTTATATACAAAATATGAGCAATCTGTTCTTTTGGAGGGATGTAGTTATCGATAAGAGGTGTACATTGTTTATATATATAAGGTTAAATTTGTGTCCTCCTCATCTGTTGATCTATAAACTAATCACCTAAAATTTGAATGGATTTTCAGGGCATATTGAAGATACACTAAATTAAAATGGCAACTATGTGACATATCGGTAGCATAGACAGAGTCATCCTGCATAGCAGCTTACAATAAGATAAAGGAAGTTTATGTGAGTTGCCAGCCGTGGTGGGGTGACACGTGTTTCTAATAAGAGGACAAATTGAAATCACAAGGGCAGACACTCTAAATTGCCCGCCTTATTTGTTTAGACTACATCATGGTCATTTTTATGTAGTATGCTCCAGGAGGAATGGAAGCAGGAATTTATTTAAGGAAAGTTAACAAGCCTCTCAAGCCCTATTTAGGCAAACCAGATCATCTAGAATAATTTGGTTACCTAGTTTGTCATAGAATAAAATTCAGTTGCTCAGTATACAGCCAAGATGTTAATCGTATTGTAAAATATTACCTGGAATTTATGCCTTTAAATGATTTTTACAATCTTTTTACTTGGTGCCAGAATATAAGTACTCAAAAGGAGCTAAGCAAATAAAAATGTTTTAATCACATTTATTTTTAATGGTGCCTCTATGTAGCTTAAAATGGCTACTTCAAATTTTTCAAAAAGTGTCATTTATCTTGATTTTTTTTTAAAAATCTCATAAATTATTTGAATAGGTTTTTAAGAACACAACACTGGAAGAGTTTTAACATCTTTGAATTCCTTCATATGAACTCTACAAGGTCTTTGGTTGTTCAGGGTTGGATTTACCTATTAATAATTACCTACACAAAACCTAATTTAAATTTGATGTCACCATATTTAGTAGGGAATTTTTAAAAATTTACTGCCAGACCTTTTCAGAGTGAGCAAAATTGCATGTATAATTACTTGTACCCCAAACTGGCCAATTAGTGCATCAAAATAATTGGCTGGTTACGCTGAAGTTAATCAATAGCAGGTGAAATTTGCATAAATCTATTTAGGTCTAGCTCAGAGTTTCGCAGTCGTTAAAGTGAAAACAAACCACTGGGATCTTGTTAAAACACAGGTTCTAAGTGGAGTGTGGGGACTTTTACAACTCTGGAGATAGAGCAACTACGGATGAAGAGGGCTACATCTGGTTCCTGGGGAGGAACGATGACATCATCAATGCCTCTGGGTACCGCATCAGGTCTGCAGAGGTGGAGAATGCCCTGGCCGGATACCCGGCTGTGGCTGAATCAGGTGTGGTGAACAGCCTGGACCCGATTCAAAGGGAGGTGGTGAAGGCACTTATTGTCCTGACTCCGGAATTCCTCTCCCATGACTGGGACCAGCTCACCAAGGAGCTGCAGCAGCATGTGACGTCAGTGACAGCCCCATAGAAGTACCCCAGGAAGTTGGAATTTGTCCCCAAACCGTCACCGGCAAGATTAAAAGAAGTGACCTTCGGAAAAAGGAGTTTGGTCGGATGTAATCAGCAAAACCCTCAGAAACCACTGCCTCTTCTTCGCCAAATCCCTGTCTGCCCCAGTTTCCTCACTATGGGGAGGGTGAGGAAAGGAGTGTTGGACATTGATTTTAAGAGCATCAGGAGTGCCCACATTCCAGTATTTTTGTTCTTTTAAATTACTATCAGTTACTCTCCTGCTTCCAAGTCCCCAAGTGAGCGCGCAGTATGTGGCTGGGATAATAAACTGACATCCAGCATCAAAATAAATAAATAAATAAATAAATAAATAAATAAATAAATAAATAAATAGTAAAATAAAATACAGGTTCTGATTAAGGTATGTGGTGGGCCCTGGGTATCTATGCTTCTAAGAATCTCTCAGGTGATGCCAGGCACTGTGCATTGTCTGGACAGTGCCTAGTGGACACAGTTTCACCTCTTCTGGGTTTCTGACTAAAAACTGACGAATATCTAGGTCTTAAGTACAAAATCTATATAGTCAGATATTTTCCAAAAAATCAATGGTATAATATCTTCTGAAAGATGGGTTAATTCATTATTGTCTATTGCCAACTATTTTAAGTTAGATAGAGTTATGCCTAAACTTCTAGACCTCAGTGCTTCATTTTTCCACCCTAGGAGGAAACATACCCTTTTTCTTCAAATTTAAAAAAAAAAAATGAATGTGCACACTTTCAGGACTTTCCTCTTTATATTTTAGTATTTAGAGCTATTTCTATGGTATAGCAGAAAATGCAAACAGCATTACAATGTAAATTCATAAGTAGGTTGGTGTTTTATTTGGCTGAGATGAAAATAAGGAGTGTCCAGGGAATATAGCTATTGGAAAGTTGAATTTTTCATGGGGCCTGATGCATAAAAGCACTAAGTACCTTTCAAAATATGCTAATTGAATTGAACCTACAAAATGTTTCAGGAATTAAAAAACACTGCATATGATTCCCTTTGGATGTCATTTCATAATCTTATCACAGAAATATACTAAAAAATGTGAATTCATTTTCATAATAAGTCTGTATTAAGGTAATTATAGGAAAGCAATGAAAACGAGCGATACAAGCATTGCCTTAAGGTCTTATTTCTACAGACAATACATGTATAGAAAAAGTTATGAATATAGATATGATGCTGGTTTGCCAAGTCTTTCCTTGATAGTTGAGAATACATTTTTTGATGTGTTTATGTTTTTCTGAAATTTTGAATCAATAATTACAAAGCTGTCATTCTCTCATTACAAGAACCTCCTATTAATGAACCAAAGACCCCCTAATGCTTTGTTGACCTAGAGTTAAGAGTGGATACTTGAAATGATATCCACAAAGGCACCTTTTGCTATTTAAATGTAATTACTTGGTTGTTGCTATAGTGATTGCTAGAAGAGTATGCACGTTTGCCCTGTAACCGCCTATGGGTCAAATAAACGTCACAGATGTTCTTGATTTTCATTTCTAAAATTGTTGAAGCAACCTTTTCACTGATAAGTCTCAGATACAAATAATATTCTGCAAGCCTGTGGAGTGTTAAGGATGATCTCCTATGCTTGAAGTGGCTAATAATCACTGCATTGTGTTTCATACTTTAAGTATAAATAAGAGGTATGATACTGTTAGTATAAAAATAATTTTTTGAAGTCCTTTATTTATTTATTTATTCATTCATTCATTCATTCATTCATTCATTTGAGAGAGAGTGTGCGTGCACACAAGCACCAAGTAAGGGGGCAAGGAGCAGAGGGAAAGGGAGAAGCAGACTCCCCTGTTGAGCAGGCACCTCACCCGGGGTGAATCCCAGGACTCTGGGGTCATGACCTGAGTCGAAGCCAAATGCTTAACCAACTGAGCCACCCAGGCACCCCTAACAATAAGTTTGATGTAAGGTATCAATGAGCAATTGATCAAATGAAAACTAAAATCATCTATTATGTAAATAATAAAATGTAGCTGGCCAAATTTGTTAATGCTTTACATTTCCAGATTATTTTTTTGGATTCATTTGATATCCATGTAGTTAGGAGAATAAACAAAGTAATCAGATATGAAGCAACAGCTTCTAAATCCCCTCGAATCAGACTCCTCCTACCCTGCACCTCTGCAGGAATTGGTTGGATATTTAATATTTCATAAAAGTACATTTATTTTATAATCACCTAAAATTAGATAAAATCTAATAAACTTATGAAGAAGCTATCGCATATATATGATTTTTTTTAATTACATGCTGTTGGTCCACATTCAAAATATGTTTTAGGGGTGCCTGGGTGGCTCAGTCGGTTAAACGTCTGTCTTTGGCTCAGGTCATGAACCCAGGGTCCTGGGATGGAGCCCGGCCTCCGGCGCCCTGCTCAGCGGGGAGCCTGCTTCTCCCTCTCCATTTGCTGTTTCCCCAGTTTGAGGTCTCTGGCTCTCTCTTACTTTCTGTCAAATAAATAAATAAAATCTTTAAGAATATATATGTTTTAAATTGCCTACAAATAGAAAAAGAAAAGGTAGCTACCATGGAAAGAGTTTTCTGCTGAGCACTTGAGGAATGTCCAAATTTCTGGCCTTGCCAATATAGGCAATTATTAATAGAAATAAGGGTGTTATTAAAAGTAGGATTTAGCATGCCATTTAACATGAGGAGTATATATTTTCTATTTCATGTTTGTAACTAAATTTGAAATCATGTCAAAGAGCTACATTTTGAGAAGTTTTACTTTCTATGATTTTAACCATGAAACCAGAAGAAAAGGAAATACAAATTTATCAATGGGCAGGGGAAGTATACCTAGGAATATAAAAATGTGTGTCAGTGATGTAGAAGGAGTCTGCCATATTTGTCACATTGTGCATTAGCTTGCCTTTCTTTAACCACATCACACTTAAACTCCACCATGGGGAGGGCGATGGAGGGGCTGCCTATTATTAAAATTGTGACAGAAAATGAAAGGTGACACTTCTGAAAAATCAACTAATAAATTGAAAATCATAACATAGATTTATCTCTTCTGTAACATCAGTTACTCCATCTTAAAAATAATTAGAGCAGTACCATTGGCGCCTTCCACCGACATGTCAGTAATGCTTCTTCCGCCGAGATTCTTCAGTTCGTGGTATGAGAAGGTAGAGTGGAGGTCAGGTTTTATGAATGAGTGCATGAGTGCTATGTGTGAGTCTGTGTGGGGGGAATATGATTATGCGTTTGCTCAGTGAATAATAGTAAGCTGATCTTTCTGCCTTGAGAGTATAGCCGTAGCTGATGAGTGTTCCATACTTTGTCAAAAGACATTAAGACCTTCTTTTGACAAAGAAAGTGGGTAAGGCTTCTGACAGCCTCTGAAATCAAACATGTAATGGCTTGTGGTGTGATGATCATAAATTAAGAAGGCTAGTCCCCCTAGGCTATGTTCCCCAGGGCCTTTATTACCTGAACCCCAGCTGAGACTGTCTGGAGACTGGCAGCAGGGAGGAGTGAGCTGTTCAAATATTTCTCCTGTCAGTCTGACTTAGCAGCTCTCCTGGAAGTGGCTACATCTCTTCCATGGCTCTAAATCCCATGGAAAATGTCCACCATACCTCCAGCTTCCATCCAGGGTCTGGGCTACTTCGGGTGATACCATTATTTCCCTTTTCCTCTCCAGTGTAGGAGTGGTGGGTGGTTTCCTGCAGTTACTAATATCTCGGCTCCCTTGCCCTCCTCTGATTTGTCCTCAGTTACTTTTTTACCTTCTTAACCAAATCTCTGAACTGAGTTCCCTTTTTGCAACCATTTGTTTTCCTATTTATACTGTGACTGAAATAGTGAAAGTTCAGCCAGGTATCATATTTGTTCCAAATTGCATAGACTCTACAGATTAAAAAGAAAAACTCAGGTTAAGTGGAAAGCTGTAGTTTTGTCTCAGAGTCTCAAATGATCGTACCCTCCAAGTGTTACATTAACAGGTGAATGATCCAAAACAATTCAATATATTGCCTGACGGGAGTTACCAGTATTTCGAACACAGTGTTAGAGGTAATTGCTAAGAGATATGCCTTGTACATGTAACATATTCTACTCATGAAAAAGAAATTAAGAAATCCAAAACTCTATATGTGAACACATGCTTATTAAGGGCAGAGTTATAGTGTTTAAGAACATGGAGTATGAAGCTTGAGTCCTAAACCAGCAACTTTTTCTTTGTGTTACTTCTGGTCACTTACCCTCTTTAGACTTTGATTTCCCCATGAGTGGAAGAGGGATAAACCTCACAAGTTCCTGTGATATGACCGCTGTTATTCCCATTTTACCGAAGAGGAAACTGATTAATTATTTTATTCTCTGAACCTCAAAGTGCAATAACTAGTGTGTAGAAGAGCTGGATTTTAAATCTCCAACGTCCTTGCATTTATAAATGTTTATTTGCAAATAGTGTCTTATACAGTTGTTCAAATCATGTTCTGTTAGCTAGATTTTCCTAACCCTACTAATTTTCCTGGCAAACATTTGTCACAGATCCATTGAGCCATTCTAAGAGGTAACAAAGATTCAAATAAATTAAGAATCCAAATTTATGATCCTGCAAATGTCACCTGAATTTTAGATTTTGAAAAAAAAATTGCAGATCCAAATAAATTTCCAATGAGATTTTTTCCCTATAAAGCAAAAACATCATAAATTCAGGAAAAAGTCAGTTTCTTTAAGTGACTGTAATTTAGATAAATCTTTCTAAAAGAAATAAGTAATGAGACGTTTGGCCTATATTTTACTAGTGCATCATTAAAAGCCTGTTTTTTCCATAATTAATTATAGAAATTATTTTTATGATTCTTTTCTCATCTGAATATAGGTCAAGATTTAGATAATGCTTAATAGTCAAAGAAATTGAAACTTAAAAGGCTCTGGCTATTGTAGTAACATAATTCTCCTTTGAAACTTAAAGCTATAAATTCATGGCAATTAAAAAACCAACAAATTACTGTTCTTTGCTGTGATGTGGCAGGTGGTGGACTTTAAAGAACAAGGACTAGTGAAGGCCAAATTCTATCCAACCATGGAAATTATATGACCCAATTAAAGAGCTATCACAGCATCTTTTTGAACTAAGACATCAAATTCTTCGGACAGAAAGGTCCTTATACCTAAAGCAGGTATTTACTGTGGTATATGATTGTAAATATATAGATTTCTTGGTAAGAAGATGAAAATAAGGAATGAAACAGAAATCTTGCTTTGAAACTTTTTCAAGATATGATGGTGAAATCTCTCTTAAGGAAATTGCTTTGTGGCCGCTATTATTCTGTGTTTCCTTAGAAGCGTAGGTACTGTCTCTCCTTTCATGAAGCGTATTCTTCCATCCTGTTCATTAAATGTCTGAGGTTCTTAAAAAGTGCTCAATTATTTTTCTGTACTCTAACATACATATTCTTTTATAACTATGCTTCTTTTATTCATCTTAAATGTGAAATTGGGCACTGCTTTAATCTCAGTTTTGGAATGGCAAAGGGAACAAGGCTCAGAAAGCTATTCTGACAATACTTGTACCCAAAATCAAGGAGTATTCAGCAGGAAAACTTAGATATCCAAAATCTTCATTAAAGTATATGTCTCCTCAATCCAAATGCTTTATATTCAGGTAAATGCTAGAGTTTATGTCTTAGCTAATAATACAAGATGATTGAGAGATTTTTCTCCCTAAGGGAAGACGTATCTTATAAATATTGGTAATACCAGGACTTCTAAGTGGATAGAAAAATAAATTGTTAAGCATAAAAAACACAGTTCTGGGGTATATTTTGGTAGATGATTACATAGATTACTTTAAGACTGAGTCATAAAGGTCACTGTGACAGAAATATTAATTTGATCATATAAATGAGAAAAAGTATTTGAGTGAGACAGCTATTTTTCTTTCTTGTTGGAAAACTGAACATGTTGATTTGTTCATCAAAATTCAGAGGTGGACTGTTTCATTATTTTTGACAACTAATATTCAAAGCTTTCTGTTTTCTATTTATCTTTGCCTTTTAACAAACTACGAGTACTGCTTCAAAAAGAATATCTTTCATACAGGTAAAAATGTGATGACACTCTTTAAAATGGTGTGTGACTGAATAAATATAAATGAAGGACCATATTTCTAAATGCAATGATCTTTCTCTATAAGAGAAGTTCACCATTTAGCAATTTGCTTCTGACTGTATAAAACTAAAGTAGGATAGTTCTCTAGGTAATATATAAAACTCATGTAAAACCTTACAATTACAAAACACTTCTGTGTATATTGTTGTCTTCCATTCTCACAAATCCACATGAAGTAGAAAATGCAGGAAATTTTAATCTCCATCTACAAATGTAGGAATTATGACTCAGGAGGATGGAGTAAGCCACGTGGTGGTAAATAGCAGACATAAGAAAATTACCTGATTATTCTGAAATGTCAGGGAGGTAAGAAGATGAATGAAAGAGTTGGAAGTATAAAAACCAAATATAGAAGAGAAAGAAAAATATAGAGTGGTAAAATGAGAAGAAAGAATGGAAAATGCAATATGTCTAACGCTTCTAGAGGGATGTAGTGGAGAGGGAGGAATCCCTAATTCTCAAAGCAGAGATATGGGTACAGTTTGGAGAGGTGGATGAACACTCTTTCCTCCAAACAAATAAATAAGGAGACAAAGGAAAGTTTAGAAATTCTCAAGAATTATCTTTTTGATTGGCTAAACATACACTTTTTTAATGCTGCTGGGGACATTTTATAGGAATAATAAAAATAAGTATTTGAAATTTCTTCTGGAGAATGAAGTATTTCTAAATACAAAATAGAGCTGCCCTTGAACACAGGTGCCATGAATATTATAAAGGTGACTTAATAAGATAAGAGGCCTGATCTGACCTCCAATGGCTAGGCCCATCATCAGTGGTGTAGAGACCATAAGTTTAGTCAGGCCAGAATCTGTCAGACTTTTCAAAGCTTAGTCAATGAGCAAGAATAATTGTGCTTTGGGCATTTTGGGGTTGCAAGAAATCAAGATTAATTCAGGCTTATTTGAGTTAATGGGTATATTGAAAAGACATATAGGAAAGTAAGGAGAAATAAGAAGCTCATTAACCAAGGACTAACGCTTTAGTTTCAGGGTCAGTGCAGCTCTGGGAATCATTTTCTTAGCAGCAGACATCTTTTTGGTTCTCTGCTTCCCTGCCCATTCTCTTCGTATCACATTCATCCATCCTGAGCCAGAGGATGTTATTGGCAGAGCTCATTGCCTTGTGGTACAGAATGGTCATTTCAGACCACTTCAATGAGGTATTAGAAAAACTTGTAGATGGTCTCTTGTATCAGCTTCTATTCTCTTTATATTATAAGGTTCAGTTCAAAAGCAGAACAGATTATAAGTAATAACCTTATATTGCTTCCCTGAACGTGTGGCTCTTAGCATGTTTTCCTCCAGAGAAAACGTGGGGAGTGTCAGTCCAGGTGAGACCCACGGCTTCTCCGGCTCTGTTTTGGTGAACTACTTGAGGAGAGTCAAGCAAAAGGTCATAAGGTAGAAGCTAGAACTTGGGACTGAGACTGCAGTAGGAACTCCCCCCACAGAATTTAAAGTTGTTCCATCAGCTGCAGCCAGCTGACAGCAGCTTTTTTTCTGGAAAATATTTTGCCTGATGTTTTCTAAAACTCTGGAAAATCATTCAACTTGTCAGTGAAACTGAAAAGACAGGCTCTTTGATATGTAGCAGCGGGTTAGAAACTCTTCCACCTGTCTCAGCTGTCAAGGTGGGAGGAAACTTTTCAACGTGCATCATCACAGAAGACATTTCAGGACATGATTATCTTTAGAAGTTTGAGTAAGATGCTTCCAAGGCCAAAGGCATTGTTAGAATCTGAAATCACTGGTGAATTGAAGGGCATCGGAAGCAAAGGACACTCTTGCTCACTCATCCTACCAGATTGAATGAGGATATACACATCAGTTGCAAAGGCAGCGTTGTTGAGAGTAAGGACTTTCAATAGGTTTTATTTCACACGTCAATCTGAATCAAATGGCAGGGGCTTCTTAGAGGTATTCTTGAAGAAAAGTAGCTATGCTCTCACTATTGCAAGGGTCATGTATGGACAAGGAACATCCGCATCGTCTGGGCTTCACCCAAGACCTATCTAATGAGAATCTGTATTTTCAGTTGTGGTAAAATATGCATCACTGTGAAATTTACCATCTAGACTACTTTTGAATGTTCTGTTCATAGTGTTAAGTACATTACAATATTGTGCAACCAATCTCCATAATTCTTACATATAGAGAAACTGAAACTCTATGCTTATTATACAACAACTGCAATTTGGATGAACCTTGAGGACATTGTGTATGCTAAATGAAATAAGCCAGTTGCAAAGAGACAAGTACTGTATAATTCCACTTTTATGAGAACCCGTATTTTAACAATATCCTCACATGATTCATTTGAACATTAAGCACTAATTTAGATCACATCTCTGGGCTCCATAGGTATGAGCATCATAAAAGGTTAGCAGCACAATTATTGGAATTTTTATCCCTGGTAGAGTAGAAAGAACTTGGTTTTTGAGTTCAAATGGATCTGTTTTATAATCCTAGTTCTGTTGCCTACCAGCCATTTGATAATGCGTAATTTAAATTCTCTAAGCCTCATTTTTAAAAATCTGTAATATAGTCATGATAAAAACCCATTATGGACTTTTTTTCATGATGGTTAAAGGAGATACATGCTGAGTATTTATTGCAGCCCTTGGCACATATTAAGTACACTTAGTAAATAATTCACTATTATTGTTATCTGGATCAAAAACACTACCACTAATGGCCTTGCAAACATATTTGGTATTCTAACAAGATAATAAATCCTTGAAATTTATAGAATCTTGGCCTAAGAGAACAATCTCAAATAAACATATTGAATGTGACTTAAGGACATGGGCATTATGAAAGTCAAAAGTCTGTGCAGTTTTGAATAATTTTGAAAGCTATCATTATAAACAACTAAATATAAGGCACCCATATAACTCCAGGATTTGCTTCGTTCTGCCTCCAGAAGAATACTCACAACCAATCCAGGAAGCTATTACAATTATTCAAAGTTATCAACTTTAATTTTGAAAGTATTTTAAGTAATATTTTTTTTCTCCTAATGAAGTTTGAATTAATTCATCTCCCCTTTTATTCCTGGAAACAAAAAGTGCGGTAACCATTAGGTATGGCATAGACACACTCAAGCTTAAATAATAATTCAGTTCCTTTAGACCATTTTACCATGAGCACCAACCAACCTTTTCATCTTTTTTTTTTTAAGATTTTATTTATTTATTTGACAGAGAGAGACACAGCGAGAAAGGGAACACAAGCAGGGGGAGTGGGGGAGGGAGAAACAGGCTTCCCGCTCAGCAGGGAGCCCGATGTGGGCCTCTATCCCAGGACCCTGAGATCAGGACCTGAGCCAAAGACAGACGCTTAATGACTGAGCCACCCAGGCGCCCCGAACCTTTACATCTTTTATTATAGCCTCACATGTGTGATGCTGGCTAATATTTTCGTAACAAAATTTCCTGAACACATTTTTTATGCATCTCAGCTTTACACCTAATAGCTTGTTTAGTCACCACATCTCTAATTTAGATCTGACATTTGTGATGTTTCCCATCCAATGTGCCTAAAAGCCAATATTCTCGTAGCCAGCCTTGGTTTTCCCAATCAATGACAGAAGTTTTTCTTAAAACATGGAGTCAGAATATGTTCTTCCTTGTGAAGAGTTCAATTTTTATTTGATTTGTAAAGATACTGTTTAAAAAAAATTATCCTAGAGGTGGTAGCAATGAAAAATCAGGGAAAACTTTAGCATTGGACTTAGCCTGGATAGGGAATTTGATTCCAGAGGATTAAGAACAAGAAGAAAAATAAAAGTTAAAATATCAAAATTTCTAGAAAGACTTCTCAGGAAAGACTTCTCATAAAAGGTAAAATTAAATGTTATGGTGATAAATTATGAGAAGAAAAATGCCATGGGAATCAAAATAGATGCTTTACTGTCAAAGAAATAGAATCTGACATAATGGAAATAAAAATTGTTTTGTTTTTAAGTCAATGTGTGTTGATTAAACTGTGTGTAAAAGCAAAAAAATTTTACAAAGGGATACACAAATTTAACTCTAACACCTAAATAAATGTGTATCAATTCAGGAAGACTCTTGAACGAAATAGTATATTAGATTAAAAATTATGCAATCTCCTTAGGTAAAGAGCTATACTTATTTTATAAATATGTATACTTATATATGTATGTATATACACATTATTAAGTATGTGTGCATAAAGAAATAAAAATAATAACATATATAATTGTTTATATATAAGTAGAGCTCTTTAGCTAAACATATTATATGATATATATGACATGAGCCAAATGGTAAATGCTATTTTCTTTCTTTTACTAAGTTTACTTTTCTGTTTGTAGAAATCTTGACAATGTGAATGGTTCCATCCACTTTTTAAGACACTAGGTTGTAACTCTATGCATTGCCAAAATTTTAGGAAGAAAATATAGATTTACTGGGGAAAGTGGAGATTTTTTTCATGAAATGCTAATACGTATGTTGGTTATATGTAGACCTTCAAAAATATCACATTCATTCATTTTACCACTCAAAACCAATAAATTAAATCTTAAGATGAGTTTCAATGTTGAGCTATATAATAAATAACACCTGTAATTGTCATCATAATATTGTGAAGTTACATCACCAAACAAATGATTTGTTTAGGAATTCCTGCTGACATCACCCAGCCACCCCATCCCAGAAGATAGCAGGAGGGGATGAAAGAAGGGGGGGAAATCGGAGGGGGGATGAACCATGAGAGACAATGGACTCTGAAAACCAAACTGAGGGTTCTAGAGGGGAGGGGGCTGGGAGGATGGGTTAGCCTGGTGATGGGTATTAAAGAGGACACGTTCTGCATGGAGCACTGGGTGTTATGCACAAACAATGAATCATGGAACACTACATCAAGAACTAATGATGTGATGCATGGTGATTAACATAACAATAAAAAAATTTAATTAAAAAAAGGAATTCCTGCGGATAAAGTGAATGACCTCTGTTACATAGATTATTAAGAAGAAGGTTTTTGTTTTTGTTTTTAACTTTTGTACTTATATGTTTGTCTTCTTGAAGCAGGTAAGAAAACTACAGGTAAAAATAGCTTATTCGTACAGAATGATGTTATTTACATAAGAGTTAGATCATTTTTTTCTCAAAGAGGAAAGTTATAAATAGAAGCATAACCTTGAATTTGTCTTTTCATATGATTTTTTTTGTTCTGCTGATATAAAAGTAGATGCTAAGATTAGATGAAGTAATATATAGCTAATATATAACATCAGATTTTAAAAACCATAATTTTATGAAATCTTATCAGTGAGTTTGAGAAATGAATTTAAAATTAAGCACTAAAGAAATCAGTTATAAATGATTGTTATAATAATCTAAGACTTCATTTAATCTGAGTTTGAAATATTTTACCTCGTCTTTCAATTTAATATTAATTGACATTTTAATAATTAAATAACAAAAAAATCATTATCTACTTAAGATAACATAGCCTCCTAAAAGCTACAGAAAAATCATTTTAATTCATGAATGCCTAAATGAATAGATATGGATTTGCATTTTGTGATTGTGAGTGCAAAGTTAGTGTGGGTATAAAAATCTAGTATCTGAAATACATATTCTTTAATTCTCCAACATAATTTATTTAGTTCCTTGTTTGACATAACTCATTTGTTATTACATGACTACTACCTAATTATTTTAGGATCTTATTAATCAGAAGGTGAGAGAAACAGTAGCGTCTTAAGCCCCTAAAGTCGGTTTTAGAAAATGCTCAGGTTTAGAAATAATTTTTGTTCAATTTTAGTCAAAACAAAACAAAAAAATACCAGGCAATTGAAAGTTGGTGAGGTTGGGATGCTAGGAAAAGGGAACTAAAGGTATCTACTCAAGTAAAGATTAAGAATGCAAAAGAATCAATAGGAAAAATTCAAGTGTAAAACCAAATAGGGTAAATCTCAAGCTGAGAATGAATGAGGATAAGTAAAACTGAAGAGGGAGTTTGGAAGGTGCATCCAGAAGAGATTCACTGTGGAAAATAAAGCTTGTTTGTGTCTGTGTGTGTCTGTGTGTGCAAAGTGGATGTCTGGAAAGGCCTGAACAGTCGTATTATATGCCAGTCTGCCTATATCATTAGCTGCTAATTCCCCTGGTGGTGATTATCCATTGTTAAAAATATACATAAAATATATATTTTTATACAGTATATAATATATGTGTTAAATAAGTGTGTGTGTGTGTGTGTGTGTGTATAAAATGTCATTTTCTCCAAAACATGTTGTATTAAGGTGTTGGGTGAAGTTTTGCTGTGTCGAATTGGGACCAGTAAGGGTGCAAATGAATTAGTGGAAAGAGCCGAAATTCAGTCAGTAAATCAGATCAGCAATCAGATCGGTAAAATATCTGCAAGCCAAAGATTATAATTCAGACTAAAAGAAAGAAAGGAAAAGGAGGAATAATAATGAGGAGATATGTAGTCATAAGAGAAGCAAGATAGAAGTAAAAGGGGGAAAGGAAAATACAGAAAAAATTAAACTCTAAGATTTTTCGCTCTGGGGTTCTGGATTTCCATCTAATATTGTTTCCCTTTAGCCTAAAAAAACTTCTTTTAGCAATTCTTATATAGCAAGTATGCTGTAGACAAATAATCTCAGCTTTTTTTTTCTGCCTAAAAAAAAAAAAAATGTGTTTTCTTCTTTCTTTTTGAAAGAATACTTATGGATGCAGAATTCTTACCCCACATTTTTCTCTAGTATTTTGAAGATTTTTGTTTCAGGGTCTTCTAGTCCCATTGTTTCTAATGTGAAGTCAATCATTATTTTCAATTAGTGATCCCCCAATGTAATCTGTGCCCATCTTATGGTTTTCACATTTTTTCTCTTTTCTGTGATTCTCAGCACTTGCATTATAATGCGCCTAGGTGATTTCTTTTCTGAATTTATCTTGCCTATAGTCTATCGAGTTTCTTGGATCTGTGGCTTTATGTTTTTCATCAGTTTAAAAAAAATTATTATCTCATGCTTATTCAAATAATTCCTTTGTTTCACTCCTTTTTCTCTGGCTCCTATTATATGCAAGACAAATTTGTTATTTCACAGATATCATTTGCTCTGATCTTTTGTTTAGTTGTTTTTTTCTTTCTGACCATTTGGATAATTTCTATTGAATGTCTTCAAATTCACTGATCTTTTCATTCTTATCAATCCTTCAAATACGTTCCTCAGTTCTATAGTATTTTTTTTAATTTCTAGCAAATCAGAATTTATAGTTTCAATCTCTGTTGACACATTTCTATTTACACACGTCGTCCATTTTCTCCCTTTGATCTTTTAACATTCATAACTATTTAAAAGTCCCTATCTGATAATTCCAGCCAATGAGCACACAATAGGGGTGCTTCAATGGATGAGTTTCTCTTTTGACAATGGGTCACATTTTATTGCATCTTCACATGACTCATTTTTTTATTGTATGTTGGACAATGTGTGTAAAAGAATAGCAAATATTGTAGTAATATATTTTCTCTTCAGAAAATTTTATGTGTTTTTCTGTGAGATTCCTGGTTTGGCAAGGTAGGGGAAAATTGAATCAATCTAATGTAGAAGTATATGGGGTCTGAGCTCTCTTGCAACTTCGATCCAGTTCCCCACAGGCTTCATATATTTTGAGAGTGAGATTAAGACTTTGTTTTCAGCAGGGCTGGGATCTGAACAAGATGAAACCTCTCAAGACCTTGTGATGTTTTACAGATAACTTCTAGCTTTCCAAATTCTGGGACATTATCTCTGCTTTGTAGCCTTGCTGATGACTTTTTGGGTTACTAGAGAGTTCTTAATTGCTTTCCAGTCTATCTGTCTGTACCTCAGGAGATGTCTTACTGCCCTGCTGCTTTGCCTTGAGACTTTGGAGAGTTACTACAGTGAACTCCATGCAAACCCAGGTTTCCTGGTGGAAATTATGTTAGCTCTCTTGCTTGATCCCTGCCCTTTTAAGACTATGGACTCTGAAACACAAACTGAGGGTTCTAGAGGGGAGGGGGAGGTGGGGGATGGGTTAGCCTGGTGATGGGTATTAAGGAGAGTACGTTCTGCATGGAGCATTGGTGTTATACACAAACAGTGAATCATGGAACACTACATCAAAAACTAATGATGTAATGTATGGTGATTAACATAATAATAAAAAAATAAAAATAAAAATGTTCTTCCTGGGCAAAAGAAAAAAAAAAAAAGACGGCAACAATGGACTCCATGAAGGCCCAGAGTGCCTTGAAAGAATTTTTTCTGAATTCTCTCACGACTCCTGCCTTTTCACACTCTCAGGCCCATGGGAAAGAGTTGTGAATGGAGATGGACTCAATTTCTGACCAGGGTGCCTCAACATGCTAACCCACCAAAGTCACTGCATGGACATCAGACATTTGTTAAAAGTTCAGTTGGTTTGTCTTTACCCAAGTCTACCACAAATTCTTCCTCCTCCTGCCTTCTGCCAGGAATGAAAGTAATCATTAGTTAATTTTTTTCTATGCGTTGTTCTTATTCTTAGGATAGGAGTAATGGTCTCTTAAGATTTTCTATATGGTAAGTTTTAGTTTTTTATTTGACTTTTAAGATAGTGAGAAATAAGTCAGTTTAGTTTTGAAATTGCCCTTAATCACAAAAGAGTTTGGAAATATCTTCAATTTTACAAGTATATCAAATGTTAAAGATGGAGTGTCAGAAGGACCAGAAAGTGGCAGAGATAGTTCCAAAAATGAATATGACTAGAAAAAGTTTCCTGTGACGAATTGTAGATTAATTAGATTTGGAGTGGATGCATTTACTTTTAGTTTTTGGAGTCTCAGTATATTGTGATTCTGCTTGAAGCAAATAACAAAAGCAGGAAACCAAATGATGATATTTCTTTAATGAGTTGTTTTTATATTCCCTTCTCCCTATCAAGGTCTTGTTTTGCAACATGGTTAGAAGTTTAAAAGTTGTAGCATCTCTTTTAGCTTCCAACTAACAAATAAAACAAAAGGTCACCAGTTAATATTTTTATACCAAATGATACTTTTTGATTTAAGAAAATAAAAAATTTCTCCTATAATAAAGGCATTTTATAAATCTCCAAGTTATTAAATGAAAGTCAGAGTTGTAATAGATGATAAAAATTATTGCATACATCTCAGTTCTTTTTTTATTCTGAAAAATATTTATTACCAAAAAAATTTCAGTACATTTTATACATCTAGAATAAAATGCCTGCAGATATCCTCATATAGGAGTATCATTCTGGAAAGAGTTAATAGGGAAATAAAGATACTGTCTTAGACTTAAGTTATACAAACACATTTACCATTCTTTCCTGGGTGGAATAAAGGCCTTCCCAAGTCTTATGTTCATTGAATACTTAATGAAAATCCCAGATATTTTAGCACCTTTTTTTTTTTATTATCACTGATATTTAAAGGTCTGAATCCATTAATGCACTTGGTTAAACTTTTTTAAATTAATGGTTTACTTGTTTTATCTTTCAGTATCAGTATTTATACTGAAGCAGGCACTGTACTAAAAAGTATTGTAATAAGTACTGACTTAAAAAATATAAAGACTAGGGGCGACTGGGTGATTTAGTCATTCAGCATCTGCCTTCGGCTCAGGTCATAATCCCAGGGTCCTGGGATCGAACACCTATTGGGCTCCCTGCTCGGCGGGAAGCCTGCTTCTCCCTCTCCCACTCCCCCTGCTTGTATTCCCTCTCTCGCTGTGTCTCTCTGTCAAATAAATTTTAAAAATAAATAAATAAATAAGACTTAGAATATTGTTGAATATGAAGCATGGACTACATATGGAAATAAAAGGATTTTTTCATATGATGCTAGAAATGTGTACTTCCTGTTTCTCTCCCTCAAGAGTAAAACTATCCGTGCACAGGTTTCAGTGGCCAGCCACTCTCAAGGTGACTTTCCACTCAGAATAATTTTTTTCTTTTTTTTCTTTTCCTCCCTCCCTCCCTTCCTTCCTTCCTTCCTTCCTTCCTTCCTTCCTTCCTTCCTTCCTTCCTTCCTTCCTTCCTTCCTCCTGGCATTGGATTCTGAGATTCCATCTCAATTTTTTCTGCTGGAATTTATTTCTCCATCTTCTGTATCTCATACATTTCAAAACTTTTTATAGTAGTCAGGTTCCCCCTGGTATAATTAGTAGCTCCACACATTTACTTTCTGCTTTCGGTTTATAAACTCCTTGACAGCTGAGTCCTAGTATTCATTTGTTTATTTTATTTTAACAAAACCTAATACAGCACTAATAATATGTCAAGCTATGTTTTAAATGCTTTACGTTCATTCATTTAATCACCATAACAATCTTATTAACTAGATACTGTAATTATCTCTATAATAAAAGTATCATTCATCTTCTAATCCTCCTAGTACCTGGCACATAAGAAATGCCCATTAAATGTTGAATTAAAGTTCAATTGTTTGTTTAATGATACACATCTATTTAATGTCAGTGTTCCTGGAACTCCATTACATTGTGTGAATTATAAAGATGACTCATCCAGTTTTTTATTCCACAATCAAATCTGGGAAAATGACATAAACAAGATAATGACATCTTTTCTTGGAGAGTGCAGATATCAGGATATGATAATTGTGCATCAGTTGATATTTAATAATAAGTAGGCATGTAGGAGGCTGCTAGGAGGAATTCAAGCATTCTAAGCAAAAGGAAAAAAGAGAGATGTGACATATCTGGAGAACTACTAAGCTTGGTGTGGTCAGACCACAGAATGAAATAAATAGGCAGAGTATAAAGAAGTAGGCATCAACTTTGTTGGTCCTCTTTTATGCCATACAAAGAAGTTCAGATTTAATCCTGACCTAATTTTTGCCAATATTAAAGATCACTGGTTCTTTGTGGTATCCATGGAACAACAAATAAATTTGAACAAAAACAGAAAGTTTTTTAGGGTAAAATAATTTCAAGAAACTCTGTGTGCTATAATATATCTTGCACTTTGAAAGAGAGCATAAAATATATTAAAAGTTCTTAGAAGCATTGCAGTATAGAAAACTGTTTCCTGTTGTTTAATACAGAAATCTCTCTATATATCTGATGACAGACTTGTTGTTAGTGTAATTTCAATGAATACCTGCAGAACAGATTTGAGAAAACATGTTAAAAATTTCATCAAGACTGTAACATGATCAGATTAGTATTCTAGAAGGTTCTACATAAGTGGCAGTATATAAATGGATTGAAAGAGGTAAGATGAAGGTACCTGGCAGGAATTATTTTTTTATTAAGTCACCCAGGAATAATTATTAAGAGAGAAATGCTGAGGACCCTAAGGTAGCTGAGATGGGTGGGAGCAGATACTTTTAAGATAAGTTACTTCCAGACAGGTAAAAAGGAAATCAATGACTTTCAGATTTTTGACATGAATGACTGAGTAAATCTTTGCCATAAAGAAAAATAGGAAATTCACAGCAAAACACAGTCTAGGAGAAAGGTAATGATTATATATTGGTATATGAATTTGAGTCCTTGTGGAACATCTGAGTAGAACAATCTAGGAGACAACTGGCTTTTAAGGAGTAGGTGAGGTCATGAGAGAGAAGTAAGAGGAGCCATGGGATTAAGAGACATAAAAAAGACTATTCAGTAGCCTCTTGTGACACGAAAAGAGGTGCAAGAGCGTATAGAGATGGAAAAGACAGGGAGGTAGTTACTGAAAAGAGCAGACCAAAAAGTCCCTAGTAGCTGGCTGATCTTGGGAAGGAGGTTTTGGGAGGAATGAGACAGGAACACTTGCGGTGAAAATGAAAACATAGAAGACCATGAAAGAGGGGCACCTGACCATGAAAGAGTCAGTTAAGTATTTGGCTCTTGGTTTTGGCTCAGGTCATGATCTCAGGGTCATGGGACTGAGTCCCATGATGGGTTCCACACCCAGTACAAAGTCTGCTTATCCCTCACCCTCTGCTCCTCCTCCCTGCTTGTGTTTTCTCTCTCTCTCTGTCTCTCTCAGATAAATAAATCAATAAAGTCTTTTTTTAAAAAAAAAGAAGAGCATGAAAGATACAGCAACCAATTTTCCTACTTGAGAAAAATATTTTCAAGATTTTTTTCCTTAGAGTCATTTAAATTATTGATGCTTTGTTAAATTGATATTTTATAATATGGACTAATTTTTTACAGGCTCTAGGACTGTGGTTCTGTGAGTTTATACATGCTTATGTCTACACATACACTACAACCTGGTGTTGCTTAAAGATGCCTTAATGAAAGAATTCTCAATTTGAGGCAAACTGTTTTGTTCTAAATATTACTTTCAGTATCTTGGTACTCTCCTTGTGATCTTTCTATTTTTCCCCTGTATTACATTTAAAATTTTAAGAATTTGTACCTCTTCTATCGGAGATAGAGGTCAAGTGTTGCAAAATAAAAATACTTTGTATTCCCTGAAATTTTTATTTTTTGTTCTTGGTTTCTCCTTAAATACTGTATATGTATTTTATTATTATTTTTTTATTTTTTATGGAAAGGAAATCTTAGACTAATGAACAAATCTCCTCTTTAATTACCCTGAGTATTTGTTTCATAGTTACTTCCATTGAATTTTACCCATAGTTTTAAAAATTAAAAAAAAAAATTAAAAGCTCATCACTTTAAGGTATCAAGATATCAGAAATAGTTATATAAATGATAAACTGTTTCAAATATATATAGTCAGGGAAATAAAAATGCCTCAGAATTTCTACTGCATTTTTTATTTGAAGAAATTGACTTGCAGGCATCATCTTATTTTATTAAAATCATTGCATAAAAAAGGAACATAAGAAGGCCCCTGGGCCTAGCATATCAACTACATTTTGTCTTACTCATTTCCATTTTCTATTCCCCTTTTGGTTGTTATTTAAACCAGACAATAGAGCCGTGCCATATGTTGAACCCAGCAGCTCTCACCTAAATGTGTTTCTGTTTCAAACGTAAGATCATTTGTTGACTGTTGAAATATTCAGTAAATCTCTATATTTTATGTGGCTCCTGGGCTTGTTGTACTTACTTCTCTTTAATCTACATATTTCCACTTATCTCTGGCAAAAGCATTCCAAATTTGTGAAAGAGACTTGAAAAGTTTTTTGTTTGTTTGTTTTTATCATTTGTTTTTTTTTTTTTTTTGGTGTAATTGCTTCACTTAAAGGATAACCAAGTATTCTCAAACTATGATCCCCAGCATGATATCTGCTTTCTTGATATCTTATGAATAGAATGTGGTATAAAAATATATTCTGGCCACTTAGAACTTAAGAGTAAATTAGTCAATATGATTATGTAGCTCAGTATTGTCCTTGCTTTAAGAAGGCTGCATACTAAAGAATAATGGGACAAAGTCTGGATGTTGGGAAATTTGGCTTCAGGTTCCAGGTAGACCATTAAATACTTGATAATGTAAGTAATTTAATTCCTTCAATTCATTTAGAGACCTAAACTGAAGAATAACTATATGTATTTTCACCTTTTACTTCCCAGATTTTCTTCTTATCCCTTCCTCCAAAAGATGGTCAGTGGGTAGGATATAATTTCAGACGTGATGATACTCTAAAAACCAGAATCTTAAAACTTTATTAAAATGTAGGATCCTATGTATATTGCATACATACAAAATAATGTGATACCTACGGTAAAGCACATATTAAATTGTCAATAGGTAATTTGGCCATCATCTAATTTTAAGTATCTAGAAAAAATAATTTTCTTTAAATAACTAAGATCTATTTAATTTTTATCCTAGTATTTTTAACTTTGAATGAATTTAAATATGATATTATTGAATGCATATATGTGGAACCATTTTATAAATACTTTATACTCTTTAAAAATTAATGTCACTGTGACAAAAATATTAATTGGAGATTTTATATATGTATGTGTGGGTATATATACGTATATGTACATATATATATATGACAAAATCATGTATTTCCTATGTATAAATTGGAAGAAGCCTCTGTTATGGTTATATCCAAGAAAAGTTAAGCTTTTATAAGTGATCTTTAGCTCCATATCTCTCTTAACATGTTTCCTGGAAGATAAGGAAAGAGTATAAAGATGCAAAATTAAATAATACAGATGAGAAAACAAAAGAAAAATACTAGAAGGGGAGATAAGCAAAAACACTATCAAGTCATGGAAATCTCTTTATTTAACTAGATAAAAATGTAATCTCATAATTTTGGCTTAATTCTTTAAATGGATAGTTTGCTAAAAATTTCAGAAAGAACAATGGGTGGGCTTTCATCAAATTATCATAAAATCAAATAGAAAAATCCTACTATTTAAGCTGAATTTTGAATACTAATCATTCATGGATTTTCACTTGACCTATTCACACTATCTCTTCATTTCCCTGGGTCCTTTCCCTCTTTTTCCCTCAGATTGTACCCCATCCTCTGTGAAGAAGCAAATAAATTTGTCTTCTCATCTTACACAGAATAGCTTTTGCCCTCCTTACTAAAGCCTTAGAAGCAAAACACAACTTTGGGGTTGTGGTCTTCCATCCTAATTTTTTTTTTTTTTTTTAAGGACGTGTTCTCCATACACTGTATCTGGCCAAAAGAAAATGCAGAAATTTCCCAGTTTGTGATAATTGTGTGCAAGAGTAGTAATAAATGAATGAAAACTCTACAATCACATAGCTTTGGAGAGGCTTATATGACTCTAAATATACATTTCAGAAACTAATCTGATAAGAAAAAAAGACAAAATGAAAATAGGACAATCAGGCGACAAGTGTTGAGTAAAAAGGGGTAGAATGGAGCCAATTGGCTCACATAGTCTGGTTATTGTTAAAAGTTGGAGATTCTTACAGATAGTCTTTCTTATTTTTAATTCTCTGAATATACCTGTTTTAAGTAATCAGTTTCTAGATAGAGCAAAACCATCACTAGTGAACAAAAACTTCATGTTGAGAGGATTTAACTGTAAGCTCAAATAGCCTTGTCTAAATGCTAAAACTGTTAACCATTTCGCCTATAGAAAAAAAAAAAAACAACTTATAAACCTTAACTAAAATTACATGCCATGCCCTGACATTTTGTTCTTTTGAAAACACATAGCAAAATAAATGTCTCCTACTATTAAATATGTAATCAATCATCCAGATATTCTTTTGATCACCCAAATAACTGAGCTATTTTCTTTTCATCTTTAAATGTGTACTTCACATCGCTGTCGTCTGGAGAACTTAGCATTCAGAAACACTTAATGATATTTTGTGCTTTCCTTTGACGTTTTTTAAATTTATAAATTGTACTTTACATTTTTAACCTTCAGAGATCAAGGATATTTGAAAATGAAAAGACTTGAACATGTGAGGCAAACTAATTCAGGTCAGAGTCAGAGCACCTTGTGGAGGAGAGGTTATTCCTGCTCAGCCTCTGACCCCTAAGTCCCCACCTTCTACATACTTACCCAGCTGAGACATTGTTTATGAAGTTTGTTTTTTAAAAGACCACAGGATACCTTCAATTTGTCTTTAAACACCACCTAGCTGCCCTCCTTTGAGCACATTCTCTTCCTCTGGCTGTATATTGGACTTTTAAGATTTCTTCCCACCCACATCTTTGTTTTTCGAATCTAAGTTTATGTTCTTTTTAACATGGTCATAAGATTTGAAGTAGTGGGTTAGAATGTGGTGTGGCTTGTTCAATTTACACTGTCCTCAAGAATTCTCATGATTCACATATGGTTAAATATGTGGTGGATAGTGGTATTTTCCCTATAAGTAGACATTAAATGAAATTATTTTTCTTAAACTCCTTATAACTGGGAATCATCAATTGAAATGAGCACCCATGTTTATGTTGCACAAGAGAAGGCAGGCCATATGTGAATTTATGTTCTCAGTTTTCCAGTTTGTGTATGTTGCACACCAAAGCCAAAACCTCACCCCAACATCTCCCAGAAGTCCTCCTTTGGCTTTAAAATTCTTCTGTCCCAAAGATAAATGTATACTGCCCACATACGAAAATACATGTTTATGTATTTTTTATGTATTTATTCACTCAGTGCTCACTCACTTCCAGAACCACTCTTGTCAAGCCTTCCCTTGGATGGATCTTGGCCACACATAGCCACTCAGCTGGGCCTTCCTAATGTTCTGAGAGCTGAGCCACTCCTCCTTCTGCTGCTGGAGGGTGAGAGGTTTCTCCTCATCCCTGTCCAGCCACAGCTGTTCCCGACCCAGGCACCTGCCCAGAATCACAGCTTCTTACAAAAGTGCACCCTCCCCAAAGGCTCTGCATTCAGTACTTGCTAAACAAAGTGCCAGTGTTTCATATGACTAGTAGCTCCTTATTGGACCTCCTCCCTAATGAAATATTTCCTTAGCCATTTATGGTCAAGAGTGATTTTAGATTACATTTAAATGTGATTATCAACTAAAGGCTACTTTTAAAGATAAAATATACTTTTTAATGTATAATCATATCATAAAAGAGTGAAAGTTTAACCTGAAAGACAATTCTTCCCATATGTGGTTCATACATTTCAATCCACAAAATTAAATCAAACCTGGACAGATACTGCAGAACATACATGAGAAAGCAGAAAATGCCATGAGTAGAATCCAGTAAGATTCATCCAGGGCTGGATTATATTATGGAGATCAGCCATAGTACAGAAGAGTATGACAGGGCTCTGCCCCAGCCCAGTGCTTTCATTACCAGGTAAATGTTCTTGTTTTTTATATATAAGGTCATTTGGCTTTATTTCCTAGAAATCTATAAGGAAAGAAGAGAAGTTTCAATAATTCCCTTAGGAATTTGTCACTTTGTTAAACTGACAGTGTCAGAAATTTGGATGTTTTTTTAGGTTATTAGACATCAGCTTTACAGCATAGATGAGATGATTGTTAATAACATGTTAAAGTTTGAAATGAGGTCAGCCATGTAGGACACTTTTGCCTTTGTTAATGAGAATGAGTGGTTTGGAAAGAAAAGGTAATAACCTATTGAGGACACATGAATGAAACATAGGCAACATTGGAAAATAGAAAAGGGCTAAGTGTGTGTTGCCAGGTAAGATCTTTTCATGGTTGTAGCATAAAGAGGAAATGAAATTTTAATAATGATACAAATTGGTTTATGTGGACTTTTCTGGGAAAGTGTTGAGGTTCTCCAATAATGTGGGCATTTCTGTATTTGGAAGAATACATCTATTAGAATACACTAGTGAAAGTAATCACTCACATGCAAACATATGGTAAAATATGTATGAACATAAATACAGATAATACGTATATGTCACTCATGTAACATGTATACATAAGAATATAAATATGTAAATAAACTCTGACACTTGTCAATTATGTAAATTAGCATCTATTTCCAACAGAAATACCCATGTGGCTAAAACGGGACAATTGAGATCATAAAGTACTAATGGTCCTGAAATTTAATAGCAAAATTCCGTAACAGATTGTTATAAAAAATTGAGGAATTGAGCATAAAGAGCTTACTTAAAATCAAATAGACATTTGAAATGAAATACATAATCATTAACACACTTAAAACATTCCTATTTAGTTTTATAAATCAACCTATATAGACTTAGTCAGGATATCTTCTTATTCATACTGAGACTATATTTTACTAATTAACTAAAGAGTGGAAAATTATTCTAAATATGTATAAAATTTGAAGAAGAAATATTGCATTTATGCTTATAGCAAAATATGTAGTCAAAATGTATTATGCTAATTACTAATTTATACTTCAATTTTGCTTTTGAGTTTTATTTTCATGGCTGTAACTAACTCAACTAAAAACGATGGAAAATCAGTATTAGTAGACTCTTGAGCTATAGATTCTTGAGACAAATCCCTTACAGGAGAGAAAAACTATGTAAATATAATTAAAAGGCAGAGCTGTCTTATACTTATTTGTAATGTACAAGGCAGAATTTGTGAAACTCAGATATTTATGACATTCCTTTGCTTTGGTGAATAAAACTTTCCACACTTCTGCTTTTCTTATCTAATCAGTGTTCCCTTTTCTGTTTTTCTCATCCTCCAGCCTCTTTGATGTCATTATGTCCTGAGTTTGAGTCCCATATTCCCCTCTCTCTATAGCTCTTTCTTTGACAATCATGTCCACTCTACAGATTTCATCATAAATGTTGTGAAAATGCTTTACTAATCAGGATTAAACTGAACCTGACTCAGTAAACATTTACTCATAGAACCTGCAGGATTTCTGGAGAACCAACCCTTTTCAAGAGAGGACAAATAAAAAGAAAAATTTCAACAAAACCTTTTCTTGAGATGTCACTATGTATCCTACCACAGCAAGACACTGGTGAAAAATGCAGTCACCATGAATAGTATTTTAAGCCCTGTGCCTTCGTAGCATTCTCTCACGATTTAAATTCTGGTGCAGAAGATTTCTGTAGGGTATGCTTGGGTCCATGGCCATGCCTCAACTGTCTGGGATAGATAAAAGAAAGGTCTTTATTCTCTCAAGATAGGTGGGGCCATGGTAGTCTTCTAATTTTCGAACCGCCTATTATTGGTTTCCTCCTGAACTTCCTAATTGGCATTGAAATTTATGATCTTACACAGACAACTAACATCTCCTATGGCTTTTTGAAGTCTTGATTTTCACTACACTTGAGTTTATATGTTCGTTTAACCTTTTCCTGGGGTAGATATAGGGGACATAATCATGAATACGGAACTGTCCTGGTCAGAGAGGAGATCACAATCAATAGGAGAGCTCAAACAATGAGCTGTGCTCTCATGTGATAAACACTAATCATAGAAATAATTCTATGCAAATTGACGGGAGAAATGACTCAATGAAAGATATTTTAAAATACATCATAATTCTTTCTGCTCTGTTGGCTCCCTTCTTGATCTAATTGCCTCCAGTCCAGTCATCCCATGCTTTCTTGTAAGAATGTTCTTTCTAAAGCACAGCAGCAATCACATTATTTTCTGTTTTAAGACCTTAATTGTTTCTCTTTTTACAATTACGAATAAAATCTATCTATCTCTCTACCTATTATCTATCTATGATCTATCTATCTGTGTATCTAATAAAGTCTTTCTCATTGGACTTAATAGCCCACAAGATGTAAATCTCACTCACCATTATAATTTTACTTGGTGCTAATCAAAATTCTTAATCTTTAGGCATACCAAAAACTTAGGTTAATTACAGTATTCACTAAATTAATACCTTTCCTCACAATCTGCCATCCACCTATAATACACATCTTTCAATTGTTCCTGCAAACATCCTATAATATTGATACTTCAGATAAAATATCCATGAAGATGTCAAGCTTTCCTTGATTGCCTTGGCCTGAGGAATTTTTAGTATTATTCATTAGTGATCCATCAGCTATCCGTTACCCATTACCTACTTAAAATCTGTCCATTTATTATAAAAAACAGTGAAAATATTCTCTTATTTTCTGCTGTGTCTATTTCATACACATAATAAATGCTACCAGTTTATAAGTCTCAAAATTCAAAAATAAATTAATGCTTTTCTTCCGGTATAACATAATAGTTTATCATTTTTAATTATTTTCATAGAAGAATAGGTTTAAAGTATAAAAGTAAGTTGTTTAATGAAAAGCAATAAAATATTTTGATAAAGGAAAGAACAGTATGTTAATGACAGTTTTATCAATTTGTACATTTTTGTGGGTAGAGAACAGAACATCTCACATAGAGCTAATCTATTTTTAATTTAATTTTGTACTCGTTCATGAATTTTATATTACCTATCATAAAAATGTCTACCTGGCTATTTTATAATTAAAGTTAAATTGAATTTCTAATAGGTTTTAGACTAATAAACACCTTATTGTAAAACTATATCAAAGTATTTCTGTAAAAGTATATGTAGAAAAAGTATACTATGTAGCGATATTTGGGTCATTCCTACTTAGATTTTTTTTCAAAGTAACACAGTACTAAGAGTTATACATCGATTGCATTTTAGAGCTTTCTTTATTTTTCAGAAAAAATACAAAAAATTAACAAACCACATGCAAGTATACCAATTGAGAGTGCATGAAAAGGAGTGTTTTATTGCTTTTCTAGAATTATTTCACACAACATTTTGGATTACTTTGAACACCAAAAATCTTTATGTTCTAAAAATTTACAGACCTGTAAATCTAGGCTGTTGGCACTTTCTCACCCCTGTGTTTATTCTTTTCCTAGGCAAATCCCTACACCTGTTCTTCTTCTCTTCTCTTTTAATCTTTTTTGCATTCTTTTAATCTCTTCTGTTCACTTGCTCTATTATGACCTGTCGTATCTTTAAGTATCTTTAAATCCTTCCTTTGCCTTTTTTTTCTTTCCATTTACTTAAAGTAGATCACTTATATGCTACTCTTTAGCCCTACCTCTTCCCCACGCTGCTGATTTTCTCCTTTCCTTTCCTTAACTTCCTCCTTCTCCTTTCATACCTCAGTATGGGATAGTCTAGATGGCTGCCTCCCCCTTCACTCAGAGCATCAACTTACACAACTTTCTCTAAAGGATCACCATCTTCATTCTTAAAATCAGTGGTCTTTACTCATCCACATTTCATTTAACCTCACTCACCTTTATACTCACCTGCTTCTTAAATCTATTGCCTACTTTGGCTGTCACTGTCCTTTCAAATCCCCCTCCTATCTTTCTGAGCATTATTTGCTGGTGGTGTTTTGCATTGACTCCTCTCCTAGAGAGTAAAATACATTCTAACTCATTAGAATTTCATTATAAATACAGGTCTTGGTTATAACCAGTGAACTCAATTCTGGGTAATTTAGAAAATGCATGTATGTATTACATGTGTACATATATATGCATATGTGTGTATATGTATGTACATATGTGTAAACCACCACGCACATGTACACAGAAGGAAAGGATGCTTTTAACAGAAGGATATTGAGGAAAAGAGACTGAAGAGTTTTCAGAAGGGACAAGTTTCAGAAAAATCAAGAATGATTAGCAGGAACTAATAAAGATTTCTTCAGCTGCTGCCATTCCCATGAGCATGTTCCAAACATTTCTTGGCTTATATGTCCTTTAGCTAAAGATGCAAATTTTAGGAAGCTACCATCTAATTTGCATAGCTGGGGTCAGAAGAGGTGACACACCTTAACACCCTCCAAAATTTAGGATCTGATTGCTAATTTATAAAAACAATTCAGATGTTATTATGAGAATAAGGAACAACAGATACTGGGCAGACAAACAGCAGCCATCTAGTGTATGTGCCTTCCTTGTCCTCTCAGAAAACTCCTTTACTCTGAGGGACTGTGCAGGAGAAGTCAGGGGCTCTGAGTAATGCAGAAGTCCCATCCTACAGTTCTAGAACCCAGAGTCATATATATATCCTCCCATCTCCAATCAGGGATACAACATAAATGTGGCTGAAAAGCAGAAACTGCACAGTGATAGGCTCATATTGGATTCTCAGTTATATACCACGCTAAATATACTGAACTAAATGTGTTATATACCACACTAAATATACTGAACTAAATGTGTTATATACCACACTAAATATACTGAACTAAATATGTTATATACCACACTAAATATACTGAACTAAAGCATGAAGAAGTAATATATCCCCCCAGGCCCTTTTGGTTGTACACTACTCTTATTCTTAGATCATCCTGAGATTTCCTCATGAGAGACACAGTCACAGACCAATAAGAAGGAAGCAAACCAAAAATATAGTTTGTATTATGAACTCCCCCATTTGGATCACATGCTCAGGCTTTTTATATTTATATATACACATGCGGTTGTGGTGGCTTTCTCTTGTTTCATGGAATCTTGGGTTTCAACTACATTATGACCTTAACTGGACAAGGCAAATAATTTTATATAAATAATTACTGTTGGCTTGGAGAGATTATTTTTTATTTGTATAGGATTCTTTTTGCCAACTGTATAATAGTTCAGATCTTTAGAATCAATTATTAGTGTCCCTTATCTTTGCTACTCATAATGTAAAAAGGTCTTAACAGGAAAGAAGGAAGACAGAACAGATGAGGCCAAAGCACCACCTAAGGAAGGTTGGGGTCTGAATGTCTTGAATACTCAGATATCCCTGGGTAGGAAGTCAAATGGCTGTTAGGATGCAGAGACTGCCCTCATTCTGTGGGCACTAAGTCTAAAACATTTTATAAATGATCTTTAAGGCTTTATTTCCATTGACACATGTGTGATTCACATTCAAGATTCACAAATTAAGAGAACAAGGCAAAATTGAAAATTGGATGACTTTCCCTTGATTTGGCCAAATATCTGACCAATATTCTCGTCTTAAAATATAGATATTTAAAAATTAAATATGACCTATTATTTTAAAACATAATAAAATATAGAGCAATTTACTTTTTGTGTAGTGCACTAATAGTCACCTTTGTTATCAGATTTTGTACAGAGGTGTTTGATTTTTAAAAATAATTGTTTGGGGCACTTGGCTGGCTCAGTCGGTTAAGTGTCTGCTGTCAGCTCAGGTCATGATCTCACAGTCGTGGGATCGAGCCCCACATCGAGCCCCACAGTGGGCTCCATCCTCAGCGGGAGTCTGCTTCTCCCTCGGCCCCTTATCCGGTCCTACTTACTCTCTCTCTCCCTCAAATAAATAAATAAAATCATAAAAAAATAAAAATAATTGTTTTTTATAAAGTCTGTATTTTTAAGTATTGTATAATCTTTTCATGTACCTTCATCTTCTTAAGGAAGAACTAAAAGAAAAGCATTCATGAATGAATATTCTTTTATAATTTAAAAGAATTTTGTATGTTATATCAGCAAAAACAATTTTCAGAATGGCACTAGATAAAGATTAGTGTGAGATATTATTTTTTTTATTATGTTATGTTAATCACCATATATTACATCATTTGTTTTTGATGTAGTGTTCCATGATTCATTGTTTGCATATAACACCCAGTGCTCCACGCAGAACGTGCCCTCTTTAATACCCATCACCAGGCTAACCCATCCCCCTACCCCCTCCCCTCTAGAACCCTCAGTTTGTTTTTCAGAATCCATCGTCTCTCATGGTTCATCTCCCCCTCCGATTTCCCCCCCTTCATTCTTCCCCTCCTGCTATCTTCTTTTTTTTCTTTTTAACATATAATGTATTATTTGTTTCAGAGGTACAGATCTGTGATTCAACAGTCTTATATTACTAAAGGTTTTTAGAAAGAAACACATCTTATAAAAGAAAATCAACATTTTTGCTAAGATTTTCACTCTTTCATCTTATGGATGGCTCTTCAATGTATGTGATATACATGATAATGTGAATTTTCATTAAGATTTGAAAAGGTTATATGGTACCTGAAAATTAGTCATGAACATATTCATTGAAAAATACCCTGTCCATGAAATTTCATGTAGATATTATATCATTGTATGTTATTCTCCCCTCTGTGCTTTTTATTTTATATTTTATTTTTTATGCTTTTTAGATTTAGCAATTTGAACTTATTTGTCTTTCATTTTTCTTCAAAGCAATCTTCAAATTATCACTACCTGTATGCAGTCATTTACTGCTAGGCTAAATTTCCTACTGGGTAGATTTGAATATGCATTATAGCATTTTGGAGAATAAAAGAGTAAATGAATGAAAAAAAAATTGATTCCCAGTATTCATTGGAAACAATAATGCCTTCATCAAAATGTGTGTGGGAAGAGGGAATTATATGCACCGATTTTCATGAATGGGTTCTCTACTTGCCCATGTTGTTCCAAAAGTAACAATAACAAAAAGTTTGCAATGTTATATTTCTGTTCTTTTTGTTCTTTGCATTTTTACCAGTATCACATATACTTTCTAGTATATTCTAGAACAGAACAATAGCCATCTGTTTATGATTATTTTGTATGATAGAGAGTTGCTTCTGAGAAAGACTCAGAACTTTTTGATTTATATGATTGCAAAATACCCTTTCACCACAGGGAAATTATTTCACATCATATTATATTCATTAGTGTGCACCCTGTAGAACTGGAATTGCTTATTATTTTAATGCAGCCATGAGAGCAGTCTCTATGTTTTCCTAATCACATCAAATCCATTGGATGCCATTGAAGGTTTTTTTTCCTAGCAACCATGAGTGGAAAGAAGAACTATAGTACAAGTATATGCCACACTCTAAAGAACACAGAATTTCAGAGAAAGAAATTCTGAGAGAATTCTGAGAAGAGAGAAGTCTGATTTAGTAGCCCGAGAGAGAGGTCTATGAATCTGCAACCACTAAGTGCACATTAAGAAACAATCAGCTATATGTTGGCTAATTGAATTTAAATTAAAAAAAAAAGAAAGAAAAGAAACAATCAACTACATTGTCAGGCAAGCAAGTCATGAAGAATCATTTACTTCCAGAATAGAATTTGAATGTTTCAGGGAATACAGTGCCTTCAACCTTCATACAAGTATGGAAAACATTTTTAAATCTAAAATTTGAGGATGAAAGAATAACCATAACCATTTTAAAAGCATCAGATGATGGTCTTGCCACAGCTCTCAAATTGTAAAATGATAATTTCTGTAATTTAAAATCTCTGTAATTTAAAAACAAAACTGATTTAAAACCTTTTTTTTTTTTTTTCTTTTCAAGTTGCCTGAACAAAAATTTCCAGCCTCTTCCAGCAGGGGAGGGTAGATATGAGTTATGTAAGCGAGTCAGAAGAAATGATATTTTATTGATCCGTTTTGAGAAGGTTGCAAAGATCTGGCTGGAGAATAACCCAGAAAAAGGTTCTCATGCTTTAGCATGAGAAGAGCCGCTGAGGTCACAGTGTTTAATCTGAAGGATTAAGGATAAGGAAATTAATTCTTTTTCTCTGAAGATCAAGCTCAATCATGCTAAAACTGATGAGACCAGAAGCTTGGAGGAGAGCCAAGGTAGCAATTGGAGAGCGATACTTAACATTAGTGATCACTTAAGCTTTAATGCAGTGAAATGTAATCCATGTAAACAAAAGCTCTTTGGGGTCCTCAATAATTTTTAAGAGCATAAGGGAGTCCTGAAATCAACAAGATTGAAAACCACTGGTCTAAGATCTTAAATTTTATAAAAATGTAGCAACCACTTGAGCCTGAGCCTAAAGAGAAAGCATACGTGGAAAAACAGAGATCATGCCAGTCATGTGGTTACCATTCTTCCTCAGTAATATCATTTTAGGGCTTGGATCAAAATTAGAACTCATTCTTCCATAAATAACTTATTTTAAGGATGAGTAAACTGAGACCCAAAATACAAAGAGTTACCCAGAATTGAACATTGGAAAAAGAACCCCTAATTATTGACCCTACAGCAATGCTCTTTCAATTATTTTACATTGCTTTATTAGAAACTTCTACTTTTTTAAATTTAGCTTTAAATGGACATTATTACATTGCTTTAACCAATATGAATAATTAAAAGTAAGAATTTACTTTTTTGTAATATTTCGTTAATTTTTTCACTTACGTGCTTTTTTTGTTATACTCCAGTTTTGTTGTTTCTACCAGTTGTGCCTCTGTTAACATGAAAATGTTAGATATTCAGAATGTTAGACACCCAAACTACTAGAGCAGTAGAAAGCATAATATAACTAATTTTAGCAAGGCTAGATAAACACCTGTCATTCTATTCAGGAAAGTTCTCAAGTGTTAAAGCACTTGGCATTGCTTTATCACTTTATTAAAGGTGTACTTTTTTTAATTTATTTATTGTTATGTTAATCACCATATATTACATCATTTGTTTTTGATGTAGTGTTCCATGATTCATTGTTTGTTCATAACACCCAGTGCTCCACGCAGAACGTGCCCTCTTTAATACCTATCACCAGGCTAACCCATCCCCCTACCCTCCTCCCCTCTAGAACCCTCAGTTTGTTTTTCAGAGTCCATCATCTCTCATGGTTCGTCTCCCCCTCTGACTTACTCCCCTTCATTCTTCCTCTCCTGCTATCTTCTTCTTTTTCTTTTTTCTTAAAATATGTTGCGTTATTTGTTTCAGAAGTACAGATCTGTGATTCAACAGTTTAAAGGTGTACTTGTCTGCAAGTCTTTTCCTTCTAACCACTTTATTTGTGGTAGCAACTCTTCATTTTGTTTATCTGAAAAAAAAAATGAAAAAAGCTTATTGTCATAGAAGCCAGAACCCAATAGAATTCTGTAGAAAGTAACCAGTGAATTTGTTTTCTCAATTTGGAAATGAAGGTTAGAGATCTCTTCCCTTCTTTGAGTTTCTAAGTATTTATATTGTCCTGACTTGAGTATCTCTGTTTTAGAATCATTTAGTCCAAACTTCGTCCAGTTGATTTTTATTATATATCTAGGAAACAGTATGTTCCTAGATAATTTGAAAATTAAAAAATATGTGATGAAGATAATCTCTTACTGTGGTCTTCGTATTGAAATCAAAATGCATTCCCTTCCCTCTTCAACTTCACTAGAAACTTGCCTTATATGATATATGGTCCTCTCTATATTATGTTGTGTATTTTTAGGGAATAGATAATTTGAATAATAAGGCAAATTTTTTTATGAAGTTTATTTCAAAGTGTTGGAATTATTGCTTCATACTAGTCACACAATAGAACTATGAAGTCTTCAATTTCTCCTCTCGATATTTTCTAAGCATACATTTCCCTTATTATAAATATATAATATATAAATATATAAAATAATGTAATTTAAATTATTCCTATCATAAAAATTCTTGGAGAGGATTATTTTTTCATTTTTTGTAAGATAAATGATCACTTTGGTTACCAGTACCATTTGATTGTTTCTTAAAAACTTTAATTTCATTGAACTTTTTGTAATACTATTTGCAGTACAGGATATTTACAAAATTCTAAAGATCTTTCGTATTCAAGTGAAAGAACATAGTCTTAATGGGATCAGCTTTACAACTGATGGACTAGCTGTGTATTCAGCCTTGAACTTGCTATGTGAAATGAGGTAGGGGTCATAAGAGAAGAGGGCAGTGGTTTTGTTGAAACTGAATATATTTTCCATGCTATGTCCAGGTTTGTAAGAAAGGAGATAATTAAAATTTGTATTTAAAAATACAAGAATAAGGAGCACCTGGGTGGCTCAGTCAGTTAAGCGTCTGCCTTCGGCTCAGGTCATGATCCCAGGGTCCTGGGATCTAGCTCCATGTCAGGCTCTCTGCTCAGCCAGGAGCCTGTTTCTCTCTCCGCCTGCCCCTACCCCTGCTTGTGCTCTCTGTTTCTCTCTCTCTGTCAAATGAATAAACAAAATCTTTAAAAATACAAGAATAAAATTATAAGATAGAAACTGTGGAATAATCAACAAATTTAAATACTATGCTCCTAACTCTATTTGCATAATTTAAGTTAATAGTGTCTCATTCTCTATGTCCAGATTTTTTGTATTTTTAGCATGTCATTGTAATAGAGACAGGAAGCACACTAGAGCGGGGGTAACTTTTGTTTCTAACCCCTACTCCAGTTTCAGCCCACAGTCCAGGATATTTCTCCTCTCCTTACTAGTTAGTGGAGAGCATAGGAATGCTGTTTCCACAACTTCCACCCCATTGTCCATACTATTATTTTTCTCTCCACGTGGATAGGGAAAGTTGTTATGAATCTAGCATTCACTGGTCTTTGTTCCTCTATAATACAGGTCACTGCTTACACGTGCCATGTACCCTTGTTTTTTCAACTCCACCTAGACTCGATAATCCTTATATATAGTAGCCCTTGTGCTCTCCATCTCCAGGCTGGAAGACTTTCTGAGCAAGCCATCTTCCCAGGCAGGCTGAATGATAGGAGTTCGATGGATTTTGGGGTCAGGCACCATTTTCCAGCTTCTTGACCTTTAACTTGAAGGCAAATGGAATGCAGTGAGCTTGGTTATCATGAATTAAATAGGAAGTCAGAGATGTGACTGTGATCTCCAATAAAGCCTACCAGCTTTGTCAGGAAACCTAGTACTATAACAGCCAATACTTGGATGTCCTTTTGTCTCTTGAGGTTCTACCAGTGTTTAAAAAGACAGAAGGTAAAAGGAATATGTGATTGGACCCCTAATATCTAGCTGCAAGTAGATAATCAAATTAGAGAGGAGAACAAAATCAAGTGGTTATCTTTTTATTTCTTTATAATAATTTTAAAAACTCAGTTAAAATTTCAATTACAGTGAAATGATATAGAAATCTAATTTGTTCAGATTTAATGTGTCCATTATACTATAAAACATGTCATAATTAGGAATTATTTTGCTTTTGAAATTTGACAACACATGTTTTTACCCTTGCCTATAGTGACATGAAAATAAGCAACAGAACAAATGTCTCCAGTTCATATCAGGATTTTCTAGTGAATATTATGATGTATAAAGTAACATTGTAGGTGCATTGATTCTTGGGCTATCTTGACATTTATAGAAAGAAAATAGGAATTTCTCTTTCCAATACGCAGTTGTTACTAAGACTTTTTGAGTTAATTCATCTAATGTGTTAGAAAGCCTAATTATTGTGAGATCTGACAAAAAGAAGTCAATACACTTGTTCTCCTATGTGGTTTGAGCAGTATTAAATGGGTTTCTAGTAAATTATTACTCATCAAACACTGAAATCATTGTAGGTTTGGTGTTTCAGAGCTTCCACATCACCAGTCTGGAAAATCAACACTAACTTCTTCATATAAAACAGATAGATAAACAGGGAAGAGCAGGGACAAATATGATTTTAAAAAGCATAGGCTCAGTCCTCCCAAGGGTACACATTCAAATCAATTGTGAGGTGATATACATGTGTATTCAAGGCTGTATTGCTAAATCATGCGGTTTTAGGCAGCTAATGTTTGATTATGGGACTTTAAATATGTACAAGATTCTGTCACCAAAAACATATCCTTACCTGTTAGATTTTACCTTCAGAAATAGTTTGGGAATGAGGAGAAATACATCATAAATATTTTGGGAATAAGAAGAAATACCTCATAAATAATTTGGGTGTGAGCATCATAAATACTGTGGGAATGAGGACAAATCCCCACTTAACTTGTCCTAAATGAGGCCAATGCAATAATGAAATAAAATTATTAAAATAACCATGACATTATCCACTTTATTTGAAACATCTGAAAAGTTACATTAAGAAAATAGAATCAGTTGGAAATTTAATTGGAAAACCAGAAATAATTTATGATTACTCTGACAATTGTAATCTATAAATTATATAATTTGTTCCTTATTTCACTCAATGAACTAGAGGAATTTCCTAGTATTTATTAGGTAAAGCAGTTTTAAATCAGAAAAACTAAGGAAGTTAATTTACTTTGAACTGATCCTTTGACAAGACATTAACTCTTCAGCAGACTGCTATGAAGTATTTATAAATTATTAAATTATCATGCTAATGATGACAAGAGTTTTCAAATGTGAATAACAAAATTTGTCCCATCAAAAGCATAGTTATGCCATGCTTCTCACTTTGACATAAGATCAGTAATAAACTCAGTTTTTTCAGTAAACTATCAGATTTAGGAAATAGTTGCTTTATCACAGGAGAAATATTTTTAACTTCTGTCAGCCTTATTTCTATTTGGGAGAGATGGGTAATAGGCAAACAGTGGTAAACATGGTTTCTCATAATGAAAATGAATATTAATTTTACAGTAAACTTACTGGCAGTGTGTTAAATGCAATGTCCCATAACTACATTTTCTATATTTCACTTATACAAATGTTAATACACATTCAATTGAGTATATTTTTTGAGGTACTTTATGTATTGTTTCAATTTTCATAATAATTCTGTGAGGTTATCCTTTCTGTCTTAACTATAGGGCAGTGGGGTTTAAGGGAATTGTGTGACTTTGTCCAAGTTATACTCTGAAGTGAGTTGCTTTGGTGATTTTGAGAGGTCCACAGTTCCTGCTTTCAGAGGTAGTGCTTATTTCATAGCCCTCCTGCATAGTAACGATTCTAAGGCAAACTTGGATATCGAGGTGTCTTCTACCAAGCCAAATAATGGTTTAGGTTAGTTTTTATGAGTTGTTTTTATAGTATTAACAAGAAAGTTCAAGTAACAAATGCTCATAATTAAAGTTTTATATGGTTCTAGTTCAAAGAATAGTTCATAGAAATACAATATTCATAGATTGCCTTTAACACTTCCTAAATTATTTAAATAAAGTTAACAGGGAATCCCAGCAGGCCAAAGAGTGTAAGTGATATGTACGTCCTTTTTTCTGAACTAGGTTTAGAAATTATACTCATTCATGAAAACTTAATGGTTATATATTTCTGAAAACATGAGAATTAAAAAGACAAGTGAACATCATAAGGAGGATGTAGAGGTTTTATAATTGTAGTCTTTAAGAAACAAGAATGACATGTCGACTTGTTGGAACTGGCTGCAGGTCTCCTCCAGAGGGTGCATCACCGAGCATGAGCCTTCACTGTCATCCGGGGCTGAACAGTCCTGAAGTACATAAGCAGTGTTTGCCTAGTGAATTTTTTAATAAATATGGATTGATTTTCACCCAGCATATCCTCAAAACCTACTTAAGTGGCTTGTAAGTCATGAAAGAATAAATGAAATTGAAACAAAATAAAATCCATGAAAAGGAAGGAACATACATGTCAACTATGAGGACCACATATAATAATTATATAGCTTTCAATTTTCTAGCTTTCAGGAAAGACGGAAAAATTTATGGGCATGTCAATATCCAAAAGAGAACTCAGTAGTAAAATACACCCCAAATCGAACATTGCTCTTCATCCTTACCTTACATTCCATCTTGCAGCAGCCTCATGACTGAGTATTCACCTCAACAGATAATAATTAAGCACAAGCTATTTGTCTCATCACTTGAGCTAAGTGCTGGAAATATAGGAAACTTCAAGGCACCACAATAGCCTATTCTATAAGAAATTCACAAACAAGTTATCTCATAAATTAGATCATGTCCTTCCCCTGCTTGAAGTCCATTATGGAGTGTCCAAGAGTTAAATTAAACTCCTTGGCTTAGCATCCACATCCTTTATGACCTACCCTGAGAGTGCCTTTTCAATCTCAACTCCTGCCAGCCTTCCTTACTAGATGTATGGAATTTCTCCCTCTACCCACATGTACTTTTTCTGACTGTATACCTTTACCTTTCACATCTATACCTTTGCAAAAGTTACAATTTCTACTCGAGTCTAAGATCTTCTCCGGTTCTTCTACCTACAAATTTTATTTATGATTAAGCACCATGTCAAATGTCACCTCTTCCCATGTAGACCTTCCTGAGTCTCCCAAGAAAAGGTCTACCATCCCTCCTCCAATGTCCTCATGCTCTTCACAGCATCGCCTTCCTGTCTATCTCCCCAACTTGACCATGAACTTTCTGAGAGCTTTACTGAGTATCTAGTGTCCAGCACAGACTCTGGCCCCCATCGTAGTCCATCAATATTGCTTTGACAAATAAGTGAACAAAAAAATGTACAGCGATTTTTGAAGTAAAGTCTGTTTTCTTCATGCTAAGTTCTGCAAAAAATTGTCATTTGGGACTTTATATTGAGGCCATTCAGCACCCAAAAGTGTCATTGATGAGTTTTCCTAAAATGTAAGAATAATTTTCAAATACCTTGATCTTAGAAAATTCCTCTAAAATGTGAGAGAATAATTACAAAATCAAGAATGATAATCATGCTGAGGACGGAGATAATTAATTTCAAGCATGTGGCTTTTCAGATATATAATCAGATATAAGGATAGAATTTAGCACATATGCAGGAGGGGATAGATATCAAGGATCTTGACTTTCTCTCTCACATATGACTAGAGTTTTGATGATTCAAAGCCAAAGTCATTCTTTAAGCTAAGAGGCAATATGTTTTTAATGCCTCTTGTTGCTTTTTTAAGGTGAATGTTTGGTGGCCAAACAGTTTAGACAATGCATTTTAAGAGCTAGAAACCTTAATCTGTGTCCTGTACCCCAAATACTTGCCTGGGGGAGTTACCTATAAATCCACTGAACCTTTTCTGAAAAATCTGTATTAACATTAACTGGAATATTTAGATTCCCCAGGAAGAATTTTATAAACACCTAAAAACAAGATTTTTATCAAGAAGCATCACCAGATTCACCCACGAATGAATAATCCTTGATGAAGACCCCCTAGAGTTTTATAGCACAAAAATTTGAAAGGATGATTTGACCTGGATTTTTTTTTTTCAAATCAAGCCAGTTTTCTCAGCCTTAGAAAACGCATCCCAAGGACTATCTGTCTTTGAACTGCCTAGTATGCATGCCAGAATAATTTAACTGCCAAATATTTCCACAGGTACCTAAAGAAATTGGCTCACTTTATAAAATTATTTTGTATTGACTACTGAGTTAAGTAAAATATCCAACAAAGGAAAAATTCAACTTTTGACAGAACATATATGTTTTATCTTGACAGTGTGAAATATCTAAATTTTTAAGCTTAGGATAATAAAATATCAGCCACCTGAAGAAGATATTTATGTTCTGACCTATTATGGCAAGAAGAGGCAAGTTAAGTTCACCTAAACACAGTGTGGATCATCAAGAACTTACGATGCAGCTTAAGGGGCTAAAATAACTCAGATTTATGCCATAAGAAATTATGCTTTGGTCTGCTCTAAGAATATTCCTACCTATCTTTATGCTTGCAATAATTTTAATTCCTATGGTGTAGAAATATCACAGATCTATTTAAAGCTTATTAAATTTTAATTATAGTAGATTTTTTCATTGTTTCAAAGACCGTTGATAGATCAATTAATGTTACTGTTTTCCTACTCGAGTTCTGCACAGGATGAAAGAAAACTGCCAACAGGGAAAATTTTGTCTGAAATCGATTTCCTCCTAATGTAAGACTTAAATCTGCATTTTCTTCTTAGAAAAGTAGATATATAAATAGCAAAGGAGGATTTTGAAAGAATGAATTGTTAACACGGAAGGAATTAAAAGTCAATCTCTTGAAAAGATGAGGCTATGTCTGGTTCTGCCACTTTGAAACCTTCAGTCCCACCACTCATGCTTGTACCCCACCCCTGTTGCACAGGGCCATTAACACAAATATAAAGTAAGCATAGATATAGTAAGGTTAGCTAATGTCTACATAGTACTGTTGTAAACACTTAACACATATTAACTCACTTGATACTTGTGGCGACTCTGTAAGTATTATATATTATCACCACTTTGCAGATGAGGAAACTGAGGCACAAGGCATACACAATTTGCCCAAGTCCCAGAGCTAGTGTGTGCAAGAGTCATTTTGGCAGTTTGACATTCTGACATCAGGGTTTTCATGGTCTCATGTGGGAGAGGTGTAAAAAGGCAGGTGAAGTCCCTGTTGAACTTTTGCCTTCTTATCCTTTTTGTCACTTCACACATGCATCTTGGAGACCTGGGTCTTTACATATATCCTCACAATCTTCTTAGCATTGACCAGTGATGTTTATTGGAATTAATTCCTTAAAACTTATCAAACCTGTGCAAGATCATGAAGGACATCTTGGAGAAAAAAGTAGAAAAGCTGGTCGTGTCAAACCGATTGGTGACCTCTCCGTGCTGCATTGTCACAAGCATATACGGCTGGATGGCAAATATGGAGAGGATCATGAAGGCCCAGGCCTTGAGAGACAACTCCACCATGGGCTACATGGCCGCGAAGAAGCACCTGGAGATAAACCCCGACCACTCCATCATTGAGACCTTACGGCAGAAGGCAGAGGCCGACAAGAACGACAAGTCTGTGAAGGATCTGGTCATCCTGCTTTACGAAACTGCTCTCCTGTCCTCCGGCTTCAGCCTGGAAGATCCCCAGACACATGCTAACCGGATCCACAGGATGATCAAGCTCGGGCTCGGTATTGACGAAGATGACCCCACGGCTGACGACAGCAGTGCCGCGGTGAGCGAAGAGATGCCGCCCCTTGAGGGCGACGATGACACGTCCCGCATGGAGGAAGTCGATTAAGCGCCACTGAGCATTACTTGTACATGTATTCGATATTTTATCTTCATTCCCTCTGATAATATATTTTCAAGGATGTTTTTCTTTATTTTTGTTAACATTTTAAGAATCTGTATGGCATGACAGTAACTACTTAAGGGGAAGATAAGATTTCTTTCTTTTTGGAGTGTGCTACTGTGATGTGTAGGACCTAAAGCCCAGCTAGTTTTTCTTCCCCGGTTCCATGCTGGCTTCTTGTAACTGGACAAGGTAACATTTGTTGTGAGGTGTATGTAACCTAACGTGAACCGTGTGCTCTAAAGTGTTTAGCTACCAAGCGGATTCCTTAGTAAGACCAAATTTTTTTTGTCACTGAAGTGTTCTGAGCTATACCTTGATGTTTAAAAGAGAACTGTTGGTTAAAACGACTCTCGCCGTCTAGGATTTACTTTTTAAATCTTCTATCCCCTGTAGTTATCAACTGCATGTACCAGGCTTCTAGAAACTAGTAGTTAAACTGAACCAACTGGATGGGAGTAACTATGTATAGGGCTTGTTTTCCAAAGAAGAGCGTTGTTTAGAGTAGCGAAATTCTAAGCCTATTTAGGCATGTTGTAAAGCTGTTCAAAAAGTAACTCAGCAAGTTCTATGAGTGGAAAAGTAGTGCTCAAGTCACGTTCTGCTTTAAAAAGTTGTAACAAATACAAAAATTAAAAAAAAAAACTTATCAAAACTTCTTCCTCTCCAAAGTTTGGATATCTAAGAGCAGCGCCCAGAAATCGAGGCTGGATCAGGTCTGCTCCTTTCCCAAAATGGCATATTCAATGAACAGGAATCCACCTTTCTCTGATGCATATTTTCATCTTTTTTTTAAGTTTTATTTATTTATTTGAGAGAGAATGAGAGGTAAAGAGCACAAGAGGGAGGAGGGTCAGAGGGAGAAGCAGACTCCCTGCTGAGCAGGGAGCCCGATGCGGGGCTCGATCCCAGGACTCCAGGATCATGACCTGAGCCAAAGGCAGTTGCTTAACCAACCGAGCCACCCAGGCGCCCCTATTTTCATCTTTTTTGATGAGGAAGTTCTTGGAACCTTTTTCCTCCACTAAATCATAATCACATATCATATAGAATAGGGGACTGCATTGCAGAAAGAAACCATGCACTTTTTTTTTTTTTTTTTTGGTGTTTAGGTATGATCCACACAAATAATCTATTGCTGGTCTTGATTATTTTCAGTTGCCATAACTTGTTTCACTATTTAACAGCCCAAGATACCACAGGGTAAATGGGGTAGACATTTATTCCCCTGGTTCATTAATGTTGAGTATTGTTTAGAAACAAACGTGTCACTATGCTACTCATTATTTTCTTAGAATAGGATATTCTGTCATCATTTCACTCCTTATTTATAATATAAGTTCTTAATGATCCACTACTGTTTTTAATTCTATCAATCATAGGATATTAATGGCTGGATTTTTCTAAATTTCCAACAATTAAATGAATAATTAAAAAGTTAAAATCTAGAATTTAATCTAGAATTTAAGGGAGGGTAGGTTAGGTTTTGTTTTTAAGATTGTCCCAAAGTAATGAGAAATAGTTCTTGAGCAACTCAAATGAAAAGAAATTCTGCCAATGTCAATCTATTATTTTAGCAAACTTAATAAGCAAATTGGAGCTCTGCACAGTTAACGTAATCAATGTTATGCAATCAATCATGAAAACAGCCAAAAACACTGACAAAAATCTTGCCATGGCCAATTTAGTCCCATCATCTTGACACAATCACATTGGTTTTCTAATGCAGTTTTCTTTCTGATGGATGCTCTCAGAATGTAAAATAATCCATTTAAAGTTCTGCAATAAAAATTCACCTCACTCTGGCTTTGACTTAAAAATATTTATGCCTCGTTCACTAGCTCATTCCTAGGAAAACTCATTTCCTGAAACATAGCAAACTGGGGCTAATCAATATAATAAACTTAACATCACAGCCCCTTATTATATACATGGTGAAGATATTCAAACAATTGTTATTTAATTGACACAGTTCAGTTTTGCCATATCTATGTAATTCCTTTTCTGAGAAATGCACATTATGTGAATGTGTGATTAAACTTTTTTAAAATCAGACATTGATTAACAAGGAAAGATAAAATCATTTTCATACAAATTCTAAGCCTGTCTTTAAATTTAACAAATGCATGAATACTAGCTTAAATGCAGCTTCATATTTATATTATGGATATTTTGTTGAATCTAGGGTAAATGTAAATTTGTTGTTGCTGGGACTTATCAAAGAGCAAATAAGTAATTACAATGAAGCAGGAAAATGCTGGTGCCTCAAAATTAATAAAATTTTGCAAATGTTCTATTAGATGGAAGAGATCTAGAGTGTTTAGTTTAATTATTTTACATGAATGTAAGCTATTTGGGATATTTAATTCAAAATTATTCAACTACTAGAATTATGTAATACAGTGGGCGCCTGGGTGGCTCAGTTGGTTAAGCGACTGCCTTCAGCTCAGGTCATGATCCTGGAGTCCGGGGATCGAGTCCCGCATCGGGCTCCCTGCTCAGCAGGGAGTCTGCTTCTCCCTCTGACCCTCTTCCTTCTCGTGCTTTCTATCTCGCATTCTCTCTCTCTCAAATAAATAAATAAAATCTTTAAAAAAAGAATTATGTAATACAGGTATCAAATATACTACTTAAAATTACAAATAAGTTCAACACTGAAAAAATGTAATTTTTGGATTGATTTTTATTACTTGAAACTTTAATGGTTGCCATTTACAATTTTTGAAAGAAATCTCCATCGTAGGGTCTGCTTCCTTGGGTCACCTGGCTGGCTCAGTCCGTTGAGCATCTGGCTCTTAGTGTCAGCTCAGGTCATGATACCTGAGTTCCTGAGATGGAGCCCAATATTGGGCTCAAGCTCAGCGGGGAGTCTGCTTCTCTCCTCCTTCTGTTCCCCCTCCCCACTGCCCACATCCTCACGCTCTCTCTCTAAAATAAAAAGAAATAAATCTTTAAAAGAAAATAAAGAATCTGCTTCCCAGGCAACCCAACCAGTGAGAGGTAGGTATTAAGACCACTTTAAAAAATCATAAAATTAAGGTACTTTTCCAATTCTGTACTACATAATATGTTTTTATACATAGCAATCTGGGGCTTAAAATATTAATAATATTAATCATAGGAATATGTGAAATAATATAAGAACAGTCCAAATAATAAGATTAACATGCTCAGAACAGTAATATGTTAAAAACACTAGATAATTACTGTAAACCCTCTTCCTAAGGAAACTCAAGTCTGCTGCATGAACTGATTGCTGAATTTAAAGCCAACAAAGCCATTTTCTTGTTGTTGACCCACAAGAATTAAGAAAAAATAGTCTAATTGGTGAGATGATGATAGATATTTAAACTGAAAAGTATGCTGGGTTGAAACTGGAGTTGACCTCCATTAAGTAGAGAAGGTGGATAAAAACCAAAGAGCAGAGGATTGCAGGAGGAGATACCAAGTCCATAGTCCAGGGTCTTTTCCTGCCAGGGTCTCAAGGGCCACCCTTATTTCCTCCACCTTATGCCTCACTACTCAGCTTTTCCTGGGTTTTAGTAGATTTTTACTAAGTTCTATTTTACTTGAGCTGGTATGAGTAGGTTTCTCTTTTTGATGACAAACGATGATCTGAAAAAGATAAATTACAAAATGAAATTTACTGATAATGCTGTGAGGCCAAATATGAATGATAATTTAAATTATTATGCCAAAATATATGTGGAATTGAGTTTTTATCTTAAAGTGATAGACAACTTAATTCCAAATTGTGTAAATTGTACAATTATCAAAGGATTTGATAACTTTCAACATTCGGTCCTCACCTATGTTCTCCAGAGATTCAGCTTTGAATATAATTTTACATTATGGCTAATGTATCTTCTCACGCAAAACTTCAAAGGAAACTATTGGATGTGGTTATTTATATTTATCTTCATCCACTGTAAACTTGAAAAAATTATAAACATTAGATTTTTGTGTCAATTTATTTTAATTATAATTACATAAAATTTAAGGAAACTCATACACAGTATTTTATATAGGATGTTCTGGGGAAAAAAGAAAAAATATGATTGAATGTAACTAACAAACTTATTTATTTTCATCTTATTCAATTTATTTTCATCATAGCAAATTATTTCACTCCATGTGAACTTCTCTATCACCTCATTTTTAAGCTTGCTTTATCTAAAAGCAGCATATTACCTGTTTACTTACTAACATTAAACCACAACAAATGTTACCCTGCACATCTTTGCTGCAGTTGAGCAAAATGACTGTATTTACTGGTATTATCTTAAGTCCACAAAGGCCTTATCAAAGAGCCCTCCATTATGAGTTAAGCAGATATTCAAACTGTAAGAAATAGCAGATTTTCTAATATATTCAGTAGCTTGGATTTGTTCTTCTTCTTAACATATCACTAGTTATAGTTACATAGCAAAAGTAGAGCTCTAAAGATGGGAGACTTGCACATTTTGATTAGAGAGGAGAGCCTAGAGACCTATAAAACTGTCTGAGGCCAAAGGGATTTTGCAAGTGGTACCAGGAGCTCATGCAAAAATCATACATTTAAGTATAAAGAGAACCACAAAGAAGACAAACGAGCTGAAGAATGTGAGCAGATTATTCTGGCTTGACTCCTAAAAACGAAGCCAGGAGACTAAAGTTGTGCAAAAGCCTCACTCCTGGACTGATGCATTGCACTCAATTGCACAGGCATGGCTTGGCAACCATGAATCCAAGTGCATGTTAAAAACAAAAACAAAATCAGGCTCAGACAGTTGTTGGCTCAAACACAGCATGTTTTACAAGCATGAAAAGTTGATCGGTAGCTTTCTAGTTAGCCATGGAAATTTTCCACTCCGTTGAATTAGTATATGCAAAAGCCAAAAAGTATATAAAAATGCACAACCTCAGAGTGGCAGTGAGTCTCTGCTTGGAAAGCAGATTTGTTGAGGGGAGTTTTGGAGAAAATAAGTTAGGTATATATATAATCATCAGATTGTAAATAGCCTTACCTTACATGCTTATTTTTACTTCATATTAAAGGTTATTGGATGCCACTGAAAGCTTTTTTTTAAGTGTGATAGTGGAGCATGATCAGTTTTCCAATATAGAGGATTCATTAAACTAGGAAAAATTTCGAGGATAGGAGATCAGTTGTGAGCCTGGTGTAACAAATGAGTAAAAATTGAAGAGGCTATGAATGATGGAATAATACTTAAGAAAGAAAAGGATGTAGAACATAAAGAGGTAGAGTAAATGCAACTTGGTGATACTAATCTGGGTATTTGGGGTGAGAGAATTTGTATGTATCAGTAGATTAGAGCAGAATCCACTTGATTTCAAAAACTGTCCCCAGGACTTATTAGCTTTGTGACCTTGGTCAAGGCATTTTTCCGCCTGGACTTCAGTTTCCTTCACTGTAAAATTTTTTAATAATAATTTAGTAACTATCTTATAGAGTGATGAGAGGATAAATCAAGTCAAAATATATAAATCACTTAGAACAATACATAAATTAATAAATGTCAGCAATAGCTATTTTTATTTAATATAGTGATGTCCTGCTTGGAAGACAGAAAGAAAAATGGCCACAAATAAAAATAGAGAATGCAAGTGTCTTAAAAAGAAAGAAAAAAGTGAATGCGTATTTGATTCACTTCCAACTATAACCAGACTCTGGGTAAACATACTTCCCAGCACCCTTGTCTGTAGGTATGTCATTATCACTCTTGTTTAAGCAGGCTTAAAATCTTACAATTGTTTTGATTCATCTTTCTTCTTAACCTTTGTCAAGACAGCTACTAAGATTTGTTTTTTCTGAAATAAACAAACAAAAAACTCTCATTGGTCAATCCTTTACACTGGCACTTCCAAACCTCAGTCCAAACTGTCATCATAACGTGGTAGGTTAATGTTACAGTTCCAAGCTGGTCTGCCTGTCTGTTTATCACACCTGCTCATTAAGAGATTTAACATCCAGGTCCTTTTACTGTCATCCCTCTGCCCAAACTTTTCAGCATAATCTGTTCCTTCTTTCCTTCCTATATTTTTCTTCATATTTGCCTCTGAATCCCTTCCCTGACCCTTTTGTTCACCCTACTCTTGCCAATGGGTTTTTTGTTGCCTTGAACACCATCCTGCTTCTGGGTTCATGTTTTTTTCATTTGCCTGGAATACATTCTGTAACTAACTACTCAACCATACAAAATATCCAAATTCTATCTATTCTTCTATGGTAAGATCATCAATTCAATTTAGAAGTGTGGAAGAATAGTTACTTTTTGAATGAAGAAAGCTGCTATTTAAATTGGTGCCAACAAGATTAGAGTCAGAATCCCTTTTGACTATATAAGGCCTTCACAGAATTTGCAAAGCAATCATAGGCTCCTGGGAAAAATTTTGTGTTCACTGTAGACCACATGCAAGTGGAATAACTTGCCCTCTAAATAAATAATAAGACTTGAGAGTAGAGATTCTCTTTGGGTCTGTTACTACCGTCAATGCAGTGTTTGGCAAATACTAGTAGTACTTTAATATATACTTGATGGAACTAGGATTTGCAGCACCTCTCAGAATTTAGTGGAAATGGGCAATGAATGATAAAGTTACAATTATTGAGCATAATAAAATACTCTACCTCAATAATTCATTATTTCTATAACATGTTATAAATTCTTTAGAATATGCAATAAACAGAAGATTTATAAATTATGTGGACAACTTTAAACTTATAACATAGAAAATCCAATCCAAGACAACAATCTAGACTTGGGAACTAAGAATTTGAAACTAATAACCATGTAGCATAACTTTAAAAGGAAATGATTAACAGCCACAAATACCTAAATATGTTGGCTTTATGAAAGCTTATAATTATAGCATTGAACGTTTTAATTCCCCTGAAAACGGAAAAAAAAGGAACAATGGGTATCCAAAATGATTTTTAAATGATTGCTCAAAAAATGACAAAAGAAAATATACAATAGGTGGCAAAATAGGAGGGAGAAACAAAACAACTCACCTAAGGAGAGAGATCCATTAAGAATTAGCATCACCTTATATAATAGTATGAGGCAGCTACAATAGAAGATATAAAATCACGTTTATAGAAAGACATTCTATATGTCATCAATGGAATGAGGAAAAAGGAAATTAAATCGGAGCTGTTGTGACTTAAAATAAAGAGGGCACGTACTGAATGGAGCACTGGGTGTTATACGCAAACAGTGAATCATGGAACACTACATCAGAAACTAATGATGTAATGTATGGTGATTAACATAACATAATAAAAGAAAATTTAAAAAAAATTAACCACTTGCAGATAACTGAATAAAGGGCAAGGGAAGCATGGTAGCTTGTTGAAATTTTATAATGAAAACTGTAATTTTTAATTCAAAACAGATAATTCCCTTACTACCACTTTTTCAATACTAAGAAAATAATTTTTTTACTAAATTTTCAGTATTTATAAATATCTCATGCTCTCAGTTCTACAGAGCAAAGAAAGGAATTTGAAAGCCACCATAACAGACATGGAGTTTGTCCAATTTTCCACTGGCTTTTCTTTTCTAATGGTAGGATTCATTTAAGAGTTTTTGTGACCTGGAATGCCCTTTAGTTTCCGTTTTAATCTATCCAAATTATTTATATTTGTTAAAGCCTGATTCAACACCCAATTTTCCTGCTACTGAAGCACATGTGGTTCTAAGTTATTGTCATCTTCCAAGCCCATGTTGAGATTCTCACTTAGGATGTCACTTTAGGATATGTGATTACAAAGCACATGTAGAAGAAGCTAGCATAGAGCTGGGTAAGCTGGCTACTTCTGCTGTCTTACATGTGACAAAAATTTTTGAGCATGCCACATAAATCACATCAGGATCAACCAGTTTTAGAGTAGTAACAGAATAATCAACACTGGTGTCTTAGAAATTGACATATTTACCTAAGTTATCAAGAGTTCCTGCATACATTAACCATATTTGATGCTTATAACTCTTCTGTAAGGAGACCATTCGTTTGTTAGGTTGGCAAGCAGGCCCCGAGGAGACAAAGAATACAACATTCGTGAGATAAAGAATGAAACTGGGTTGTGAGGCCACATGTTCCAATTTGTTTTAAAGATTTTATTGGTTTATTTGAGAGAGAAAATGCGTGTGCACAAGAGAGCACAAGAGAAGAGAGAAAGCATGAGAGAGAGCACAAGTAGGGGGAGCAGCAAAGGGAGAGAGAGAAGCAGGCTCCCCACTGAGCAGGGAGCCAGATGCAGGACTCAGTCCCACGACCCTGGAGATCATGACCTGAGCCGAAGGCAGACACTTAACCAACTGAGCCACCCAGGCACCCCCCCCACATGTTCCCATTTTAATAGAGCTCTTTCCAGTCCAGTTACACTGAGTAACTAGAGATATGAAAGGACTAAAGACTGCATGCAGTACCAAACCACAGGCAGAGGGACAGGTCTGTCCATTCACTCATTCATTTATTCACTCACTCGACTAACAACAATTTATTTGGATTCCATTAGTGCTAAATATAAGAGAAGGGAATGAATAAAAGGAAAATGTAGTAGAATGGCAGAAACAAAGAGCATAGAGCAAGAAATGACACAACTCTGTGGTACACCTTATAAGAAAGAAGAATACAATCCTGGAAGCTAGTGCCTGGGAAATCAGGAAAGATGTCCCAGAGTAACTAGGTGGTAAAAGTCTGAGAATGTACCTGAGGTATTTGGACTTTGTTCTACAGAAAATAATGAATTAACTCATGGGGCTTTTAATCAAGTGAGTGCCATGATCAGATTGCATTAAAGAACAAAGGTGACGTTAGCTACTCTGTGGAGAATGATTGGAGGGAGACAGGCAAGGAAATCAGTCCCCAAGAGAACAAGTGAGATAACTTCCTTTCTTCATGAATAATGGGATGAGGAGAATAGAATGCACAGAAATGTATTCAATTCAGTGTTGAATTTTATACATAGAAAGTAGGAAATCATCTTTGTTACATGTGAGTCTTTCTAGCACTGCATTGAATAAGAAAAGTATTAAACTCCACTGTATTTTGGTGAAGATGATCTTGGCCATGTTTCTCACAAAATAAGCTGAAACAGTACCTTCCTCCAGTGGCAGCTGACCCCTCTGGCAACTGTGGACTTTCCTAGTTTCCAGGTTCTGATTATGGGCCCTTTGTATTATACAGAAGATAGTTCTGGGAAGAAGGAAAAAAAAAAAACTACTTTTCTTCCAGTGTCTCTTGGAGATATTAGTTGGGGAGAAATAGGAAAGTTAAGTGTAGAGAGAAAGGGAATTTTTCTGGTCCTCTCTGATATGATATTGACTCTAGTCAGATTGTTGAGATCCAGTTCAGTGAAGATTGAATGCAATAGGATAAAGGATCTGACCTTCTAAATAATGTGGGGTTAATAAAAGGGACTTAACAATTTGGAAAGTTTTTTTTCTTTTTTTTTTTTTTTAAGTAAACTCTACCCCCAACATGGTGCTCAAACTCACGACCCTTAGATCAACAACCACATGCTCTACTGACTGAGCCAGCCAAGCACCCCACTATGGAAAGATTTCAAAAGGTTAGGAAGAGATTGTCAAAGATGATATATTTACAAAGTACTCAATAGTTTTTTTTTTTTCCTTTTTTTAATGGAGTATTGCTCATTTAGCCAAATGTTCTACATTTATATCATAAAGTAGTTTTCTTTTTCGGTTTGGTTTTTTATTTCCTTGCAATTTTGTCCATAGTTTGCCTTTACTTACACTTATAATCTTGTCTCCCTTTCCTGGCTGTGAGATTTTCTCTTTTTATGGGCTTCTGGAAAATCCCTCTAGACGATTCCATACATTTAATTATTATGATTTGTAGCTCTGCTGTTTGGTTTTTATATTCCTTCTTGTTTAGAGTCATACCTGCTGCAGTTTCCTACTTTATTAGCTGTTTATTAAGTGATAAAGGCTCCTGAATCAGAAATAACAATTTTAAACAAAAAGAAAGAATGTAAGTGATGAGTCACTAAATTCTACTTCTGAAACCAATATTATGCTATATGTCAACTAACTAGAATTTAAATAAAAATTTAAGAAACAAAGAAAGAAAGACCTTTCTTTTCGTCTTTCAATGTTCAAAGTAGTCCTCTAGGCATTGATAAATTAGTGTGGCAAAATATTTTTTTAATATTTTCTTAATACCAATTACAGCAGAAGAATGCTCTAGGTGCTCTATTCTAGTCCACTAATATTTTCTAAGTCTTCTTCCAATGCCTCTTTAATTTGCTTGCATTATGACATTACCAGACAGGAGAGTAAGTGCTCTCCATTTTATTATTATATGCTCAGTCCTTAGAATTATGCTGAAAGCAGAACATGCACTTACTGAAAAATTTAACTTGACCCATATCAGTTCCCCCATTTTGTTCTATGTCTACCATATGCCAACTGTACTGATTTTTTTTACTTTCTCTATATCACTCCTCCATATCTATCATCACTCTACCTACCAGATAAAGTCCCATTCTGCCTGTAAGCCTGCACCCCAGCTGTGAGTCTTTCAAGTAACTCCCTAGGTAGAGTAAAATGTTCTTCCACACATATGTGGCACCTTCACATTCTTCCAGATAATACTTAAAAAATTTAAGAATAAGTCCTTGTCTCTGTCAGTGATTAAATTTTTAGGTCTTTAAGCAGTGTAGCAATAGAATTCATTACATCAGTCAAGACACTCTTGTTCAAGACAAACACTGAATAGAAAAGAACATAGGACAGGCATGAACTGGGGATTCAGTTTCCTCCATCTCTAAGCAAAGAGGCACATTTTTATCTTTGTGTTCCAAGTGCCCAGCACGCTTTCAGACATATTGTGTGGCTTTTATAAATGGCTCTGAAAAGAAGTTTGAACAACCATATAGGGGTATTTAACAACTCTCCTAGAAGAAATCATTAAGAGTTAGAAAATGAACACATGGGTTTTAGGCATTGGTCCTACTATTTACTGTATTTACAAAGCTTCACAATGCATCTTTCACATCCTGCATTTTCTTATCTCCGATTTAAGGATATCACACTCTGTGTGTAATTAACTGATGTTTCAAAAAAAAAAAAAAAAAACCAACTCTGAGTTATGTGTATCATAAAACAAGTAATACAATAATGCTAGTATTCGTCAGATATCAAAGTTAGCATCTTGCTTCTCTTCCTCTGGCTGCAGTATTCTTACCTACAAAATAAAGGTGGTGTATATTCCAGTTCTGTGCTTTTCACCTCTTGGCATTAAATGGGTTAATATATGTGAAGTTCTTAGAACAGAAATTAGCATGTGCCATATAAGTGTATATTTAATAACTAAGAATTAATACTTAACTCTTGGTTTACTTTTATAAGAAATCTGCAGAACAGTCACCTTCATACTGTACCTTATTAGAGTTTAAGAATATAAGCTCTTGTTATAAATTCTGCCTTTGGAACACTAGATATGTTATCTCAGGCAACATATTTAAGCTCTCTCTGTCTTGGTTGTTTTTCACCTGTAAAGAGGATAATGGTATCTACCTGATGAGGTAGTTTACAAATATTAAATTGGACATTAAATGTGAAGTTAGTCAAAAAAGTATTTAGAGCAGTACTGGCACACAGAAGTCTCAATAAATATTTGCTATTAGCTATTAGTTGCATAGAAGTTTAAATAAAAAGGAAAATCATTTTCATATTATCCTATAGGATCATTAATAACATCTGAAAATTTAAAAATACCTAGTAGGATTGAGGTTTGTTTTATACTCAGGGAAATTATCATTGCAATAAATCTAATTTCTATTAGGTAAATATATATTTTAGATAATTGTGTTTTATTTTGTTGCTTTTCATTTTAAGAAAACAAAGCTATATATACATGCATAATCCTCGTTCTGAAACTAAATTGCACTGTGACTGTAGTTGTTTCTAAACAACAGTATAAATCCCATAAAAAGCATCTTCACATTGGATGATATTCTGAACAGCATTAATATCCACCTCACCCCCTCACTCTAAACATCAGTTAATTTTCATCATTTCAACCTAATAAATAATTAGCTCAATGCAGAGAAAACTATTATGTTTCTATAGACCAAATAAAAATGTTTAATTTAAAATGTTCTGTTGGTTTGGTATTTGTTTTGTTGATATACTTTAAAAGTGCCCTTTGTTAAAATAACTCCACCATATGTTATGCTGAATTAAAACCAAAAATGTATAGGTTTGTATATAATCAGAAATGATGTTCCTTATAAAATTTTTGCAGAACATTTGTAGTCTTCCAAGCACTGTCCATTTTACTGAGATTTTAACATGAATGCTAATCTCAGTTCCCAATGTTTTAGTCATTAATATTCTGAACAAAAAAATCTAAGGAGTACTGTTGCTTTTTCAATATTTATAAAACTTTCATCTGTCTAGTGATTTCATTTCTAGTAATACTACGCACTTTTTTGCACTGTGTTGAATTTTAAAAAGACTTTGTATTAATATTCCTTGTAATCTTTTGACTTGAAGCATTCATGTCTTGATTTGAATGCTGGAAAGATATACATACCACACAGCAAAGGGTTCTGTCATCAACAGTCACAAAGCAGTTAAAAGTTTAAATATTTGGAGTCAGATTTATAGGAATTTGCCTTTGTTATCTATCAGAAAAGTCACTTTCCATATGTATTATAAAATATTGATTTGTGTGGTAAAATTAGGCAGTTAGATATTACTGTCTATTGGTAAATCACCAGGATATTTTTCACAGGTATTTAGTCTGAAAAAGAAATTACTTTGCATGTATTTTCCTTGGGGAAAAACTTAAAGCACACGGTACCGTGCTTGGTACGTAGTAGGCACTCAATATATATTAACTTTGGACCGTTCCTCTTCAATTTTAGTACATGTGCTGCCAAAGCAAACACAGGACTATTCCTCCCCAGTTTTAGTGTATCATGTTGTTATATATGGCATTAGTCTTCTTCTGCCCTCCTCCAGCTTCCTCCTCCTTTTCTTTTTCTTGCTCCCGTCCTTCTCCTTCTCTTTCTAAGTAATTCCCCAGAAATATGAAAGAGTCAAATGTAATTCCTATATACACTGAATGCTCCAACTGTTTTGCCCCAGCCAGCATTGATAGATAGGCAAATACACTAAAGAAAGGAATTTCTCTTTGGCTGTCCTCGATCTTCTAGCATCAAGTGTCTTCAAATTCCTTTTCTAATGCCTCATATCTGGATTCTCTGCCTTGCTCTTGAGCTTGTTATGCATGACTTTTTAATTGCTGTACCACCTCTCCCTTGGTTTCTGTGATACCGTGTACTTCAGCTCACTTATCTTGGCCAGCCTCCCTGAACTATAATTTAGCTGGGACCCCAGATTCCTACTTTCATAAGAAGGAAGGGTAATTATTGTTCACTTCTTAATTCATAATTTCAGTTCATGCTAGAGAGGGACAGAGATTTTTAATATGAATAAACATTCTAATAATTAACAAAATTCTGAGAACTAAATTAGTTCTGACATTAATAGCTTTGCTGGAAGACTGCCTTCCCTGACTGTGCCAAAGTGTGCTAGAGTCACTGTCATTATGTTATTCATTAGTGAGGCTTCTTCATGAAGCATGTGTACTCCAAAGATTAATCATGAATCCATAAAGGAAACGACCTTTCTAAGGAGATGTACAATATGTAACCAGTGGTATATAAAAATATTTAAGGTTAGAAGCCAAATCCTGAAAATTCTAACGAGGAAATAAATGGCTCATCTTATGCCTTATTACTTAATGAGTTTTTAAGAACACCAGAATATTAATTAAATGATAGTTAGTAGTCTATTAATCTAAGATGATAGAAGAAACATTACATTAACAAATACCTAAAACAAAAATAAGAAGTTACTAGATTTTATATTAAAATTTTTGTAGTAGATTTTTATATTTTCAATATGTTAGCAAACATTTTTTCTATTTGGGGTAAATTATAAATGGATTTATTTACATCTTGGAAAAACTATACATATTTATGTGTACAGTGTACATACCCATGTACATAGGAGAAAAGCTCAATTACCTAACCACGAGACACCAGTGTTTTGTAAATTTGAATTTGAAAACCATTAACCATAGTTGAAATCAATTTAACAAAAAGTATCACAAAGTCAGATTTTATATTTCCATGGTCCATAATATATTATAAATTTCAGTAAAAACTGTGAATATGTTTTCTTATATTGCATATTCTCTAATCTCTTTCTGTGGAAATCTCTTCATAAGCAAGTAATATGGGAACCCTGAAAATTCAAAAATAGAAATCTGGGTTCTTCACAGTTCTTTTGTTTTTCTATAAAACAATTTTTCTATCATTACTCTTTTCTGATTAAAATGTTCAAAGCATTACCATAACATAATGAAAAATGTGCTCTACTATGCTAAAAAACAAATTGAAGCATCAGATAATATAAGATAATAATAGCAAATAATTACTGAGAGTTTACTTTGTGCCAGGACCATGCAAATCACTTTATAAGTATTATCTCATCGCTTCTCCCAACCACACTTTGGTTTTATCCTCCAATTACAAAGAAGCACGGAAAGGATAAATATCTGAAACATGATACCAAAACCTGCATAGTTTTCAGGGGCACAATAGTAAAGGACTGCAGTTCTGTAAGTTGACTTTTTGCCACACCATGTTTAGGCAGATGGTTTGGTTTACCTTTAAAGTTTGTTTACAGGTGTTTGGACTCCTGACAGCAGTGTGCTGTATTTCAGACGGGGTCCTTATTTACCGGAAGCTTCTATTTAATCCAAGTGGTCCTTATCAGAAACACACTATTCCTGACAAAATATCAGTTTTGTAATTTTATATTACTTTTTAGTTTATGCTAAGTATTAAATATACTAAATATATTTATTCCTCCCCATAAAAAAGATTATTTTTGTTTTTTTAAAGAAAGATTATAATAAATAAGACTAAAGGATTCTCATATAATTGTGCATCATGAAACAAGGAACGTATTAAGTATTTTCACTTTGATTCTAACAAATAAACATGTGCAATCTATGACTTAATATAGTTATAGCAAATGCAAATATGATCAAAAGAGGCCACCACTTTCTGGCAATACAGTAGTTATTTTCAGAATCAATTCATGTGCACTCTATTTTACTTTTTTTTAAAAGATTTTATTTATTTGACAGAGAGAGAGACATAGCGAGAGAGGGAACACAAGGAAGGGGAGAGGGAGAGGGAGAAGCAGGCTTCCTGCCGAGCAGGGAGCCCGATGTGGGGCTCAATCCCACGACCCCTGGGACCATTACTTGAGCCAAAGGCAGACGCTTAATGACTGAGCCACCAGGTGCCCCTCTACTTTACTTTTATTTTTCACATTATCAGTCTACCTTGTACTAAAGTTATTTATGAATGGGAGGTTTCTCAAATTTGGTTTTGGGATCATGTCTTAGCCAATCATCTATTTTCCAATTGCATATTGCATAGTACCTTACAAATAATAGTGAATTCATGTTTGTTTAATTACAACGATAGTCTGTTACAACAAAATAACTTGGGTATCCTATGGTACAAATCACAGTAGAAGTGTGCCTATAAACATTTACTCCTCTTCTTGACTTTTTGAGCACTCTTCGGGTAAAAGGAGAGAACCCACCTGTTAGCATAGTTATATGATGGCAAAATCTGCCTGGATCCTGAAGACAAGTTTGGCCAAGCCAAGCAATGACATATGCTATTTGCTTGACTTTATGCCTTGGACATGAGACTTCACCAAATCATGGTGTCTGAAAGTTCCTTCGGAGAATAAACTAATATTTTGGATTATCATAAGAGATTATTTGAAAAAAAAAGTAGTATCTAAAAATCTCCCATTCTATAATAATATTTTCTTTTTTTAGAAAAAGATCAAACAATTTTACTGTTTTTTGAATCGACTATGACCAAGCTAATTTCATTTTTTCCATAACATTATAAACAATTATGTCTTGTACAAATAACTAGATTGAACATACAAATATCAAGGGCAATAAATGTGGAAAATCATATAAAGCCATCTGATAATTTGAGGTATTCCATTCAATTAAGAACCAGGTGTGTAACAATAGATTTAGATTTTGCATAATTTATTCTAGGAAAACTGAGGTATGACTAAATTTCATGAGACCTAGAACTACTTTGCTGTTTCTCTTGGTTTTAACTCTGAGCATTTACACATGATGGGTATTTGAAAGTATTTATTCTTGTATATTAAAAACTCTTATTATAAAGATATAATTTCACAATTTAGTACACAGATATATAAGTTTTTTAAATAATGTATATGCACATATTGATATGTTTTCTGGAAAGTACAAACAAGAATTATAAAACTGTAAAATTACCAATGGTAGTCCCCATTTAAAATATCTTTATGTTTTTTTTTTTAAAGATTTGATTTATTTATTTGAGAGAGAGAGAATGAGAGATAGAGAGCACGAGAGGGAAGAGGATCAGAGGGAGAAACAGACTCCCTGCCGAGGAGGGAGCCCGATGTGGGACTCGATCCAGGGACTCCAGGATCATGACCTGAGCCGAAGGCAGTCGCTTAACCAACTGAGCCACCCAGGCGCCCTAAAATATCTTTATGTTTTAAAACTAAGAAATGGGGGTGCCTAGGTGGCTCAGTTAGTTAAGCATCTGATTCTTGGCTTCTGCTCAGGTCATGTTGTAGGGGTCATGAGATCAAGCCCTGTCTCTGGTTCCCCACTGAGCAGTGAGCCTGCTTCTTCTTTCTTCCTCTGCCCCTCCCCCCACTCGTGCATATGCTCTCTCTCAAATAAATAAATCTTTAAAAAAATTTTTTTAAATAAGAAATGAATAAGATAAGGGTTAATAGCAGTGTGTTCTCTTCCTTTAGTGCCAATACATTTTTATTGGGACTTGACTAGGAAATATAAGTGATATTTTAATGTCCTTTTTTAAATTGATATTAATTAAAATATCCTATAATTCAACTGCTGTGGTTCTAGGGAAATCATTCAATTAGATTAGAAATGGTTGTAGTTTTCTATGGTATAATATTTCCCAAAGATTTCTTTTATTCTCTTTTTATTTTCTCCAGTTCTAAATGATTTCACACTAAAGATGAGGGGTTTATAGTAACACACACTCTGGAAGTAATAAACTGTTACATAAAGTGGCACCTCTATAATTCTCTTTTAAATTTTTCTTTAAAAATTTTATGTCTGCTTAACATGAAAAACGATTTGCAACTATACATCTCTTGATTGTTAGTGAATCTCTATAGATCGGTTTATATACAAATGTTAAATGATTTTTTAAATGATACAGAATGTAGAAAATCTCAGCTTTGCATTACTTTTTATTTGTACTACATGGAGTATGAGGTCAGAGTAAGGGTGAGGAAGAAACCTTGAACTAAACGTTCTGAAATTCCTAACTAGAGCGATTATTCCAGCTATGCAATTTGTTATAATGACCTGTATTCTCTAGTGTATTAACTGGAAAAAGATAAATTAGTGTAAATTGTAATACAATTGTTGTAGACTTGATGTAAGAGAAAATTCTACCTCCCGGGAATTTGGTCATCTCCTTGCCTAGATATCTCTCTTGTGAGACTCCCAACATTCATTAAACCTGGCTGATTTATGTGAAGGCAGCTGAGAATTGAATTAGCCAACCCTTTAGGGTTCCTTGGAGACCCATGATTCTATATTATTCTAAGTTGACCTTTGATTCATTCCAGAATTGATCATTTGGGGCACAGTTTTCCTTAGAAACAGATCCAGGGCAGATCTGGTTGGATTCATATTTTTAGCACACCAACCATGTGCCTCCTACTCTGGCAATATGTAAGCAATTAATGAAGTGTAATAATTGTGCCCAGACACCTCTGTTTATTTAGCAGTAAATATGTTCAATTAATAATTTTAAAACTAACAAAATGTTATCAATTTAAAAATCACACATTATTCAAAATATGTTGCAAAATTTTTGGAAATTAATGTGTCATAACCATTGACAAATTGACAAATAGTGTCAAGCAAGTTTTCAGACACCTGAGATGCTATATTTCATATCTCTAATAATGGATACCTTTTAAAACTAAAATATTATAAAACTGTGATACGACCTTTCACAAAGCCACAGAAAGAACTGCATTCTCCTTTCATGTTGACCTATTTGAAACATGACTTTCCATATCACAAAGCAGTCTAAGTTTTAAGTTTTAATCTTTTTATTTCTAAAATTCCGAAACACTGTAACTATAGAATTTTAAAGACCTTACCTATGCTTAACCATGTTTGAGTACAAGAAGTGATAGTAAAAGACAGCAAGTTTTTAAACAGCTATCACTTCTTTAAAATCAGCATATAATTTCCTTTTGTCTACTTTCTCTCAAGTTCTCCCCAAGTTTGCTATTACCTTCAAATATCAATCCTCAGTATTTATACAGTTAGAATGCATGAATATAAATATGTGTTGACTGATGAATTAATGAATAGTAGGCATTGGCTGGCAATAGTCTGCTTCAGTAACAGACCCAATAAATTAATATATATTTGTCTTTGGATTCACTGTAAAAAGTTCAACCTGTCTGGGGTCTTTTATTTTGGAGAAATTTACTATTTCCCTCCTTGATCTAATATATAATGTGGTACATTTAGCAGTAAGCAGTCTTGAGCCTCAGAACGGATCTTTCATAATCAATGAGAGGATTTTCTAAGTGAAATAATTATAGAAAACTATGAACTAGTCCCTAGATTTCTTTTACAACCTTGTAATCAGGACACTGAATAAATGTTAGGTTTAGAAAGATGAGCAACTCAGTAAGGGGGTGCTTTGTTATACCACCTCTGTTTGGGTCCGTGAATAGTTATGTAATGTCTTCTGGTTTTCTATTGAGTATAAGTAAAATAAATAAGTATATAAATAAGTCATCAGTTCAATGTCATAGTGACTGATTCTAATAATTCTTGCTGTAGAAATGCTTCCTATGGGAATTTCCCCAACATCCCTACATGTTTTTCAGCTGGGGAATTATCCTTAAAATAGCCAGGAACTAAGCTGCCGTTGTCTTTTTTTTAAGCTTGTGTTCCCTAGTAGTTGACTGAAAACCAATTCTTCTGTCACAGGCTACTCAAAGTATTCTATCTTTAACCATTTCCCTCTGTTCTTCCTCTCCTCCTTACAAGCCTACTCAGCTGAGTGGGTAGCAATTTAATTTGCTTCATAAGCTAGTCACTTGCCATTTCTAACACAGTAGAAGTAGCATTTTCTTTCCTGGATCTCAATGTTTTTTTCTTTTTACTTTGTGGCCCAAACATTTGTTTTTCTTTCATATTCCTAAAATGGTAAGTCCTGAGTCTTCCAAAAGCATCCCCTGTTCAAATAACTATTATTTCCCCACTTTACATTTTTGCTTGAAAATGTGTTTGAAAACACCCTATGGGTTTTTCCCCATCAGAATAACATTTAACTCAGCCCTGGCCTTGATCTATATATATTTGCCCTGCCTGGCTCCCTCCTCTTTCCTCAGAAACTTAATTCCATAAATATCCTTGAAGATGCACTGTATTTCTACCTTCAATATCTTTGTAATTCACCTACTAGTTTGAGAGTTTTATAGCTCTTAATCCTGAGCCTAAATCTCATGAATTCTCTTTGGAACCTCTGTGCAGGTTGGAATTTAGGGCACTTGATCCAATACTGTCTACCTGGACCAAGCACTGACAATTTAAAACTAAACCCTAACTAGAGTGTCCACAGAAATAATTCACCTCATAGTTTAAGGTAGTAAATATTATGCTGCTCACCAATACCTAAAGCCCTGCCTGGAAACTTTCTTATGTAATCATGTTTTGGCTCTAGCCATGAATATATAAGGAAAACCTAATAGTTTAAGGTCAAGCCACAGCAGCCTGCACCTAAGACCAACTACGCCAGCTGAAGATTTGGAGTAGGCCCTTTGTTGAAACTCGCAAGGCTGTGATTCCACTTCCTGATACTCCTTAGCAGCCTTTTGCTTAAAGTCTACAATGGCCATTTTTTGGCTCTTGGGTCCTTTGTTGAAGTGCAGCCTTTGCAGAATCCCATAACCTTGCTGAATCAACATAGTCTGATTTTGCTTTTTAGGCCTGGGAACAGTCTCATTTGGCTGAGGCATTCATGGTCTGCATGCATGTATCTAGAGGTGATGACTTTTGCTTACAGAGGGTAAGTTTATCATGTCTTTCCTTTAAGGTCTAGGAAGATGGCACATCTGTGAACATGGACATGATACAGATACTACCCAATGTCTTAATCTGTTTGAGCTGCTATAACAAAGTACCATAGACTGGGTTGTTTATAAACAACTAAAATTTACTTCCAGTTGTGGAGGCTGAGAAGTACAAGATCAAGGCAATATCAGAATCAGGGGCTGGTGAGGACTTCCTTGCTTTGTGGATGTCTTCTCCTCCGTGTGACTTCCGTGTCAGAGAATGCTAGATAGCTCTCTGGCGTCACTTTCAAAAAGGCATGAATCTCAATCATGAGGGGTCCACCCTCATGATACAATCACCTTCCAAAGGCCTCATCTCTGGATACCACCACATTGGGCATTAGGTTTCCTCATGGGAATTTTGAGGGGACACAAGCATTCTATTTATAGCATCCAACATGATGGAAATCCCATGCAGTCGTCATTCAAGGTTTCGACATCTGCCCCAGTCACAATAGTAAAAAAAAAAAAAAAAAAAAAAAAGTCGATTTTAAAACACTTCAAGGCTTAGATAACCTCTACCAGCCCCCAAGAACAAAATGATTTTTTTTCTACATATTAAAATTTAACGCCCAGAGGTCCCAGGATGGTGGGTAGAGTGCGAGGTGAGGAACGGAAGAGCGGTGAGGGGAGAAGAGGGGTCTCCTCTGCGGGGAGGCGGGTGTGAGGCTCCGTGAGGGTCAGCGAGGCTCAGGGATTCCCCGGGGTGGCCCGCACGGCTTAGATCGCGTCCGCACCCGCGGCCGCCTTAACGCAGGCCCCGCCCACAAGTTACGATGGCGGCCTCCGTGGTGGCGACCCGACTCCGGCAAAGCCTGCGTGCTCCGGGGCCCTCGCCCGCCCTGACCCCCTCCCAAATCTTAAACCCTCTGGTGAGGGGAGTCTGCTGAATCCCCTGCAGCCCCGGCTGGTCCGGGAGGCTGAGGCGCTGGTGAGTGGTGGGGGGGGAGGGGCGGCCTCATTTCTTACAGCCCGCGTGTCGGGGTGTGGGAGGCCGTACAGTCAGAGGGACCCGCGCAAAGCCGTGGAAGTAAGACTGTGCCAGGCGGATTCCGAAACCCGGGGTCGTCTTGCGTCGCCAGGGAAGAGGGAGTGTTAGGAGTGTCGAAGTACATTTCTAGGCCCAAGATAGAGCCACTCCGGCCTGCGTGCCTTGTCGGCGAACTGAGCTTTTGTTCTCCTGTAAATGCTCCACTGGACCAGAAACGCGGTATATTCGGTCAGAAATGCCCCCAAAAGGCCAAGAGAATTCTGGGCTCTACACTTTTTCCCCTTGTTCCTTGAGCTTGCTGAATAAGATTAGGTAAGCAACCCCCAGCCAATTTTGCCGTTTAGTGGGTTGCCGTCTCTGAAGTTGGATCCAAACTCACTCTTGGCCCAAATCCCTTGTGAAGGGTATTCCGTTGCTTGCGAGGCACTGTAACTCCCCCAATTCATGGATTGTTCTCCCTTGAATAAAGGGACACCAGACTCGTTAAAAATAATCAATGACCAAAGCCATGGTTACTAGTATTCCAAAAGCTTCCACAAAATTTTAATCGCTATGTGTCTTGAACAATGCAATAGACGTTAGAGTTTGAGAAGACATTCAAGAAACAGCACCTCCCTTCCTCATTTAAGTTTGAATTAAAATAAGCAATAGACAAGGAGTAAAACTTGCAAGATCAAAACATCACCTTAATACTAAGTAATCTATTACTAGAATATACTTTGAATCTTCGGGCAAGTGAGTTACCAAATGTCAGTCCAAAGAATCAAACAGACTTAACTGGCCTGGCACTGGTCACCCTGGGCCAGGGCCTGCTTACCCACAAAAGCGGAGCCTGCCCCTTCAAAACCGTGGAGGAGCAGGGAAGAACCTTATCCCTAGGGGTCACCAGAGGGAAAGGGGAAGGAAAGGGGAGGACTCTACCTGCCTTGTTCCTCATTATAATCTCACAAATCAGATACACCCTCCCACCCTCCCTTGTGAGAAGTGAGAGACAGGCTAGAGAGAGGGAGGGGATTTAATTCTAAGGAAACTGCGTCTACCTGAAAGAAACCATCAAGTTTGGGAAAGTGGCATTCTTTAGCACCCGGGCATTTCCCAGTTTTTTAATATTCTTGACCTTTTTTTCTCAGCCACATTTTTTTTTTTAAAGATTTTATTTATTTGAGAGAGGGCATAAGTGTGGGGGGGGGAGTAGAAGCAGAGGGAGAGGGATAAGTAGGCGCCCTGGGGGCCGTGGGGGCTCCATTCCAGGACCTGGATATGACCTTAGCTGCAGGCCCTTGCTTAACTGACTGAGCCACCCAGCTCCTCCTCAGCCACATTCTTGATTATCCATAGGATCTAAGTGTTTTAGCTTTTGAGGAGAGAATGTCAGGGAAGTTCTTCACTCATGTCATTGAGCTTTGCACATACTTTTTGATAAAGTTATATTGGAATGTGGCTGTGCCCATTCATTGCATATTGTCTGTGGCATTTTCACAGTGCAATGGTGGAATTAGTTGCAGGAGAGATTTTGTGGCCCACAAAGCCTCAAATATTTGCTGTTGGGCCCTTTACAGAAAGTTTGCCTGCCAACTCCTGTGCTAGCCAATAGGAAATATATCTTGTTCAAATTCAAGTAAGCTCTTGTGGCCAACATAGTATATCTTGATAAGTGTGTCGACAGAATAATTCTGTGACTCCACTTGTTTAATGAGGAAGGGTGGCTTGATGCTGCCATTACTGTAAGTTTAATTTCTAATTTGGAAGATATGAAGACACTATATTGAGGAATTAGGAAGACATTCATTAAGGAGGTGGCATATAAGCTGGAAATATAGTTAGGAATCAGCAGGTAGAATAGTTGTTAGTTTCTGGTTTGTAACAGTTACTTTCCATCAGATATTAGCTCCTGCTGGATACAATTTGTAAACAAAAAGAATTTTCTTAAATTTTTGTGTTAAATATAATTTGTGCCTTTTTTATCTTATTAATAAGATAGTAATAGCAGTACCAACAACCAAAGTAATAATTGTACATAACGTTGGTAAAATACTATTATATCATGCACAATTATAAATAATCTGAATTAATTTAAAAACATGTGAGACAGGTACCGTTATCTCCACTAAACAGGTGAGTAAACTGAGGTGCAAAGAAGTTAAGTGTTTTGCCTAGAGTCATACAGGAAAAAATGGCAAAGCATAATTGAAAAAATGATTATCTGTCCTCTTAAAAGTCAAATCCTCAGCTAACTTACATGCATATAGTAAAAGCATTTTGAAAGGAATCATATATGGTGATTAATACTAATTGAGAATAAACTGCCATATTAATAATGGACATTTCAGTCCCCAGTATGTGTTTTCCATTGGTTATAAACAAAAATATCTGTCCCTCCTCCTTGTATGTTAGTTCCAGAATGGGCAAGCTAAGTCACCTTAGACCAATGTGGTAGGAAAAGTGGCTTGCTAGTTTCTTCTAGAAAATAAGGTGTTTTTTGTGTTTTGTTTTTTTCCTGTGTTTCATTGGATAAGAGCTGGAAAATATCTCTCTGCTTCTGATAGCCACTGAATGAATTAGCTTTAGGATAAACCTTGTGCTGTAGAAGGAGATAGCATGGGAGTGGGGCTGAAACAGCCAATCCTGAGCTCACTTTACCTCCTCTGTCCTTACTGTATGGGAACATATACATGAACTTATTTTTAAAATGCAGTTCGTGTTAGATTTTGGGGGGTAAGGGTGTACTAACTGTTGAAAGTGTCTTAGCTTATAAAAAATAAAATTAGATTATAAGTCCTTGAGTGTAGGGACCACATATTAAGCTCTTTGACTAACTTATATTTAATATTTTGCACAATGTCAATGTCCTATAATGACTTAAGAGAGTTGAACTGATGTCCTTAAGATATAGTGGAATGAACACTGGGCATGAGTAGATCCAGGTTCTTATTTTAGCTTTGTATCTACCATCAAGAAATTCTTTGAGCAAATTAATTTAGGTCTCTTAGCCTGTTTCCTCTTTTGAAGATGAGTGATTTAAGTATATTTTCTTTCAGTCTTGACATTCTATGACGTGAGATTGAGCTGAATCTATAATAATAACAATTTATAATAATTTGTAATTATTTTTATATTAATTTATAATATAATTTATAATAATTCCATAGTGATCTCTAAGAGAGATTTTCTTTATTTAAACCTTTAAATCTCAGGTCCATTTATTTATTTTTTTTTTCTCATACCAATAATGTGTAAAATTTGTACTGACACTTGAGTTTTTTGGTTGTTTGCATTCTGAGTGAAAAGAAAATTGTAATGCATTATCAATAGCTTATTATAATTATGAAAACAAACAATATTAAATATATTCAAAGCCAAAAAAATCAAATTTAAGGAAAAGTATTCCCCTGAAATATTGCACTTTCTTAAAAATTATGTAAAGGACAATAGACATCAAGATTATTAGTGGAAATGTGGGATAGTCTGACTTTAATTTGAATCAAAACTTTAAAATAAAAGTCTTGTGAAAAGTCTAAGGGCAATAATCAGTGTAACTACAACACAACTTGAATGAATACATGTCTTTTGTTGAATCTGATGGCCAGCAAATTAAAATGTATGTTGTGGCTCATAGTTGAGGATTTATGCAATAGCAGTAGAATGAGTGCCAGACGAATTAACAAGTTGATTGTGTAAGCAACAAACCTCATTTTAGCTAAACTAAACTTGACAAATTGCATGACATTCTGCCTACTAAATTTGAGATTTATAATGTGTACTGCTATTAACAATAATGAAACAGCAGAGAACTTCAATATCTGACATTTTAATCTGTATATTTCACTTTTGTTCTTGCTAATCAATTCTTAATTCTGAAATATATTTTATATTTTGTTATCCGTTTAGCTACAAACTTTGATGTAGTCTTATCATCATTCATTGAACTAAAACATTGCATAAAGATTAACTGTTAACTTTGCTCTTTTCATTATTAAGGATTAGAATGACTGTGGAGGGAAAAAAAATGGTTTTTGAGTACACGAAATTCCACAATTTAATTGTTTGCAAATTGGAATGAAGTTTGACAGTGCATCTTTTAAATCAGAAAGGCTATCCATTGGAATATGGAGATTTGTTTAATGGCAGATTTAAAGGTAAAGAATTGATATTTACCACAGTACCTCGTGGTGTGCTTATGAATGTTTAAAATCCATAGGAAATAATGTTCACAGATTTCATGAATGAAGTATCAGATATTTCTTTAAACTCAAATTAGTACTATATGAGTTATTAGTGGTGTTTAGTAGACATTGGAGAGGGTGAATGAAATAGCATTTTTATTTAGAGTTAGCATAATTACTGCTTATTTGGAGAAGCTTGCACATGATTTTGCAGTGTGCATTTGTGAGGCATGACAATGGATTCATGAGACTCATTTTCCTACCATTCTGAATGCTCCCTTAGAAAGCTGCATTTCAAATTTACCAGTTTGGTGGCAGTACACTTGCTCTGTTTTAACTATGTTCAAAATATTTTCAGAATTCTCACAGCTCTCATTAGTTCATTCCTTGTGTGGAAGTATGAAAAGGCAAAAGATAAACCTTTGTTGTATTATGTCCCTGAGATTTGGGGGTTGCTTGTTAACTGAAGATTAATCTAGCCTATCCTGATAGATTCAACATCCAAGGCAGAATTAGATATCTAATACAATGTCAGTATGACTGTTTAAAAAGTTAGAAAGTAGTTTAGTTTACCTGACTTAAAATACCTTAAATTCCCTCTAACATGGGTTTGGTATTGTAGACTGAGACAAGGTTAAACTTCCAAGAACAAAGCAAACAGCCTCAAATTTGAGGAAAGCCGGAATTTGAAGACAGCCAAGCATTTGTTCAGGGAATAATGCTGTGCCTGGTGTGACAGGACAGTGAATTGTCTAATGCAGCCACCATTTACTGGTAGAAATTGGTGGGAGTTGGCATTAATAAGCAATAATGTAAAGTAAATGCTAAAATAAGAAAATGACATTCTTTGAAAGGTCTTGAACGTCATGCTAACTAGTTTGGATTTTATTGGGTACATAATATCATGGAGTATGAAAGTGACACGATCAAAACTGTTTTAGGAAGGTAATTCTGCAATAGTGAGAAGAATGCTGGAATAGACTTGGGTCTTGAGGTCAGGTTAGGAGTTACTACAGTAGTCAAGATAGAGCTAATGAGAGCCACAATAGTATTATTAGAAGAATATGAAGAACTATGATGCTAATCTCTTAATTATTAATTCAAAATACTTTCTACTATATATTACCTAAAGGTTAATATTTCTCTGTATTGATTGTTTTGATTATTTTGATAGTATGAGAAAAATATTAAAAATTATGGTTTTAATAATGTATGACATTGAATAAACTTATAGGAATACCTTATCTAGTACAATTACATATTCTCTACTCATGTCCCCTTGAACTAGTTTACATATAAAAAGAGCAAAATACATACTCTCTTCTATTGTTATAAAACCTTGAAAAATAGACTCTTTCTATGATATTACCTTGATTACCTTTGTGTCCTTATAAATTCGTAAGAAAATAACTTTTTAAATTAATATAAAATCAATTACTATCATTATATTATAGAAGGTTTTTATGTAAGAGTTAAACTTAGAGAACATACTTATGCTGTCAAAGTCCTATTTTCCTCTCCTTAAATTGGGATTACAACAGCTCTTACTTAATATGATTATTATGGAGATTAAATAAAATAACCCTTATAAAACATTTCACATATTATCTGACACAGAGTAAGCTACATAAATAGGAGTAATATTATTTAACCAGTCATCAAATAGAAAGAACTGACAAATGGATCATTTAGTATTATTACACAAACTAGTAATAATATATTTCTTTTACAGGGCTTTTGAATATAGAGAGAAATTTAAAAACTTGAGAAATTAAAAATTTCTTAAATCATTTTATTTTCATCCATTCAACTAATTTTATTAAACATCTATTATGTACGTTGCTCAAGGTCTTGAGCTAAAATGAAACAAACTCAGTTCTGGCCGTAAAATTTTACATTCAAATGGAGAGAGAGCTAATTTAAAAAGTAAATATTATTTAAAATTAATATATTAATAGAAGCATGTAGAAGGCATAATAAGAATATAATAAGACAACTTAAATGCCCTTTTGAATCCATGGTACAGTTTTATAGGGAAATTCAGTATTTGTGTTGAGATGACAAAAAAAATCAGTTTGCTAAGAATACAATTGTTAGAAAACATTCTGCAGAAAAAGAGAGGGTGAAAACAGGCACAAAGAAGCATGCATATACTAACTACATGTAGTGATTTTGCTGAAGTGTAACTGAGAACAGTGGTCAAATAACAAGGATAGAAATGAGAGGTCTGTTTTATGAATAATAAAAGAGAGATTGAAAAACTGTGACTTCTTTGACCCATTCAGTCAGTATATAAGAGAGCACTGCTTTGAATACATATAGTTTCTGAAACCTTTCTTCTATTCTGCATTGCTCTTATTTTCAAAGGCTTTTTTTCAAGCCATGTATTATCAAACATGGAACACATGTTTCCTTTTGAAGCAGTATTTTGATACAGTAGTAAGTTTCTCCACTGGCCCACTGGCTCTGTTTGTAATGTTTCTGAAATACTTATGAATAATAGCAGGATTTGCTACTGTTTATAGTGAAAAACATTTATGAACTGAAAGCAGAAGCATCCAAGATACAACAATGAATAAAAGGGGTAAGGAAATTAGCAATGGAACATGTGGGAAAGAATGGAAGGCAAATTTCAGTTACACTGGTAGATCAATTATCAGACAGCATGAGTCAGGGACCAAACCATTTACAGACTACAGGCACAAAACTTATGAATTTGAAGTGATTATATCAAAACTTTCCTTCCAGTTATAAAATTCTATGATATTAAGACTCTAAAATGACAATTTGTGGTATTGGGGTGGTGTTTCAAATAAAATATGAGTTATGTCCCTGTTCTCAAGTAGCTCGTTCTCCAGAAGGTTAGATAGGACGTATATACTGGCATAAAAAACTAAGGATGCAAGTGCAGCATTAAATAATACTTAGGCGGTAAGAGGAGAAGGAAACCACTTTTAATTGGAGAACCAAAAACAAATCCACAGTGGAGGGTGTGATAAGTAGAGCCCTTGAAGAAGGAAGTACTGTTTTCATTGGAAAACCGTGAGAGCTGGTCTGAGGGATTTGGTGAGCCATTGATAGAGGACTCTTGAATAAAGGGCAGGGCATAGGGTGCCTGGGTGGCCCAGTCGGTTAAGTCTTAGGCTCAGGTCATGATCCCTGGGTCCTGGGATCCAGCCTTGCATCCTCAGGCTCTCTGCTCAGCGGGGAGCCTGCTTCTCCCTCTTCCTCTGCCCCCCCCAACTCATACTGGCGAGCTCTCTCTCTCTCTCTCTCTCTCTCTGCCAAATAAATAAATAAAATCTTAAAAAAAAAAAAAGGCAGGGCATGACACTCAGGGGAGAGAGCCTTCCTTTCTGTTATATTGGAGAAACATATTTCCGTATTCCACTGAATGGGTCTATGTTGCCTTTGTGGTACTGAATCTTGCTGCTTGGTAGATTTAATGTGTGCATTTCATAGAATTGTACCTTCCCTAAACCATTTCAGGTCAGTGACCAATTGAATGGTCTAATTTGATCAATCCTATGAAAGATGTTTGGGCTAAATAGTAATTTTTAGCATGCAATGTGCAATGGCAAATGTAAAAACCTGTACAAGAGTTGGAAAATGTGTGTGTGTGTTTGTGTGTGTGTGTTTTCTTACGACCTACATGCCTTTGAGGCAAAGAAATTATTTTAAACTGATATTGGCTTGTATCACTTTGGCAATAATAATGAATAGTGAGCCAAATGACTAGCATAATTGGCTCTTCTGAGATGATAAGAGCAGTGGGGAACCAAAGAAATTCCAAATGAACACATTTCTTCAATTAATAGAGGCTTTTTAAAAAGAAGAAATATGTCTCCTATACTTTTTCATTCTAGGTGAGTGAGTTAACTACCTCACCTTGCATACACCCGGTGATCTCCCAGAGAGGATTTGTATCATTGCATCACTCTGAAAGGGCTCAAGGGCTCTCCAAATCTAGAAGCAGAGAAAAACCGGCATCTTACTTTAAACAATAACATTAATTTATCACATCTCCATCTGTTTTTCATTTCCATATTGTAGCGGATCTTCAAAGAGTGTCTGAAATGTGACATAATTAAGGTAGCTTACAGTCTAGTGTTAAAGACAGACATGCAAGGAGTTAGCTACAAGTTAATGCAGTACAGTAGGACAGCATGTCTAGAGGACATTAAGGAGACATTAACCATTTGTGTTCAGGGGAGCTAACTGAAGCCTTCTTGGGCTGAATGGCATAGTGAGTTTCATTTAAAAAAATCCAGAACAGTAATGTATTCGATACAAGAGACTTGCAAATTAAGTGAGGGTTGTTATTACTATTCTCATTTTAAAGAAGAAGAATTAGGCCTGAAAGGTTCAAGTGACTTGTTTAATATAAACAGAATTAGTAAGTGGCCAAACTGGGCCTAGGACCCAATCATGATAATAATAGTTGCCTGGTATTGAGTAAGTTTACTATGTGCCAGAGATTGTGTTAAGTACTCAGTATTTTTTTTCATTTAATATTCATAGCCACCTGTGAAGTAAACCATATTTGTGGATATATTGAGGAGAAGAAAAACAATGAACTAGAGGATTATCCTATGTTAGCTTTAGATAATAGATAAAGCATGAGAAAATTTAACAAATTAGAGGAAGACACTGGGAAAGACAAGGATTTGTGAACACAAGAATGTCTTTGGTAATTCAAACTTGCTAGTATAGTACTAACTTGAGCATAGTGTAAAAGAAAAAGGAAGAATATTTGTAAATCCGTGTTCTCTCACCTGTTTTCCGGTTGGCCAATGCATCATGGTGTGAGACCCCAGGAGAAGCAGCTCAGTTTGAAAACAACCGTGGCTATCCATTGTCCTGAATGCTTTCCCTGCCCTTTACTGTGACCAAAGAGAGCTGAGTTCATAAGAGAGTTAGAAGAGTTACAGTTGGGACAACACAAATGCTATATTATTTCATAGTTGAGGAAAATTGAAGTTTCAGTTAATTACCCAAAGACTCACAGTTATTAAATTGAACCTAGGTTTTCTGACTACAAAACTTAAATTGTTTAATCACTATACTGTGTTGCTCCTCTTGAATACATAACATGCTACATCTTAACAAAGACTTTCTGCTTCTAATGCAGATTTTTGAAACAGTCTGTACATGAAAATTTACCACATTGAATTAATTCTGATGAAACTGGTAATTAACCATGACCATCAGTATTAATAGCAGGAAGTGAAAATAGTTATGATCTGCAGTTCCTGTCATCATGGAGTGCGCAAATTTATAATTAACTTGATAAGCTTTTAGAATACTAATAGGACTTAAGAGTCATTTTTAGAGTATTCTCCTGTATTCATTCTATGATTCTAAGCAATAATGTTAATGAGCAATAAATAAATAAAAGATGAGTGACTGATAGTGGGAAATGCGTGTGCTGTTTCCTAGTTACCTTTTTTCTTAAACAGGAAAGCAGCCTCCCATGGTATCACATGTGTGTGTTTTCATTATACTCTAACAACAGGAAAACATTATTTTTGTATTTATTCTAGCCTTGGTCAAATTATGAATTCTTATGTATGAATTAAAAATATCAGGATGTAGTGTATTTATAAACAAGAATAAGTTTATTATGATGCACTGAAGTAGGGGAGAACACACTGACAGAATCTTAGCAGTATCTCAGAAGGGAAGTTAGAAGTGGGATAGTTATAAATGAGTTTAAAATGATTAAAGGAGAGGGTCTTTCAAGTTGGGGAATTGAGAGTGGACAAAAATGGAAGTATAATAGCTTAGAATTTGTAGGCACAGTTAAGCTAAGGTTTTGAAGCTATCCCTGATAAGTAAGCTATTGCTTGAAAAGTGAGCTATTTTGATCAGATGAGCAGATAATTGGTTCTGATAAATTGGCTTGTAGAAATATCCTGAAATAAGAAGTGAAGTTATTTATTGACTTACAGTTTTATCTTTGCAGCGCAAAGTTTTCCTAGTATCAAAGGTGGGCTATAGGCTTCTCTAAATTATGTTGACATAGGTGGCCCCATTCTGTGTGGGAACTATTCTGGCTGTTTTTCCACAAGTCTCAAAGTGAGAGTCCCAGAGATTCTTTTTTATTCTTTTAGTGACCATTTATAGCATTGGATATATAATCAATAATAGCTTACTATAATTCTGACATCTATCAAAAGGAATTTAAAAATTTTTAACGTGAAAAATAGGCACATGGCCTCTTATTTATTGTTATTTGTTAATATGTAATATAATTATATTTGATTTCCTAGCATTTATTTATAAGTGGCATTAGGATTTCTGTGTTGTCTTTGTAATCATGAATTCTAAAAAGGTCATATTAGGAAATATTTTATTCATTAGTGCTTAAATGTGTCAGTTGAGAAACATTTACAGACAACAGAATGACTTATATATAGCAATTACTGTTATATTTTATTTATATTAAAGTATCACTGATAATATTTTATGTGCCATGGCATTGGGTAAATATTTCTCCATTTATATGCTGTTAAATAAACATGACACCAAATTTGATGTTATCAATAACACTTAGACTTTTATATTTCAACCTTTAATTTCTCAAACTATATAAAATACAATAAGATAAATATACCTAGTGTTTTGTTAAATTACAGTTGCATCTTCCTCTTTTATTTTAGAAACTAAATTTTCTTCTAAATCTTCCTTTGCCTAACAAATCAGTTGACTAATAAAATAAATGCCAGATAGTTAGTACCATCATGATTTTGTTTCATTAAAATAAATACAGATGGTCCCCAACTTAGGAGGTTCAACTTACAATTTCTTTTACTTCATGATGGTGCAAAAACAATGCACATTTAGTAGAAACTGTGATTTGAATTTTGGATTTATATCTTTTTCTGTACTAGAAATATGTAGTATGATACTCTTGTGATGCTGGGCAGGGGCAGCAAGACACAGCTCCCAGTCAGCCATATGAGCCCAAACATAAACCAATAGAAACATTCTGTACCATCTAATACAACCATTCTGTTTTTCACTTTCAGTATAGTATTCAGTAAATTACATGAGATATTCAACACTTGATTTTGCCCAACTGTAGATTAATGTAAGTGTTCTGAGCTTGCTTAAGGTAGGCTAGGTTAATTTGGTAGGTTAAGTGTATTAAATACATTTTCAACCTAGAACACTTTTGATTTGTGATGGGTTTATTGAGATATATCACCATCATATATCACAGAAGATCTGTAATAAGAGAAATCAATGCTCAAAATTAATCATTCCCTGTGGCAAAATTGTGGGCTGAATATTATAATTTTAATTCAAATTAATTTATAAAAATACATTCTTTCATCTTGTGTGAGATATCAAGGTGTTTTTAGTTGAATTCCTTCACAGAAACATAAGGATTAAATCAAGCTTTACAACTGAGGAATGGTATGCATGTGATTATTCCAGGATGTCATTATAACATATTAAGCTTTGTTGGACCAGTGATGACAAAATTGCTGCATTGAAATGACAGTGATTTTTAGCTATTTTTTCCACCAACTCTTGTTTATGTCTCATTTAAACTCCCTGAAGTACTGTTTTTTTAAGTAGGTGCCAGGATGTAGATTAATATTTGAGAAGTATTTTGTTTCTGTTTCTGATGTGTCTATTTAAATAGACATATTTAAATGTCTCCTAATTCAGCTAGAATACTTTTTTTTTAACTTTCATAGCTGAAATATCTACATGGTTTACCAAATTCTCCATTAAATTGACCAGTAAACAGACTTAAATTTATACTTGTCATTTCCTAGAAATAAACAAAATCTGAGTTTGATGAGTTCTGACAATGGCTAAACATGTTCCTTCAAGTCAAGATGAAGGGAAAATGGTTTATAAACATGCTAAACTTACTGAACCAAATATGAATCTGTGTGTTTTTCTGATGATTTCCCTTCTCATCACTACACATCTCCCATGTTGACTTCTGAGGTTAATTAATTTGTAATGGGCTAAATCAAGACTAGTCTCAGACAGTTGGGAGAGCTGACTCTCACAGCCTTCTCTCTTTCTTTCTTTTTTTAAGATTTTATTTATTTATTTGACAGAGAGAGCGAGCACAAGTAGGCAGAATGGCAGAATGGCAGGCAGAGGGAGAGGGAGAAGCACGCTCTCCGCTGAGCAGGGAGCCCGATGTGGGGCCCAATCCCAGGATCCTGGCATTGTGACCTGAGCCGAAGGCAGACACTTAACCAATTGAGCCACCCAGGTGCCCTGGCTTCTCACTTCTTTCAAACAATTATGATGCAGTGACAGCAGCAGGATCATTTTTACTTAGCGTCCATTAGCAGGGTCACCAGAAGGGAAGGATTGTGGATACTTAGAACCTTGCAGCTGTATCTAATTTGTATTTTTACTCAGTTTTTCCATTTCCTTCTTTTTTTCTTTATAATTTTATTTTTAATTCAATTAAAATTAAAATTCAATTAATTGACATATAGTGTATTATTACTTTCAGAGGTAGAGTTCAGTGATTCATCAGTTATATATAACACCCAGTGCTCATTACATCACGTGCCCTCCTTAATGCCCATCACTCAGTTACCACATCTCTCACCCCCCTCCCCTCCAGCAACCCTTAGTTTGTTTCCTTTGGTTAAGACTCTCTTATGGTTTGTCTCCCTCTCCGATTTCATCTTGTTTTATTTTTCCCTCCCTCCCTCTATGCTCTTCTGTTTTGTTTCCTAAATTCCACATGTGAGTGAGAGCATATGATAATTGTCTTTCTCCAGTTGACTTATTTCACTTAGCATAATACCCTCTAGTTCCATCGATGTTGTTGCAAATGGCAAGATTTCATTTTTTTTATGGCTGAGTAATATTCCATTGTGTGTGTGTGTGTGTGTGTGTGTGTGTGTGTGTGTGTGTGTGTATAACACATCTTCTTTAGCCATTCGTCTGTCAGTGGGTATCTGGACTCCTTCCGTAATTTGGCTATTGTGGACATTGCTGCTATAAATGTTGGGTGTAGGTGCCCCTTTGGATCACTATATTTATATCTTTGGGGTAAATACCTAGTAGTGCAATTGCAGGGTCTTAGGGTATCTCTATTTTCAACTTTTTGAGGAACCTCCATACTGTTTTCCAGAGTGATTGTATCAGCTTGCATTCCCACCAGCAGTGTAGGAGGGTTCCCCTTTTTCCGCATCCTTGCCAACACTTGTTGTTTCCTGACTTACTAATTTTAACCGTTCTCACTGGTGTGAGGTAGTATCTCATTGTGGTTTTGATTTGTATTTCCCTGATGGCCAGTGATGGAGAGCATTTTTTCAGGTGTCTGTTGGCTATTTGGATGTCTTCTGTGGAGAAATGTCCGTTCATGTCTTCTGCCCATTTCTTGATTGGATTATTTGTTTTTTGGGTGTTGAGTTGTGTAAGTTCTTTATAGATTTTGGATACTAACCCTGTATCTGATAAAACATTTGAAAAGTTCTTCTCCCCTTCTGTCAGTTGTCTTTTGGTTTTGTTGACTGTTCCCTTTGCTTTGCAGAAGCTTTTTATCTTGATGAAGTCCCAATAGTCCATTTTTGCCCTTGTTTCCCTTGCCTTTGGAGACATGTCTAGCAAGAAGTTGCGCGGCTGGAGGAAAAGAGGTTGCTGCCTGTGTTCTCTTCTAGGATTTTGCTGGATTACTATCTCACTTTTAGTTCTTTCATCCATTTTGAATTTATTTTAGTGTATGGTGTAAGGAAATGGTCCAGTTTTATTCTTCTGCATGTGGCTGTCCAATTTTCACAACACCATTTGTTGAGGAGACTGTCTTTTTTTCCATTGGATATTCTTTCCTATTTGTCGAAGGTTTGTTGACCATAGAGTTAAGGGTCCATATCTGGGTTCTCTATTCCATTCCATTGATCTAAGTGTCTGTTTTTGTGCCAGTGGCATCCTAATTCCAGAATATACCATAAAGGGTACAGGAAGTCTGAGACAACAGAAGCCAATAAAGATTTCATCGAGGATGACAAACAGTTTCCTTCCAAATGAGAAAAATTATTCCCTGAAGAGAAAAAATGATAAATAGATGAAACAGTTCTTGACTCATAGTGGGCACTTGGCCTGTCACAGCTGAATAATTGAATGATAGAATAAATGTAGTGAATTAATTTATTCTGGCTAAGTGAAGAATCTCCTTTTCTAGCAACCTTGGGGAACATTTCTCTAATTCTGGTTCTGAATATTACTTCTTTTACAGACTAAGGTAAGAAGCAACAGTTATCACCCAGTTTTGTTAATTTCTCAAAGCAAGAAGGGAAGAAATCTTATCTCAATAGAGGCAGAGAGGCAAAACCCTTGCCTATGGGCAAGCTGTAGTGCAGTAGATCTAGAAGGGATGTCATGTTCCCTTCTAGGATTCCCAAGATTCCCTGGATTCACAGGATTCTTAGAAAGTGCTAGTAGGATGAATGTAGAATGAATTATTCATGAATATTTTCATCCTTGTTTATGAAAAGGAGCAATGTATCAATTCTGCACATGAAGCTAATGAGTTTTGAGATTGAGTTATTGAAAATTCTTAGAGTTGGTAAACTTGACTATTCAGTTTGCTTAGTTATTTTTCCATAGCATAGCCTCCCATTCATTCCTCCTCAAAAGGCATATTTTTCATAACAGTTCTCAGGTTTTCCTAAAAATAGGGAACTATTACAAAGAAGTTTAAATAGCAAAATTAATATAACTCTGCATCATGGAAGATGAAAACATTCAACTTTTCTTGATTATGTCATAACATTTTCCAAAATGACTTCATTTGTACCTAATCCCAATCAGATTCTATCACAGTATTGGTTATTTTATAACTTTGGGAACACCTGGTATTTTCAGGCTGTAAAGTTTTTGCCATTTATGTAATTATAAAAAATACCTCATTGGAGTAATTTGCAATCCCTGAATAGTAATAAAGATTAACATTTTTCCTGTGTTACTGGTAATTCATATTTTCTCTTTCAGAAAAAATTTTCCAAGACTTCTGTGCCTTTTTTGACTGGATTAATTGCTTTTATTGGATTATAGTTTGTCCATATTTAATTTTGGATTCTGTGTTTAATGTTGGGTTACTAATGTAAGTTATATGTTTTGCAAATGTCTTCTTGATGTTTATGGCTTGTTTTTTTATTTTTAATATTTCAGATTAACACAAGTCCTTAAATTAATGTCCTCAAACATATCCATCCTTTCATTTTGTATTTATTGTTTTTATGTCTTTTTAAAGAAATACTTCTTTTTCCTAAAATCACAGAAGTATTCTGCTATATGTTCTGCCAAAAGCATTGAAAAGTTGTTTTTCCATTTACTTCTTAAGCTACATAGAATTGATATTTTTACACATGACTTTTTAATTATGAACAATTTCAGTTTTGTTCATAAGGACAAAATATTGTCTCTGTATCATTTTGAAATATTTGTTTTCTCTCTCTTGCTTGCAAGGACGTCTGTTTTGTTCTTTGATCTTTTTAGACCAAAAAAAAAAAGAAAGAAAAAAAGGTCAGTACTTACTTGTTCTTGATTTCTTTAGTATTAGAATGACTTTAAGATAAATCCTCTCCTTCCTTTATGTTAATTTTTCTTAGGAGACTTCTGACAATTCTTAACTCTTTGTACTTCCATTACTGTACAGTATCTTCCTCATATCTTAGATCTCTTAATCAGAATCCTTCTACTGTTTGGTTTTGGGGGAATGTATTCCCATAGTATACTTTTCCCCCTCTAAACATACTTAAGTTTGGTTTGTCACTGTGAATGGCAGAGATGAGTCAAGTGCATTACTTTTATACTTATTGTGATTTCAGCTAAATTTATAAGTATTACATCATCTTATTTGTGTTCTGCATTTTCCTTTTGTCTTTTTTTCCTTGCCTACTTTTTGATTGCAGGAGCTTTTTATTGAGTCTTTCCTCTAAAATTATAAGTTATCTGCTGTTCTTATTTCTTTAATGTTAATCTTTAAATTTTCATCATACATATGTATAATGTGTAAATTTTACACATTTTATCAGTATTTATTCCATTTTCTTACCAAATACAAGGATCTTTGAACACTATTTCTCATCTCTGCCCTTCTTTTTATCTAATATTGTTTTCCATTTTTAACTCCATCTTATACGCCACAAATCCGTTATTATGTGTTTAGTCTTATCTATAAATCTTGTACTCTTTTGTTCAGGTTGCTTTATTTTGCAAAGTTTTCAAACATTAATTCTTCAGTATTGCTTTTCCATATTTTTTCTTCTCTCCTTTTGAACTCTAGCTGTGTATGTATTAGATTTTTCTCTCTATCCAGCATGTTTCTTAACCTTGCTTTCATACTTTTTGTCTAGTGTTTTCTGTGCTGCATTCTGAATATTTATTCATTTCTACCTTTCAGTAGATTAGTGATCTTTTAAACTGTGTCTTCCACTGAGTTTTTATTTCAGACATTTTATTTTTCATTTCTACAAGTTTTATTTGATTCCTTTTCAAATCTTCTGGGTCATATATAATAGTTTCTCATTCTTTACATTTTTTTATTCTATCTCTTTTTAAACATATTGAGCAAAACTATTTTATATTCTACATCAGATTATTCCATTAACCAAAGTCTGTGTCTGTTATACTCTTCTTGATAGTTTTCTGTTCATGATGCTTTGTGGTTTTTTTGGATTTTTTGACAATTCTTTGAAAACACCTTGCCTTGGAGTTTTATTTGTAGGAATTCTTAGAACTCTGGTTTTAAAAATGTATTATTCTACTTAGGTTTTGTATTTTTTTTTCTGATAAATGCTTGGTTAGTACAAACAGTGCACCACTTCAAAATAAATTCTAGATTTGAGGTTTCCTCTTAAATGAGTATGAATACACACACATTAAATTAATAATCTAGAATGTACTATATATACATATGTATATATAGTGAATTCATTCTGCAAACATACAGGAGGACTGAATTTTGGTTATAAATTCTCAGGACATTTTTTTTTCCTAGCACTATGGCCAAACAATCATTTCTTTGCCAATTTCTATAGGGCAGGTTTATTTATATTTCCTTATTTTGGAGTTCAGTTTATGCAGGGATTTCTTATTTGATTCCTAATTTTGAATGGGACCTACATTCCTCTTTCATATCATGTGCCTCATCAAAATAGAAGTTTAATATCTCCAGAGTTCCACAGAGTTCTATAACTGTCTTCATTGCACTTCCATTTGTATAGTTTTCAACTTCCGTATCAAGGTTGGCCTCCTTTTTTAGCTTAGCAGTGCATTTAAAGTGCTTATTAAAATGTTTGGCCAATATATTTGTTAGACACATCTAGCCCTACCTTCTTCCAGAATGGAAAGAAATGGAATCTGATTATTCAATTATGATACTTTTTTGTTAGAATTAGCAAATATCCAGCAACTCTGGGAAATCCCTGGCTCACTTTGTGCTCTATCCATCATGACACTGCTTTTAAACAAACCAAAATAGTTCTGATTAGTATTTTATATTATAAACCAAATTATGCATCTAATTGCATAATTCCCACCTTTCTGTAAATTCCAAAAATGGAAAAACTTCAAAGTATCAGGTATATCTAAGGTTTCCCATTGGATTTACAATATTAGATGAAGCTTTGGATTAAAAAATATTATTCCAAGGCTGTAGAGTCTTGAATGTAAGGATCAACCTGTGGACAGCATTAGCTTAAGTAACATTTGTAAATGTAGATCGAAAGTAATAAAATGTGCCATAGTATAGAATACTTCTCTACAGATTCTACAGGCCTAGGATCTCTTGATAAACTTACAGTTTCAACAAAGATCAGAACTATAATATAATCCTGATAGGTTGAGGTAGAGTTCACATGTATTTTGGATGTTCCTTTAAAACTAAAGCTGAGTATGTATTAACTATACTTAGAAGTAATTCTGTAGGAACATAAAGAACTCTGGAGCCTTTCTAACTGAAAGATGTAGATTAACAAAAACTAGCAGTCGAGTTAGAGATGATTAGTTAAACTTATAAATTTACCTGCACGTTCTCCTGAAATCCCACAAATAATGAACAAAATATTTTTTTAAGGTAGAAATCCACTAGGACAAAGATAATGGTAGAGGATAAAACAGATGTAAAAATTTGGAAGCTGAAAAACAATTGGACAAATGGTAACAGACTAAACAGACCTGAGAATTTGGAAACTAAAATTGGCAATGGGAAAAGTAAAGAAACGTGGTGATTAATAGCACAGAATCTACAAAAGCCTCAAGAAATGGCAACACTAGATGATGGGAAGTGTGAGTGAAAGTGGAGTAAAAATCCCACTAGTTAAATGTTTTAGAGTTGATACATTTTTCACGGAACCATCTATGTGCTGACATATCCAGCAGTCCTTGAATGAAATCAGACTAATTTTTAACCTTAATATGTCAGGTTACCCTGCATAGCCCACTGAGCTCACTGAGGTGTACAAGGACATCCAGATGACAGAAAGCTTCAAATCTTTACAAGATATTTTCCCACAGAAATTCATATCTTTTATTTCTCACTTTTTATTGCAGTTTGTTCTTTAAACTTCATATCATTCAAATTAACAAATCTTTATCTTTAAAAACTTTGGAATTAAAAGAATGCATTTTGAGTTATAGTATGTGTTCTCAAAATTGTGAAGTGGAAGTTTTTTTTTTTAATAGAAAAAATAAAAATATAAAGTTGATTGTTAGAGTTTGGAGACATTCTTATAATTGATAGATTTTAAAGGCCTATTAAAAGCCAGTGGTCACTTTTAAAATGTTCACTTATTCATCCATTCATTTACAGGTATAATATAGATAAATGATGTAAAATATAAGTAATTTTCTGGAATGAAATTTATTGCTTTGCTTAATAAAGTTAAATATAAGTTAGCTCTTCTGTTCAGTAGTATGAGTTTCAAATCATTTCTCTAAAATCAAAATAGACTCAACTTTCATTGCCCTAAGAAAATGAAAAGACATATTCCCCAAATTTGCACAACTATGAGGTAGTGAATCCCCATTCCAGTCTTCAGTCCAGATCCAATATGCTTTTCATTAGAATTGTTTATATATATGATATATTTTTAAATTATTTATTTATTTTTTAAGTAGACTCCATGCCCAGTGTGGAGCCCAATGCTGGACTTGATCTCACCACCTTGAGATCAAGACCTAAGCTGAGATCAAGAGTCAGACACTCAACTGACTGAGCCACTCAGGTGCCCCAGCCGTTAGAATTGTTCTTGACCAGATGATCTTTCAGTAATATAATGTGTTTCTATTAGACACTGGAATTTTCATGATATGTAGTAGTTTCAAAATGGGTCTGAGGAAAACAAGCTCTGTATTTCATGTGTTTGCTCTTCAGCTTTCCATTAATGCCACTTCCAGGATGGCTACAACCCCAAGCAGTCTTCTTCCCTTATCCTGATTTTTCTGGCTCTTCACACCTCCATTCTGGGAATGTCACTTTTTTGGCTTGTAACCCTCTCCCCTATAATCTCACAACAAAAAAAGATAACATCTCTTCCTTTTTTCTCCATACTTCATTCCAAAAGGACTAGCAGTGGCTTAAAAATGCCACATAGTACAAATAAGTGAGGAAACATGACGTATGTATATACGTTGTGCCTTGACTTATTTTAATGATGAACTTTCATGTCAATAAAAGTCATGCTAAAGTGTCGGTGGCCAGTAGGCCTTTTAGAGTTTCCTAAAAGTAGCTTTTTTCAAAATAAATCCTCTAACCTATCACACCTGAGGGAAAGTGTTTTTATGCAAGAACCACTCCCATCAGTGCAAATTAAAGACTGGTGTGCGTGCGTGTGTGTATATACACACTGTGTGTACATTATGTATACATTGTCAGGGAGGGGGAAATTTTCTCCTGATTCTTTCAGCTGGTCTAGTAATTAAATTGACACAACCCAGATTAACAAGAGAAAAAAAATAAATTTAATTTCATATATACAGAAGTCTCATATAGGATCCCAGAAGTGACCAAAGCAGGATATTTATATACCTTTTAGACAAACAATAAATTTGTGAAGAACTGACAAGACATAGAAACTTAGGCTTGGGTACTAATTATTGAATAAACTGAACAGGTGAATTTTCTGACTTTGGTATTAAGGATGTCTGTTTACCTCCTTGTACAGGAAGGGAAGTTACTTTTAAGATTAGAGATATATTTCCTACTTTGAGTGGGCCAGAGAAGAAGGTCAGAGTGTCCTTCTTACACCAGCTGTTATCTAAATAACTTTAATTCAAAATAATCAGTATGCCACTTTGGCATATTTTTGGGAAGCCTGCCCTGAGTGCTCCTTTAATATATATATATATATATATATATAAATGTGTGTATATATACATGTATATTCATTCATATGTGTGTATATATATGTGTGTGTGTATAAAATCATATTATCTATATATTTTTTAACTTGCATGGTCTCCCTTTTATCTATCTATGTCCCACAATTTTGAGAAGCATGATTTTTCTTTTGTACTCTTCCCTGTGGCCAGCTGCTGGTTAATAGCAGAAATCAGTCTTGAACCTCTAAAAGTGTTGAAAGATCAGGTGAAGAGTTGAAAATTAAATTTAATTAAAAACTGATTGCGAGGAACAAGGTGAGTTATGGATAATCACTATTAACACCTTTATTTATCCTCTTATCTATCAGTAAAATCTGAGCATCGAAAAAATTAAAGCTGATAGTTGCCAAGACAGCTTGAGGGGGACAATTAGACTAGGCATTATTGAACTAATATGATAGATTATAAAATAAAGTACATGAAAAAAGAATATTCAGTGAGTAAATATAAGTATGATTCTGTTTAAATACATATGAGTGAAGAATTAACTATTTAATTTCTTAAGCATAGGGCAAATATTTTACTTTTGAAATGTTGCCCCAAATAAGCAGCAGCATATCTAGAAAATTGAAAGGGGGTTTTCAATTTTTATTAATTATAATGTAAGTTATTGAGACAGATCACTTGGTTATGTTGCATAAGGCATAGTACTGGTAATAGCATTTGTATTTTATTTTACTGGAAATTAACAAAAAATACATACCAGCAATTAGTTTTTAGAACTTGTTGGATCTTTATTCCCAAATCTATTATGGGCAACCATTATAGTCTAAATCTGATGGCTTCTGATGAATATACAATGTGACATGACTACTTAATTTTTATCCATACTTTGTGCCCTAGAGTCTGTTATGATGATGTACATTGGCAGATAAAAGTCACTTTTTTTAAATTTTAAAGATTTTATTTATTTGAGAGAGAGAGTGTGAACGGGGCAGAGGGAGAGAGAGAATCTCAAAGAGACTCCACACTGAGCACAGAGCCTGATGCAGGGCTCGATCTCACGAACCTGACATCATGACCTGAGCTGACACCAAGAGTCAGACGTTAACCAACTGAGCCCCCCAGGCGCCCCAAAGTACTTATTCAACATAAATACATGTTTATAGGATTGTTATTGCTAATCTTATATATAGAAAATGTAATTTGTCAGAATCATAAGAAAAAATAAATACAGGGACATCTCAGTATTGAAGCAATGGGTTCATCTTAAATTTGCATGAGAGTCTTTCAGGAGACTGCTAGAGCCCTGGAACAACAGAAAAATCCTGAGCCACTTCTTTTGTTCTCTTGTAAATTGGTTGATCAAGGGGATGAAAAGTTTAAGTGGTAAAAAATGTTTCCCAGTGCTACACATTCTCATCTCTCTGAGGAAAGGTATTTTCCTCATCAAATTATATTTTAAGTAGTGGGTAGATTTCCTATAAAATAGGAATACATATAAAAGCCCATATAGCCTATAATATTCCTTAAATATTAAATAGCAAGAGAAGGAAAAATTTACATACCATCTCAAAGATTAAATGTAACTCAGTTTCAGAGTAGCTTTATTAATTAAATATTGATTGTAAACTAAGAGCTCAATAATTATATATTATATAACATATAATATGTAATATATATTAGAGAGAGAGAGAACAGGGGGAAGGGGAAGAGGGAGAGGGAGAGAGAGAATCTTAAGCAAGCTCCATGCCCAGAGATCGTGACCTGAGCCAAAGTCAGGAGTCGGATGCTTAACCAGCTGGGCCACCTGGGTCCCTCTATAAATTATTTTTTAAAAGCAATATTCAAAAATGAGATTATAAGCACTTTGGAGCCCATTGGGGCGCTGTTTGTACGTTTAGTGATGCTAATTATTACACTACATTCACTATTCTCTCACATTACAGAGAATGTAAGAATTCAATGTAAGGATCCACGTTGGACCTCTTACAAATGAGTTTTTTTTTTAATTGCAAAACTATATGTTTAAAATAATTGATAAGCAGCCTTGTTCATACAGAATAAAATTGGTGTTAAAGAACATGTGCTTTGATGAAATAAGCCAATTTCTGAGATCTACAACTTTGATCAAATTACCTTCCCTAAGCTTAATTTCTTAGATAAACATATAGGGCTCATAAGATAATTGGCCTTTAATGTTTCCCAGATTGAGATGAGAATCAAATTAGATGATGCATATGAAGGTGCTGTGTGAAGAATAGAGTATAATATGCATTATCATTATTAGTCAAAGTTACATCTTTAGTTTTATTCACATTTTTTACTCTTGTGAACAGGTAAAATAGATAAAAACATGAGCTGTTCCTATTATTATGGGAACAGAGGGTATTTCTAAATCTCATAGCAGTCCCACTGTGTACCACCTTGAAATCCTTAGGGTTCTACCCAGATCTCCTTAAAGGGGCAATATCCTGTGCTTCAGACCTTTCTAAATATATGCCTGAGAAAAATATAGAGCATATACATGTAACAACTATTTTAAAAATAAGTTTTAGTTACAAAACCTTTGTGTTTCATTGTAAGATGTTTCTTCCCCAAATACAGTAGTCTGCTGTTATCTGCAGTCTGGTTTTCTGTGGTTTTAGTTACCCTTGGTCAACTGTAGTCTGAAAGCAGGTAATCCTCCTCCTAACATACTGTCAGAAGGCCAATAGTAGCCAAACACTGTACACAGTGCCTCTGTCATTCCCCTCACTTCATCCCATCACATAGGCATTTTATCACCTCACATCATCACAAGAATGGTGAGTACAGTACAATGAGATATTTTGAGAGAGACACATTCATAAAACTTTTATAATAGTATAATTATTTTATTATTCTTAATCTCATGCTGTGCCTAATTGATAAAGTTTATCATTGGTATATATATATATATATATGGGAAAAATACTACATATAAGGTTCAGTACTATCTTTGGTTTCAGGCATCCACTGGTGGTCTTGAAACATATCCCCCACAGATAAAGGGGGACTTCTGTGCAGACTAGAGCAAATTTTTTATCTAGCAGTTCCACATATATTATAATTAAACAGCTTTGTTATTGCCATTGCATTGATGAATAAACTTGAGAGACTCAAAGAGGTTGAAAGATTTATCTAAGATTCTATGATTTTAAGTGATAATGTGCATAATTAAACCCAAGAGTCCTAACTACAATTAGGTCTGTTGTAATTACGATTTCAGAATAGGCGCCACCTAATTTAAGGGATAAAGATGGGGAAGTAGAGAAGTGAAGTGCCTTCTCTAGGGTAACACAGAGTAAGTGACCAAATTAAAACTAAAATTAAATCTCCTTGCAAGTCACTACTTTTTTTTTAACCAGAGCATTCTGATTCCACTCAGTACATTATATGAAGTCTTGTGTAGTTATTTTATAATGTTTTACAATTCACAGTTTTATAGTTTGATTCAGATTTTGGGGGGCAAGTAAACAAAAACACTTCCAAAGATTAGAAATGGAAATTCATGTTGCCCAATTTATTTAATGAAGCTAACTAAAACTTTAGTATGAAAATCAGAAAGAGTACCATGAAAAATAAAAATGTAAAAGCAATCTCAATCATCAGCATAGATGCAAATTTCCTAAACATGAATTCCTGCAAATGAAATTCATATATCTACACATATCATAAGTAAATGGGATATATTCTGGGGTTAAAATAAAAGTTTAATATTAGACTATCAAAGTTACAATGTAAGCATGTTAGTAAGTGAAAAACTGATAAAATTAATATTAAGTCCTAAAAATTTCAGAAAACTACAGAAAAATAATTCCTTAATGAGTTAAAAGATATCACTTTCAGAAGAGTAAAACATTACATTGAAAGGTGAAAGCTTTAAAAACCTTTCCTGAGGGCGCCTGGGTGGCTCAGATGGTTGAGCGTCTGCCTTCAGCTCAGGTCATGATCCTGGGGTCCTGGGATCGAGTCCCGCATCGGGCTCCCTGCTTCTTGGGAGCCTGCTTCTCCCTCTGCTTCTCTCTCTCTCTCTGTCTCTCTCTCTCCCCATCTCTCATGAATAAATAAATAAAATCTTTAAAAAAATAAAAATAAAAAAATAAAAACCTTTCCTGAAAAATAAGAAAAAGAATCTCAATATTATTTGAGTGTTTTTTCTGATAGTCCTGGCACTATAATAAGCTAATAAGATAGTTTAAGAATTATGAGCAAAAGAATGAAAAATTTCATACTCACAAATGATACAGTATTACTAAAAATAGAGTTCAATAAGGTTGCTCAATATACAAGTAAATTGCACTTCAATATACCAACATAATTAGCTAAATATATAATGTTACAAAAAAAATTTAAAATAACAACAAATTCCTAAGATTTCTGGAAGTTAACCTAAGAAAATATACATGTGATCTTTATGAAAAAAAGTTATAAAATTATATTAAAAATGTCTTAGATACCCTTGTAAAATGAAAACATATACTACGTCCATGTATAGGAAGATAAGGTATCACAAATATATCAGTTACAGTTTTTTCTATGAAAACATTGGAATTCAAATCAAATACTAATATGAATTTTTATGTAATTTAATAGGATGTTTGCATGTGTAACTGGTTCCAATGTGTATATCAAAAGGCACAAGACAAGCAGTATGCAACACAATCCTGAGGAGGGAGAATATGCAAGACTTGCCCTTTCAAAATCAAGACATCATAAAACTATACTAATTAAGTCAGTGTTTGATTGGCTTGGGGTTGACAGTCTGTCCAATGGAATAGGATAATGATCCTGGAAACAGAACCCATGTACAGGAAGGATGATGCATGACAAAACTGGTAATGGCAGATGAGTGTAGGAAGGATGAGTGCTCTGTGAGTTATCCTAGAATAATTGGTGTTCCACATTAAAAGGCAAAAAAGGAGGAAAAAAAAGGTTGGAAAGATTCTATACAGAGTAAATAATAAGCAATTCTGTCTTAGGCAACTGGCAAAAACAAATGTTTTTAAGCAGGAGAGTGGCATGATTTGATTTGTATTTTAAGAGTTACTTCCTGTCCTTACCGGTGGCTGTTAAAAGAATTTTCCCTGATGATAATCTATTTCCATTTGCTGGTGAAAGGAAAATAAGTGATTATAGGTGTTGTGTTTCCTTTCAAAAAGATTGTTAATTGCTTTCAGAAAAAATTTATTCAACTATTTGACTAGTTCTCAGCTTTTTTGCAATCATCTATTTTCTTAAAATCTGCCTCTGTAGCTCATATTTATCATACATTTCCTTTGGCTAGACTGAGAGTTGTCTACCAATCTTAAACTGAATACTCTGGCTTTTGATTTCAGTATTGGTTTGTAATTTTTTTTTTTGCATTATACGATTAATACCTGCTCTATAAATTATGTCATCTACTTGTAGTCCATGGACTAATCAATCTATGAAAATCCATGAAAGAAATAAATATTTCATAATTTATTTTGAAATATGCTTAGTTACCACAAAAACATTTTCCCAAAAATGGCATGAATCTTTAAATTGCCAGGAAAAAAGCCCCACCGCATTTTAAGAACTATGAGTATTTAACAAAATCTGGCACATAGTAAACTGTGTAAATATTAATTTTCTCCTTGCTCCTGCTTTATTAGTAGATATTAAGCTAATTGGGATGAATTTAAATGGATTGTATAAAAAATTGGATTTTAAGGTGAATTAAACGCGATTTGTAGAACATGGAAGTATAAAGTATTAAACATGTAGAGTATTTTGTAGTGATAAAATCCAAGCTCTTTCTAGAAATAATACAGATGAGAACTAAGTCACAGAGAGTTTCTGTAGCTAATACATGGTTGCTGACCTAACTGCTGGTAGAACAAAGAATCAAGACTTAATGTTTCTTAATAAACAGTCTAGTATATCTTCCTGTATGAATTATATGTAAGTCTTATACATATAGTCTTTTCTCACATTAATATTTCATTTAATAGAAAATTTTGCATATACACAGCTATCACAGATGTTCACTCTTATTTTCTAGATATTACTTCCAAGATGCATGAAATAAATAAAAAGCCATTTTGCATTTTAGTTGTGAATTATTTAACATTTAGCTAGTAATTCATACTCCAGAAAGCAATACATTATCACTCTCTCTTTGAATTATTATTCATGGATTACACTGATATTAATAATAATTTATTGGAAGTAGGGTTAAATAATATATGTCCTTTATTTAAACTCTTCAGTTATTTTGGAGTCATTATCAAACTATCTTGTAAATAAGCTTGGTATTCAGTTTTCTCCATAAGATTCCAACTTTCACATTTAATCTTACATGTAGAATGCTAACTATGAAAAAGAGTCTCTTTAAAATCTGTTTAGTAGTTTGTGATCTACTAACCAAGAAACCAAAGAAAAAAAAAAAAAGGTTCAGCCTGAGAATCCTGTACTCTTTAAAATTATGTATTTTATTAAAAGGAAAATATACTGCTGGAGTAGTTGTTTATAACTTATCAAAGAATTGAATATTATACACATGAGTTTTATTTTATTTGTTCTAATTTAAATACCTATGCTTCAGAGTCTGTATTATATTCGTCTAAAATATATTCTATTCCTCTAATCTGTTTAAAACCCTTCTTTGTATAGTAGGGGAGGGCAGGGTTATTGACTTCTGATTTTTCACTAAAACTGCTTTAAAATTTCCTTTACCTTCATGCAATGGGAATGGCTATGGGTTACTATGCACTGGAAAAATCAAATAATTAGGTGTCAAAAAAATTTTGGCAACTCTCCACCTAGCAACAATTAAGTTTTAAATAGTGTGTGTGTGTGTGTGTGTGTGTGTGTGTGTGTGTGTGTGTGTGTGTGTGTGTGTGTGTGTGTGTGTGTGTGTGTGGCTAGACTCAGCCTTATGCTCAATATGTGCTGTTAGAAATGAAGGCAAGAACTACCTTCTCAGAAGGAGAAGCAGATGCAGGAAATTGAAGATGAACGAGTTCTAGCTTGGACATGTACTTTGAGTCTTTGAGTCTGACAGTCAGCTATTATTTGACAGGAAATAAGGCATGAATCTGGCGAAATACTGGGATTAGATTTTGAAGTATTCTTCCAAGCAGAATACCAATTTTGTTCACTATGAACCCCTTCCCACAGGTCTCAATAGAAACTCACCCCATCCTCCCCAGTGGAAAGCTTCATCAGTGACCAGTTCTAACCAGTTAATTGCTAGCAAAGGTTCATTCTACACTTGGGAAAATTATTTCTTCCTCTCTTGAAAATATAGGAAACTGAGTGCTTGGACACAAATGTGGAAGTAGGTCATTTAAACTACCACTTCCCACCATATTAGAATCAGAAGAAAACAAGCCTGAGATTAAAACTTCCCATTTGAATAGCAGAATGGAGAAACACAGGAAATCTAGGTCTCTTATGAGGAATGAGCTGAGCTTTTTAGAGTCCATCTGAAAGCCCACCTTATCCTTGAACTTGCTTTTACTTATGCCATAGAATTTCTTTATTGCTGAAGCTACTTCGAATTGGGCTTTCTGGTTATAGGTACCAAAAGTATACGAACTCATTCATAGGTATAGTTATAATATGAGGACATACAATTCAGTTAAAGACTCTTCTGTTTGGAAAAATGAAAACTGAAAGACAGGAACTTACGATTTAATTCTAGATAATGAAAACTGTATAGCATTATTATTTTACTCTAGCCCATCATTACTGGAAATAGTCTCTATACTTAATCTTTCTTCACAAAACTGGTTTGGTGTTTACTATCACCACTCTTTTTATTTGACTAAGTCTTTGCTAATAATGTAAAATAAAATCTGTATTCATACATACGAATAGGAAACATTAGAAATATGGTCAAGTTACTGACTCTTATGTAAAGTATTTCCTGATTTTTTTATCCACACATAACAGAATTCAATGTTCCAAACACATTTAAACAAAAACAGCTATAGTTTCTATAAGAGACAGTAAGGTTTCACATGCTTAGGAAAATCAGGCACTTGGGACAGAAGAATGAACCAAACATATATGGCTCTTGACCTCATGTAGCTTACAAATGGGTGCCTGTGTGGGTTTTTATATAAAGCACTGGTCACATGATGACAAAGCTACTTAAATTTTAAAAATTAGTCCATAAAAAGATAAAACATAACAAAATTAAAAGTGTTTTTGAGTTTGCTGTTGTCGGTTGGACTGTATCTTTCCAAAGCACTTAAAAATAAATAGTAGTTACTTAATTTCACCAATGTTGGGTCTTTTCATGTTGTAATATTAGTTTTTGTCTGAAAATAGTTTATTCTCTTTCACATTCTGAACTTTATTTATTTTCTTAAAGATTTTGTTTATTTGACTGAGAGAGAGCAGCGAGAGAGGGAACACAAGCAGGGGGAGTGGGAGAGGGAGAAGCAGGCTTCCTGCTGGCAGGGAGCCTGATGCGGGGCTCAATCCCAGGACCCTGGGATCATGATCTGAGCTGAAGACATACGGTTAACTACTGAGCCACCCAGGCGCCCCCACATTCTGAACTTTAAATCAAATGGATATTTTTCTCCATTCCCAGTTCATTCAAATAAATGACTGAAACCTTTTTAAATTATTTAACGTGTGAAATTTTATTGTACTGTGCATTCAACATCCTTATTAAACTCTACAAGGAATAAAGATCTGCTTGTTTCACATAACTAATGCAGTAAAGATATCAAAATTGAATGCATTTTGTTAATATTTTTAATCTTTGAGCCTCACTGATGAAATTTTTATTAAAAAAACCCTATATGCTTTTATGTCTACAAACCACACATGTTTTCTGGAAGTATTTTGAAGTGTCTTCTTTTTAGCCAGAAGAAGAAATTCTTTGAAATTTAGCTGATTATTTCCTTAGAGTGTTTTACAGGTTTGAAGACAACACAATATTTCTAAAGGTCTATTGAAAATTTAAAATTAAAAAAAAATACACATAGAACATAAATTCTGTAAAAGATTTAAAGTATATATAGAGTTTTAAAAGTATTATGGTAGACAGCAAACTAAAATAGTTTCATGAGTAATCTTTTGTATTAATTGTAAAAAAATAATTTGGAAGTTTTAAAGGGAGTTGATGTGTCTGTGTATCACAGAAGGAGGAGCAGAAGGGAGGAAGTGAAAGGAGATAACTCATATCCATTGTTACAGGAATATAATCAAACAATCAGTCAAGTTTTTATCAAACAAAAGTAACTTTTAATAATGTAAAGTAACTTATTCAGAGAATAAACTAACTAGGTTTCATTAATCATATATTTATAAATTTAAGAAATGTCAATTGTCAAAGTATTTTACTCTAAGTGTCTATATTTCACTTGAAAGATTGAGGCTAATTAAAATATGGTCATTCAGAAGATGAAAAAGGGAAGAGAACAAAGGAGTGATGATTTTTAAGGAAGTGCAGATAAAACAGTAATGCTACAAAAAGATGACAGTTCCTTTACTTTTCAGTAATCTCTTATCAGCCCTCAGAAGCCACCCAATTAAATTAGCAACAATGACATAAATCATAATTTGGTACCAACATGTTATATATATACAGTGAATAAGGACATCTTTAGAAAATGTTCCTATTTCTCTTGACCTGTAACATAAAGTGTAACTGAATGCACTGTTAAAGATTAAACATCTAGACATCCCTGCCTTCCAGTGAGATTTGATCATGAAGCCCCCAGTACATAGGAATTATGGCACACCACTGTGACTACGGCAAAGGAAACAGGTGCCTGGGCTAGTAACAGGCAGAAAGGAGTCAAGTATGAGCCACTTCCAAAGGTATTATGCTAATGTTAATGTGAAACCCAGCTATTGAATATTCAGTTCCAACCTAAATTTTATTTTCTTTCTGACTCCACAGAGTTCAGTTGTGCTTGTTATCATGGAGATTCCTATCTAGAATTTCAGAATGTGTTGTTAAATCCACAAAATAACATAGCACTAGAGTTTCAGACCTTCAACTCCTATGGACTCCTGCTCTATCTCAAGCAAGACTCAGATTCAGTAGATGGGTCTTTTATTCAATTATATATTGAAAATGGTACTTTAAAGGTAAGTCATTACATTTATTTCATTTAAAGGAATTTTAGAAAGTTCTGATTCTTCTCTTTAGTGGTTATTGTCAAAATAAAACTATCTTAAATTATCTTTTACAATCACCAGTAGGCTATATGCTCTGTTTTTGTAATTTTGTGTTCAGTATTTATATATCAAAATAGTATATACTTCAAATAGCTTTCATTCTCTTCTCTATATTTTTAACCTTTTTTCCACTCTGGTGTTTCCCTGTATCCCAATGACAGTAACTGCTACCGTTTTTTATAGCTTTAATGGAAGATGTGATCTGGGGAGCCCCAAAATTTTTTCAGAGGATCCATAAGGGAAAAACTACTTTCATAAAAATTCTGTTATTTGGCTTTTTAACTCATTCTCATAAATGTACAGTGGAGCTTTCCAGAGGGTCCATGGCATATGATGATGTCATCTTTCTGATCACTGATGTAATGTGTACTACACATTTTTGTATTTTAAAAATGCCTGTTTTAATTTTTAATATTACAAATATTGATACCACCCAGTAAACAAAAACTCTTTGGGGTCCTCAATAATTTTTAACAGCACAAAGAGGTTCTGAAATCAAAAAGTTTGAGATCATGGATTTAACACTTGGTAGTCTTTATAACAACCTTTTTTGAAAGTCCAAGATCATACAGCTACCAAACACTAAATTATAAAGCTGACTTTGAGTTGAAAGTGTATGCTCTTTTTTCAACACCATTATACCTTAACAAATCAATTCATATTCTTGTGGTAAATATCCAGATTTAGTAAGTCATCAAACACATCACTGCAGTAAGGTAATTAACTCAACACAGCCTAATATATGAAACATAGTACTATATTTTTATCTATCATTTCTTTTGTGATGTGATTTAAATATGTGAATTTCCATGAAAGGTTGGTTTATACCTTATAATTTAAGTAAGCCATATTCCAGTTTGATTTTCTTTAAATGTTCATCTTTCTTAAGTATTACAACACACTTACATTATTTAGTACAGAGTCTGATGTCGTTAATAAATACCAGCCAGATGTAGCAGTTAGTAATAGTAGTAGTTTTATTCATTCATGTATGTGTTCACTCATTCATTGAACATTTATCTATTACCAGTCATTTTACCAAGTTCTGAGGATGCAGTGGGAAATAAAATACTCTGTTTTCCTCATACTGTCTCCCATTGATTACAGATAATAATAGGAACAGGTGAAACAGGAGTAAGAAAACAGAATTATGTAATAAATAGAATATAGTAATGAATCATCAAACATCAGTCTTACCCTTAAAGTTTGCTGATCCCTACTCTATAGCATTTTCCTCAACTAAGACCAAAATTTTCCATTAATTTTATAATCAGAAAAAATCTGGAGACCAAATGTAAAAAATTATAAAACACATAATATTGAGCATTGACCACATTTAAAATGTTTCTCCTCAGCACATTTTTCTGCTGTAGACTCAACTCCCATTAACTGAGTGTCTATCTCAGCTAGTTCCTCTCTCACCACTGTGGACATCTCCAGAGACATTATGAGGAATTACCAGAGACTTGCAGGACTGTGGATGAAAATGTTTTATGAAACAATAAATCACGGGAGACTTCTTTCACTTTCAAATGGATAAAAATAAATTCAAAATAAGTCGAATCAAGACATTGAGGAATTATTAAACCATAATGGGTGAAAAGATGTGTAGAATTTCTTTCCTTTAGGTTTTATGACAAAGAATATATATTGATATGTCTGTAATAATAATTACTGTCATTTATTGAATTGAAATTATGTGTCAGGCTCCATCTTAAGAAAATTTATTAAGATCATGGGCTCTGGAGCTAGACTTAGAGTTTTGAGTCCAGCTCTGCCACTTAGGAGCTTTGAGACCTTGCAAGTCACTTAAGCACTTTGTGCTTAAATTTACTCACTTGTAAAATGAGGGTAATAAAGATTGTTGTGAGGTTTAAATTAGTAAATGAACAAATGTTGTGAAGTAAATTGAGTACAATGAGTAAATAAAGTAAATGCATATAAACACATAGAAAGATGTCTGGGACATATTAATCAAATGTGAAGTTTAGGTATTTTCTCTCTGCATCTCACAAAAATCTTCCTTCTCACAGAGTTTGGTATTATACATGCTCTTGGAACTTTTTTAAGAATGGTAGATAAGGAATTTTTCCTTTGTTGTGTAAATCCAAAATTCATGTTCTTTCCACTCACATCACTGCTTCCTTGGAATGATTTAAAGGAAATTTCAGTGTTACCCTATCTTCATGATTTAAAGATTTTCCTTGTTCTATTATGATTTGCAAGACTATGCTCCAATTTCTTCATCTATTTTAAAAGTATAATCATATGTGGAATGCATTTACATTACAATTTTCACAAAAAGACATTTATGGTTGAACTTTTACAATGATCATAACTTAAGACCTATTCTAGAAATGTAGAATTATTAGTGAAATGTTTTTATTTTTTTAGGAAATTTAAGTTTTAGGAAAGTTTAATAATATGAAACTTAATTTTTATTTTAATTTAAAAAAATTTTTTGAAACAATTTTTAAAAACATTTTATTGGCTCTTTCTAATAACAAGTAAGTAAGTACATAGATAACATACATTGTTGGGAACACCAGTTCCCAGACTTATAGCTGTATCACAAATCACTGCCTTCCTGGAGAGGGGTGAACCACTTCACCTCAGTTTCCACTTCATAGATTTTTGTTTGTTTCTTTTTTAATTTTGTTTTGTAAGGAAGCAATCAGTCATTACTTATAAGGTGTTTTAAAAAATCTGTGATGCAGAGTAATCACTCAGTAAATAGTAGTTACTTTGTATATATATATATATATATATATATATATATATATATCTCAATATATCGTAAATATATATATCATAAAGGAGCTATTTATAATAAAAGAAAAATTCAAGTAAGAATAATAGAATTGTCCATTAAATATTTTATATATGCTTAACTTTGACAGCCCTGAAGATAATAGGGAATTAATAAGACTTAGTAGTACCTGAACAAACATTTTCTGATATATTTGAACAAATTAAGGAGACTAACCTCCTTACACATGCACACACACACACACACACACACACACACACACACACACACACAGTTGGTCACTACATTATCATTTAAGTTTAGAAAACTATCTTCACTAACAATGTAGAACCCCAAATATATATAAGAAGCAGCTAAATCATTATTTGTGCTATTAAGAATATTAAATGTTCTGTCTGGTCACATCGGTTGAATTGTGTCATATAACTAATATACATGCAGGCATAGGCTGTTAAGCGGGTGAATAGACCACTGCAGCCCACCCTGTGGAATGCCCAGGGGGTCCTGTTATAGACATGATCTGCCCCCTTTTAAAATCTAACTCAGTTGGCTCAATTAGTAGTAATCTGACAAAGACCCCCCCCCTCCATCCAAGCCTCAGGAAGCTTAGAATAAATGGTTAACTTCCATAATCTTTCAGGTTCCTTTCCTTGGAAATTAATATCACCCTCTAGATTGTATTCACTGGTCTTCATGTTGCTCAGTTGGTAATATCTAAAGAAACTTGCCAATAATACTCACCTTCTGCTAGCAGAAAAAGCTGTCTTTCTCAAACATGTTCCCCAGAATACTGGTATAGAAACCAGAATGTGTGTGTGTGTGTGTGTGTGTGTGTGTGTGTGCGCGCACACACATGCATACACATGTATGATGCTTGTATGTGTATATAATACACATTTATGTATTTTAATTCTACCCTTTATTGGTTGTATACCTTGCACTATCACTTCTCTAAGTTTCAGACTCCTTGTCTCCAAAGCAATATAAAAATCATTAGTAAATTCTAAGTCCAATACAAATGTAAGGTGTTAATTTCATAGTGAAAAACTGAAGAAAACCTTTTTTTCTCTTATAGTATGACTTTTTCTGTGCTAGTGAAGCAAAATTGAGAAGCATTCACACTATTAAAGTAGATGATGGACAGAAATCTACACTGCTCCTCAGGTAATATATGCCTATTTTTTTTTTACACTTAATATAAGTAACAAAGACTGTTCCTCTGGATATTGTTTTTGCCTTTTAAAGTCGAGGTTATTGTGATTAGTATTCACATGCGCTTGGATGCAAATTAATGTTTAGCAGGCCATCCTGTCTTTTCTCTATGTCCTAAAATAGTACTGAGGAAAGAATGTTATAGGGGTTATATTATCAATGAAGTTATATAAGCAGCTTTACAAAGAAGCCATGAAAGATTCATATTATTTTCAAATTAGAGAAATCATAAAAAACAAAGTGGTATTTCTTTTAATAAGCAAAGTTAAACATGTTCACTGTGGAAAATTTGGAACATTCAGAAAAACATAAAGAAGAAAATTAAAATGATTCATTATACCACAGTCAAGGTAGAATAATGAACATATGTTTTATTATATTCCCAAAAGCTGTGATTGAAGGTGACTCTATCCCCAAGCCTTCACCAACATCAGGTATCATTTTGCCAATCTGAATAAGTGAAAATGACATTTTTCCCTTAATTTTCCTTCTTTGATTTATTGTAAGGCTTAATTTTTAATATAGAATTAATGCCTTTATATTATGCATTTTGCCTCCCTACACTATTTTTTAAATTAAATGGTGCTTTAAAACACATACCACAGTCCTAATCCAGTACGTAGACTAAAATTAGTTATTTGGTTGTGACAATAGGTTATTATTTAGTGATAATAATTATATATTTAAAACCAATAAAGAGGAAAGCAGAGACCAAAACAGAGACTGGGAAAGAAGTTATTTGAGAGTTTTTAAGGATATTCTACCCTCCTTCAGTCAGAACTTCCCAAATTCTATCTTCTGGAAGAATTTCATATTTTTGTGGAAAACTGGCCTAAAAACAATCTACTCTCAACTAAATTGAGGAAAGGCTACATCACACAGACCTTCTTTGCTCAAAATGCACAGGACCTTTTTAATATCTCTAAGATGCTATTTAATAAAGTGTCATTATCTTTGCTTAACTCAAAATATGAGCACAGAATCCTTTAATATTTTTCTTTAGCATTTTAACCTCTTGAGTAACTAATGTTGGGGACCCTGCACTTTGGGAAATGCCATTTTAGCCAAGGTAACAATTTTCCTGGACAGAGACTACCATTATCTAGAGGGGAAGCAGGTGTATGAGTATTAGGGCAGCAGTAAAAATAAATTATGAAAGATATTTTGCCCCATCAAAGAGAGACAGATAAGAAGTGACATAAGAAAAGAAGGGTACACCAGAAGAACCTTTCCTGGCCTGCAATATGGTGAAAAAGTGATAAAAAAAAATCATTGAGAACACAGTAATCATACTTAAAGTTGATTAAGTACCAATTATGTGTCAGGTAGTAATTTTATTACATATATGAATTTATTTGTTGTTAACAATTCTGATTATTATCTACATCTCCCAGATGCAAAACTGAGACATAGATTAAATACAGAAAAGGACATAGTTAAAAAAAATGGCACAGTTCTAAGGCTGCTCTTACTCCAAACCTATGAATAAGTTTTAAAGCATAGACCCTATGGACCCATGCTATAGAAACATAATATAATCTGATCTCTTAACCCTAAAAGAACTGCTATATATTTAAGATAAGAATTATAATTGACCTGCCCAATAAAAGACTATCAGTAGTAAGAAATATTAATTAGCACACATTAAGCAACTACCATGTGCCAGATGCTTTATAAGTAGGTAACTGTATGTAATCATAGTAAGATTCATAAAGCTCATTATATTGATTTGATCAGGCTGCCATAACAAATACCACAGATTGGGTTGCTTAAACAACAGACATTTATTTTCTCATAACTCTGGAGCCTGGAAGTGTGAGGTCAGTGTATCAGCAGGGTTGGTCCTTTAGAGACCTCTCTCCTTCACTTGTAGATGGTGACACTACACAGGAAGACACTCCCTGTGTCTTCACATCATATTCTTTTGTGTATATCTGTGTCCTAATTTCCTCTTCTTATATCAGTCATGTTGGATTATAGCCCAACCTAATGATCTCATTTTCACTTACTACCTCTTTAGACACCTGTCTTCAAATATAGTCACATTCTTAAGCTCTGGGGGTTAGGACTTCAACATATGAAGTTTGTTGCGGGCCAGAATTCAGTCCATAATACTCATTTTGCACATTTGAAAGCTAAGGCTCAAGAAGGTAGGCATCTTCCTCAAGATACATTGTTAGTCAGTAGGAAATGTTAAAAAAAAAAAAAATTCAACCGAGTAAATTCGGAGATCCGATTGGCCTTATTAAATGATTCTTGAATAAGGTATCATCCCATCTAGCAAGAAGAGGGGTTTTCTGCTGAGCTAAACAAAATAAAGGGTTTTCAAGGCTGAGAGAGGACATTAAAAAAGGGGAATTTATTAGCAAGGAATACATTGTTTAAGCAAGGTTACCCTCCAAAGGAGAATAGAAAGGGTCTATCCATAAATTTCCTAGTATTGACCAGGAAATTCCATGTTGACTGGTCAAATGTTACACTCCTAGAATGTGAAAACTGCAGTTAGGTTAGGTATTAACTCTTGCTCTCTTGACTTGGCCTAAATGACTCCATTTTGAGCCTGTGGTTCTCTTTTTAACAGAAGGCAAGATTAGAATCACAATCTGCCTCCTAACCTGATTTTTTTTTCTGTTATAACACATCCAGCCTGTGTTTTAATAGTGACAACATACTACTGAAAATCTTTAAAGAAAACATTAAATGTAAAACATTTAAAAATTTCCAGAATACCTGTTTTTCACTAGCCTCATCACAGGCTACTTTGAGGATCTTTAACAACTAAAAAATCACTTTCTTTTATGTTATAGAACTTTTTTTTTTTGCAATTTGCATACAATTTGTTGCTTTTAATTTTTATCAAAAAGTAGTTGATTGAAAATATCTGGTCTAAATTCAGAAATATTTCTTCACAAGTTTTTGATTTACTTGAAGTAATGGGAAATTTATACAAATATGCTTTCATCTATGATTATCATCTATAAAGAACAAGAGTGGGGCTCCATATACTTTTAGAGGTAAAAAGGAAAAATATATCTTCAATTTTAAGTTTAACTCAATTCAAGAATGCTGTCACCATAATTTCTTTGACCATTAACATACTGTTAAAGATAAATGGTATGCACACATTTCACTCCCAGCCGTACACTCTTTCATCTCATTTCTGTTAAATGACATCACCCTTAAAAGTGAATATAGGAAAAGCATTTTTCCTCACAGCTCTTATGGAACTATAGGAAAAAGAAGAGCAAGGTTGCACTCAGCCCATGATGAAGTGCTCTCAGAAAGAGTGAAACAAATATCCTCCATGAAAAAGTAACTGAGCTCATTCTTTTTTAGAGGAAGGGAAGACAAGATGTTTTGCAGAGCAGCATGGTCCTTTTAAAAAAGAAATGTGTGATTGCCTAACAAAAGCAGGAAGGAAAATATGGAATGCTTCAATCAGGTGAAATATACACTGGCATAATAAAGATACTAAAAAGCACATATACTAGAAACTATTTTAGTGAGAAATTAGCTACAGCTGTTGCTCGTATTTTAATGAAAGAAAGGAAAGTGAAAATGGGACCAGGTAGAATGTTAGGCTGATGAACAACAGCATGTAGTATATCCAGAGGAAAAACAAACACAGGTATACATTTGTTATACATATGTGTACCATACATATGTATAACAATATATATGTATATATATACATATATATATGTATGGTATACATAGTCCACTCTTGAATACCATAGGTGTATTTAAGCATGAGGTGCTGACAGAACCTAAAATAGTGGTGCATATATTCTCTGGCAAACCCAGATCTTGAGAGTGTGATGTTACATTTTATCCATGTCTGTTGGTGTATTTATCATAATTATGCATGTGTTTTATATTAATTGTTATATACCATGTGTTACTTGTATTATAAATATCATTGCATATCTTACATGATCATATCATTATATATCATGATATAGTTATAAATATATTATAGTGTTGTAATAATAGAACTTATATTTAACATACATTATGGGACTTTTTTTTACCTATTTCAAGTCCTTCTTAATATCTACCTTCATTCTTGGAGAGAGGTAGGATTTGGAATTCAAAGACAGAAATAAATTAGGCTCTTCTGACCTCTTCAAGTATGGGCCTTCAAAGTTTTTTGTTTTTCTTTTTACGTACCTACCAATTAAAAACACATCTCTGCCTTTAAAAAACAACAACAACAAAATTCTTCATTTCCTGTCTTAGTCTTACACTCTTAGTGTACATCCTGATTTGTAAGTAAATTGCGTAAACTCTACCAGTTCTCCTGGAGCTCTCTCATGGAGAATTTGTTGGTTTGGCACTTTGATTTGAGGTAGGCAGCTCCTGTACTGAGAATTTTACCATTCTAAATAAAACAGGACAAATGAAAAAAATCTTCAGTTACCTTTGAATTATTTACCAGCTACTATTTATGTTTAGCCATGTGGACATACAATAAATTATAGTGAGTTTTGAAAAAAAGCATAGTGGATTTAAGAATAGTGAATGAGACTTAAGAAGACTGACATGTACCAGTGAAACCCACACATTAACAAATGTTTTTTCAACTGGATACAAAGCCTTCACCATACTAACATTGTTTCTCTTAGATGATGATAGAAGGATGCTCCTTAATAAGTTATAGTATCAAAGGAGGAAAGGAAGAAATAATGTATATTTGAAACCATTTAGGTAAGAAAGAGTGAGGATGAGGTCTGCAAATGCAGAGGCAGTCAGATTGTATAGGTCATCAACTGCCACAGTTAAGAACTGTGAACTACATCATATGCAATGGAGACTGAATGGAGCATTTTTAAGTAAGGGACGCAAATAGTATGATCAAAGAAGTACTCACTTTTCTTAATATAGTATGCTAAGCTACAGTACACAATAGACTCTAAGTTTCTGCACCTCTCCAGATCCACTCTATAGTTTCTTCCCCTCTTCTCTGGTCCTTCAAAACTGACCAAATTACATTATGGGTTCTGTAATGTTTTGAATTGTGTTCCTACAGAATTTATGTTTTGATGTCTTAACTTCCAGTATCTCAGAATGTGACCTTATTTGAAGATAGAGTCTTTAAAGAGGTAATGAAGTTAAACTGAGGTCATTAGATTGGGCCCTAATCCAATATGACCAGTATCCTCATGAAAAGGAGAACTTAGGACACACAGAGAAAGACACACACACAGAGGGAAGACAATGTAAAAACACAAGAAGGCTGCTCTGTACAGCCAAGGAGAGAGACCTGGAATAGAGCCTTCCCTCACAGCTCTCAGAAGGAACCATCCCTGCTGACACCTTGATCTTGGACTTCCAAGACTGCAAAGTTGTTAAGCAATACATTTCATTTATTTTAGCCACCTGGTTTGTACATCTTTGTTGAGGGAGGTCCAGCCAACTAATACAAGCTCCCTTGTCCTCCAACTTCCTGTAGGGTTCAGCCAGTGGGGAACACTGGCCGGTAATTTGAGAAGCAAGCAATTAATGTCAGGTTATATATTCCCTTGGCCTTGTGTGTTGTCCCAGGGGCTGGTTCTTTCTCTCTAGTGAAGGTCTCAGCTCCTGGCAGATGACTTTCTCTTCCAAGTTCTGATAACTCTTTTCTTCCTGGTAGCCTTTAGATATAGAAATGGTGTCAGAGTAACTATATTGTGGTCCTGGAATACAGTACTATCCCATGTGGCTTTCCTACCCCTTGAGCACATCTTTGTAGAGTTAATTTATTCAACCTTGTTCAACTTATATTACTTTCAGTGTGATGTGTGTTTTTGGCTGAATACATGAGTCTCCTCCAGTTAATATGGCAGAAAATGGGTGGATGGTTTAATGGAAACAGACCTAGAAGTAGCATGTCTCACATCTGTTGGCTAGAATTCACTCATGTGAACACACCTAATGTCAAAGTGAACTGCAGAAGGTTTTCTAACTTTGCATCTAGGAAGAAATTAACTAAAACAATGTAGAATAGACAAGATGAGAATTATTTCTACAAGAGGAAGATAACAGTTTACCTTTAGAGATAAAGACAAAAAATAATCAGTAAACAAAGTCTATAACACTTAATAGTTTAATTTGAACCATGGTATTTATATTTCTTTTATCTTGTCTCTAAGTGGGTCACTGGACTGCTTATAAGAAGAAAATAGAAATATATATATATTGTTTATTCAGTAATTATAACTTGCTTGAAAATGCATATAATATCAAATTACCTGTTGTAAATAATTGCTTCATTCCACTGTTTCTATGTCTGAAATTATCCCAATAGATAACTTTCTTACCTAAAGTGTGAGTGTACAATGCCTGCCTATGAGTGATAAATAATTTCATCTTTACACTATAAACCTTGAACTTTTTAATCTGTTTGGTAGAAAATATAAAAATGCAGCAGATTATGCATTCAAAACATAGAACAGTCCAAAAGAAATAACATATTTATGTATATGTGTGTGTGGGTGTGTGTGTGTATAAACAGACATCATTCATATATATATACACACATATATATGCATGTATAAACAGACATCATTCATATGTGTGTGTATATACACACACACACACATATATGAACCAGGACAATTAGAACATTGTTACCACAGTAAGCATCAAAGTTTTGCACTCCTTTTGAAGACATTAATAATAAAGCCAGGGACTTGACATGTGTCAACCAGAGCAGGATTGCTTTGGCATAGAGCACTGGAAAATCAGTGAGGTGGAAAAGGAAAGAAATAAACCATTTAACCACTTTCCAAAAAGTAAACATTTTTTTCTCTAATGAAATGTGTACATTATTTCATTAATCTTTTCATTAACCACTGTCAGTAGTGTCAAGAAAAATATGCCAATGGAATAATTATTTTACTTCAACTTGAATAAAATAAGAAAGAACAATTGATTTTGATTCTAAAACTATATAGACACAGCAAAATGTCTCTCTAACATAAACCCACTTTTCTTTTTCCTAATGGCATATATTCATTCAATGCAAAATATAGTAAATAAGAGTGAATTTTTATCATTTAACTTTGGAAATGAGAATTTTAAAGTATAATCTACAAGGGCCAGTTAATCAGTTTTAACCCAATTTATTATACAAATACTTCCATAAATTTAGTACCAATTACCTTTTAGAAACTATTTTAAAATATAAGTTAATAATTATACTCTTAAAAGTGGGACATTTCCCGTCATTATATTTGAACATCTGAAAACGCATTACCTATTACAAAATTACTGAAATTAATCTCAGAAAAATTTTACTATTATTCATACTGTTAGTCAAAGCAGAGGAACACAGAGCTAGTTTTAGTTGTACTTAATATATGCATTAAACATCAGAGTTTTTGTTTGTTTTTCTTAAATAAGACATTAGTCATGACTCTGTGGAAATTAAAGCTGAAACCATGCAGCTGATGCTCAGCCTGGGGGTCACTTGAACCTTCAGAGTTTGGGGGATATTTTAGGTGGGGTTATCAGTAGGAAGTGCATAAATTACTATAAGCAGCACATAGCAGCTACATGCATGTGCATTTATGAGGAAGTTATTACATCTAGGTATTTTACCACACATCCAGGGTATAAAAATTCAAAGTACACAAAAACAGAAGCCTGAGTCATTCTATTTTAGAAAAAGTATTTCAAAATAATTTTCTGAATCCATTTTTTAAACAAGATAATATCATAGGCTAGAAAGAGACAAGATTATAAAGTAGAGGTGGCTTCTTTCTTCCAAACACATGCTGTTAGGAAGTAAGAAGTAATGGCTGGAATCATGACAATTCAGTGGCAACTTCTGAGGCATCCAAATGCATGTCCTACAGAGGCCTAACTACCTATGGAAACAAAGGCTAGCATAAATGCAGATTTTAACAGGTAATGGTTGATTACCCACGTTCTTTAATTTGACCTGAAATCTGCCTTGTTTTAGATGCCGATTTGTGCTCGCCCCTGATAAGAGAGAGACTCTGATATAAATGCCTTTGAGTTAAAAATTCTGAGTACTTGAATCTTTCTACTGCTTAATATATAGCTTAACTCATATCCTATCTGTCTGGCTTCTTCATTTTCTTCTTAGCTTTGCCAAAAGGTGAACTTTGTCTCCTATACTATATAATAGTATATATATATAAACATACTGAAAACAAGTGAAAGTGGCTAATTTTTAATTTTAGTATTACATGTGAGAAAACAGAGACTAAAGAAAAGTCTTGCCAAAATAGATAAAACAAGGTTATACCAGTCATGATTTTGTAAAACCTTTCTGTTAAACATTTAAATGTAAATGTAAAACTAAACAAATATTAGTGTTAAGAGAAACTTGTAATATTGAAGACAGTAGTTGAATGATAAATTTTAATTCTTATGAACTTGAAGTTTTATGATTCATTTTAGTGTATTTTGAAATACTAAATATATGGTACTCTAAATCTTTACATTTCCCTTTCTCTTTTTCTCTTTCTTCCTTTCCTTTCCCTTTCCCTTTTCCCTTGTTCGTTTTTCCTTTCCTTTCCTTTCCTTTCCTTTCCTTTCCTTTCCTTTCCTTTTTCCTTTTTCCTTTCCTTTCCTTTACTTTTTCCTTTCCTTTCCTTTCCTTTTTCCTTTCCTTTCCTTTCCTTTCCTTTCCTTTCCTTTCCTTTCCTTTCCTTTCCTTTCCTTTTTTTTCCCTTTCCCTTTCTTTCCCACCACAGCATAATTGACTTATCAAATCAAAATGTCAGAAAAGTCACATGTTGAGAATCAGTTGTATGGTGGGAGGTGAACTCACTTTTGAGAAACATATTTAAGATATCATTATTACTATTTCTGAACATTAACACTAAATTCAACTCCCAAAAATATTTTTAGATTCCTTTCATAGTAAGTTGCTTCTATTAATGGAAAGTGATTTTGTAGAGAGGGATTCCAAAGCTAGATGCATTGCTTTAATGTAGATTCTCATTGTATGTTCATTGGAATGAATTCAGAATCAAAAGCCAAGTCTATATATTTGCTTTTTTAAGTTGTATATTATTAGTTTTAAAATATGTAACATTTTTCTGTTGATATCAAACTTTTTCAAAAAGGATAGCCAAATTTCTTTTCTTTTTTTTTTTTAAGATTTTATTTATTTATTCGACGGAGAGAGACACAGCGAGAGAGGGAACACAAGCAGGGGGAGTGGGAGAGGGAGAAGCAGGCTTCCTGCAGGGGGAGTGGGAGAGGGAGAAGCAGGCTTCCAGCTGAGCAGGGAGCCCGCCCAATGTGGGGCTCGATCCAGGCTCCTGGGATCATGACCTGAGCCGAAGGCAGACGCTTAACTACTGAGCCACCCAGGCACCCTACCAAATATCTTTTCTAGTTTGGTCTTTTTTATAACCAGAAAATATTTAAAAGATAGCAGGCTTCAAGTTAAATAGATGTAACAATAGCAAAGTTTCAAAGCATTCTAACTGGAAAGTGTGGCATACTTCCAAAAGGGTCTTCACAGTTCATTTACTAGAATCCACATGTCATGATGTGGTATATGTGTATCATTTAGATTGTACACATGAAATCTCTCTTCAAGTTGGCATTCTCTAAAGTTGTCAGTTATCTGCAACTTTGGCTTACTCTCTGTATGACCGTACTTTAATTGTTAAAGCCTCATTGATCACCACATGTTGTTAGAAATGAATACATTAAGACTGCATCCTTAGATTGAATAGTAGAAAAGTTCTAGAGACCATTGAAATGTTAATTCATTGATAATCATGTTGCATGTGTTTATGGGAACAAATCATTAATGATTAATTATTATGCTTCTGTGAAGAAATACTATGCTAATTTGTTTTCCCAAATTTAAGCTAAAGAGTCTTAGTTTTTTTAGAAAAAGATTAAGCTTTTGCAAGATTTTAATAAAATATTTGAAATAGCACAATGATAAAGTGTGAAATGATTTCTTATAATTGATCAAATTAGAACAAATTAGTGATAGCAGTTCTCTAATTATAAAAACAAAATAACTAAATTCTAGAAAGGCCAGACTTAAGCATAGCTGGAGACTTTCATTTAACTGTGGGTAGCCAATGCTTGCTTATAGGGGAAGTGGGGAAAGTATGAGAGAATGCCCCAAGTCAGAAGGAAAGAGTTCAAGAGGAATAGTGTATCCCTCTTACTACCTGGAGGACTTGACCTACTTCTGTCCAGAGGCACATCCTCCATTTGTACCTTTCTCTCCTACCTTTCTTTCTTAGATTATTCATCTAATGCTCATGGGATTTCAGTTTTGTTAACTGCCATTTATTCTTCAATTCAATCCAATCTGGCTTCCATGGTTCCACAACCAACACAGCTTTTATTAATATCACCTTAATTAGGGAGTTTTATCATGCACTGATAGTCTTATTTCATTACTCCAAGACAACATGTATAAAGAGGTACAATTCATGCAAAGCAAGACAGTGGTCACCCTATATGACCATCATGTTGAAAAAAAACAATAGACTTTTGTGTCTTCATTACACTAAGCATTTCAGTGAAAGTGCTCTGTCTTCTTGAAATCTTTTTCCCTTTCTGCTTTGAAAAGAGTAAATTTTTGATATTCCTCCTATATCAATAGCCAGTTTTTCTTTTTCATCTTAGACCTGACCCAGCTTAGACCTTTCTTAAGAATTCCACACTCACATCTCCAAACCCACCTATTATCTTCTCTTTTAAGCCTCACCCATATATTAAACTTAACACATCTAAAATAAAATTTCTAGTCCCCTACCAACCCACCTATCTATGCCCCTCTCCCACACACCTCTCCGCATGGCCTCTCCTATCAACTGTCATCTACTTATGTACAGAGAGTCATCATTGACCCCTCCCATTTCTTTATTCTTTACCTCTAAGCCCTATCAGAAAATCCTTTCCAAAATTTCATCTTCCATCCACCATTTCCGTCTCCTCTGAAACTATCCTGGTCCCAGTACCCACCACTTTTTATCTGGACTATTGCAGTTCTCTGTTGCCTGCTTCTAAATATTGCTCATACATTGGTCAGGGTAGATTTAAAGTGTACTTCATCAAGTCACCTCTCTGTTTAAAGGTTCTTCAGTGGCTCACCTTTACTTTGAGAGTAAAGTACAGACTCCTCGCCACTGCCAACAAGCAGTGGGCTTGCACATTTGGGCTCTTGCCTGTTTTCCTCTACCTTTCCTAACACCTGCCTTCCTTTCCTGTCAATGTTACATTCTCTTTGATGCCTTATCACTGCTGGAACTCTCTCAAAAGCTTTTCTACGTTATGGCCTTCAATCTTTCTGTTCCTTCCAACTGGAATAGTGTATCTTCCTCCTGAATGTTTTCCTTCTCCCCTGTCCTCATGTTCTCTCTCCCATGCGTTCTTCTCATTACTCAAGTTACAGATTAATAGTCATCTCTTTAAGTAAACCCTTCTAAACTGTCTAAGGCTTTTCTACTCAAGTATTATCTGCCATAGCACCCATTTTTATTGTATAGTTGTTTTACACATTGATTTTCTGTATCCGTAACTAGACTGTAAGGTTCATAAGTTCAGGGACTTGTCTGTCTTACTCTCTATTGAATATCTCCCTGGCACCCAGCACAGTAACTAGACCATACGTAGTCAGTTAATACATAATATTAAATAAGGAATGAAAGGCATTATTGAAACTTGATTTCAGATCTCAAAGGTTGCCGTTCGTTGAAGAGCAGAGAAAATTACCAAGGAAAGGAAGGAAATCGTAGAGTGAGCCATATCTCTTGTCTTAGGAAGAAGCAGGGTTTATGGTGAGATAAAGTAGAAGTCTTCTGGAGCTGCCACAGAAATCAGAAGTCCTAGCTGGGTAGGATCCCCAGGCTTTCTAGTTACCTAGATCCACTCCTCAGTTTTTTCTCTAGAGTTAACATGAGTTTGTTTGCCTGTTTACACTAGTCTGGATAACTGTCTGACACAATATTGGCATATATGGTACATAAATAATATATACATTAAATACTAAAATGTCAATACTTATATCATCAATATTTTAAATACTATTTTTATCCAGATATCCTAAAACATTTCTTGTTTTTAATCTTTGTAACAAATGTCTTTGAAGTTTATTGGATGTGATTGTATCTGTGTGCATATTTGATTTAGGTTGGAATTACCAAAAATATGGAAACAGACTTGATTTAGCTGAGTTATTATTACTGGGGTTATTTTTTTTTTTAGATTTATTTATTTTTATTTAAAGAGGGGGGAGGGACAGAGGAAGAGAGAGAATCTTAAGCAGACTCCTCCCCACTAAGCAGGGAACCTTACACAGGGCTCCATCTCAGGACCCTAAGATCATGACCTGAGCTGAAACCAAAAGTCAGATGCTTAACCAGCTGAGCCATCCAGGCACCCACCACTGTGGTTATTTTTTTTTAATTTAATTAATTAATTAATTTGAGTATTAGAAGAGCTTTGAATTCATTTTTCTGTTGAGGTGTTTTGTTTTTGTTTTTTTTTATTTTATCATGTTATGTTAGTCACCATACAGGACATCATTAGTTTTTTTTTTTTTTTTTTAAGATTTTATTTATTTATTTGAGAGAGAGAGAGAGAGAATGAGAGACAGAGAGCACGAGAGGGAAGAGGGTCAGAGGGAGAAGCAGACCCCCTGCCGAGCAGGGAGCCCGACGCGGGACTCGATCCCCGGACTCCAGGATCATGACCTGAGCCGAAGGCAGTCACTTAACCAACTGAGCCACCCAGGCGCCCAAGACATCATTAGTTTTTGATGTAGTGATCCACGACTCATTGTTTTTGTATAACACCCAGTGCTCCATGCAGTACGTGCCCTCCTTAATACCCATCCCCGGGCTAACCCATCCACCCACCCCCCTCCCCTCTAAAATCCTCAGTTTGTTTCTCAGAGTCCATCGTCTCTCATGGTTCATCTCTCCCTCCAGTTCCACCCCCCGTCATTTTTCCCTTCCTTCTCCTAATGTCCTCCATGCTGTTCCTTATGTTCCACAAATAAGTGAAACCATGTGATAATGGACTTTCTCTGCTTGACTTATTTGTTTTTATTTTATTTTTAAGATTTTATTTATTTATTTGAGAGAGAGAGAGCACTTTGAGTCAAACTTTATTGTAATATTTTATATAGAAGTGTGTGTTAATTATTGAAGAACTCTGTAACTAAAACAGGAACTTAATTTTATTCAAATGGTTGAAAATTTTTAGGATAGCATTTAAAAAGAATACAGAATGGAAGGCCAAGTACTAAAATAAACACTTTCTTCCATAGAATTATAGCACTTAAAATAATCAAAAGTAATTATGTCCATGTAAGTATATTTGAAAGTAAGTTAAGTAGCACAACCCATTCAGAACTACACAAAGCTTGTCATTAGTGATCTCACTGGTGGCTTTAGAGAACTTGATTTCTTAGCATATCTATTAAAGACAATCAATCCCTCTGTTGGGATTATCATATCACCCCAAAAGACATGCCAATTCTGTTACGTTAGGAAATACTACCTCCCACATTCTGTCAGTTCTTAAGACTAATTAGAAATACTGTTTTATACACACATCCACACACACACACACACACACACACACACGCACGCACGCCATAAACCATAAAGTTACAGTTAAAATGTTTAGCTTTCTGAATTTAGAATAGACATTGATTTTACAACTAGGGAATGAAATCGCTTAATGTTCTGGATTTGATGGCTTCAAATTGATATGTATAGCATATGACATCCTACTTGAAATCAAAGTGGTTATACAATTGGATCAGCTTCCTCTCTAGTTGGCCTTCATATCAATGATTAATTCATGCAGAGAAAATATTCTAAAATTAAAAGCTGAGCACTAGAGAATGGGAACTTTCCTTATTAATTTTTATATCCTCAGGACCTAACAAATTGCTGTGCAGAACAATCAATAAATGCTTATTGAATGATTGATTGATGAATGAATGAAGTATTTCCAAAACAGGCATTTGACATTGTCAGACCCGGATTATTAAAGAAAAAAAAAAAAGAATGAAAAGAAAACACTTTATATGCCTATAGTTTTAGTTGCAAAGTATTACATTTTAGAAGACAATTATAAAATGTTATCTGTTCTATCCAAATATAAAATGAACTGTTTATTATGCACATCACTATTCTGGAGGAAAAATCTACTCTACAAATGAAAGTAATGGGTACTCTCAGATCTACTTGTGAGGTGATAGGAATATTAAGCCAAGTAGTAACACAAGGTGAATGTAGATACTATGTTCATAATAATTAACCTCTTGCTCCTTTGTTGTAAGAACAATTAAGAAAAAATTATTAATAAGTTTCCATTACATTAATTTGATGATAATAATCATGTGAGGAGTAGTTCCTGAGACAAAATTTTTTTAGATAAAAAGCAAAGTGGAAATCAAAGATGTCGCTGAGAAAATATTTTGCCCTCAATCAGTTGAGCCTTCAGAGCAGAAAGTGTAGTATTTTCTCCTTAATTAAGGCTTCCCAACCCTTCCAGAAGACCAGGTACCCTGAGGCCATAAGAGACAAAGGAGACCAGTAGTTGCTTCCTCATCCAGTGAAGAACAGCAATATGATCATCCACCACCACCCCTACTTCCTGCTATCAAACAAGTAATAGATGTTTATTTGTGCACTGAAAGGGAGAGGCCCTTGACTTGTCCAAACCCCTGTCAGTACTGCACATGTGTCCCCTGTTATATTTGTCTAACTGAATGAAACTATTTGAGTGTTCCCAAAACAAAGAAATGACTTTTGGTAATTTGAAGTCTTCCTTCTAAGGGGCACCCCATTTAATCTCTTGATTGGAAAAATCTGTATCTCTACCTATATTTCTAAATCTCAGCACTATTGACATTTTGGGCTGGATAATCCTTTGTTGTGAGATGCTGTCCTGTGCATTATAGGATTTGGACAGCATTTCTGGCTTCTATCCATCCCCTCAATAGAGGACCAAAATGTCTCTAGAAATTGTCAAATGTTTCCAGGGGGCAGGAGAAGCAAAGTCACACATCCCCACTGAGAACCATTTATCTGCACCACCCCCCTGGCCACCCCTCCACACACACTCCCTCACTAAACTCTAATCAGTTTCCAAACTATCATTACAAAGAATGAGTAATTTTTTTCATTTTTATTTTTTTATCCTAGTTTTAAAGTAGGAGAGAGCCAATGATAGCTGTGTATTTTGAAAATATTTGAAGGATAAATAGCACATTGATTATGTTTAGGATTTATAAAGTGGATTCTCATTAAATGCTTCATGATTCAAAGATAAATTTTTACTTGTCAGCATGACCTGACAATGATCTTAGTTTAAAAAAAAAAAAATCATAGGTAACCCAAGGTAAAAATAACACCTGCATATTTCTGCCTGAGTCTTTAAAATCACTAAACTGATGAGAAATAACCTCCCCACTTGCCCTTCCCCTATGACTATAGCCACTTATGATATAATAGCCTAGAGAGAAGAACTAGACAGGATGTGATTTTTAAGAACTGGGATGGAAGACAGGATGTGATTTTTAAGAAAAGGTTCAAACTGTAGCCACAGACTGGGCTGCTCTGGTTAATCTTGCATTTTTCATGTTCAGGTAACACCCTGGGACCCCCGCATTTCTTCTCCAGTTATTTCTGGAGCAGGGAAATTGGTGGGCATGGGTCTGAACCATGGTCCATGGATCATTCTTCTTTTTTTTCAAAGATTTTCTTTATTTATTTGACAGAGAGAGACACAGCAAGAGAGGGAACACAAGCAGGAAGAGTGGGAGAGGGAGAAGCAGGCTCCCCGTCAAGCAGGAGCCTGATGCGGGGCTGGATCCCAGGACTCTAGGATCATGACCTGAGCTGAAGGCAGATGCTTAACGACTGAGCCACCCAGGCGCCCCTCTATGGATCATTCTTAACAACACTGCATGCCTCACCTTTCCTTAGGGGCTGCGTAATCAAGTCACAAAATAAATCTAACTTGGGACCACAAGTTGGAGAATATGATAGTGGAATGTGAATTTGGTGAAACTTTCTTCTTTTTCCATAATAACGCTACCACCACCACCAGGCATCTTTCCCAAATGTGGCATATGTAAATCTAGCCAACAACACATGCATGCGAGACCTGTAATTTTATTTTCTACCACTTCATTTCCATTTTTTTCTTCATTCTGACGAGATAACAGAAAATTAGTTCCAATTGATGAGGGTTTCTCCCTCCATCCCTGTGATTGCTTCACAGTGCCAAGGTTGCAGATGATCAGGTACACTGATGTCATCAGATCACACATGTTTCATGTGAGATAAACCCATTTGCCTGGTTATGCACATTAGATCAGAGAGCAGAATCCAGGACTTTTTTAGATTTAGAGGCATGAAGAAACTCAGTGCTTTCTGTCCTGTGAGAAAGAGATAGCATAGGGTGGTTGTTAGAAAATTAGAGACTATGATTTCCAAAAAGTTACCCTCAGGCTTCTTAAAGCATACACCTTAATATATACTCATTGTGTACTCAGTTACAAAGAACTAGACCAGATATAACTCAATAGAGATCTTTTTATAAATAGAATCTTATATAAGTAAAAAATTTATCTTTGTTCATGAAGCATTTAATGAGAATCCACTTTATAAATCCTAAACATAATCAATGTGCTATTTACCCTTCAAAAATTTTCAAAATACACAACTTTTATAAATAGAATCTATATGTAGACTCATATAAATAGAATCTTATAAGGTATGAAATAATTTAAGGTGGAGCTTCTCTGTTTGACACTTGGATTGGGAGCAATGGGAAGGGCTATGTAGGGGGCTACTTTACCTGCCCTGTGGTTACCCTGTCTCCCCTGGAACTGTTCTTAAGTTACTATTCCAGAACCCAAATAATCATAGGAAAACATTTGGAACAAAAACACTACTCTATAATAAATGCTTAAATTGGAATACTGTTATTAGCCAAATAATTAAAAGTCAATATGCATTTTTTGCTAGCACTGAAAACTAGAATTATTTCTCATCTTCCTCAAATAATAGTTAAGATACAACTAAATCCTAAAAAAGCCATTTTTAATGAGCTCCACCAAATTTAATTGTGTGAAAATTGTCATTAGTCAATGCAATTTAATTCAATGGCAACAAAAATTATCTGAGCCTGCTTTAATAAGACATGGATATTTTCACTTTTCTTGGCATTAAAGAAGTATAGCTTGCCAATTAGAGCAAGTTTATGGAAACAAATAAGTTAGAAGCAAATCTTAATACTACCACTATGGTGAGATTCCATGTTTGTTTCTGAGCAACTGAGAACCTTACCTCCCTTACTGGTCAAGTTTAAGAATAGTAGTACCCACTGCAGAGGATTATTGTGCAGGTCATAAAATGTATTGCATCTGCCCTGCATGCAGAAAGTGGTATGCTAATGTTTGCAATTATTTTTACATTGACCATTTAAAATTTTTAAATACGAGTATATAAATGTTCATAGTAATGGGTTGCAGTCTAATTGTGATACCACAGTGTCCAGGAACATGAAATAGCAAGGATCTGTAGTCAACATTGTTATTATTACTGTGGCCACATATAATGTGGTCTTGAAAAGCATGAGTTCTTGAGTTGGAGAGCCAGAGTTCTATTACTGTCATCAAAACTGTAGTATGGGGCAAGTCCTAGAACTTCTAAGCTTTTATTTGGTGTAATGAATACTTTTAAAAGCTATAACAGGTAAAACAGTTTAGTAATCACTAAATGTTTGTTATAATAAATAAATAACATATAATAAATGTTAGCTATGATGATGGTGATGATGATCTTATCATCAACATTAATATTTTTTTCTTACCTACCATTATCTTTTACTTAGTTGCAGCCATTTTGGTCTAGGAAGATTTGGAAAGTATACTCATTCATCTGGATAGGATTTAGAAGACATTACTAAGATGTATCATTAATGTCTCCAAAAAGGTCAACATAAACAGGCAGAAAAAAAGTAGATCTCAAATTCCTTTTCAGTTAGCTATGGTAATTGGTGAATATTAAGTGCTGTATAAAGCTTTGCTGATAAATGAATGAATGAATGAATGAATGAATGAATGAATGAAGTGATGGATATGTGAATAAATGAATTAATTAATATAAGGAAAAACAGGCAGACAGAGAGAACCCATGCTGAAATGCATCCACATGTACCAAAATATGAAATAATTTGAATAAGCCTAGAAGTTGAGCGCTTTATCGCTGCTCTTGTTAATTCGGCACAAGTTTGTCATAGATCAGAGTCAGAATGAAGATTTGATAGCACCAGGATGAGAATACTTTAAGAATCAGAATTTTATATCTGAGTTTAGGTTCTTATTCCTTTTGATTATAAATGTAGAAAAAAGGATTTGACTTTGAAAGTACTTGCTAAGGAATGATCATACAAGCAAAAACACAAATTCTAGGAACTGAGCCAAGCTCTGATTTCTTCTGTCCCTGGAGTGTTTTATTTAAAGAAACCATTGATTTCTGCCACTATGCTGAAGAAACTCATGTGCGAAGGTGGCCAAAAAATCTGCCTCTAATTCAGTTTTCCAGGATCCTTTCCAAGGGGAGATCAACTTCTTTTGGATTAGCACATGAGCAGCTTTGCTGAAAGTAGCCTTTTATGCTTTAAGCTAAATTTTTTACTAATACATTGAAAAGGAAAGAAAAACTCTCTGTGATTGTTTCTGTGAATCCTAGAAACTTTAGCTTGCTTTATCTTAATATTTAGGAAAAAGAAACTACTACTATAATCAAATGAAGTTTTTCCAAAGGCACTGTCAACAGCTCATTATTTGCCTGAGGCTTACTTGAGGGTATTTCCTTGTGAGATACTAAAGTGTGATTAAAAAGATCTAGCTTTCTGCCTTGTGATTTGAAGAAACCTGCAATACTTTAGCAATTTTTATTAATGGATAAACATGCTTTCAAAATGGGCCAATAAAAAAAAAGTCTTACACTTTGCAGTTTAAAATAATGCAGCATATGAACTTCTAGTAAACTGGAGCATTTTCCTTTAATGCATGTGGACAGACATTGTATTCTCAGAATTGGCCTCAGACTCATACATAAAACAATGTGACACATGCAGAACATGCCTGATGTCCTTGCCAAGAATGATCCTGTATTAGGCAAGAGAGAAAGTAAACTGTGATGATGTTCAGTCTTAATAAACATGGCCAGTGATGCCCTAACTTTGAGGAGTTACATAGATGTATTTTGACTACGAAGCCTATTATTTTTAGGTACATCATGAAAAGCAGAATTGGAAGTACAGGGAAGCAGTGTGACCTCATAGAAATTGTGCTTTCTGTATTAGGAGATACATAGTCTGTGTTCTTGTTTGAAATAAACTTAACTATAATTTTATTGGCAAACACATTATGGGTCCTAAGTGGCTCCAGCCACCACCAAGGATATCAGATAGTATAGATGCCACACTTACATAGAATAGTTATTGACCATCAATAACCAGAATCCTTTCTTCTTCACCAATATGGTTCTTCTCGTCATGTGTATCTAGTTGAGTTGGAGAGCCAGAGTTCTATTTTCTGAATAGTCTAGTTTCTGAATAGTCTAGTTTCTAGAATAGTCTAGAATTCTAGACTATTCTAATTTTTGTGTCTATCCTACTATTCCATTTATTGTATTTTTGCATTTGATTTTTTTTACATCAAAGTAATCAGAAACTTCATTAGAAAATTAAATAGGAAGAAAAAGATATTCCTCCCCTCTTCAAGTGCAACTTTATTTCAGAGGGCATTACTCTAAAATCTCTAGAAGTTTCTTCCATATTTCTACCTTCATACTTCTAAAGAATAAATGCTTATTACTATTTTTATGTATTCATTTCCAGAATTATCATTGACATCCAGTTATGCATGAGGATGTACCTGTGCATGAGCCCTGCCTATCCAGCCTGCTCCTCCCAAAGTATGTGTTTTTTGAAAAGCAAATAAAAATACTACAATGAATGGCACATGCTGATTTTTTTCAAATACTGCACTTCAGTTATCTTTTCTCTCTTTTACACCCATCCCATATTTCCCTCAGTAAATAATTTCCCTGTTTTTAATTTGCAGTTTTCAATACATGTGTCATTTTTTTTTAAATGCTTCATCAGAGCTACCATATGATTTAGTGATGAGACTTCACTTTGCCATTCTCCTTTGTTTGGTCAAATGATTTGTGGATCTCCCATTTCCTCTTTCTTGTTTTATCCTATTTTGCTGAAGCATCTTATGTTAGCTTTTTGAAATCAAAGGATGCAGGGAAAGTGACAGTCTTGCCACATCTGTATATATTTTTCTTCCACCCTCAGACTTAAATTTATGCTTAGAATTTTATATACAAAATACAAATGATTTTCCCTCAGAATTTTGAAGGCATTAATTCAATGATTTCTAGTATTCTTTGCTGCTGTTGAAAATCAAATACCCTTCAGATATTTATTTCTTTATATGCGATATCTTTTAATTTCTCTAATAGGGTGTTGTAGTTTTAGTCTTATGAAATTTCAAAAAGTTGTACTTAGTGTTTTTCTTTTGTCCTTCACTGTGTTGGACACTGCATGGATCCTTCACTCTGTAGCAGGGTACTGGTTCTATTAATCTCATATTTCTTCTCTTTTTTCCATTTCTATCTTTTATCATGGTTTATGAGGTAATTTTTATGCTTTGTATTTCTGTACTTATTTGAAATCTTAGATATGGGTTTTTATTTTCTATTTTCAATGCCTCTTATTTTTCATTTCAGAGCTCTGATTATTTTTCCTTTTTCATGACATACCTTCATTTGGGGGAAGCTTTTAGGATCATTTCTTTACCACTAGTCTTCTGAAACTTCACAAAATGGTGTTTTTCTTTTATCGTTCCCTCTGCTGTACACTCTATGGACCCTTTGTGTCATGACACTTCAGTACTGGTCTCTTAGTCTCTTACGTTCTTTTACCGATTTCCATCTCTTTATCTTTTGTCCTAACATTTGGGATATTTTCTTTACTTTGTATTTTAACACTTCAAGATCTCTTATTTTTCATCTAAATGCTCTGATTTTTTTCCCTGATACTGTTGTTTTATGAAAAGAACAACTTTCTGTTTTCTCCCTGAGGATATTACTTAATTACAGGTTTTTGAAAGTTTCTCCTGTTCTCTGATGTATCAGTCAGGATCCCAGCAGGAGACAGTTGTGTTTAAACTCAAAGAGTTTAACTGAAGAGAGTTTAATGGAAAGACTATTTATAGGTGTTTGGGCAGGGATAAGGGAGCCAGAAAGATTCTGATGATGGCTGAGGAGCTATTGCTACACATAGGCCTAAGAAGGAGGGAGACATATTACCAGATCTTGGGAGAGCTTAGAGCTGTGGGACCACCAAGGCCATGGTGCCATACAAAGGATAAATATCTCATCTTTCTGATGAGGGAGAGTGGGAAAGCTTGGCTGCACAGGGTGGAGAAGGGGAACTGAGTGTTCTCTTGCCTTCAATTAAACTTCAAGCAGTACCCATGGTTTTAGTCCTGTCATTATTTACAGCCTGTATCCTATCCCTTTTAGGAGTTCTGTGAAATAAACTAGCTCACTTATGTTAGTATCCTTCTCCACAGGAACTTTAGGTTGAAGTATCATAAACTCCGCTAAATAAGCTACCAATCTTCCATCTGCTTTGTGTCTCCAAGAAGTTTTTGAACTTTCCCATCTACTGATCTATCCTCTCCATTTTCTATATCTTTGTGAGTTTATACTTTGTTTTAGTCTTAGTAAAGAAAAAATGGAATCTTGGTGAGGAGAGACAATAGAAGGTGATCATAATGGTCTTTCATTTTTAACCAGAACTAGTAATAAATATTTACTTTTGCAATACTATCCAGATGTGATGTAGGGACTATGGTGATTTCTACCAGGAGAATACAGCACATGCTTAACCGCTGAAATGTTTGATATTCTTCAAGCAAGAAAGAAAAAAACAAAATGAGGTTCTTACTAGACATCAACTTCTACCATTTTTGAACATCAGTGTCACCATCCTCAACCCTGTCAGCTTCTCTAATGCCTTCTCTTCTTTCCATTTATTCACCCTACCACACCTCTCCCACAAACCCCAGCATTCATTCAACACAATTAGATAGGCACAGTATTAGATAAATGAATGTTGACAAATGCCTAAATTTGAGTCCTCATTCTTTATAAAGTCTTTAAGGAAGATTGCTTTATTTTTTTAAATGTAAAAAATATAAATTTTATTTCTTTTTTTTTTAGTTTCAAGTGTAGAATTTAGTGACTCATCACTTACATACATTTGGTGCTCATCACAAGTGCCCTTCTTACCCTATTAACTGTAATATGCTATTTAAGCATTTTCTTTAAAAATCAGTTTTTAGCACCTGGGTGGCTCGGTCGGTTGAGCGTCTGCCTTCAGCTCAGGTCCTGACCCTGGAGTCCTGGGATCGAGCCCTGCCTTGAACCGGCTTCTTTTCCTTCTGACGTTCCCCCTGCTTGTGCTCCCTCACTTTCTCTCTCTCTCTCTCTGTCAAATAAATGAATAAAATCTTTTTTAAAAATTCTTTTTTATTCTAGATCTGTTTTATTGTCAAATAATGGTATCTTTTATGTGCTTTTAGGAAAATTTACTGAAATAATCTTGTTTGCAAAATATAAAAAGTATAAAATATTCTGTGAATATTAAAAAATCAGATATTCTCCATATATAGAAAAAATTTGGGCATATATCTTTTAATTGTACTTTATTAATCATATTTTTCAAATCTATTTATTTTTTCAATTTGTCATTTAGTAATGTGCTAAATTCCCTACTTTAATTCCTAACAAATTTTATTTTACGTTCATTATTTTATATATATGTATTGCTTTGTGACTTTTATAAGTCATTGCATTTTGTGTTCTGAATTTTTATTGCTATTGCAGGCTAGCTAGTCCCTGACCTGATTTTTTGGTTTACATTTGTCTGATCTAACTTTGCCTGTTCACTTCTGAGTCATTGGGTCTCACATATGTCACATTTAAACTCTTAGAGAAACTTTAACCTTATTTCAATAATTTGTGTTCTTATTGCTGAAATTTTATTCTTTATGGATTTATAACATTTGCCTTCTCTACTATGCTATTTAATAATCACTTTTTCACTGACTTTGAAGATAAACCACCTCTTTTTAATTTTGTGAACAGTTACATTAATGTTTTTATAAAAATTTAAATCTGTCATTATAGCTGTTATACTTAAGACCAACTATGGCTTTTAATCTTCTCATTGGACAAGATTCAGTGTTTAGCATTAGATGCCCTCCACTTGCTTTTCCATTCTTTTCAAATATTAGATTGAAAACCGTTTATTGACTTTTTTTAAAAAAGATTTTATTTATTTGATGGAGAGAGAGCACAAGCAGGCAGAAGAGCAGCAGAGGGAGAGGGAGAAGCAGGCTCCCCGCCGAGCAGGGAGCCCAATGTGGGGCTTGATCCCAGGACCCTGGGATCATGTCCTGAGCTGAAGGTAGACGCCTAACCGATTGAGCCACACAGGCGTCCCTGAAAACCGTTTATTGACTTTACAACATAGATTTTCTCCTTAAAATAAAACAGTTTTTATTCAATTTTTAGCTACATTTAATATAATTATTTAGACATTTTTGTGTATTTTTCTAACTTCAAATTTCATTAGCAGTCTTTTCCAACCATAATTTTCTTATTTTTAATTTCTGTCTGCTAAATCATATTTTACCCTTTGTGAACACATTGTCAAAGGATAGCTTTGTAGACATATTTCTTCTTTCATCATAATTTTCATTTTATTAGCTGTGTTTTGTCATCTTTAATTTGCCTTATATCAAACTACTTCCTTTCATTGACTGCTTGGTCACATTTATAGATGTGTTTATAAAGTCTGTAAAAAAAAGAAGAATATTTATTTTCACAATTATTTTCTTCTATTTAAAAAAATTTGTTTTGTATCTTCAAATACTAGGTGTTCCTAATTTATATCCTCAATTTAAATTAGGAGCTATAACCTTTCTCTATAGGTACCACAAATATTTTTGGTTTTCTTGTCCTCTCCTTGGCAGATGGAGATTTATGTTTGACCAATTTTGGTTTGTTATCAGAGAGAAGTTGCAATCCATTTTGGCAGAGGGGAGACAGTGGGTATGGAGGAAGCACAGGACTTGCTCTTGCTGTAACTTAGAGTTTCTTTGTTGGAGGTGATTGGGTAGAGAACACTCCAAACCCAGAACAAAGGAGAAAAGTTAAAAAGAAGCAGAAATAGCAGCTTTGTACAACTTGATGAGAGCTGCTGTCATTGGTACTCACCGCTGAATATTTATTTTCTGTGCTAGAGATCTGAATTAACTCAACAAAAAAAAAAGGGTTTTCACTGGAACAAAGTATATGGTTGGTATGCCTACTAGCATCAAGAACATCCCTCAGCATCATGAACAGCCAGGTTCTCAGTTTGACTGCCATGTGTTTCAAGAGACAAAGCTAACGTAAGCTCTAATGAGATTAATGCAGACTTACTCAACTGCTGCAGCATATGTCTTAGATGGCATCCTTCCTCCTTGAAACATTTTCTTCACTCTCTGGACACATTTTTCTCTTGTTTTGGTTTCTACTTCACTAGTAGCTCATTATCTCTCTCCTTTTCTAGACCTTCCTAATTTTTCTGACTTCTAAGTATTAGTGAGCTTTTATATCAAAGCTGTCCAATTGAAATTCTCTTTCACCTGTAAGGATCAACATTTCAACCTGTGAGTATTCTCTCATGGTTCATCTCCCCTTCTGATCCACCCCCCCCTTCATTTTTCCCTTCCTTCTCCTAATGTCCTCCATGCTATGCTATATTTATGTTCCAAATAAGTGAAACCATATGATAATTGACTTTCTCTGGTTGACTTATTTCACTTAGCATGATCTCCCCCAGTTCCATCCATGTTGATGCAAAAGTTAGGTATTCATCATTTCTGATGGTTGAGTAACATTCCATTATATATATGGACCACATCTTTATCCATTCATCTGTTGAAGGGCATCTCGGCTCTATTGTGGACATTGCTGCTATGAACATTGGGGTGCATGTGGCCCTTCTTTTCACTACATCTGTGTCTTTGGGGTAAATGTTGGGGAGGTTATGGAGAAAGGGGAGCCCTCTTACACTTTTGGTGGGAATGCAAGTTGATACAGCCACTCTGGAGAACTGTGGAGGTTCTTCAAAAAGTTAAAAATAGAGCTACCCTATGACCCAGCAATTTTTCTCTTTTTTAAGATCAAAGATATTAAAGCATGCTTGTATGCAGCTGAGAGTAATATACTATGGAGAAAAACAACTGATGAAGTGGGGAAAAGAGGAAACAATAGCAGGCATAATGTTGAAAAAGTAAAATGCAGTTCTGCATTTTGGGATGCTATTGGGGACCGAGTGGCTCTCACTCTACTGCTGATAATATTCCCATGTATTTGTGAGGATAATTTTGTGCTCTGATTCTGGATGGTTAAATTTAAGTCTTTCCACTTTATTAACATTTCTACCCATTTAATTCTGATTGGGTGGACATTGACCACCAATCCTATTGTCAAGCTCCTTTTTTTTCTATTTTTTTTAAAGATTTTATTTTTTATTTCACAGAGAAAGAGAAAGAGCACAAGCAGGGGAGAGGCAGAGGGAGAAGCAAACTCCTCACTGAGTAGGGAGCCCGATGTGGGGCTCAATCCCAGGACCCTGGGATCATGACCCGAGCTGAAGGCAGATGTATAACTGACTGAGCCACCCAGGTGCCCCATTTTTTTTCTATTTGTACATCCAGTAATTTTTTTTTAAGATTTTTATTTACTTATTTGTCAGAGAGAGAGAGAGAGCACAAGCAGGGGGAGCAGCAGAGGGTGAGAGAGAAGCAGGCTCCTCACTGACCAAGGAGCCTGATGTAGGACTCGATCCCAGGACCCTGGGATCATGACCTGAGCTGAAGGCAGATGCCTAACCTACTGAGCCACCCAAGTGCCCCCCCACTATTTTTCTTAAAACTGATTAGTCTCTATGCTGGCATATAATCAAGATTAAAAAAAATTACTACCCAATTGAAAATTTTGAGTTTCTAAAAATCTAGTGTTTTTTCACTTAACATGAAAGTTATAGATTTTATCTGAGGAAATAAATGTCCCTGAACAGTGACAGAAAGCTTATTACCATAGTAGCAGTGAGTACACAGACAAGGAAGAAAAAACAATATATCCACATCAGAATTAGTGAGTGGGTAACATTTCAGTTTATCGCATGTGCTGGTGAAATTCAACATGTTTTATTTGTCACATCATTCTGAAAGACAAAGAATTTTCCATGTTTTGTAAAAATAATATGAACATTCCCTCCCCCCACAAACACAAAAGGCTTTGACTTTTTAAGTTTAAATATTATATGACTATAAAAGACAGAACAGGGCTTAAAACCACCTAATATACAAATTTGTTTTCATTTAAATCCGACTAAAATTGTCTTACAATGGCAGTGATTATTAGCCTTCTCTTCCCCTCAGAGACCACTGCACTTCTTGCTTCAGTTGAAATAAAAGGCTCTTTGGACATAGATATTCCAATAGTGACAAGTTAGCAATGAGACTTATTTCCAATTAATAAAACATTGAAACTAGATATAGTACAAATCATATTCAATCTTTGATACATTTTTGAAAATTTACTTATTCCATGGTAAGAAAATAGTGAATCAGATCATATATATATATATATGTGTGTATATATATAATATATACACATATATATATACACACGTACATATATACATACATACATACATACATACACACACACACTTGAGTTTCTATCAGCCATAAGAGAATGCTCTCAAATAAAGAATATAACTTTTTAGAGTCAAAGAGAAAATGTTAGCCAGGGCCCCAGAATGTTATGTCAGTTCACAGATTCATGGTTTCTGCCACATTAAATTATAACCTGAATCTTCATTTATCGGGGTTAACATATTCTTTAAGAGTTTATGAGTGCCCTAGTTTGGGAAATTGTGATTGTTCGAGAGTGATTCATCTGTGGCTCCCTCTTACTAATAGAATCACTCTAAACAAACAGTGCTGGATTTTCTAAATACCAAGCCATCTAAAATGAAATCTTAGCCCCAAACAAATGGACTTGCTTTTCCCCCTTTGTTTCCAAATAAATGCTCACTAAGAGCAGTTGCATGGTACATGTCTTTTTTAAAAATTCAGGTGCATCAAAATGTGCATAAATACACTTAAAACCCTACAGACCCAGCAACATATAACTATGATAACTATGGACACCTATCAGCTACCCTCAACAAGGACTGAGTATCTCCTACCTTTATGAAGACCTCATTTTATTTTCTCTTCCTATAATGAGGCAGCACAGTACAAATAAGACAAGAGTATTTTTTCAGATCTCCATTTTCAAAATATGGTATTAGTGAAGTTTGTTCAACCAAAGTCCAGTAGCTAGTGGTACAGTCTATTTGTGACCACCTCCTTCCAAGATCCTATTGTTTGCCCAAACTCTCGCCATCTCCCTCCTGGTAGAGTTGGTTCTGTGTTTTGCTAGATTAAACTTCCAGGTCATTTCTGAAAGGAGAAAGGAAAATTCTCTGTACCTCACAGATAGCACAGAAGTTCTTGTGTTATAAATTCTATTTACTGTCCCAGAGAAATGAATATATGCTGCATGGGGCTTTCTGCAAGGGACTAACTCAGCATTAGAACACCCTGGGGCGCCTGGGTGGCTCAGGCGGTTAAGCATCTGACTTTGGCTCAGGTCATGATCTCAGGGTCCTGTGATCGAACCCCACATCAGGTTCCATGCTCAGCTCTCTCTTTGTCCCTCCCCCTGTTCATGCTGTCTCTCTCAAATAAATAAAACCTCTAAAACAAAATTATAGAAGAGCACCCTATCTTGGAATTTACATTATTCCTGCTCCCAAGCTTGGGCTCATGTCTTGGAATCATTACACCCTCAGATATATTAAGGATCACCCCTCCTTTAAGCTTTCAGCTTAGTACAAAAGTTATAGAAACGTATTTACTGGGGTGCCTTGGGTGGCTCAGTCAGTTAAGCGTCTATCTCTTGATTTTGCTTCAGGTAATGATCTTGGGGTTGTGAGATCGAGCCCCATGTCAGGCTCCTCACTGAGCGTGGAGCCTGCTTAAGATTCTCTCTCTCCCTTTCCCTCTGCCCCTCCCTGCTCCTCTTTCTCTCTCCCTGTCTCTAAAAAACAAAGGAAGGAAGGAAGGAGAGAGAGAGAGAGAAAGAAAAGAAAAGAAAGAAAAAAGAAATGTATTTACTGTTATACCCAGGTTACTTGGTTTATAGAAAAGGGAGACTAACCTACATATTGGTGATTTTCTTCAGTTCCTTTCTCTTACAAAGTAATTACAATCACACTTATGTTTTATATCTTTAGATCCTACAGGTCTTGAACTATAAAGCATTATGTTTCAAACACAATAATGAGAAAATATTTTTATTAACTATTTATTCTCCATTTGCTCTTCCATAAAACTTTTCTTAATCCAAAGGATTAGAACAGAAATCATATTCCAAAGATAATTTCTGTTAAAACTCTGTTATATATTACTTTTTAAAAAGTTTGTGATGAGTGTGTACTTATGTATTTATATGCTTATACCATATAGTGACATTTAAAGTTATTTTTATCTAATTTTTAAAAACAACATATAAAAAAATTGGAAAACAACTTACAGTTCTGTAGCACTGAATCTGACTTAACATCTCAGGTGAGGAATTAGTATTCATATTTCTCTTTCAGCACCAGGTATGTCAGGATGTTCCAGCATCTCTATTTTGCAATTTTGAATATTATCTTCTATGATAACTGATGACGCCTTTCTCTAAGAGTCAATTCCAATTTAAAGAACACTTTTAAGAATGAACCAGAGTTTGTGAGTTTGGCTATATGCTGCCAATATAACTGAAAGCTAGAATTTTATGGTTGAAATCATCAATTTTCATTTCAATTTTATTGTCCATCTTTAAGTTATCTGAAAGAATGGTCATAAGTATGATTTCTGAGTCTGAAGTTGCTGCAATTTGAGACCCTATAAATATAGATGTCATTGTGATGATGGATTTAATGCTATACTGGGTTTGCCTAAACAAGTCTTCCCAGAGCAGCTTTTGTCTGACTCCAAGTGATGGATGCTGAAACCCAATTGCTCATGAAACTTTATTGTTTTGTGTGTGTGCATGTGTGTGTGTGTGTGTGTGCGCGTGCGCGTGCACGCGCACCCACGCATGTATGTGTATTTTGATAGAAGTGAACATTCATCAGCCATTTTCAAATATATTATCCTTTGATTTCCATGAATCTCCTCTAACTCTTCATAACTAGGTTCTTGGGCACATGTGTACATTGCAGAGGTTCACTGTAACGTTACAACTTAACAACTGTATGATGACTTGCCTCTATATTTTTCCCCTTGGTATATCAGAGGAAGTCAAAGAGGACCAGCATGATTTTAGAATCAAAGATCAAAAAATCTCAGGTTTGAAGCCATTAGCAGTGGTTTTGGACAAGTTGTTTGGTCCAGTCAAGCCTCTGAATCCTGATGATCTCAGATATAAAATGCAGGTAATGATAATATTTACAGTAAACAAGACAATGCAATACAGAATAGTCAATATATCTAATATGGGTAAGTAAGGAAAGGATGACTAAGTTTCACCTAGAATATAGGGTGGTAATAAATGTCTGGATGAGCTAGAACTCTGCATTTCAACAAACTTCCATTGAATAGTGTATTTTCCATAGTTCCTTGAACATTGGTTTTCTCAGCTTAGTGTCATTTAAATAGTTTTTTGCTTTGTTCAATAGTGTTCTGTTAATAATAATGTCTTTCCTATGGGACGCCTGGGTGGCTCAGTTGGTTAAGCGGCTGCCTTCAGCCCAGGTTATGATCCCAGGGTCCTGGGATCGAGTCCCACATCGGGCTCCTTGCTCAGCAGGGAGCCCGCTTCTCCCTCTCTCTCCCTCTGCTTGTGCTCTGTCAAATAAATAAAATCTTTAAAAAAAAAAATGTCTTTCCTATTACATTACTTAGCCCATTGTTTTATCAATATTATCCTTAGTTCATGCAAATCTGTTATTTGGTAAATGTATTTCTTTTATTCACAACTATGTATCATTTAAATCTAACTTTAGTCTAGAAAAACAAAAATTATTTTGTATAATATATAAATATGATTATGGGCTTATCCATTTTCTGATCCAGAATTAAACAATAAATTCAGAGCAACTAGAATACTAATACTTTGAAGACAGGAGAATACAACTGCATACAGAGCATAAAATGGGGGGGGTAGTAAGGCAAGAGAGTTACAGGTTAAAAATACTTCCAGAGAAAAGAGTGAGTTTAAGATTATCTAACCTGGAGTGAAAGAGAGAAACAAACTTCCAATTTAACAACAATCTGAACAAACAAAATGTTATGGATTAGCTGTGTCCCCCCAAAAATCCCTATATTGAAGTCCTAACCCTGAGTACATTAGAATGTGATTTTATCTGGAAATACAGTCTTTATAGAAGTAATTACAGTTCAGTGCAGTTATATGGGCCCTAATCAAATATGACTGATGTCCTTACTAGAAGAGGAAGAGACACCAGAAATGTGTGCGCACAGAGAAAAGGCCATGTGAGGTGAGAATACAGGGAAAAAGCATCCAAGGCAGACCAAAGAGTGGGCTCTCAGGGTAAAACAAACATGCTAACACCTTGATCTTGGGTTCTCAGCCCTTAACATCTCTGAGAAAATAATTTTTGTTTGTTTGTTTAAGCCCCTCAGTCAGTGGTATTTTGTTAGGGCAGACCTAGGAGACTAAAACACCAAACAAAACCAATCAACCAAACAAAAAAACTAGCATTTATAGAGTGTCTGACTTTTTTTCTAATTGCTCAAGTTTTCTATTTGACAATTGAGAGATGTTGGATTGATACACATTTTTACCATCAAACTTACTTATACATTGCATTTATGGATATGGAAATGGAGTATCAAAAAAGTTAAGTCGTCTTGCCCATTTCTCTAATCCTGTTTTCCTGCCAACATTACCACACACATGATTAGGTGCTCTAACACCCCCAGGTTTTCTTTCAATTTACCCAAGTCCCTCCTTCTGCCCCTTCGGGGCTTTTGCATATGATGTTCCCTCTGCCTAGCACATTCTTACTTAATTCTGCTGATCTACTGATAGCTACTTATTTTTCATATTCCATCTCAAATCTTACTTCCTTGAGAATGTGTTCCCTGACATCTCAGTTTAAATCAGCCCCCAACTCCTTTAAGCATTTTGATGCTTACTATATATCATCCTCTCTCTTGAGATTTGAATTACAAAAGATGGCACTAATGCTGTTGTGTCAATCTTGTATCCTAGCGTAGACTGTCTTGCCTGACACGTAATAATATTGAAAAATACCTGCATGACAAATTAAGAGTAAATGTCTCCTAGATAATAAGTGACAAAGCTGACAGTCAAAAAGAATTCTTTCTGACTCCAAAGTCCATGCTTTTCCTCTTTCTTCTTAAAAATATGTGTATACATATTTTGTATACATATATATTACATTTATATTTTTATTTGTATATTAAGCAATTTAGAAAAGGACCAGAGAACAGAAGTAACATAGCATTTCTAAAATGAAATTCAAATGAACAAACAACATATGTGGTATCACATAGCTACAGTGCCTCATTTTCTCTCCCCCTTCCCAAATAAAAGATGTGCAATACAGCAGAATAATCTAGAATCCCCAGTGACATTTCCTAAGGCTTTATGAGTAATTGTGGAATGGCAACTATATTAAACTGAAAAGGCCCACCAATATGTTGAGCTTTGTGGAACTTAACTTCTGTAACTAATCTGACAAGGGACTTACTCTCTAAATTCTCATAATGAAATTGTTAGCACTCTTTGAAAGTGTGATTGCTGACCAACCCCATCAGAGAATGTTAGGTATACACTTGCATTGTAAGGCATACAATGAAACTTCTAGGGCAGATTTTTAGATTTAGGAATGAAAGGAGGTTCTCTGAGGATGATTTCATCACCACGTCACCTTATACATTTCCATTTGCTTTTTGATCCTCCCCTTTTTTCTCTGAATAAACAGACTTCCCCTATCACTTCCACTTCTGATATCTTCTTGAACGATTTTGAAGGCAGTCACAATACAACCAAAGGTTCTCTGAGGGATTGCCCATGGTAGAAATTAAGGTACTACTATGTAAACTCTCTTTAAAACTAACAAGTTGTATTTCACAATTATTCTGCTGGTTTACTTTATCCTTTTAATACTTTAGAAAAATAAAATTTTAAAGAAATATTTTATGAGTATTCAGAAATTATGAATATCACATTTAAAAATTTTGTATATAATTTTGCCTAATATAAGGTCTAAATGTGCACTAAATTGATCTAATTTATGAGGTTTTATTAGTGTTCTTTTTCTAAAGTAGATATTTCATCTCAAGGAATTATGACTTAAATGAATAATTGCTCATAATGATAAAGATAATAATTAGATATATTGTTCCTGATTAATCAGTGATCGTAGTAGCTAATAATCTAATGTCAATTATGTTAGTATTGAGTAGTGTTTTACAGATCCTGAAATATAGTTTAGTTAGATCCATTATAATTAATATAGGATATTAACCTATCACTAATCACTGATATTTAATCTCAATCACAAACACAAAAATATATTTAAAAATCCGTTTATCCAGGGGTACCTGGGTGGCTCAGTTGGTTAAGCATCTTCCTTTGGCTCAGGTCATGATCCCATGGTCCTGGGATCGAGCCCTGCATCAGGCTCCCTGCTCAGGGGAGAGTCTGCTTTTCCCTCTCCCTCTGCCCCTGCTTTGGTTCTCTCTCACACTCACTCTCTCTCTCTCAAATAAATGAAATATTTAAATATATATATATTAAAAAATCCATTTATTCAGTGCAAAGATCTGAAATTTTAGCAGGGAACAGTCTTTCAGAAGAATCATGGCTCAGGTCATGATCTCAGGGTCATGAGATCGAGCCCTGCTTGGGGCTCCATGTGCTCAGGGTGGAGTCTGCTTGAGATTCTCTCTCTCTCTCCCCCTCCGCCCCTCCCCCAGCTCGCACTCTTATCTCTCTCTAAAATAAATAATAAAATCTTTTAAAAAAATTTTTGTCAAGATTCCAGAAGTACGAACCCTGAAAGAAAAATCAACTAGCATAATACCTAGCTTAGAACTAACCAGAAAACAACTCAATTGCATGATATTGTCAATACTAAATTCAGAGCTTTTAACTACTCTTTGCTCAGCTGCCCGTAATTGTTAGAAAATCTCACTATGGCTCAGTGAATGCCAACAGTTACTTTGCCAGTAGAAAGCCCCATGGGCAGAGGGATAATCCTGTCCTAACATGGAGACAAGGGCCAGTATGTGGTCAGGCGGAAGTGGCATCTAAGCACCTGGCAGCTTGTGGGCTTTGTGACCATGACAAGGCTCCTGCCTTAGAATCACACTTGTTAAGGGAACAGTTGATGTATTTCTAGGAACACAATTGATGCTATAAACTAAAATGTAAAATTGATTTTTCTAAGGTCAATAGGCCAATGCCTTAATTTTATTAAAAAATCAAAGATGGACAAATCATAACTCTGCCGATTGAGGGGTTATTTTTTCACTGGAGAGACAAAGCAGTCACATAACAAGAGAAAACACTACATAATTGAATGCAAAAATGAATGGCACACTGTTGATGGTATTAGATGGTGAACAGATCATTAAGACTGCAAATATTAGTAACATTTTAGGTAATAAGTGAAGCTTAAGTAAGCTCTTAATTATGAGCAGCATTTAAATGGATAGACGAGAAACCTTGGCAGGTGGAACAATGAGGAGACTTATCTAAATAGAGCAGAAAATTCCTGTTGTGGAGCTGTCAGTGATACAGATAATTAAATAAAAGCCTGAATTGGAGGGGTGGGTGCTTGAATTCCAAATGAAGACTTTTAGACTTAATTTTTTTTGGCAATGATTTACCATCCAAAATTTTAAATTGAGTTTAACTTAATTTTTTTCAAAGATGTGATGAGGAGTGGAAGCTGGGAGCAATTCCATGTCCCCTGTGGAAACTACCTGAATAAATATTATAGGAATCAAATCCACCTTCATAACAGAAATATCCCCTATTTATTTAATTTCCTTTTAAAAAACCAATTTTTAGAAGAAATTAATAAATTTCTTATAAGCTAAGTGCATATAAAATATCTCTAGACATCAGGGGTAATTTAATCTGATAAGTAATTGTGTATTAACATTAAATATATACATTGATGTCTATCTTTTATTTCTTTTTTTTTTAGATTTTATTTATTTATTTGAGAGAGAGAGAGAGAAACAGCATGAGAGGGGAGAGGGTCAGAGGGAGAAGTAGGCTCCCCGCTGAGCCGGGAGCCCGATGTGGGACTCGATCCCAGGACTCCGGGATCATGACCTGAGCCGAACGCAGTCACTTAACCAACTGAGCCACCCAGGCGCCCTCTATCTTTTATTTCTATTTGTGTGAATAGACAGCTTAGGGGTTTAAATCGTTCCTGAAACTACAGTTATTTTGATTTTATAGTAATTTCTTTATATGTTTATAGCTGATTAAATTAATGATGTTTTCAATGTGAATATGATAAGCAGTTAATAAGGAGAATACACACATGTTCACGTTCTATGGTAAGGTTTGTCACTGCTGATTAAAAATGCTTTCTTAAATATAAGATAGAAATCAGTAATTTCTAAACCATGACTTTTATAATGCTTGAGAATAATCAGAGAGTTAATGTCCAACATAATGAAATTTTACTATTTGCTGCCTTTTTGATTGTTTATTTGTGAGATTGGCCCTCTAGTCTTTGCTAAGACATGTGGAAACTTAGAAATTGTTGCTGTATGGTGATAGGCATGCAAATAATAAGACAGTAGGTCACCCACATCTCTATTATGTTCAGCATAGTTATTTGACCTTTCTTGGCATCTACCCTGAATACCTAAACATAATGAATAGACTTTACGGCACACTAAACTTTTGTTTCAGGTTCTAATTAGTGGCGAGTTGTTAATGATTACTATTATGTGAATATAAATGACAGATATGAGCAATCGCTGCAAGTTTGGGAGAACAATTAAAGGTAGTCAAACACCAGAAGTCTTGAAAAGAGTTCTATATATATTTATAATTATGTAAAAAAATTATGCTACTCATTTGACCTTTAAAGCACCCTGTGTGCTGATTTTAGAGAAAGCATTAAAAAGCCTTGATGGAAAAATTTTACACTGCATGGTATGCTAGGCAAACTGTATCATCAGCAAATGCTAAACAATAATGTTGTAAGACTGTTTTCTTATGTTCAGTCAATTCCTGTTAGATTCAGTCGGACACAATCAGAATAGCATTGCCTCCACTCTAATGAGCCTAAGGGAAAGATATGACTGCTGTTAAAAAGTGTGTCTCTTGAATAAAATAACAATCCTGCTAGATGAAATATTAGAATTGCATTTTCAGCAAAGAAAACATGATGGTCTACATTGTTATAATGGAGGTGTACTTACTTTCATCTTCTTCAGCTTAGCTGCCAGCTCTCTGGAATATGTGTATGAGAAAAGGTAATATGCCATCCTTGTATTCATTTACAGTGAGTAATTTATTTCAGAAATGATAATAGCTTTGAAAACAAAAATAACCCAATGCAGAATTTTAAGTATGAAAGAAAAATTCCCATACTTATCCAAAGGTGAAAGCCTACAGAATTAGTACATAGATAATAGTGTTCTTGATGGTGAGCAGTTTACCCTCTGTGACAATGAATAGAAATTATACAACAATAATAAAAACCATAATAAATTTTAGAGAAGAGCCTCAAATGTGATATGATTATAAATAATTAATTTCCAACCATGATATATGAATCTCTCCCTAATACTTTGAGTTCTTCTGTTTATTTATTCAGATCACAGGTCATGGCAAGTCTATAACTTAGAGTTGATCATCAAAAGCCAATCACAAGCTGGTGCAACCACTCTGGAAAACAGTATGGAGGTTCCTCAAACAGTTGAAAATAGAGCTACCATACAATCCAGCAATTGCACTACTGGGTATTTACCACAAAGATACAAATGTAGGGATCCAAAGGGGTATGTGCACCCCGATGTTATAGCAGCAATGTCCACAATAGCCAAACTGTGGAAAGAGCCAAGATGTCCATCTACAGATGAATGGATAAAGATGTGTATATATATACAATGGATAAAGAAGATGTGGTATATATATACAATGGAATATTATGCAGCTATCAAAAGGAATGAGATCTTGCTATTTGTAACGATGTGGATGGAACTGGAGGGTGTTATGCTGAGTGAAATAAGTCAATCAGAGAAAGACATGTATCATATGACCTCACTGATATGAGGAATTCTTAATCTCAGGAAACAAACTGAGGGTTGCTGGAGTCAGGGGGTGGTGGGAGGGATGTGGTGGCTGGGTGATAGACATTGGGAAGGGTATGTGCTATGGTGAGCGCTGTGAATTGTGCAAGACTGTTGAATCACAGATCTGTACCTCTGAAACAAATAACGCAATATATGTTAAGAAATAGAAGAAGAAGATAGCAGGAGGGAAAGAATGAAGGGGGGAAATCAGAGGGGGAGACGACCCATGAGAGATGATGGACTCTGAAAAACAAACTGAGGGTTCTAGAGGGAAGGAGGGTAGGGGGATGGGTTAGCCTGCTGATGGGTATTAAAGAGGGCACATTCTGCATGGAGCACTGGGTATTATGCACAAACAATGAACCATGGAACACTACATCAAACACTAATGATGTAATGTATGGTGATTAACATAACAATAAAAATTTTTTTAAAAAGCCAATTACTTGATCCATTACTATTCATGCAGAATACCTTTTTAAGGAATTAAATTCCATGTGGCTAACACTAATTAAGAGAGATATGTCTTGAGGTTTTAACAAAAACTATTATCAGATCTAGCTCCAATCAAACAATAAAATTCCATACTCAGTTAACATTAATACTGCTTCACTGATGTGATTATAAGATAATATAAAAGATCTTCCTATACATTGGGTCAAATAATTATCTCTGTACTCAGCCCTGTAGGTACCAAAATCTATATTAGTCAGGACATTACCAGAGAAACAGACCCAGCAGAAGATACATATTACGAGATTTATTTCAAGGAATTGGCCTGATTGTGGGGTCTGACTAGATAAGTACAGAGTCTGAGGGGCAGGCCTGCAGACTGGAAACCTCTGGGTGGGAGCTAATGCTGCAAACCACAGGTACAATTTCTTCTTCAAGGAAACTTAAGTTTTGCTCTTTAAAGCCTTCCAGTTGATTAGATGATACCATATGTGATATGTGAATGTGATACCATTCACATTATGGAAGGTAACCTCCTTTACTTAAAGTCAGCTGCTTGCTACTGGGTATTTACCACAAAGATACAAATGTAGGGATCCGAAGGGGTACGTGCACCCCAATGTTTAATAGCAGCAATGTCCACAATAGCCAAACTGTGGAAAGAGCCAAGATGTCCAATGACAGATGAATGGATAAAGAAGAAGTGGTATATATATACACAATGGAATATTATGCAGCCATAAAAAGGAATGAGAGCTTGCCATTTGCAACGACATGGATGGAACTGGAGGGAGTTATGCTGAGTGAAATAAGTCAATCAGAGAAAGACATGTATCGTATGACCTCACTGATATGAGGAATTCTTAATCTCAGGAAACAAACTGGGTTTGTTTGGGTTACTGGAGTGGTGGGGGGTGGGAGGGATGGGGTGGCTGGGTGATAGACATTGGGGAGGGTATGTGCTATGGTGAGCGCTGTGAATTGTGCAAGACTGTTGAATCACAGATCTGTACTTCTGAAACAAATAATGCAATATATGTTAAGGAAAAAAAAAGATAGCAGGAGGGGAAGAATGAAGGGGAGTAAGTCGGAGGGGGAGACGAACCATGAGAGATGATGGACTTTGAAAAACAAACTGAGGGTTCTAGAGGGGAGGGGGGTGGGGGGATGGGTTAGCCTGGTGATGGGTATTAAAGAGGGCACATTCTGTGTGGAGCACTGGGTGTTATGCACAAACAATGAATCATGGAACACTACATCAAAAACTAATGATGTATGGTGATTAACATAACAATAAAATTTTTAAAAAAGTCAGCTGCTTGTAGATGTTAACCATATCTACAAAATGCCTTCACAGCAATACCTAGATTAGTGTTTGAATAACAGGAGACTATAGCCTACAGCTAAGTTGCTACATAAAACTAACCATCACAGACAGTAAGTTGAGAAAAATTTTTGAAGAAAATTTAGGAATATATAAATATTGAGAAAGCTTATATACTGCAAGTTAACTTCTAGAAATTTTCCTAAGAAAATAAATTGCTGTGTTTATTAAGATATATGAAACAGCCATGTATTATAGTTTTACAGAAAAGGATGAAAAAACTCAAAAAGATTCCTAAATACCCAATGATTGGACATCTTAGAAATAAAGTACAAGCATACAGTTACTGTACATCTGTTAAAATTAATAGTGTGGAATAATATTAACATCATAAATGTTTTTATTATTAAATTAACAAAGAAGGCAAACTCAGTTTATATGTTACATTCTCAACTTTGGGGAACATTTTATCATAATATGAAAGTTTTAAATTGCAATACAATAATAGTTCTGGTAAATGCAGGTTATTGTGCTTTTCCTTTTTTATATTTTCAGCATTTTATGAAATATTTTCTAATAAATATAATTAGAATAAAGTGCATGCTATCTTCAAAATAAAATGCCGTCATTCATTAAGCACCTATTTTATTTCAGACAGTATCTCGTAAAACTGCTCATTATTCAACACATACTATAGTGTTTGCCACATACAAGGCCCTGTCGTAGGTTTGAGGATACAGGAGTAACATAACAAAGGCCTCTCTTTCCTCATGCTGTTGACATTGTAGTGAATGAACTATAATCTCAGTAGAGAATAACATGTTCCACATGCTCAGAGTAGAGAAGCTTAAAGATCTGGTACTGAACTGAGCTCTCATTCTCAACTATAGACAGACAAAGCCTTTAAAACTCAACTTTATTCGTTTCTCTTCCAGCTTTCACCATTTCTCAAAATCTCACATCTGTAATATCTTTTATTCTTCCCCTCTTCCTACCATAATCATCTTAATCACACAGGGGTCAATTTCTGAGTATTTCTACTCTGCATTTGTATGTGGTCTGTGCTGCATAATTTAGAACCATTGTGTATTAATATGTACCGTATGTCACATTTTCCCATTTTTATTCTCTAGTCAGAGCCATAAGAATAAACACCACAGTTGAATATGGACTATGTGCAGATATTTAAATGAAGAAAAAAAGAAAATGTTCTCATTAGAATAAAATATTCTAATTTGTAATATAAATACATATGTATATGTATTTAAGGTTCAGAATTTAATGGAGTAAATTTCAAACATCTTACTGGCTTTATTCAGTGATTCATGAATTACACAGTATTCAATCTAGCAGATAGAAAGGAGCTCTGAAGAGCTATACAAGGCAAGAGATTTTATAGGCAGAAGGGAACAGAGATAAGGAAATTATACTTGGCAAAAAGAAAAGTTTATTTACTTTTCTTATAGGGGATGGCAGGGGATTATCAGGCAGATTACCTAACTAATGTTAATCAGGCAATTCCTAATTGGTTTGGTGACATGGGGGCTTAGCATAAAAATCCATTTTGGGTGTGTTGTCTTCAAAAATTAGATGTTGGATAAATTATAATGAGTTTATGTTGCTTCTGTAGTCAGGAAAAAGAATAGAGAGTATATGTGTGTGTGTGTGTGTGTGTGTGTGTGTGTGTGTATACATATATATATATATAATTTTTTAGTTACCTTTTCAGTTATTATAACCAAAGACCAAATAAATATGTTTGATAGTTTAATGGGTTTCATTTGCTTAATGAAATATGGGAAAGGAGTTCATTAACAGAGTATTAGTGAATAATTATTATTGCTATTTTAGTATCACAAAGCAGTACAAATTGTTTTTCCAAACATTACAATTCAAAGATTGATTGGAGTAAAAGTAGTTGTGCTTTTTATTTTTATCATTTAATGAATAACTTCCTAGAAGCTGTATCCTCCCTAAGATATTTTTAACAGCTCAATTATAAGAAGTAATTAACCCAGAAATCTTCTAGTTTGCTCCTAAATACAGAATCCAAAAATATCAAATGGTTCTAAAAATGTTCAACACATTTTTCTCCCAAGTTCTTTATAAACAGAACAGCATTATCTTTTCAAATATTTTTCAAAACTTTATCAAAGCATTAATATTGTCTGCATTTTATGGCTATACCTCGTCTTAGTTTTATTAACTTTGTATTATGATACAGATAGAAGGAGGATGCAAAAAAATTTCCAAATATTTTTTTAAGAAAAAGTTGCACATGCATCATAGACATGATTTATTTCATTTTTCCTATTCTTTATTCACTATAAAAGTGCCTTAATGTGTGTGTATGTATTCACATATATAGGACAGACTTTCTGGGGTCATGAAAACATTATTAAAATCTACCATATGCTGGGCTATGCAGCCTAAGTGAATAAATTTCAAGGATTAGAAGCAAACAGAATATTCTTTGAATAAGCTTGATTGAGCTGTTATAACATTTTATAATACAAAAATACCAGAAAAGCCCTTTACAATTCTGAATAATTCTTGGACCAAAGAAAAAAATCACAAAAGAAACTAGAAAATATTTTGAATAGATGTGAGAAAGAACATTTTGGACATAGCTAAATTTATCCTTAGAAGTTTACAATCTTGAGAGCATGTATTAAACACCCTAGAAGCAGGGAGAATAAATTAAGCCCAAAGAAAGTGAAGAGAAGAAAATCATAAAAATAAGAGCAGAAGTCAATGGAGTAGAAAACAAACATAGAATGGCAACTATCAACAATGCTGAAAGTGTGTTCTTTGAAATTTTGCCATTCCCTACCAAGATTGATCTGCAAAACAAATAAAATGAGAAAAGGCACAAATGGCCAATATCACAGGAAAGATATCATTAGAGTCCCAATACCAATTATATTATTTTGGCAATAGTATTTGGCATAAATATATTTTATGCAAATATTTTTGATAAATACAAGTATTTTATGCCAATAATTTTGAAAATTCATATTAAATGAAAATGTTTCAAGAAAAAAACACAATTTAATAAAATGGACATGATAATGCATAGATAGCTGCATTGATGAAATACATTGCATCCATACTTAATATCTTCCTCAAAGGAAACTCCAAGTCCAGGTGACTATACTACTGAATTCTACCACATAGTAAAAGGTAGGTATATTATCAATATTACATAAAATTTCTGAAATAACATAAGGACAGCATAATCTTGATACCAAAATTTTATAAGAGCAGCACAAGACAGGAAGTTTGAGGGCACTCTGTTTAACATATATATCCTTTAAAATATAGGAAAGTGGGGGGCGGAGCAAGATGGCAGAGGAGTAGGAGACCTGGATTTCGTCTGGTCTCAGGAATTCAGCTGGATAGGGATCAAACCATTCTGAACACCTACGAACTCAAGAGGAGATCAAAGAGGAGAGTAGCAACAACTCTCTGAACAGAGAAGTGACCACTTTCTGGAAGGTAGAACGTGCGGAGAAGTGAATCTGAGGCGATCGATATTCGGGAGGAGAGACGGCGGCGGAGGGGGCCTCCGTTGGCTACTTCTGGCAAGTGATAGAGCTGAGGAGCACAAAATCGGAACTTTTAGAAGTCGGCTGCGCTGAGGGACGTCGCTGCAGTGGCTAAGCAGGGGGTGGAACCCTCACGGGACAGTGTGGTCTCAGGACCCTCGGAGTCACAGAAAGACCAGGGGTGCCTGAGTGCAGCAGAGCTCCCAGGTATTGGAGCAGGAAAGCCGGCTGCAGAGACGGAGCCGAGGCGCGGGCTCTCAGCTTGGGGTTTCCATAAACTGTGATCCGTGGCCCAGTCGGGCCACTGCTCCTCCAGCAGGGACCCAACAAGCGGCAGAGTTGGGGAGACTCCCCTTCCTCCCCGGGGAGGAGCGGCATGGGAGCGCACCGCAGGGATCTGCTGGGTTTGGAGACTCCACACGGGGTCGGGTGCCAGGGATAGAAACGCTCGATCACAGGCCGGGTGAGCACGGAGTGCGGCCAGAGACCGGGGACACGGGAGTGACTGCTTTTCTCTGGGGGCGCACTGAGGAGCGGGGCCCCGTGTTCTCAGCTCCTCTGGGTGGAGATTGGGAGGCCACCATTTTCACCCTGGTCCTCCAAAGCTGTACCGAGAGCTTGGAGGGAACAAAACTCCTGAGAGCAAACCCGAGCAGCTTGCTTAGCCCGGACCGAGAAGGGCAGGGCAATTCAGCTTCTGGCAAAGACATTTGGAAACCACGGCAACAGGCCCCTCCCCCAGGAGATCTGCACGAACAGCCAGCAAGCCAAGACCAAGTTTACCTATAAAGGAGAACAGGAGAACTCCAGCACTAGGGGAATACTGCAAATAGAATTCATGGCTTTTTTTTTAACATGATTCATTAGTTCATCAAAGTTAATTTTTTTAACTGTTTTTTTTTCTAATTTTTCTTTTTCCCTTTTTCAACCAACATCTTATCAATCCCTTTTTTAAAAAAACATTTTTAATTTTTCATTTTTAGAGTCATATTTTATCCCTTGATAGTAGTTACCCTTATTTTTGGCATATATATATAAGTTGTGCTCTCTTTAAAATTTTGAGATACAGTTTCTTCTAACAGATGAAAATATACCCTAAATCACTAGATTATGGCTTTGTTCTATTCTTCTGCCTGATCCCATTCTCTCCCTTTTTCCTTTTTTTTTTTAAATTTCTTCTTTCTTTTTTCAAACAACTTCTTATCAATTCCTTTTATAAAACCTTTTATAATTTTCATCTTTACAGTCCTCTTCCATGCCTTCATTGTATCAGCCCTTATTTTGTACATATATGTCTTTCTTCCTTTAAAATTTTAGGAGGCACTTTTTTCTAACAGACCAAAATACGCCCAAAATCTAGTGTGTGGCACTGATCTATGCACTAGCCTGATCATATTTGATCATATTCTGCTTTTTGTGTATTGTTCTGTTTTTGTTTTTATTTTTTTATCTCTTTTTTCTCTTTCTTTTTTCTTTCTTTCCCTTTCTTTTCCCCTGGTGTTAAGTCGTTTCTGATTTGTATACAGTATATTTGCTGGGGACGTTGCTAACCTGTTAGCTTTTTGTTCTGCCATTCATCTATTCTCCTCTGGACAAAATGACAAGACGAAAAAATCACCTCAGCAAAAAGAACAAGAGGTAATACCGTCAGCCAGGGACCTACTCAATACTCACATTAGTACGATGTCGGACCTAGAGTTCAGAATCATGACTTTAAAGATACTAGCTGGGCTTGAAAAAAGCGTGGAAGTTATTAGAGAAACCCTTTCTGGAGAAATAAAAGAACTAAAATCTAACTAAGTCCAAATCAAAAAGGCTATTAATGAGGTGCAATCAAAAATGGGGGCACTAACTGCTACGATAAATGAGGCAGAAGAGAGAATCAGCAATATAGAAGACCAAATGATGGAAAATAAAGAGACTGAGAAAAAGAGATAACTACAGGATCACGAGGGCAGAATTCGAGAGTTAATTGATACGATAAGATGAAACAACATTAGAATAACTGGGATCCAAGAAGAAGAAGAAAGAGAGAGAGGGGCAGAAAGAATATTGGAGCAAATAATAGCAGAGAACTTCCCTAATGTGAGGAAGGAAACAGTCATCAAAATCCAGGAGGCACAGAGACGCCCTCTCAAAATCAATAAAAAGAGGTCAACACCCCGACATCTAATAGTAAAATTTACGAGTCTCAGAGACAAAGAGAAAATCCTGAAAGCAGCTCGGGAGAAGACATATGTAACCTACAATGGTAGAAATATTAGATTGGCAACAGACCTATCCACAGAGACCTGGCAGGCCAGAAAGGACTGGCAAGATATCTTCAGACGACTAAACGAGAAAAATATGCCGCCAAGAATACTATATCCAGCTAGGCTGTCATTGAAAATAGAAGGAGAGATCAAAAGCTTCCAGGACAAACAAAAACTAAAGGAATTTGCAAACACAAAACCAGCCCTACAAGAAATATTGAAAGGGGTCCTCTAAGCAAAGAGAGAGCCTAAAAGCAGCATAGATCAGAAAGGAACACAGACAATATACAGTAACAGTCACCTTGCAGGCAATACAATGGCACTAAATTCGTACCTTTCAAAGGTTACCCTGAATGTAAATGGGTTAATGCCCCAATCAAAAGACACAGGCTATCAGATTGGATTAAAAAACAAGACCCATCAATATGCTGTCTGCAAGAGACTCATTTTAGACCCAAAGACACCCCCAGATTGAAAGTGAGGGGGTGGAAAATCCTTTACTATGCTAATGGACACCAAAAGAAAGCTGGGGTGGCAAGCTTTATATCAGACAAATTAGATTTTAAAACAAAGACTGTAATAAGAGATGAGGAAGTACACTATATCCTACTTAAAGGGTCTATCAAACAAGAAGATCTAACAATCGTAAATATCTATGCCCCTAACATGGGAGCATCCAATTATATAAGGCAATTAATAACAAAAGCGAAGAAACACATTGACAACAATACAATAATAGTGGCAGACATTAACACCCCCCTGACTGAAATGGACAGATCATCTAAGCAAAAGATCAACAAGGAAATAAAGACTTTAAATGACACACTGGACCAAATGGACTTCACAGACATATTCAGAATATTCCATCCCAAAGCAACGGAATACACATTCTTCTCTAGTGCCCATGGAACATTCTCCAGAATTGATCACAACCTAGGTCACAAATCAGGACTCAAACGGTACCAAAAGATTGGTATCAATCCCTGCATATTTTCAGACCACAATGCTTTGAAACTAGAACTCAATCACAAGAGGAAAGTCAGAAAGAACTCAAATACATGGAGGCTAAAGAGCATCCTACCAAAGAATGAATGGGTCAACCAGGAAATTAAAGAAGAATTAAAAAAATTCATGGAAACCAATGAAAATGAAAACACAACTGTTCAAAATCTTTGGGATACAACAAAGGAAGTCTGGAGAGGAAAGTATATAGTAATACAAGCCTTTCTCAAGAAACAAGAAAGGTCTCAAATACACAACCTAACCCTACACCTGAAGGAGCTGGAGAAAGAACAGCAAATAAAGCCTAAACCCAGCAGAAGAAGAGAAATAATAAAGATCAGAGCAGAAATCAATGAAATAGAAACCAAAAGAACAGTAGAACAGATCAGCCAAACCTAGAGCTGGTTCTCTGAAAGAATTAACAAGACTGATAAACCCCTGGCCAGACTTATCAAAAAGAAAAGAGAAATGACCCAAATCAACGAAATCATGAATGAAAGAGGAGAGATCACAACCAACACCAAAGAAATACAAACAATTATAAGAACATATTATGAGCAACTCTATGCCAGCAAGTTAGATAACCTGGAAGAAACGGGTCCATTCCTAGAGATGTATCAACTACCAAAATTGAACCAGGAAGAAATAGAAAACGTGAACAGACCTATAACCACTAAGGAAATTGAAGCAGTCATCAGAAATCTCCCAAAAAACAAAAGCCCAGGGCCAAATGGCTTCCCAGGGGAATTCTATGAAACATTTAAAGAATAATTAATACCTATTCTGAAACTGTTCCAAAAAATAGAAATGGAAGGAAAACTTCCAACCTCATTTCATGAGGCCAGCATTAACTTGATCCCAAAACCAGACAAAGACCCTATCAAAAAGGAGAATGACAGACCAATATCCTTGATGAACATGGATGCAAAAATTCTCACCAAAATACTAGCCAATAGGATCCAACAGTACATTAAAAGGATTATTCACCATGACCAAGTGGGGTTTATCCCTGGGCTGCAAGGTTGGTTCAACATCCACAAATCAATCAACGTGATACAATACATTAACAAAAGAAAGAACAAGAATCATATGATGCTCTCAATAGATGCAGAAAAAGCATTTGACAAAGTACAGCATCTTTTCTTGATCAAAACTCTTCAGAGTATAGGGATAGAGGTACATACCTCAATATCATAAAAGCCATCTATGAAAAACCTACAGCAAATTTCATTCTCAATGGGGAAAAGCTGAGAGCTTTTCCCCTAAGGTCAGGAACGTGGCAGGGATGTCCACTCTCACCACTGCTATTCAACATAGTATTAGAAGTCCTAGCCACAGCAATCAGACAACAAAAAGAAATCAAGGCATCCAAATCGGCAAAGAGGAAGTCAAGCTCTCACTCCTTGCAGATGATATGATACTATATGTGGAAAACCCAAAAGACTCCACCCCAAAACTCCTAGAACTCATACAGGAATTCAGTCAAGTAGCAGGATATAAAATCAATGCACAGAACTCAGTGGCATTCCTATACACCAACAGCAAGACAGAAGAGAGACAAATCAAGGAGTCGATCTCATTTACAATTGCACCCCAAATCATAAGATACCTAGGAATAAATTTAACCAAAGAGGCAAAGGATTTGTACTCAGAAAACTATAAAATACTCAGGAAAGGAATTGAAATGGAACAAATAACCCTAAAATTTGTATGGAACCAGAAGAGACCCCGAATAGCCAGAGGAATCTTGAAAAAGAAAAGCAAAGCTGGCGGCATCATAATTCCGGACTTCCAGCTCTATTACAAAGCTGCCATCATCAAGACATTATGGTACTGGCACAAAAACAGACACATAGATCAGTGGAACAGAATAGAGAGCCCAGAAATGGACCCTCAACTCTATGGTCAATTTATCTTTGGCAAAGCAGGAAAGAATGTCCAATGGAAAAAAGACAGTCTCTTCCACAAATGGTGTTGGGAAAATTGGACAGCCACATGCAGAAGAATGAAACTGGACCATTTCCTTACACCACACACAAAAATAGACTCCAAATGGTTGAAAGACCTAAACGTGAGACAGGAGTCCATCCAAATCCTAAAGGAGAACACAGGCAACAACCTCTTCGACCTCAGCCACAGCAACTTCTTCCTAGAAACATTGCCAAAGGCAAGGGAAGCCAGGGCAAAAATGAACTATTGGGATTTCATCAAGATAAAAAGCTTTTGCACAGCAAAAGCTGATATGTCATTTGCATTTGCAAATGACATATCAGATAAAGGGCTAGTATCCAAAATCTATAAAGAACTTATCAAACTCAACACCCAAAGAACAAATGATCCAATCAAGAAATGGGCAGAAGACATGAACAGACATTTTTCCAAAGACATCCAAATGGGCCAACAGACACATGAAAAAGTGCTCAACATCGCTTGGCATCAGGGAAATCCAAATCAAAACCTCAATGAGATACCACCTCACACCCGTCAGAATGGCTAAAATTAACAAGTCAGGAAATGACAGATCTTGGCGGGGATGCGGAGAAAGGGGAACCCTCCTACACTATTGGTGGGAATGCAAGCTGGTGCAACCACTCTGGAAAACAGTATGGAGGTTCCTCAAACAGTTGAAAATAGAGCTACCATACAATCCAGCAATTGCACTATTGGGTATTTACCACAAAGATACAAATGTAGGGACCCGAAGGGGTACGTGCACCCCAATGTTTATAGCAGCAAGGTCCACAATAGCCAAACTGTGGAAAGAGCCAAGATGTCCATCGACAGATGAATGGATAAAGAAGAGGTGGTATATATACACAATGGAATATTATGCAGCCATCAAAAGGAATGAGATCTTGCCATTTGCAACGACGTGGATGGAACTGGAGGGTGTTATGCTGAGTGGAATAAGCCAATCAGAGAAAGACGTGTATCATATGACCTCACTGATATGAGGAATTCTTAATCTCAGGAAACAAACTGAGGGTTGCTGGAGTGGTGGGGGTTGGGAGGGATGGGTGGCTGGGTGATAGACATTGGGGAGGGTATGTGCTATGGTGAGCGCTGTGAATTGTGCAAGACTGTTGAATCACATATCTGTACTTCTGCAACAAATAATGCAACATATGTTAAGAAAAAAGGAAAAGAAGAAGATAGCAGGAGGGGAAGAATGAACGGAGTAAGTCGGACGGGGAGACGAACCATGAGAGACGATGGACTCTGAAAAACAAACTGAGGGTTCTAGAGGGAGGGTAGGGGGATGGGTTAGCCTGGTGATGGGTATTAAAGGGGGCACATTCTGCGTGGAGCACTGGGTGTTATGCACAAACAATGAATCATGGAACACTACATCAAAAACTAATGATGTAATATATGGTGATTAACATAACAATAAAAAATTAAAAAATAAAATATAGAAAGTGAAATCTGTGTTATATAAAATCAGCATATGTATTAAGGAAAGCATGTATTGAATGGAGCACTTGGTGTTATACGGAAACAATGAATCATGGAACACTACATCAAAAACTAATGATATATGGTGATTAACATAACAATAAAATAAAATTAAAAAATAAAAAATAAAAAAAAATTTTAAATCAGCATATGTTACGACCAAGTACACTTATTTCAGGAATGCGTTCAAACATTCAATAAACAGTGAACCTACATAATTCACAATAAAGAAAAAAGAGAAGTTTCATTTGATAATCTCATTCAAAAAGCTGAACAAAGTAAGAGGATTTATTCTACAAATATCTGGATTTAATAAAAAGTTTCAGTATTTCAGGCAGTTTGATACTGGTGCAGGGGTAGAAATAATGGACCAATAAAACAGAGTGCCTAGAAACATACACACACACACATACACTCTCTCTCTTACAGGCAAAGGTATATTGTACACAAGATAACCATATTTAAACCTGATTCTTTACAATATTTTTCACTCACAGAGAAAATTTAACAAAGTAAAAAACTGAAGTAGAATGTTACACTCTAATGTCATTTTAGTCATGATGAGAATGATCTGTTTATTATCAGGATTTATTTATTTCATTAAGTGATTGCCTCGATTTGTTTTATCTGTCAAAATTTGGATTTGTATTTACTTAAAACATTAAGGGTTTCTAATTTAGAACAGATTAATCTACTTCTGGCTTTGTTGGTTTTATGGTGAGATAATCTATTTACTTAATCTTTCTTCTTTTGTTAATAGCTTAATTAATTGGTCAGACAAATGTTTATACAACACATGATAAAGCCATAATTTTTTTTCCTAAATGGTTTCAGGCAAGAATTTGATCCATGCAGAGCTGAACTGACTATTCTAGGGAGGACTATAAAAGCAAGTGAATCTATTAATCACATATCTGGAAAACCGTTGCCAAAATCAGGATCTGTCTTTATTGGTGAATTTCCTTATCTTCATGGTGCAAACCAGGTATTTTTGTTGATATTTTAAAATATATTATGGGGGTGTCTAGGTGGCTCAGTTGGTTAAGCGTCCGACTCTTGATCTCAACTCAGGTCTTGACGTCAGGGTCGTGAGTTCAAGCTCTGCATTGGGCTCCACACTGGATGTGGAGTCTACTTAAAAAAATATATAGATAGATGTAGATAATAATATGTAAATAATAAAATGACATAAGATGTCATTTTATGAGAAAGAAATATTGGAAAACTTTAGAAAAGTTTCCTGTTTAGTGGAGCTATCTTCATGGTTTTGAAAAGAAATTTTAAGCAATTCTAACATATGTGACTTCATCTATTCTACCAAAGTATACTCAAAGTTTACCGTTCTCATTACACAGAATTGCTCCGGTGTTAGGTTGTTTTTCTACCTTAACGTTTACATTATATTTTAAACGTTTGCATTATATTTTATGATAATATTAAGCATATGGGCTTTTGTTCACTTCTATGCTAGTGATTTTGCTGGGTTTATGAGTGGGTTGGCTTAAGAACACACCGCAAATCTGATTTGAGAAATGGAACTGGAAGACCATTCCCAGTCTCTACTTCATATGGGGTTATTAAAATGTAAAAACGTTCTCTACAGAGTTTTGTGCATATGCCAAGGCAGTCTCTAAATTTCCATTTAGATAATTAGCTTATTGTCTTCATTATTAACCTATATTTTTGGATAAGAGCTTGCGTGCTGACTTAAATGCTATTGATTATTGGCTCCATTTTATATTACAGAAAATTAGTTTAAAAATTTAAGGTTGCTTGTTAATTGTACCAATAGTTTATTCCTTTTATGAATCTTCTACTGTATTTACCATTGTACTTTACATATTTTAACATACTGTTTTTATTACTGAAAATCTAAAATGCTCTTATTTCAAAGCCCCACAAATATAAATTGGGTATAAATCTCACAATATTATAAATGTTATGACTATTTTATGTAGGCTAAAAAATTTCAAAGCAGATATACATAAAGAACAAAAGTCACTTGCATAGTTGATGTGATATATATGCCTTTAATGAAATAAAGGAATTCTGTCTGTAAGCATGCAGACATTATTTTAAATTTAGTTTTACTCCATTAAACTTTTGTGACTTTTTCTACAGTAATGTACTTCACTTTTTCCTAGATAAACTAGCATATAAGCTCTATAAGAGTAGAAAATGTCTGTTTTGTTTACCTTTTTATATCTCAAGGCAAGGACAGTTTCTGTCACATAGTACCTACTACTATTTACCAGATTGATAAACATCTGGTAAATGTATGATCAATTAAAAAGTGGATGATAGGATTCCAAAAACTTACATAAATTAATGTTTAGTCATTTATATTTGGATTGGTTTATTTCACAACTTTATATATATTTACCAAGTAAAAGATGAGTTTTCATATAGAGTTTAATTTTTGTGGGCATACATTAATTAAATGCAGGTTCTCAAAACTCAAGGAGCTGATACTCTGTTGAGGAGATATAGAAATGTCTCTATAAAGTTAGGTATTTAGTCTAATAGAAATATGAAAATATACAGGGGAAATACAGAAAAATAGAAAAGGAAGCCTCTTAGTCTCCCTGGAGGAATTAGGGAGTTTGTAGTTGTGCATAGATGTGAGGGATGATCAGGTGTCTACCAGGTAAATAATATGTAGACTATCATTCCGGGCAAATGAAACATCACACACACAGGCTTAGGTAATGGAAAGACCTAGGAGAGGGGGGCAGTGGGAGTAGAAATAACTTATTATTGTGGAGGCAAGCAGTTTGGTGTGAATTGAGCAGGAGGAAAGCTTGATGTTGGAAACGTGAGCAGGAGCCTGAGCATAATGCATCCTGAATAAAATGTGAAATATATATTTTAATACTGGTGCCTATAGGACCCATTTAAGAAGTTTGAACAAGGAGTGATCTGATGTAGTTTTCTCTCTGATTGCAACTGAAGGATAGGATTAAAGGGGCTTAGACTACAGGTCAAGAATTGGTAAAGTTAGGAATAATATTAATTAATATGAAATGTAAATATAAATATTAATATTAAAACAATATTAATAGGAATAATTAAACAAGAAATGGTGTTGTGACAATAAGCGTGAGAGGATGACTATGAAAGCTGTTGAGCTTGTAAATAATCATAGGGAAAAAAATAGAAAAATTGGAATTTCATTGACCAGTTTGGCTTATGTAAGTAGAGAATTTATAGCATCTTACTTCAGATGGGGATAAGATTATTATGAAGAAGGCAAGTTCATTTTACATTTACATTAGTTAAAGGCAGAGGTAATTTTCAAATATTTGCCAGCTGGATTGCCATGACCACTAATTCATCAGTCCATTGCATCAGTACATTCCTGCATATCATCCTATCAATGGGACATTATGATCTAGAGTAGTTATTTGAAATATGAGCCTTGAGTTCTTAAGTGATCCTGACAATATGGCTATGAAGTCTTTATACAGGTGATAGTGGGAGCCACAATCACCAACTGGATTGACTTTGTAGGATAAGAGAAGAGAGGGTTAATGATTGGCGAACAGCAGTCAAGGAGTGGGCTAAAGAAGAGGGGCCCCAAAAGTGGTTAAAGAGGAGAGAAATTGGTATTGGGAAAAGGGGAAAAAATAACTGTCACAAAAACCAAAAACAATTTCTAAAGGGAGTATACGTTCAACACCAAAGCTACAAAACAGCTATCAACCAGCAGTTTCAGGAGAACAATAAAATAAAAATAGAAAAAAAATTGTAACTTTTTGAGGAAGAATAAATGGAATGGAAAAAGCAACAGATATTTGATTACTTTTTCTAGAAGATTGTTAATAGAAAGAGAAAAGGTGGTTATCTAGGGGAGGACAGAGTGTCAAAGTAGAGTTAAAGAGATTGGTAATTTAATAACGGACTATATTCTAAAGATTTTTTTTTTCTCCCAAAACCTTTTTAGAAAGGATTGGCATTGGGCGCCTGGGTGGCTCAGTTGGTTAAGCGACTGCCTTCGGCTCAGGTCATGATCCTGGAGTCCCTGGATCGAGTCCTGCATCGGGCTCCCTGCTCAGCAGAGAGTCTGCTTCTCCCTCTGACCCTCCCCCCATCTCATGTGATTTCTCTCTCTCTCCTTCTCTCTCTCTCAAATAAAATAAAATAAAATAATCTTTAAAAGAAAGGATTGGCATTAATTAAGGGATTATCTCAATAAAAATTTGGTACTCATTCTGGGATGTTGAAGAACTGGACATTGGTCACAATCAGATTTAGAGAAATTTCAGTGTGTAGACCAGTGAAGTTACCTGGAAATTAAAAGGATGGCCTACTAAGCATTTTTCCCCTCCTTTTTAAATATTCTGTATTTGGAAGATTTTATAACAGTCAGAAAGATTTTATGATTTTTTTATTCTCATACTGTTACTAAGTCACAGTAACTGTATATGTGTGTGACATTCATTTATATTGCTATGTACTAAAAAATTGATACAGGCAAAATATAAAATGTATCTATTTGATAATACTTAAAGAGAAATCATATGATGAATCAGAAAACAGAAAAAAAACAACTTTGTGAACCTGTTTCTGTGCAGTACAGCCTCTTTGAATATCTAAGTATCATGCAGGCTCTAACTATCTAATTATTGTCTTCTGATTAAGAGCTGCTGTTTAAGCACAGTGGGTCGTCAGTACTCAGAAAATTAAAAACAACAGGTTTGCAGTATTAAACACTAAGAAAGAGAACTATAGTTGAATCCTCAAGCCAATAAGTGCTAAGTTACACTTACTCTCTTGCCTGTAAGTTTCCAATAATATCTTTTTGTACTGGTCAGAACCCTTCCATGTAATAAGAGCTTCTAATGCAATGTGTATATGCTAACAGGTTGTTTAATGCTTCCCTTAACAAAAACACATAGATCTCAGTAGGGAGGAGAGAATGAAACAGTTAGGCACTTTCAATTTTGTGACTGAAGTGTGAAAAATTCTGTGTCCCCTGAGGACTGTAGATGATAACTTCCAGAGTCCAAGAGTCAATGCCCCCTCATTGGTGGTAGGAAAACACTTTCCGTGGTAGTGCTTTGTGTGTACTTTTCAGTGCATGCACTCCTGCTTTTGGGTCTAAGTTGCTTAAGGACATCAAGTCTTAATTCTTTAACAAATGCAGACCAAGTTACAATGGTACCACCTATTCTCTTTGCTAAATATAAAAGAAAATAAGATAATTATCTAGATATATTATTGTTAATCCATTAGTGGGTTTTTTTTCTTTCTACAAAAGTTGATAACATAAAATGTGTTCTGTGAAGATGCTAGTTCTTTTTCACATTCAAGTCAATCACTAATATTAAAAACAGAATTTATGATAGCATATACTCTTATATGGGATAGGATTTTTGAGGAATCAGTGACTAACTTAATCCACTTGGGCCACCATAACAAAAATAAAAGAGTGGGTGACTTAAACAACAAACATTTATTTTTTCATAGTTACGAGGGGTGGGAAGTCCAAGATCATGGTGCTGACAGATTGCAGTCTGGTGAGAGCCCCTTTTCTGGTTCATAGACAGCTGTCTTCTGCTACATCCCCACATTGGCAGAAGGAATGAGAGAGTTCTCTGGGATCTCTTTTATATGGGAACTAATCTCATTCATGAGTGATCCACCTTCATGACCTAATCACCTCCCAAAGGCACCTCCTAATACCAACATATTGGGGATTAGGATTTTAATATGAATTTTAGGGGGACACAAACTTTCAGTTCATAACAGCGATTGGTTCAAGAATCTAAATATTCATTTTAACTTTTAATTTAATTTTTAATTTCAATATAAAAGAGGAATTCAATAATTATTAAAATTTTAAACGAATCCCTTGAGAAAACAAGAACACTTTGGTTAAAACAAGTATTATTTACTTTATATATGTTTAAAACATGGATTTACACATTTCAGTAATTAATCTGCTACAAAACCATTCACTTTTACAAAAAGCCTGTCAATCATCAGCCATAAAAATCTTTTAGCCAAAAAAGTTACTGTTAAATTAATAATCTAACACATAAAGAGAATTCTCCTTTGAAAGTTGTGATTGATTCCTGAGGAACAAAGGAAAAAAAATCATGTCAGTTGGCTATATTTCCCTTTCTGTTAGAGTATTTTGGTAGCTTATATTACTCATCAGTGTTCATTATTAAAGTTAAAGAGGAAATGACACCTCAGTAATACGTAAACAATTTATGTATTTATGTTTATGATAGACTTTCAGAGGATTCTTGTCAACCTTTTTGAGCTCTTCCAAGAAACTTGTTATATGAATAGAAGGTAATCAATCAGAAATAAATGGAAACACACCGTTGAAAATAATTTTCAAAAGATGACCACATTCAACCCTGTTGGGTTAGGTAAATGGTGAAAAACAAAACAAAACAAAAAACCAGTTAATCTCCACCTTTACCTTATTCTCTGTCCATTTGATATTAAAAGGAAAATCACTCTACAATAAGCAAGTCTTTTAAATAAGCATTTACATAACCTGTATCTCTGATACAGATTAATAGCAAAATAATAGACATCACAGTTTCATTGCAACATTTCAAAATCCATAGGTTCTTCTAGAGGTTATATATTAAGTCATTCATTTATTCATTTGGCCAGTCTGTAGGACTACCATTTAGGCTCTTAGTTATCTATTTTGCCATCAATGGCATTTGGCTACAATGCCAAATGCTATTTCAACAAAATGGAAGATAAAGACCAACCCAATGAAAATTATTTCTCATTCCTTGCACATATAAGAATCACTTTTAATTTATTGCCATGCAAGGGCCTCCCTTTCTTAAGCAGTAATCTGTGGACTGAGCCTCACTCAGTTGTACAGCAAAAACTGGCTCCTACTCAACATAAGGACAGATTCTCCTCCCACAGTTCCACCTTTCTCTACCAACTGCTCTTCCATTTTTTGCTCCTACCCATATCTTTATCACTTTTGTCTCTATTTCTTGATATCCTTGCAAAACTCTGCCAGGAGTTTGGGAGGGCCTATCTCTGAGTCTGTCCCTACTCCAGATCCTTTCTTAATTTGTATGTTTCCAATGTTTTAAGGATCTCTCTTGAATTCCTCCATTTGTGTTTGCTTCTGGTTTTGAAAAGTTCCCCACATATTTAATCATAGTTCCTTTTATTTAAGAACACTGGCTTATATTTACCACTGTATCTACCTCACCCTAATCATTTCATTTCATTAGCAAATATAGAAAAAAATACATGCAGGTCTGCACACATAAATCTATGAAGTAGTCAGAGGAAGATCTCAAGCATGAGTCTAAGGCTTCTGTGGCTTAAGCAACAAAATCGGGGTCCTATTATTAAGATGAGGAGAACTGGGGAGAACAGATTTGGGGGAAATGAGGAGATGATTAGATTGGATACTTCAAGTTTGAGGTATCTGTGAGGCTTGCCGAGGAGTTACCGAGGTAACACTTACGTTCATGACTCAGGGAATTCTCAGCGTGTAGTATTTAAATACGTGTGACCAGATGAGATAACCTCAGGGGAGAGTGAGAAGAATGAGAAGTGAAGAACCAGAACAAAGTCCTGGAGAAAACTGAGAAGGTAATTAAGTATCTGAACACAAAGTAGGTAGAGGAGTTAAGAGCAAAACCAGAAAAATGTGCTGTTTTGGTAGCAGGCAGAAGAAGAACAAGTTTCAAGAAAGAGAAGCTGTTTAACCCTGCTAAAATTGGATCTATAAAGAATAAGGGCTGAAAAGCATCTACTAGGTTTTCTGATATGGAGATCATTGATAAACTTGTAAGAGAAACGACAACCTCTTTTTAAACTCATGATGGTGAATGAAGGAATATCATCAGCATTCTGTTAGGAACAGATGTTTTCCCTTGGCAAAAGGGGGAGAATCTAGCCGGACATTTGCTTCCTATTGTAAAAAACATGGAAATTACAACTGCAAGGGAGACAGTTTAGTATGTTTTTAATCTGCGTTGTAAATCCTTTTAGTATCACCTATAAAGTGGAAGATGTTCATATCCTAAACAACAAAATTTTCTGTTTAAGGATGCACACTGGTGAAATTCTTATATTTGAATACAAGGAGACATACTGCTACATGTAACTGGAATCATTCAGTATTTGTGTTTCTGTGCCTGGCTTCCTTCACTTAGCATAATGTCCTCCAGTCCATCCGTGTTGTCACTTATTGAAGAATTTCCTTTATTTATTTATTTATTTTTTTAAAGATTTTATTTATTTATTTGACAGAGAGTGAGAGAGCACAGCAGGGGGAGCAGCAGAGGGAGAGGGAGAAGCAGGCTTCCCACTGAGCAGGGAGCCCAATCCCTGGACACTGGGATCATGACTCGAGCCGAAGGCAGCCACCTAACTACCTGAGCTACCTAGGTGCCTCCAGAATTTCCCTTTTTTAAAGGCTGAAAAAAAAAGTTTCCTTTTTCTTTAAAAGTTGAATTTCTATTTTTAAAAGGAATAGTATTTTTTTATGTATTTTCTTTATCTGTTGGTTTGTCAGTAGACATTTAGATTATTTCCATATCTTGGTTATTGTGAATAGTGCTGCTATGAATATAGGAGTGTTAATATCTTATTAAGATCTTTATTTCAATTTTTTTGAATTAATACCCAGAAGTAGGATTGCAGGATCATATGGTAGTTCCATTTTTAATTCTTAGGGAACCTCTGTATTACTTTCCATAGCAGCTGCACCATTTTGCATCCCCACCAGCAATGCACATGGGTTCTGTTTCCTCCACATCCTCACTTCTCACCAACATTTGTTGCATACACACACACAGACACACACACAATTTACATACACACATATACATATATATACACCTATAGGGGTATGCATATGTGTGTATGTATGTATGTGTGTATTTATTTATTTATTTATTTCTCTGTCTAAAACTCCATACTGTGGTGAATGAAGTAGCAAGAGTAGGCATTCTTGTCTTATTCCAGATCTTAGATGAATACCTTTCAGTTTTAAACTATTGAGTATGATGTTAGCTCTGGGCTTGTCAAGTATGGCCATTGTTAGCTGAAGTAATTTCCTTTTATTCCTAGTTTCCTGAGTGTTTTTATCATGAAAGGGCATTGAATTTTGTCCAATCCTTTTTCTGCATCTATTGAGATATTTTTATGATTTTTATCTTTTATTCTGTGAAGGTGATGTATCATATTAATTGATTCTTGGTATGTTGAACCATTCTTACGTCCTACAGATAAATCACACTTGTTCACAGTATATAACCCTTTTTGATTTGCTGGTATTTTGTTGAGGAATTTTGCATTTATCTTCAAAAGGGACATTAGCAGATAGTTTGCTTTTCTTGTGGTGTCTATGACTGGCTTTCATATCACAGTAATGGTGGCCTCATAAAATGTGTTTGGAAATGTTCCCTCCTCTTCAGTTTTTTGGAAGAGTTTGAAAAGAATTGATGTTAATTCTTCTTTAAGTGTTTGGTAGAGGTCACCAGTAAAGATACCTTATCATGGGATTTTCTTTTTGGAAGGCATTTGATTACTAATTCAGTCTTCTTACTAGTTATTTGTTCATTCAGACTTTCTGTTTCTTTATGATTTAGTCTTGATAGGTTGTATATTTCTAGGAGCTTATCTATTTCTACTAGGTTACCCAGTTTGTTGGCATATAATTGTTAGTAGTATTCTCTTATGATCCTTTTTATTCCTGTGGCATCAGTTATAATGTCTCTTCTTTCATTTCTGATCTTATTTGAGTCTTCTTTGTTAGTGTAGTGAAGGGTTTGTCAATTTTGTTTATCTTTTTGTTTGTTTGTTTGTTTTTCTTTTTTTTAAGATTTTATTTATTTATTTGAGAGAGAGAGAATGAGAGATAGAGAGCACGAGAGGGAAGAGGGTCAGAGGGAGAAGCAGACTCCCCGCTGAGCAGGGAGCCCGGTGCGGGACTCGATCCCAGGACTCCAGGATCATGACCTGAGCTGAAGGCAGTCGCTTAACCAACTGAGCCACCCAGGCGCCCAGTTTGTTTGTTTTTCAAAAAACAACTCAGTGTTGCTGATTTTGTCTTTTGAATGAGGAGTTTCATCCATTGACAATTAAAGTGATTATTGATAGAGAAGGATTTATTATTACCATTTCTTACTTGCTTTCTGTTAGTCATAGTTCTTTTCTCTTTTCCTCTCTTGCTGTCCTCTTTTGTGTTTTGTTAATTTTTGTGTGTTTTATGCCTTTTATTTTTGTATTATATGCTTTGATTCTTTTCTCTTTTTCTTTTATGTAACTTTTATAGGTATTTTGTGTTTGTGTAGTCGGTGTGTGTGTGTGTGTGTGTGTGGTTACCTTGTGGTTTACATAAACTATTCTATAGCTGTAACACTGTTTTAAGCTAACAATTTAAGTTCAATCATACACAAAATCTCTACACACTAACTTCTCCCTTTCTCACACATTATGTTATTGTTGTCAAAATTTACATCTATTAATATTGAATATCTTTTAATATGATTTTATAGCTATTTTTAATACTTAATGTCTTTTAACTTTTATAGTAAAGTGATTTGTGCACTACCACTACAGTAACACAGTATATATTTATATATTTACCTTTACTAAGAAGTTTCATAGTTTCTTATGCTATTGTGTTGCTGTTTAGTGTCTTTTCATTTCAACTTGAAGAACTACCTTTAGCAAATTTTGTAAGGTAGTTCTAGTGGTGATGAACTCTGTCAGCTTTTGTTTTTCTGGAAAAATGCTTATCTCTCCTTCATTTTTAAAAGAGAGTTTTGAACCATGAGAGACTATGGACTCTGAGAAACAAACAGGATTTTAGAGGGGGGGGGATGGGGGGATGGGTTAGCCCAGTGATGGGTATTAAGGAGGGCACGTACCTGCATGGAGAACTGGGTGTTATACGAAAACAATGGATTGTGGATCACCACATCAAAAACTAATGATGTATGGTGACTAACATAACATAATAAAATTTAAAAAAAATAATAAAATAAAATAATAAAAGAGAGTTTTGCTGAATATGGTATTCTTACTTGACAGTTTTTTTTTTCTCTTGTCATCCCACTCCCTTCTAGCCTGCAAGGTTTCTGATAATAAATCTGCTATATAGTCTTATGAGGGTACTATTGTATATGACAAGTTATTCTCTTGCTGCTTTCAAAATTGTCGTAGACTTAACAATTTGATTACAGTGTGTCTCAGTGTGGATTTCTTTGGGCTTTTCAGATCTAGATGTTTATTTCCTTCTCTAGAATTAGGACGAGGTTTTTAGCCATCATTTCTTTGTATAAGTTTTCTGGACCTCTCCCTCTCTCTTGCTCTGCTCTTTCCAGAACTTCTACAATTCATGTATTGCCAGCTTGATGGCTTCCTATAATTTCCTTGAGCTTCTTCGCTCTTTTTATTTTTTAAAAAATTTATTTGGGAGAGAGAGAGAGTGCACATGTGGGGCGGGTTGAGGGGGTGGTTGGTACAGAGGGAGAAGGAGAGAGAGAATCCCAATTAGACTCCACACTGAGCATGGAGCCTGTTGTGGAGCTTAATCTCACGACCCTGAGATCATGACCTGAGCCAAAATCAAGAGTCAGATGCTTAACCAGCTGAGCCACTCAGGCACCCTATTCTTTTTTCTATTTTCCCCTCTGACTGAATGATTTCTCACTGTATTTGAGTTCACTGATCCTTTCTTCTAATTGATTTAGTCTCCTGTGGAATCCTTTCAGTTAATTCTTCAGTGCAGTTGTTATGTTCTTCAGTTCCATTATTTCTGTTTCATATTTTTTAATATATTATCTTTGTTGAAATTACCACTTTGTTCATTCACTGTTCTCTAAACATCGGTGAGAGTTAATTTTAAGTCTCTGTCAGGTAATTCATATAACTCTATTAATTAGGGTCAGTTTCTGGAATTTTATCTTGTTCCTTTTTTTGGAACATCTTTGCTTGATTCTTCATTTTTCTTGACTCTTGTGTTGGTGTCTGCATATTAGGAAAACCAGGTACCTCCAGTCTTTACAGACTTGCCTCATACAGGAGAAGACTTCTACCAATCAGCCTGGCCAGAGACTTTAGGGACCTCTACCAACTCTTTCCCTCCCCAGAGAAAAGCAGAAAGCTATGGTTTTGTCTCATTGCCCTGTGCTGAGTCTGTGGGGGAATTATGGCATCTATGAGCCCAAGCCACTATTTTCATTCTCTCTCTCAACTGGGCTATGCAGGACTTATCAGAGATTCAAGACTAGTGACACAGATGATAGTTCTTTAGGCAGCCCCAGAGAAGTTGAGGTGCTGGATGCCCATAACAGCTCTTTCCTTCATCAGGGAAAAATTGAGAGCTAAAACTTTTTTTTTAATCTGCTCACTCTGTACTGAGCAAGGGGAAGGATTAATGGCATATACCAGCCCAAACTGCCATCTCCATTCTCCTTATAGTTCTTAGACTGTGCTCGTCCCATCAAAGCTCCAAGACTTACAACACAGAAGCCAAACCTCTGGGAAACCCCTTCAGAAATGTGGAGTACTGGATATGCAAACCAATCCTTTCTCTCCTCTGGGTGAAGCTAGGTGTCTCTTCCTGATTGTATACACTATGCTAAAGGGAGTGTCTCCCTGAGAGAGTGTCCAGAATCTCCCTACTGGCTTCAGTGAGGCTGGTTTTACCTTTTCCCAGAGTAAAGGAGCCTTCAGTTAGTTTCTGATTTCTCACAAAGGGAATTGATATGTGAATTGTTGCTCAGCCAGTGTGTTTGTGGGAGAAAGGAGACTCCAGGGCTTTCTAATTTGACATCTTGCTGACATCACTCCTCTGATTTTATATTTTCCATAAAATGTGTAAAGTAGTAATGTTTTACTAAAATTATTTTTAAGTTAATATTGAAGAGTTTTGAAACTATTTTTTGTTTGATCACAAAGAGCATGACAACTGTAATGTAATGCTCTCTAACCTCTCCAGGAGCAACAACAAAAAAATGTTGCAGATTGGCAAATAACCCCTACATGGAGGAAAAATATTTATCTTACACATATCTGTATGCTCTTTCAGGAAACACCTTGGATTGGTGGGAAAAAAATACCAGACCAAATAAGGACACTTGGTTTTCAATCATGTCTACCAAAAAATAATGAGTTTTTACATTCTTGACCATTACTTGAAATTTCTGTGCCTCAAACTACCCATCTGTAGATGGTAAGCTTGGATTACATTATTTTGAAAAAGTCTATTTCAGTTCAAAATGCTATCGTTCTATGCTATATACTAACTTATATATACTTTTATAATATATATTATATACCATAGAGTATAGTATGTTATTGCTGTTTAATATTATTAACATTATTTAATATTTATTTTATATTTAATATTTAATTATATTTTATATATTACTAAATAATGTATATGATATACTACTTACTCATTATGGATTATACAGGTATTCTTTATATTAAGATATTATCACAGTCACAAATTCTATTACAGTGTGCTCACCTAAGATCATTTCACCTCACTTTCATATAATATCCCTGAGGACACCTCTTGAGAGACTCCCATCTGGTGTTTCTTCTGTTCCTGCCTAAATTTCCATTTATTTGTAAAAGGTCTCAAAGAGTTTTCATTTGAAAATTAACAAATCATTAAACCCTCACAATAACACATCTCATTTTCATAGCTTAAACTCTGAAAAAGGAAAAAACAGATGACAGTTGAGATAAATGATTATATATTCACTGTTTTTTCCTGTGTTAATAGATTTATTAAAGGTGAAGTGCTTTAGTGTTCCCTTGTAAGTAGTTAAGGGGCAATGGGTAAAGTAAAGCAAGAAGTAATCTAGTTTATATTAGTTAGGGAATTCTAGTAATACATATAATTTTAAAACTCTGTTTAATTTTGCAGCTAATCTATGTAACTTAACAGCAAGTGGAATAAAATCAATTTTTGGCTTAAGTTCTTTGCAGATATTAATGTGGGAGATAGATTTCTAGTGAAATTTAAGGACTTAAGCCTAATTTAGCCAAGAGGCTAGAGAACAGGCCCTCAGGTGAATGATCACAAAAATCATAAGGTAAAATTTAAGGAGGCTGAGACTTGGGAAAATAAGTGAAGTGTGAACTCAGAGAATTTACAACATAATCCATAAAGATGAAAATGAAGTACTTCATAAAGTCAATTGTAAAATGTTACGTAATCCAAAGTTATTAAAACTGCCTTTATCAGTGACTACACTGCCTTCCACAAAGACAAAAAGTGCACAGTGTCTAATTACATGACATGGTAAGAAAAAAACAATCTTGTGATAATTAACAACCAACTCTCTGAGGGGGGGCGGAGCAAGATGGCGGAGGAGTAGGAGACCTGGATTTCGTCTGGTCTCAGGAATTCAGCTGGATAGGGATCAAACCATTCTGAACACCTATGAACTCAAGAGGAGATCGAAGAAGAGAGTAGCAAAAACTCTCTGAACAGAGAAGCGACCCCTTACTGGAAGGTAGGACGTGCGGAGATGTGAATCCGAGGCGATATTCGGGAGAATAGACAGCGGGGGAGGGGGCCTCCATCGGCCGCTTCTGGCAAGTGATAGAGCCGTGGATCACAAAATCGGAACTTTTAGAAGTCGGCTCCGCTGAGGGACGTCGCACCAGTGGCTAAGCGGGGGGTGGAACCCTCGCGGGACAGTGTGGTCTCAGGACCCTCAGGGTCACAGAAAGACCGGGGTGCCTGAGTGTGGCAGAGCTCCCAGGTATCGGAGCGGGGAAGCCGGGTGCAGAGACGGAGCCGAGGCGCTGGCTCTCAGCTCGGGGATGCCATAAACTGTGATCCGCGGCCCACTCGGGCCACTGCGCCTCCAGCAGGGACCCAACAAGTGGCAGAGCCGGGGAGACTCCCCTTCCTCCCCTGGGAGGACCTGCACGGGAGCGCACCACAGGGATCTGCTGGGTTTGGAGACTCCACACGGAGTCGGGTGCCAGACATAGAAACGTGCGGTCACAAGCCGGGTGAGCACGGAGTGCGGCCGGAGACCAGGGAGATGGGAGTGACTGCTTTTCTCTGGGGGTGCACTGAGGAGCAGAGCCCCAAGTCTCAGGTCCTCCGGGCGGAGATTTGGAGGCCACCATTTTCACTCTAGTCCTCCAAAGCTGTACCGAGGGCTTGCAGGGAACAAAAGCTCCCAAGAGCAAAACCCGAGCAGATTGCATAGCCCAGACCGGCAAGGGCGGGGCAATTCAGCCTCTGGCAAAGACATTTGGGAACCACGGCAACAGGTCCCTCCCCCAGAAGATCAGCACGAACAGCCAGCAAGCCAAGACCAAGTTTACCGATCAAGGAGACCGGGAGAACTCCAGCGCTAGGGGAATACTGCACATAGAATTCATGGCTTTTTTACCATGTTTCATTAGTTTTTCAAAGTGAATTTTTTTAACTGTTTTTTTTTTAATTTTTCTTATTCCCTTTTTCAACCAACACCTTATCAATCCCTTTTTAAAAAAACATTTTTTTCTTTTTCTTTTTTTTTTTTAAGATTTTATTTATTTATTAGAGAGAGAATGAGAGACAGCATGAGAGGGAGGAGAGTCAGAGGGAGAAGCAGACTCCCCGCTGAGCGGGGAGCCCGACGTGGGACTCGATCCCGGGACTCCAGGATCATGACCTGAGCAGAAGGCAGTCGCTTAACCAACTGAGCCACCTGGGCGCCCACATTTTTTTATTTTTCAATCTTAGAGTCATATTTTATCCCTTCATAGTAGTTACCCTTATTTTTGGCATATATACATATAAGTTGTTCTCTCTTTAAAATTTTGAGATACAGTTTCTTCTAACAGATCAAAATATATCCTAAATCACTAGTGTATGGATTTGTTCTAGTCCCCTGCCTGATCACATTCTCTCCCTTTTTTTTTCTTTTCTTTTTTCTTTTTTCTTTTTTTTAAATCTTCTTTCTTTTTTCGAACAACTTCTTATCAATTCCTTTTATAAAATCTTTTATAATTTTCGTCTTTACACTCATCTTCCATCCCTTCATTATATCAACCCTTATTTTGTACATATATGTCTTTCTTCCTTTAAAATTTTAGCAGGCACGATCTTCTACCAGACCAAAATAACTCCCCAAATCTACTGGGTGGGACTGATCTATGCACTGCCTGATCATATTTGATCATATTCTGGTTTTTTTGTTTTGTTTTGTTCTGTTTTTGTTTGTTTTTTTCTTTTTGTTTTTCCTTTTATTTTTTCTCTTTTTCTTTCTTTCCCTTTCTTGTCCCCTGGTTTCGGATCTTTTCTGATTTGTATAGAGTACATTTGCTGGGGACGTTATTAACCTGTTAGCATTTTGTTCTCTCATTCATCTATTCTCCTCTGGACAAAAAGACAAGACGAAAAAAATCACCTCAGCAAAAAGAACAAGAGGTAGTACCATCAGCCAGGGACCTACTCAATACGGACATTAGTACGATGTCGGACCTAGAGTTCAGAATCATGATTTAAAGATACTAGCTGGGCTTGAAAAAAGCGTGGAGGTTATTAGAGAAACCCTTTCTGGAGAAATAAAAGAACTAAAATCTAACCAAGTCAAAATCAAAAAGGCTATTAATGAGGTGCAATAAAAAATGGGGGCACTAACTGCTAGGATAAATGAGGCAGAAGAGAGAATCAGCGATATAGAAGACCAAATGATGGAAAATAAAGAGGCTGAGAAAAAGAGAGACAAACAACTACAGGATCACGAGGGCAGAATTCGAGAGATAAACGATACGATAAAATGAAACAACATTAGAATAATTGGGATCCCAGAAGAAGAAGAAAGAGAGAGAGGGGCAGAAGGTATATTGGAGCAAATCATAGCAGAGAACTTCCCTAATGTGGGGAAGGAAACAGGCATCAAAACCCAGGAGGCACAGAGAACCCCTCTCAAAATCAATAAAAATAGGTCAAAACCCCGACATCTAATAATAAAACGTAAGAGTCTCAGAGACAAAGAGAAAATCCTGAAAGCAGCTCGGGAGAAGAGATATGTAACCTACAATGGTAGAAACATTAGATTGGCAACAGACCTATCCACAGAGACCTGGCAAGCCAGAAAGGACTGGCATGATATCTTCAGGGCACTAAAGGAGAAAAATATGCAGCCAAGAATACTATATCCAGCTAGGTGGACATTGAAAATAGAAGGAGAGATAAAAACCTTCCAGGACAAACAAAAACTAAAGGAATTTGCAAAGACGAAATCAGCCCTACAAGAAATATTGAAAGAGGTCCTCTAAGCAAAGAGAGAGCCTAAAAGCAGCATAGATCAGAAAGGAACACAGACAATATACAGTAACAGTCACCTTAGAGGCAATACAATGGCACTAAATTCATACCTTTCAATAGTTACCCTGAATGTAAATGGGCTAAATGCCCCAATCAAAGACACAGGCTATCAGATTGGATTAAAAAAACAAGACCCATCAATATGCTGTCTGCAAGAGACTCATTTTAGACCCAAAGATACCCCAGATTGAAAGTCTCAACCGGTACGAAAAGATTGGGGTTATTCCCTGCATATTTTCAGAACACAATGCTTTGAAACTAGAACTCAATCACAAGAGGAAAGTCGGAAAGAACTCAAATACATGGAGGCTAAAGAGCATCCTTACTAAAGAATGAATGGGTCAACCAGGACATTAAAGGAGAATTAAAAAAAAAATTCATGGAAACCAATGAAAATGAAAACAAAACTGTTCAAAATCTTTGGGATACAGCAAAGGCAGTCCTGAGAGGAAAGTACATAGCAATACAAGCCTTTCTCAAGAAACAAGAAAGGTCTCAAATACACAACCTAACCCTACACCTGAAGGAGCTAGAGAAAAAACAGCAAATAAAGCCTAAACCCAGCAGGAGAAGAGAAATAATAAAGATCAGAATAGAAATCAATGAAATAGAAACCAAAAGAACAGTAGAACAGATCAACGAAACTAGGAGCTGGTTCTTTGAAAGAAGTAACAAGATTGATAAACCCCTGGCCAGACTTATCAAAAAGAAAATAGAAATGATCCAAATCAACGAAATCATGAATGAAAGTGGAGAGATCACAACCAACACCAAAGAAATACAAACAATTATAAGAACATATTATGAGCAACTCTATGCCAGCAAATTAGATAACCTGGAAGAAACGGGTCCATTCCTAGAGATGTATCAACTACCAAAATTAAACCAGGAAGAAATAGAAAACCTGAACAGACCTATAAACACTGAGAAAATTGAAGCAGTCATCAAAAATCTCCCAAGAAACAAAAGCTCAGGGCCAGATGGCTTCCCAGGGGAATTCTATGAAACATTTAAAGAATAATTAATACCTATTCTGAAACTGTTCCAAAAAATAGAAATGGAAGGAAAACTTCCAAACCCATTTTATGAGACCACCATTACCTTGATCCCAAAACCAGACAAAGACCCTATCAAAAAGGAGAATGACAGACCAATATCCTTGATGAACATGGATGCAAAAATTCTCACCAAAATACTAGCCAATAGGATCCAACAGTACATTAAAAGGATTATTCACCACGACCAAGTGGGATTTATCCCTGGGCTGCAAGGTTGGTTCAACATCCACAAATCAATCAATGTGATACAACACATTAACAAAAGAAAGAACAAGAATCAAATGATCCTCTCAATAGATGCAGAAAAGGCATTTGACAAAGTACAGCATCCTTTCTTGATCAAAACTCTTCAGAGTATAGGGATAGATATCATAAAAGACATCTATGAAAAACCTACAGCGAATATCATTCTCAATGGGGAAGAGCTGAGAGCTTTTCCCTTAAGGTCAGGAACGCGGCAGGGATGTCCACTCTCACCACTGCTATTCAACATAGTATTAGAAGTCCTAGCCACAGCAATCAGACAACAAAAAGGAATCAAGGTATCCAAATCGGCAAAGAGGAAGTCAAACTCTCACTCCTTGCAGATGATATGATACTGTATGTGGAAAACCCAAAAGACTCCACCCCAAAACTCCTAGAACTCATACAGGAATTCAGTCAAGTAGCAGGATATAAAATCAATGCACAGAAATCAGCGGCATTCCTATACACCAACAAGACAGAAGAGCAACAAATCAAGGAGTTGATCCCATTTACAATTCCGCCCAAAGCCATAAGATACCTAGGAATAAATTTAACCAAAGAGGCAAAGGATCTGTACTCAGAAAACTATAAAATACTCAGGAAAGAAATTCAAAAAGACACAAAGAAATGGAAAAACGTTCCATGCTCATGGATTGGAAGAACAAACATTGTGAAGATGTCAATGCTTCCTAGAGCAATCTACACATTCAATGCAATCCCCATCAAAATACCATCCACTTTTTTCAAAGAAATGGAACAAATAATCCTAAAATTTGTATGGAACCAGAAGACACCCCGAAGAGCCAGAGGAATCTTGAAAAAGAAAAGCAAAGCTGGCGGCATCACAATTCCGGACTTCCAGCTCTATTACAAAGCTGTCATCATCAAGACAGTATGGTACTGGCACAAAAACAGACACATAGATCAGTGGAACAGAATAGAGAGCCCAGAAATGGACCCTCAACTCTATGGTCAATTTATCTTTGGCAAAGCAGGAAAGAATGTCCAATGGAAAAAAGACAGTCTCTTCCACAAATGGTGTTGGGAAAATTGGACAGCCACATGCAGAAGAATGAAACTGGACCATTTCCTTACACCACACACAAAAATAGACTCCAAATGGTTGAAAGACCTAAACGTGAGACAGGAGTCCATCAAAATCCTAAAGGAGAACACAGGCAACAACCTCTTCGACCTCAGCCACAGCAACTTCTTCCTAGAAACATCACCAAAGGCACAGGAAGCCAGTGCAAAAATGAACTATTGGGATTTCATCAAGATAAAAAGCTTTTGCACAGCAAAAGAAACAGTCCACAAAACCAAAAGACAACCAACAGAATGGGAGAAAATATTTGCAAATGACCTATCAGATAAAGGGCTAGTATCCAAAATCTATAAAGAACTTGTCAAACTCAACACCCAAAGAACAAATAATCCAATCAAGAAATGGGCAGAACACATGAACAGACATTTTTCCAAAGAAGACATCCAAATGGCCAACAGACACCTGAAAAAGTGCTCAACATCGCTCAGCATCAGGGAAATCCAAATCAAAACCTCAATGAGATAACCACCTCACACCAGTCAGAATGGCTAAAATTAACAAGTCAGGAAACGACAGATGTTGGTGGGGATGCAGAAAAGGGGAACCCTCCTACACTGTTGGTGGGAATGCAAGCTGGTGCAACCACTCTGGAAAACAGTATGGAGGTTCCTCAAACAGTTGAAAATAGAGCTACCATACAATCAGCAATTGCACTACTCGGTATTTACCACAAAGATACAAATGTAGGGACCCAAAGGGGTACGTGCACCCCGATGTTTATAGCAACAATGTCCACAATAGCTAAACTGTGGAAAGAGCCAAGATGTCCATTGACAGAGGAATGGATAAAGAAGAGGTGGTATATATACACAATGGAATATTATGCTGCCATCAAAAGGAATGAGATCTTGCCATTGGCAACGACCTGGAGGGAACTGGAGGGTGTTATGCTGAGTGAAATAAGTCAATCAGAGAAAGACATGTATCATATTACCTCACTGATATGAGGAATTCTTAATCTCAGGAAACAAACTGAAGGTTGCTGAAGAGGTGGGGGGTGGGAGGGATGGGGTGGCTGGGTGATAGGCATTGGGAAGGGTATGTGCTATGGTGAGCGCTGTGAATTTTACAAGACTGTTGAATCACAGATCTGTACTTCTGAAACAAATAATGCAATATATGTTAAAAAAAAAAAAGAAGAAGATAGCAGGAAGGGAAGAATGAAGGGGAGTAAGTCGGAGGGGGAGACGAACCATTAGAGACAATGGATTCTGAAAAACAAACTGAGGGTTCTAGAGGGGAGGGGGGTGGGGGGATGGGTTAGCCTGTTGATGGGTATTAAAGAGGGCACATTCTGCATGGAGCACTCGGTGTTATGCACAAACAATGAATCCTGGAACAGTACATCAAAAACTAATGATGTAATGTATGGCGATTAACATAACAATAAAAAAATTAAAAAAGAAAAAAGAACCAACCCTTTAGGGCTAAGACTTTGTGAATATATTGCCTTTGAGGCACGTTCCATTTTCTGCATGACATAAGATACTGCTTTCTTAGAAATCAGTGACATTACTACAAGTATTAATTCAGAAGAAGTAGTAGAGCTCCAGAATTAAGAATTGGAGCTCTGAAGCTGAATCCTACCTCTCCCAATTCATCACCATGGACCTTGTGCAGGCCATTTACCCTTTCTTGGCTTCTTTTTCTTCATTTGCAGAATGGAGATGCCACCATTCTAGGATTGTAATAAGAACGATTGAGGTATTTCATAGTGTGCATTAAATAACTGTTATCCTTTGCTATTACTTTATTTTGAGTTTCTTTCCAACATTAAAGTTTAATTCTGTCTTGTGCTAAATAAACACAAGAAATTCTATTTGAAGTTATGTCTAGTCCCATGTACTCTACTCTGGAAATAAAAGTTCTGAGATTGATTATGATGCACAAATGGATGTCCATGTTATGAAATATTTAACTTCAGTCCATATGCTAAATAATTTCTTAAGTACTTGGTATAAATATAATTACCTTTTTGTTTTCCTTATATTCACTCTATGTTTTATTTTTGCAGCAATTACTTTAAAAAGTTATCAATGTGAAAATGCAGTTTCCTGTCATTTAAAACACTGTAACTTATCTATCTTTCCAGAATAGAAAAGCAGAAATTATTTTCTGCAGTTTCATAAAGTCTTGTTCTTCACTGTCACTCTTGCCTGCTGACTGTTCCTCAGGCTCCAATACCGTATCTGTTAGTCCTTATCACTGATATGAGGAATCATATCATCTATATAACTTAAAGGAACATTCATCTGCTCATTTCTTCAGCACATAAGAGAGCATTCTGGAACATGTATTCCTCTTTTATTTTTTGGCCAGGATATACTCTGAGTTCATTACAAATATTAGTTTTTTGGGTCCTTATAACAACCTCGTAAATAGACACTTACCTTTCTTTTACAGCTAAGGAAATTGAAGCACAGTGAGATTGATCAGCTTGCTCAAGGACACACAACTGGGGAGTGGTGGAATCATGATTGTATTTGAACCCAGGTATTGCAGCTCCAAGATCCACTATATTGTGTGATCTCACTTACCATGAATTTGGGTCTACAAAGAAGAAACCTGGTGTGATATTTCAAGGATGTGTAGAAGTAGGATCATTTTGGAAAATTTTTCTTCCCAAAAAATATCTGTATAAAGTATCCTTCTTTATAAAACCATTGTCTTTATCACAGTAGTTAGTAGTTACTGAGTACTTTCTCTTTGTACAGTGCTCTACAGCTGTTCATACTTGCTATCGCATTTCATACTTTTAATAGCTCTTGGAAGTAGATAATATTACTAATTCCATTTTACAGATGAAGGAATTGAGGCATGCAGCAGTTGATGGCCTAATTTTGGTTACATAGCTATTGAGTGGTAAGGCCAAAATTTAAGCTCATGCTTTTAAAACATGTTATGCTCCTTTACTACAAGTAATAGTATCAGACACATTTTACCAGCCCACATTGTTCTTCGTTTGTTTTAATACCTGACTTTTAATGCAATGTCTATTTCAAACAAAATTCAAGAAACATTTTATATTATTAATGAATGAAAAATTCTGGCATAATGTGTGTTTTTGAGTTCAACTATCTTCTGGGACCTCCTTTTAAGTCAATTTATATCTTGAAAATCATCTTAATTCACCAGTATGTTTTAAATGAGGTGATAGCAAGGAGAATTAGAGCAAAAATGTATTCATTTATTTATCCAAAGAAAGCCTATCTAATTATATGTATCTATCCACCCATCCACTCATCCATCCATCCATCTACCCATCCATCCATCTAGAGAATATCTACTGTGTGTTAGGCATTGTGATTTGCTGGGGATTCACTGTTGAGTAATCAGATAAAGTTCTGTATTTGTGGATCTTATGTACTAATGAAAATATTCACAAAACCTTTCTGTATCTTCTTGGGGTTAGTGTTTTCTTGGCAACGAAAATGAATCACTCTTTTTGAATAAGGGTATGTATGGTTTATTACTAAATAAACATAGGAAGGGACCATTCAGGAGAAATAAATAATTACATACCTTGGAGATATTGCAGGTCCAGTTCCAGACCATCACAATAAAACAAATACCACAATAAAGTGAGTCAGATCAATGTTTTGTTTTTCAGCTCATATAAAAGTTATGTTTACTCTATACTATAGTCTATTAAATGTGCAATAGCATTATGTTTAAAAGAACAGTGTATGTGTCTTTATGCTAACCATCATCTGAGCCCCCAGCAAGTCATAGTCACTAATCACAGATCACCCTGATAAATTTAATAATAATGAAAATGTTTGAAATATGGCAAGAATTACCACAGTGTGACACAGAGACATGAAGTGAGCAAATGCTACTGGGGAAAATGGTGCTGATAGACTTCCTTGATTCAGAGTTGCCATAAACCTTCAATTTATAAAAAACACAATATTTGCAAAGTGCAATAAAGTGAAACACAATAAAATGAGGTTGCCTGTACTTGCCTGCTGATTAGATGCCCCTCTGTAAGAAGAGATAAATTTGTTTTTGAATGATTTTAAAAAAAGACTTGCAGATGAAAACTAGTGAAAAGTTTGAAATACTGAGTTAAACATGTTTACACAGGCTATTTTGTTTTGCTTTTTCTCTGAAAAACTGCTCATTCTTTATTATGCTAATGTTTGTTTTAATCTTTAAGCAGAAGGATACAGAATGTAGCATTTCTGAAAATTATTTCACCATATTCTTCATTTTGAGGAATATCAGCTAATAGCATCATCAAATGATAGTATTCTGAAAATGCTAAATTTTAAACTAGAAAACATATTTTTAAATCTTCAAATAGTTTATTCCATATGGAATGTGTAAAATCCATATGTGTATGAGCAGTCAACCTGCCCTTATTATACCTGACAAAGGACATTCATTCATCTATCACCCATTTCTGGAACATGAAATGTGTGATACCACTGTGCTAGAGACTAGGCAAACGAAATGCTAAAACATCATCTTTGCTATGAATAATCACCTCAGTAAAAACTACATCAACATATGTCTTACAAAAACCAAAAGAAACAAATAATCCTCTCAGTGTTAAATTCATTGGCACCAGCTAAGATTCTCTTTGACAAGCATTATCCAAGCAAAACCAGTCACTATGGAACAGTCATGTTCAGCCTCCATCTAGAAAGTCACTAAAGGAATATTTCAAACAGTCTACATTTAATTCTTTCCAATGCAACTTTAAATTTATAATTTTAAGTTTCCTCATAGCCTCATTGAAGAAGCGAAAAGAAGCAAGCAAAATTAATTCTAATAATCCATTTTATGTAACCCAGTATGTCATTTCAAAATGTAATCCACATGAAAACAATAGGATACATTTCATGCTTTTTCTTTATAATAAATCTTTGAAATTTAGTGTTTCTTACATCTCAGTTCAGGCTAGCCACATTTCAAGTGATATAGCTGCATGTGGCATTGAACAGAGCAGCTCTACAAGAAAACTACTCAGCATTATGATAAGCTACTTTACATTGCATTTGTCTGGCCTTTGGATGTGGCACTATTTGTTCATTCATTCTTCAGCAAATGTTTGTTGTGCTTTTACTCTTTGTCAAATGATGTGCATACACTAAGAACGCAACATGTACAAAAGGCCCTGTTCCTTTGAGTTTGGACAACTGAAGGAGAGATAACATTCTAATAAACTGTCCCAAAAGCAGTGCATCTTGAGGATTTGGATATACAAAGGGACAAGGAGATGTAACCCAGCTGGGGTCATAACAGGTGAATTGAGTCTGAAAAGATGGCAGTGACCACCTGGAAAAGAGAGAACTGATGAGTACAGACCAACAGAAAAAAACAGTGTGATTAAAGACAAGGGGAGGAAAAAAAAAAAACGGTATGAGTGAAGAAGTGCTAACAATTCAGCTTTCTCAAAATATACAATATGTTAGGAGAGAGTAAATGATGAAGCTGAACAGGAGGCAGGGGCTAGGTCTTGGAAAGCCGTAGATGTCATTTTAAGTAGCTGGAATTCATCCAGCAGGATCAGACTTTAAGTTTTTAAGTTTTAAATAAATTATATTAGCAGCTCTATGGGAGTGCATTTGGGAGAAGAGCAGAGGATGGTGGCTTAGGTAGGAGAGGGCCAAATAGTTTAGAGAAAAAAAAGTCTCAATTTGAACAGGGAAATGAGAGAGAGAGGAGGAAACAGATTTTGTAAATATTTGGATTAAAATCAATAAGACATGTAACAATTAGATTTAAGTTGAAGTAGTGTGTAAAGTCAAGGACGACAGCCCAGTTTCTATTCTGAGCTGATTAGGTAGCTGAGAAAACCAACCCTGAGGTAGAAAATATTGGAAGTCAAGCAAGTCGAAGGGAAAGATGATAAATTCACTTTTGTACCTATGAACTCTAAAATGCCTCAAGGGAGTATCAGGTCAAGATTTCCATGAGACAATGGATGAAGCTCCAAAGTGAGATCTGACTGGTTTTGTGCTATAATTGAAGCAATGAGAGGGAATGAGATTACCCAAAGAGAGTCCAGAATTCTAAAACCACCTTTGAGAAAACAAAGTGGCTCAAGTTCCCCACGTCTTTCTAGAAATCATTGGCATTCTTAGTATGTCTCCACAGGGCTGACAGAGGAGTGTTTCTAAGATATCGTACCATTGACTTGTTTCAAATTCTTCAGGCTCCTTTCTTACTGGTTTGTAAATACAGACTTTATCCTGAGACCCCCATTTGCCTGAGGTTTCATATTCATCCACAGGACTGTGGTTCCATGTAGTTGCATCAAGAGCCCATTTGCCCTGTGCTTTTGTTGTAGGTCTCTAACTCTGCCTGGAAGACCCCCCCTAATTGTCTGTACCCAGTGAGCTCCTGTTGTACTGTCCTCTAGTTTCTAAGGCAGCTTTCCCTGACAGTGAAGTCTGAGTTAATTTCCCAATTCCATAGCAACCTGTATTTATGTCTATTCTAGCATTTCTCATCTTGTTTTTACTGCAGTTATGACTTTGTCTTTTATCTTCTTTCTCTATGGTACATACTTTTTGAAAGTATGTTACATACTTCTCTTGTTTATTTGCATTTTAATATTCACTGCTTATATCTCGCTCTACAGGGACTCACACATGTTTACTGAGTAGAAAGATACTGAATTTAACTTTACTTTTGTATTGTATTAATTTGAGGAGAATAGAATTAAATTCGCATGAGGGTTACTAGTAAACATGAAAGAACATACAGTTACTGACAGGGGCATAGCTTCATGCTGAAAATGCTTTAACCAGTTATAATTTCTGGTATTTGAGATCATTTATTCTGGAGGCTTGTACAAAATGTATCATTTTTTAAACTTTTAAATATATCTTCTGTCTGTTCTCCTTCGTCTTCTCAAGAAACCTGGTAATACAAAGTAGAGAAAGATATCTACAATAATCAGTCTTCTCTTTTGCCACTTCCTATACTTACTGCATTGGCCAGAATTTCCTGATTTCATAAACTAACTAGAGCCAATTTGGCTCTTGGGTCATTGTCAGGGTTTTTTTGTAAGTATCTATAGAATATGGTAATTAGAGGTGGGTAGTATCTTTATGTCCCCTTCCCCACAACCTCACCAAGAAGGGTATGTTACAAAATAAACAAGCCTAGATTAAATTTTGTTAAATCTGCCATGAAGCGTAAAAAAATTGTACCACCATATCTTTTTTTTAAATATGTTTATTATGTACTTTACACAATGAGCATTTCAGAAAAAATAATTACAATGATTTCAAAATGCAATTCCTAGACTCGATAAATATCCTTTATAATTACACCCAATCAATATCTGGAATTGTATGTAGACCCTATGTCAGCTAACAAGTAAAATAACTATATTAATCTCAGGGACGAGAAATATGCACGATCACCTAAGTCACTCTGCCACTGCGCCTTTTTTAAGATTATTTATTTATTTGACACAGAGAGACACAGCAAGAGAAGGAACGCAAGCAGGGGGAGTGGGAGAGGGAGAAGCAGGCTTCCCGCTGAGCAGGGAGCCCGATGCAGGGCTCGATCCCAGGACCCTGGGATCACGACCTGAGCAGAAGGCAGATGCTTAACAACTGAGCCACTCAGGCGCCCCACCACCGTGCTTTTTAAAAACATGATTCTCATTTGTTTCAAGTACATATCCATTCATTGCAAGAGTTAAATTAGACCACTGATGTTAACACCTTAAAACTATGTATGATCTTTGTTACCTTAAAAGAAAATTCAGTTTTGCACAAAGAAATTCAAGAAGAAACTTTTCAGGACCCTTGATCAGAAGCTTCAGTGAGTGTTGTACTATTCCGGTGTACACGAAGGTTCAAGTAAGGCCAACAAAGAATGTTTCCTCTTTCCATTAAAGATAATCCAAGCAACAGGTAAACTAGCATTCTATAAACTAGCCAGCCATCAAGAGGTTACCAATAAAGGATGCTTTAAGTGTGTGAGGACATTTAAAAGCCTCAGCCAATGTTACAAAGTCACTAAAACATTTAGAGTATTATTTATGAATACAAGCATAATTGGTGTTTTGTCTTCTATAAATAATCATCTTTGAAATGCTCAAAGTGAGTTCCAACTGCAGCTCTTTCCTGATGTGAGAAGAGGTGGGTACACATGGGATGATCTACTGATTTACCTTCTCAAAGTATTCTTTGGAAGCAGTTGGATGTGGCTTTATTGTAGGAGAATCCGGGGTCCAGTTTGCTGGGCAGACTTCTCCATGGGTTTCCACAAACTGGAACGCCTTCACCAAGCGGAGGGTCTCTTCCACACTTCGGCCCACAGGGAGATCGTTGACACTCAAATGCTTGATGACTCCATTGGGGTCAATGATGAACAGACCTCTTAGAGCAACACCGGGCCTTCCAACAGCACGCCATAGTCTCGGGAAATCTGTTTAGTCAAATCTGACAGGAGTGCGATGTTCATGTGGCCCAAGCCGCCATTCTCCCTTGGTGTGTTGATCCAGGCGAGATGCGTGAAGTGAGAATCCACTGAAACAGCAACAACTTCACAGTTCACGTCGTGAAATTCATTGGCTTTGTCGCTAAAAGCAACAATTTATGTCGGGCAATCGAAGCCCGGAGAAATCGTCCCACTGCGGCCGCCATCTTCAGTGCGCTCTTACCACCGTATCTTTTAGCCTGGGTAAATCTCATATGTCCTTGGCCCCCGTAAGTCATGTTTTGCATAAAAGACTAATTTTAAAGCTAATGCATGACATTTTGATGGCAGCAACAGCAAACAGCTTCATGATACAGTAAGGTGAAGAAAAACATACTTCTGTAAAGTGAAAAAGAAATGACAAATAAGGCTGCGTACCTAATGTCATTCTGTGTTGGCTCTGTTCTTATACTTAGTTAGGAAAACTTTCTAAATGACCATAGTACTCATTTCTTTAATACATATTAGATCTAACATTCCATATATTAATTAACAAAATGTATTTTTTGTATTTTGATAAGGACATCTGAAGTGTTAAGTAACCAACTTTCAAGTGCTGATTACCGATTGTTTCATTTACCTAACGCTTCATAATAAATTATTAAAAATTTAGTCCTGAAAACACCAGGTATCACTTATTTGCTCACAACTTTGCAATATTGAAGGGTCCAGTGAGGAGAGCTTATTTTTTATTCCACTTGGAAACTTCTGGGGCTGGAATGTCCAAAATGACTGTTTCATTCACATGTCTTATGTCTCAGTCAAGATAATTGGAAAAATAGAATGCTGGCTGGGCCTCTCTCATTCTTTTTTTTTTTTTTTTCCCCTCTCTCTCTCTGTTTTTTTTTTTTTTTTTTTTCCTCTCTTTCTCTCTGCCTATTGCCTCTCCATATGACTGGTGTGGGTTTTTTCCCATACCCTGTGGCCATCTCAGGATACTTAGACTACCTATGTGGTGATTGGCTTTCTTCAGAGCACAAAAACAGAAGCTGCTAGGCCTTCTTAATTTCTAGGCTTCTGAGATATCACTTCTGTTGCTTTCACAATGTCAGGTCAGCTGATATCCAAGGTTGAGAAGAAATAGACTCCATTTCTTGGTAGAGAAATGGTAAGTTCATGCTGAAAAAGAAAATGTATGATAGAGATAAGATTGCAAACAGGAATGTGATCTACCACAAATACTTAAACATATTAACCAAATACCCCTAAGGTGTATATTAAAAGTAATTCATACCCATTCATACATTACATAATTTATACTTACATATTTTCAGAGTACACTACAGACAATATAATTCTTTGAAGTATATTCTAGTAGTGCCTCTGTAGATTATATACTAATTGTTCTGTTGTTTGTGTGGCGCATGCCAAGTACAGGACGTCAAAAGCTGCAGGTTGTGACTTTCCTATGAGTGCCCACAAGCTGCACTCATTCAGTGTCTGATCCCCTTCAAGGTGGCCTGAGCTGCCTGGACTTCTGCGGCATGCCTGAGCACAGTGGAGGGACTGGGGTATACTGAGCCCTATAGTGATGTTCTAGGTGATATTTCTCTGTCCTCTTTAAGCGTTCTCTCCATTCTCTCGTCATTACTTCACACTCCAGAGGGGTGTGTTGCCCACATGTTACCATTTCTAATTATTTCTGCAGTCTAACATTCACTTCCCTTCTCCTCTTGTGCCTTTTTTCGCCTACATTCCTGCTCTTTTCTTTCATTCTCCTGCCACCACTCATTCTTCCTGTGTCCTTGCTAGCATTCCTTAGTAGGCCAACTGAAAAGAATTTTTTTTTCTTCTGTGTCTTTACTTTTTGTTCTGCTTTTATTCTTGTGTTTCCTTGATTGTTTTCATGGCTTCCTGATTTCACTATCATGTTTATTTTTACTTGAGGTTTTTCTGAATGGTTGACTTTATGTCTGGAAATTTAAATAACTTAAATACAAACATTTGAATGATCCTTAAATAGTAAAAAGAACAAAAAATAATGAGAAAAATAAAAATACCATTTAAAATAGTCATCTTTTATTAATTGGTTTCTTTAATGTAAAATTATTTTTTAATAAAAATTCCAAAGGCCACTTCATTTGGATTAATTAGAATCATTTTTCAAAATCAGATACATTTTGAAGATAAAGAAGCTTTAAAGCATGTTATTTTGGGGAAAGTAGATTCATTTGCCATTAGTAGGGAAGAAAACACTTGTATAGAGCACCATGTTTGTATCCTTCTGTGATTAAACAAGAATCTTCTTTGCAAAAGAATTAATTTATTATCAATAATAAAATAATTTATTTTTATTTTCCATGTATGTCGTATTTATAGTGTTCTTAAATTTGGAGTTATAATAATTAGAAACTCATACAAAATTTTAATTGAAAGGTAGCTTAGCAATCAGAGCTTAGATCCCTCCTATATGTGAAAAAACAGAGAGAGTAAAATGACTGAACCACGTTCAGACAACTACTAATGACACCCAAGAGCAGAACCAAAGTCAACTGTGACCAAGAAAAATCTTGGTGTTTATGGAGGATTCCTGATTGATTTGCTTAGTCCCTAGATCTTAGTTGGGAAGATATGAATAGTGAAGAAAACAGGAAAAAGCCTGGAGGTTAAGTTTAAGTGGGTATGAAAGAAGAGGGAGATGATTATAAAAGGAAAAATCTGGAATGCTGAAGAAAGAGGGTAAGTAAGGGGTGCATAGTGTGAGTCAGAAAAATGAAGAGAGAGGTTGGGGTAAAGAGCAAGAGAGGAGCTTTGGACCAGCTACTAAAAGGTGGGCTTTATGAAGAGGGAAGGATGTTTAAAGATACTTTTTAGGATATCTTGCTATACAACTACCCTTATCCTGCCTTCCTTTGGTGTTTTAGAAATTTTCAGTAATGACATACCTTACTCTTAATGTTTTAATGTTATTGTGGAGTTATTTACATTTTTTGGGATATGTAGCTGTGATAGGATAAAATTAAAAAAAAAAAACAAGAAAAGATGCTTAGTTTAATTTTAGATGTAGTTAGTCTAAGACCTTATTAATAAACTGCACTTCTCTTGTCCTAGCTACCATTGACAGAATGATTATGATTTCGAGTAGCTTCCCATGAAGCAATAGCCAATGTGTATTGAACACTTGCTCTGAGCCAGTCTGCTAAGAACTTTATAGAAAATAGTTTCCTCATCACAACCCCAAGAAGTAGGAACTATTATAATCTCCATTTGAAAACAAAGAAACTAAACAAGATTTACTAAATAGTTTGTGTGAATCACAGCTGGTTGGTAGGTTACACAGGGAAGACAAGTCATCAGGACATGAAAACATTCACTAATGAAGTGGCCACTTTCAAATCCCGCCCACAGAAGCATCCCTCTCAGCCTACCATCAGCGTGTGGCTAGACCTATTACATCAACATCAAAGGGAAAGCCCACTGTCTCTTTGGCAATTGTCAAATGTTAAAACACAAGGAAAATTCAATGCAAATTGTTTATAAAAGAAAAAACTGCATATCTAGCAAAAAATGGGAGATTTCTCAGTGTTGATTAAGTTGACATTGAAAACAATTTAACCACATGCAGAGTCAGAGGTAAATGAGAGTATGGCAGAGTTAGATAGTTAAACAATGAAGGAAAGAAAGTCCAGAAGGATGGTGACATCATAGGTCCTTTAAAAGGTAATGGTTTGAATTTTGACAGCTTAAATGAGGCCCCTGGGAAAACTCATGAAGTCTCAGAATAGTTTCACAATGATAACCCTACTTATGACACTGCTCTTACAGTGAAAATGCAAGTAAAAGATGTTATTTGCTATTATTATATAGTTTTATTAGGACAGTTAGGCCCTCCCATTCCTTCCTCCCTCAAAACAACAAAAGCTCAGGAATAGTCAGTTTCTGGTTCACTCTTGGTCTGTTCTAATAATCACCATCTTTTCTATAATCTTTTAACATAAGATATTAAACATCAGGAATTTGGTTTTATATTCTGAAATAATATTGCAAGGAAATACTTTTTATGTTTACTGTGAAATTTTGATATAATTTATAAATATATTGCTTTGATGTGCTCGCTTTGAAATGGTCTTGTCAGAGTACCAGGAACTCTTCCACATGAATAGGAAAAACTATTTTGACTGTCTTTTGTCATTCAAATAACTATTATGACTATGGAAAATATAGTCTTATGGCTTATACATTATTTCATGAATTTCTACTCAAATTAATTTGGAATTCGAACTAGGGCTGTGTTCCTATATTCATGTTTCGTGATTTTCAGCATAGATCTTGTTGGTAATGCAAACTGCATTTATATATCTCCCCTGTTGTCATTCATGGTTATCATCTGAAGGCCAGCAGTTGATGTTGCAGATGTTGAAGTTGAAGCTTTTATATAAAATTACCAGGCAATAAAAGGCAGCACTAACTCTGGCAACAAATTGTTGACGGGTTCCTCCATCTATTTGATATCATCACTCTAAGTTGAGTGTTCAAACAGTCCCAAATAGAGGTAATAAAAAAATGATCCTGAAAAAAACCCTACTAAATAACTTACAACTAACAGCTAGATAATAATCAACTTATTCCAGGGGTAAGAAAGCAAAGCCATTTCTGAGAAAATACTTGGAGGGACATAATTGGCTATTTGTAAATGTTATTTTCATGCATGAGTCCATCTTATGTTTAAAATTATAGCTGCCATTGAGTTAAGAAGGGGAGGGATAAGTAAAAAGCTCTGGCACTCAAAACAATTAAAGATATAAGCAGCTTTAAAGAGGAAAAAAATGTAATTATTGAAGCAGTACTTTTCTGATTACATTTGCCTCAAACCCAAGAGAAGTTTTATTTATGTTAGATTTGTGGAAAGATGTTTTGAGAGGCCATCGCTTTTATTGTAGAAAAATATTTAGTAAATGTAATTAAATTTATAAAAAAGAGACAATATGGACTAAAATTTTTAATACTCCATTAAAAATGATATATATACATATATATAATGTAGATTATATTATTATCTAATTTATTCAAATTTAGCTACTTTGTGAATACTTCTTTTGGACCCATAAGGAGAATCCATCTTTCCCTTATTACAGTCTACACATTCTCTTTAGTAAGTTCTGTATCTGCGTCCTCCCCTATATGTTAAGGTCTTTTGGAAAATACTCATTACATTTAATTTGTATTTTTTATCTTCAGGGTCTTAGACAGGTCCTAGCACATAGTAGGTACAAAGAACATGTTTTCTGAGTAAATCATAAAATTGGTTTTCTTAAAAAAATGTACCTTTATAGTTCTTAATTCAGTATTATGATAGTAGGAATATATTGTAGTTCTATATTCTTTAGCACATTTTCCAGAAAGGATCACTTTTTGGATGTATTGTGTCCAAAACACTTACTTAGAGCATATTTGTTTTCGCCTGAGATTGATTTTCCCTTTCTGAGTTACTCCTAGGTTTTCAAGATAAAACATTTCTGAGTCCCTTTGCTGCAAAGGGCTAGATCAGCTAAGCCTCCTTCTTTTGTTTGTTGTACATCTGAGAGCCCACAAGGCATAGGAATGGGATAACATATGCATTGAAAATGAAGTCCTTAAAATCTTCCCTCCTTTAAGAAATACTTTCTTTGGCATTCACTAACCTAGCTGTAGTCCATTTCATATAGTAATAGGAATATTGGTTTTCCATTTGGCATTCTGCAGGCCTATTACATGTAGAAATAGAGTGGTGCTTTTGTAACTATGCTGTATGTATTTTGTAGTAAAACAAGTAAAAGAGAAAATAATTTTCCATCCAAAGTTTCATCCTTAGCTGCCTGAAAGCTGGCACTACTATCTCATAGTTGAATTTCTAAAAACTCTAACCTGACAAAAGTATGTATTCACAACTAAAGAAAATATCACAGTTACCACTAGGTCAGGAATAGTTCCAACTTACAGTGCCCCAAGAAATTCTGACCCGGGCGCCTGGGTGGCTCATTTGGTTAACCGTCTGCCTTCGGCTCAGGTCATGATCCCAGGGTCCTAGGATCGAGCCCCGCATCGGGCTCCCTGCTCAGCAGGAAGTCTGCTTCTCCCTCTCTCTCTGCCTCTCCCCCCGCTTGTGCTCGCTCTCTTTCTCTCTCAAATAAATAAGTAAAATCTTAAAAAAAAAAAAAGAAAGAAAGAAAATCTGACCCAGGAGGTAGGTCAAAACAACATGGCACTGTTCAGGAAGAAGTGCTAGATAACTTTTCAGGTAGTATAGAATATCTTAAGTAATGGCTCATGTTCTTATCTCTAGTTTAGGGGTGTAGTTTGCTCTTTCCAATGCCCCAACATTGTCAGCATGTATAAAAAAATATATGGTTAGAATTGTTATAGATTGGTCAAAATTATGGAACCAGGTAGTTGTGAAAGACAGATTGAAGATGTACTTTTTTTTTAAAGATTTTATTTATTTATTTGAGACAGAGAGAGAGAGACACAGAGCATGAGGGGGGGAGGGTCAGAGGGAGAAGCAGACTCCCTCCTGAGCAGGGAGCCCGGTGCGGGGTTCAATCCCAGGACCCCAGGATCATGACCTGAGCCGAAGGCAGACACTTGAGTCACCCAGGTGCCCCGAAGATTTATTTCTTGTAAAGGTTTATTCCCTCATTTACAGTTTTGGAATAATAATACCTACAATCGGGCGCCTGGGTGGCTCAGTTGGTTAGGCGACTGCCTTCGGCTCAGGTCATGATCCTGGAGTCCCGGGATCGAGTCCCACATCGGGCTCCCTGCTCGGCAGGGAGTCTGCTTCTCCCTCTGACCCTCTTCCCTCTCGTGCTCTCTATCTCTCATTCTCTCTCTCTCTCAAATAAATAAATAAAATCTTTAAAAAAAATAATACCCACAATCATAAGAGTCTATGGATTAAATAGTCTAATGCATATAAGACTTTCATCACAGTGTTTGGCACATAACAAACACTCAAGTGACGCTCATCTCCTTTTCCTTTTTTGTCAACATTAAGATCATTATCATTATTATTATCATCTTCATTGATGTCATCATCATCAATACATGGCTCTAAAATTGAGTCAAAGAAACTAATACAAGAATAAAGACATAGGAGAATATGTTTAGAGGTCATACACATATTTGAAAAAAAGCTGTTATTCTAGTTGAAAGAAAGCACAGTAAAGTCAATAATATGATGTAGCTAAGGTGTAACTGGAAAAATCTATTCTTAGATTGTAAGAGATATATAAGTAGGAATTAGAATAATGAGAATAAAAATTCTTGCTGAGACTAATTAAATGTGCTTATGTTACTAATGTTCTGGTTACCCCTTTTATAAGAGTGATAATGATCTTTTGGCCCATATTCAGAGAATGGTTCAAAATACTGATAAGACTTGAAGTCATTTTAGAAAAGTTAGTGAAGCTACAGAAGGTTCAAAAAATGTTTTCAGATATTGGTAGAGTCGGTGTATGGAAAAGAGATGAAACTTATTTTATGTGGTAATATGAAACAGAATGAGGACTGTTATGGACTGAATGTGTTCCTCCCTGAAGTTCATGTATTGAAGCTTTAACCCTCAGTGTGACTGTATTTGGAGATAGAGCCTTTCAGGAGGATAAAGGTTAAAAGAAGTTGGGGCACCTGGGTGGCCCAGTCAGTTAAGCGTCTGCCTTTGGCTCAGGTCATGATCCCAGGGTCCTGGGATCAAGCCCCGCTTCGGGCTCCCTGCTCAGCGGAGAGCCTGCTTCTCCCTCTCCCTCTGCTGCTTCCCCTGCTTGTGCTCTCTCTCTCTCTCAAATAATAAATCTTAAAAAAAAAAAGGTTAAAAGAAGTCATAAGGACGGAACCATGTTTCAATAGGCTGGTGCCCTTATAAGAAGAGCTCAGAGCTCTTTCTTCCGTTTGAGGATATAGTAATAAGGTCACCCTCTGAAGGCCAAGAAGAGAGCTCTCACCAGGAACTGAATTGGTTAGCAATTTGATCTTGGACTTAATTAGCTTCTAAAGCTGTGAGAAAATAAATTTCTGTTATTCAAGCCAACCAGTATTTTAGCTTTGGTATTTTGTAATGGAAAGCCCAACAGACTAAGATAAGGACTAATGGTGTGGTTATAGGAAGATCGATTTCAGTGCAAAGTAGAAACGCTCCTAGAATCAAAGAACAAGTGAGATATTTCAAGTGCTAGAAAATTTTCCATAACTGGAGAAATTCAAGCATATGCCAGCAAATAACTCTGCAGGGAGTTTACCAGAGTGATTCAAATATCAGAATAGTGTTCAGATTTAGGTTAATGGTTTCCCAACATTGATTAATAGACAAATGCCAGTTTTCATCACTTTGCCTACTCTCAGCTTTGAATTTCTTCACTTTCCATTTCCTGTCATCAAATTCATGGCTTACTTTGGATACTGTCTCAACTCAATATGACCCCAGATTATTTTTATCTGCATGGATATATACCATATAGCATTATTATTTGGTTTGTGAAATAGACCCTAGAGAGTGAGAGCCAAGTTATAATATTCCAGCTAAAGTACAGCAATTCCCTGCATAGCTAACATAGAAATAATAGGAAAGCTCTTCTTTATCCTGAGATCTGAGAGTTGGTAGTTTGGCAATGGATATTGGATAATCCTGGACTAGAAGGCCCTACTTGGTGCTGCTCAAACTTCACTCATGGGAAGGAATTGCATGCCTGATATTTATACCAGAGCACTTCTTCAGTAATTTATGGAAATTGCTCTCTTTTTTGATGCAGTTTAATACCATGTTGTCCACCAAGCTTTACCTCTTAGAAACAGATTCAACCTACAAGGTAGAGCTCTGAAGCATCATAAGTGATTGGCACCCTCTGGTGAAAGAGACATTGAGAAGCTGACTTAACAGTTTCTATCCATTTGCAAGTACTAATGTACAAATGTCTATGGAAGATACAGATGACAGAGGGACCAACAATAGACACCACCTGGAGAAATCAAACAAATTTAGCTTTTCTAAAGGGTAAAAAAGAATTTATTATAGACAGGATGTTCAATAAGGAGATCAGCATCTTTATCCAGTGACAGATAAGATGCTTCTCTTCTGGTCAGCAAAAACCCTTCTGAGGATCCCATCAGAAATTTCTACCAATTCCTTCATTCACAGCTTTATATACATGAAATTAAACTGTAAAGAACAGTTTCACCTGTAACTATAAAACAGCTTCACCTGAAAAACTGATGGGAACTATTCCTCCTTGACCAAGTTGTCTCATCAGTCTTGACGTTACCCTATATCAGGGGTCAGCAGATCGCAGCCAAATCTGACCTGCTACAACTTTCAAAGTCAAGTTTTACTGGAGCACAGCCACGCCCACTTTTCTGTGTTATTGTCTAGGGCTGTTTGCACACAACAGGAGCAGAGTCTCAATTACAGAAATCAGATGTCTGTCAATGTCTAAACTGTTTACTCTCTGTCCCCTTTTGGAAAAAGTTTGCTGACCTCACTACTATATAACAAGAATCAAAACACTTAGCCCTGAACAACTTCATTTCCCTTCCCAAAAAGCTTTCACAATTTGATTCAAGCACATCCCTTCATTCGCTACTATGAAATTCGAAACAGGACAAATTACTCAGATATGTCTGAGAGTTTAGGAACATTCTATACATTTCTGCCAGAATCTTGAAGAGATATTCTAGAGAAGTTGCCTGATGACAAAGAATAGGCATTTTTTTGGACCCCTTTTAGGTGAAAAATGAAAGTGTCACTTGTTCCATATCACCTTAATTTATTTGGCAGATAGAGTTTAATTGTGGCCTCTTTAAGCTAGAAGCAAAAATGGCCACCCATGCACAGGGTTTTTTTTTTTTATTTCTTTTTCTTTTTTTTTTTTTTTACTTTATTCAGTATATACGATATTCTCCCTGGGGAAAAAAAGTCATCAACAATTAATATATTATTCTGAATTCTAATTATTTTCAATCTCATTTTTTAAATGTACTTTTTTCAATATGTATTTCAATTATTTTGTTTTGATTCAAGTTATTTAATGTGATCACCCAAATATTAATTGGCCAAAGAGAACCATCGAATAAATACAAATTGATTCTGCCCCAAGAAATAGATGTTGACTAATTCAAGTTTAATGAGCCTCAAAATAGCATTTTAAGTACATTTTTATTTTTTATAGACTTTAATCATATCTGTCTTTAGGGCTTGGACTTAGGAATGCTGAAGAACTATTCTGGGCTAATTAAGTGTGTTCATCTGACAGATTTTCCACAGCTCACCTGACTCTGCTCAGGGCCACAGAAGCTGTAGTTACAATAGGAGAGGAAAAAAGGAGATTATGTTGGAACAAATTTTGACAATATGGAGACAATTCCATCCCCCAAAATCATTCTGTATAACAATGTCTCACATTACTTCAAAACTGCATGTGTTTGGCAAACACTGGGTAATTGTGTCATCTCTACACCAGAACCTAAAGTCTATGCAGAAACATCTCTTTCCCAATCAAGTGAAATTGTCCAGCTGATGAAGATGTACAAAGGGTCAGCATTTAAAAGACTGGGGAAATGTAAAATTTAAAGTGTATTATTTAAGCTTAGAATAAGAATATTCATTTTGGTTGTTTTGAATTATGATTTAAATATTCAGAAATATAATTATTCTACATTTAATTAAATTCATTCTCCTAATGTACAAGCTGCTTCAGGGGGAAGAGGCTAAGTAATTTTGGAAGCTGTGCCAACTCTCATGGGACACCAATATGCCTTTTAATTTTCTAAAGAACTAAATTACTAGAGTAAATAGCATTCAGATGACAAGCCAGCAGTGGGATGGAACACAACTGAAACAGTAATTCCAAGCCTCACATACAACATTTTGTTTTTCTTTTTCTAACAGATATTAAATAACATAAATGTAATAACATGCTGTAGTGTTGGACCTGGGACCAAACTTCACTTCATTATTTACACTTCAGTTACTGCTTTTGCAAAAAGGGAAAACTTAGAGGCATGTTGTCAGAAGTCAATGAAGCAATGCACTTGAAGTGTTTTGCAGAGTCTCTGGCACCTTAAAGTTTCCTGATCTGATATTTTCAGATCCCCTAAGCTAGGAATCACCTCACATCTCACAGAACTCCAGAGGCAGTGTCCTGGAGTGTGAACCTCTCCCGTGGCTCCTGTCACTTGTTAATTGTGTGGATGTTATTAACTCTCCCAAGGAAGAGCTCTGCCTGACTCATCTTTGTATATCCCTTTAATATCTTCTGTGTTGTGCACAGTAGCCACTCAGTAAATATTTGAATTGAAGTTTGAATTGATTAATGTATGCTCAGAAAAATAAGTTAGACTCTCCCAGGAAATAAACTGCTCAGGAAAGTGATTTAGACTTATTTAGAAGCTTTAGCAACTCTGTTGGGGGCTTGGATTTGGATCAAATAATCTGGGCTTCAGTCTCAACCTAACAGCTAATATTGAAGCAACGCTTGCACAGAAAAAAAGGGGATACAAACACCCAAGATTATTTCATATATAGTAAAAATTAGCAAAAAAAACCACAAAATATTTGTATCATGCACTGTGTGAAACTACCCTGAATTTTTTTACATGTTATCTTAATTCTCTCTTAATTCTCAGAAGAGCCCTGTACAGTAGATAATTTTATTATCACTATTTAACTAATGAGGAAACAGGAATAGAGAAGCACAGCTAAGCATTAGGGTCCAAGTTTAAACTTGGGCTGTTAACTCCAAACTCTTTGCTCTTAATTAATTCATATACAAGATTGCCTCTCTGTTTCCCCATGTGTGGGATAATTTGAGGGCAGTGTGGACAAATTTTTATTTGTTTTCATTCTAAATGTATTTTTGTTGTGTTTTGATATAGCCTACAACCAAACTTGCGACTTCATGAGGTTTTTTGCTCAGAACAAAATTTAAGAGTGGGTAGCAGTGTTGTTCCTGAATTGTTTTAAAGAAACATGAAGCAAATAGTAATATAGGAGCTTTAAAGCTATAGCAACGATCATAAGGCAGCTTATGAATGAAGGCTAAGAAAGCATATTAAGAAATATCCTGGAAAAGTGCTACCTACATTTTAACTCATTAGAATGTATTTTTTCCTTCTCTGATACATAAATAAAATATAAAAGGATTTGATGATTATGTATATACATAATTACAATTAAGCATTGAATTATACATAGTATTCTTTATGTAATTATATTAAATATATTCATATATATGCATATTTTAGTGGAATTTAATGATAGAAGTAACACTGCACATATTTAATGACACACTACACGTATATCTCAGAAAGTTTCAAATTTGTCTACATGGAATGTGGAGGCAGTTTATTTACTGGGAGATTTGAGACTATCAATTTTATATCTCAAATTAAGGGAAAAATGTAGAATGCTACAAAAAGGGGAAGCAGTGTAGGTGGAACATGAAGTTGAAAAAATCATGACTATTTTTCCAAATGCTTAAATCATGCATCATAGATAAATAAAGCCAAAAGAAAACACCTAAAGTTCTCGTTTGACTTATAAGGAAACAAACTGTGAAGTTAAGATTCTGTCTTCACTTTCACTCATCCACCTACAGAATCAATGTATAGCATATAAGATTAGAATATATATGCCCTATATAAAATCTAAAGTTAAAACTTTAAAGTTAGTAATAAATGGCAGTAGTGGTGATGGTGCTTGTGCTAATAAGCCTTCTTTGGCTTTGCTGAACTAATCACTGTGGAACTTTATAAAAAAAAATTTTTTTTAAGATTTTATTTACTTATTCGAGAGAGAGAAAGAGTAGGGGGAGGGGCAGAGGGAGAGGGACAAGCAGATTCCATGCTAAGCACAGAGCCCCATTACCTGGAAATCACGACCAGAGCTGAAATCAAGAGTCAGACGCTTAACCAACTGAGCCACCCAGACGCCCCGCAACTTATTTTTAAATAAGTGTCTCTGCATAAAACTGTGACATAATTTATATTTTCCAGAAAGAGTATGTGATTGTTTTTATTTGACATTGACATTGGAAGCGCTTGCTTCCATCCCTGCCAGGGTTTTCTCAAGTAAATCAGGACATTGTAACCATATATCTAATACTCCGTATATTGGACTAACTTTTGTTTTCAGACATCAAGCAAACTTCATATTATAAACTGAACTCTATTATTTTGGTTGTTTTTGGTAAGCATTTCCTGCTTTTAAGCTGTTTTGAATGACTGTTTTGTACCACCAATAAAAGCAGTGTTCAGGCAAGTCTTTGCCTGTTTCATTACTGCCGCTAATCTCTGGCGGCTCAAAGTGCCAGTTGCTTCTCTCTGTATTTACAAATTCACTTCTAATAAACTAGATTGTCTGCACCTGTGGGACTCTGACAGCCCCAGCACAGATGTTACCCTTGTCCCATCAGGCTGGAAAAGCTAGATTGCTGGCAACAGCAAAACCACTTGGCAGGGATAGCTTCCCAGCTGGCTGTCTTGGGCACCCCCAGTCTTTCTTAGCCCTTTCTTCCTGGTCGTGGTGTCCCCCAGGCCCAATATCCTTGCACCTTTCCTAGCTTTTTCTGATCAATTTGTGTTCTCAGGAAAGAATGTGATCAAAGCAATTATAGCAAGTTGTTAAATGTTTGATAATTTAATAGCTTCCTCTCCTGAGGATATTTACACTTCAGTGAGCTAAAAGCCTTCATCCAAAAGAATAAATCTCAGAGGGTGAGATTTCTGGTATCAGCAAGCCAAGAGAGAAAAGTTTCTGTTTTTGAGATTTTCTGCATGCCCTTGAAATCACACCAGATCTGTTTCAACCATGTGATAAGATCCCTCAAATTGATCACATTGCCTCTTCTTCACAGGATTTTCAAATGCCTACTCTAGAAGATACACAGGTAATCATGGAGAAAGACAATTTAAGAAGCCAAAATATTTAATAAGGCATAGACCTTTACACAGTTGGCATGGGACTCATATGAAGTATAAAGTTCAAGTCCTGGGGCATTTGTACTCAAAAGCTCATAAACTTTCCCATTTCCAGCTGAGTTTTATAGACTATTGCTCAGACAGACTGGTACATACCACTACTATAATATTATATAACATCTATTCTAAGATTATGTGCCAGGAATAATTCAGTGAAGAGGGCAGACCAAGTTCCTATCTTCAGGAAGCACCTGGCCATATTACATTATAAATATTTGTTTGCGTATTTATCTTCTGGCCTACACTGGAAGCCACTTTAGGACAGACATATGTCTTGTTCAGCCATCTGTCTACAGCCCATAGCACAGTTCCTAGTGAATCTGATGCTAAATAAATAGTTGGAGAATAAATTCTAAAAAAGTTTTTCCATAGGACTTGAGTAAAACCATCAGAGCACTGTGTAGTTAGTGGAAATTAACAACTTTGGAGGAAGTTGGATAAGGAGAGAAGGTTGGAAGAGAGAGAATTATAAAATTAACAATAAAATTCTACTTTCTCAAAGAACACAAAAAAATTTTTGTTCTTAAAAAAATTTAAAAATCTTATGATCTGTTCCTTTTTCTTCTATCCAGATAAAAGAACATGGTCTTAAAAATGAGCAAACAAATGCCTTAGTCTGTTTGAGCTGCTATAACAAAATGCCACAAACTAGGCAGCTTATAAACAACAGAAATTTATTTCTCACAGTTCTGGAGACTGGAAGTTTGAGATCAGGGTGCTCGTGTGGTCAGATGAGAGCCCTCTTCTCGGCCAGACTTGTAATCGTATTTTCACATAGCAGCAGTGGCTAGAGAACTCTGTGGGGTCTTTTTTCATAAGAGCATTACTCCCATTCATGAGGGCTTGGGCCTCCCAAAGTCCGGAGTAGCAACTCCCAAAGGTCCTGCCTCCTAATACCATCACATTTGGCATAAGAATTTCAACACACAAATTTGGGAGGGACACAAACATTCACACCATAGCATTCTACTCTGCCCCCTCCCCACATTTATGTCATGTCCTTCCTGCATGCAAAATATATTCTTTCCACCTCAATAGCCCTAAAAATCTTCACTCATTACAGCATCAACTCAAAATTCTAAGTCCAAAGTCTCATCTAAATATCATACAAATCAGATGTGGGTGAGACAATTCATCTTGAGGCAAATTGCTCTCTAGCTATGAACCTATGAAATCAAATATAGAATGTTCTTCCAAAATAAAATGGTGGGACAGGCATAAGATAGATATTTTCCATTTTAAAAGGGAAAAATAGGAAAGGAAAAAAGAGTAACAGATTCAGAGCAAGCTCAAAACCTTAAGACCTACTGGAGCATCCCTGCCTTCATGACTTTGCTGAGCACAGCCCATGTGACAGCTTTCAAAAGTTGGAGTTGCCTGACTGTAATTTTTCTAGGTTGGAATCACAGGCAGGTTCTCTACCAGTCTGGGGTTGCAGGTTCATGGCTCCAGGAAGCTCCATCCTTTGAAATCTAGGTGGAGGTAGCATAATCCATGCTTTGCTGGGCAATGGTCCATCCCCAACACTTTGTGCAGCACTACCCCCATGGTTTTGGTCGGGGGTCATCCAGCCTGCTGAAACCCAGGGGTAGCCTGGGTTTTTTGAACCTGAGGAGGCAGCCTTGATAATCTCTGAATCACCTTCTGGGTCCTTCTCTCCTTATCTTAAGAATATCACATGTGCTAAATCAATAATAGCTCCATGTCTTATCCTGTAAAATCTAGGAAGTCCCAACACTTTTCTTCATTTCTTTCATTCTCCTTCCCCTTCAGTTCAAATTGGCTGTTTCTCTTCTGGAGTGGATGAATACAATTTTGGTTCATACCCATACTAATCTTACCAGAAGGTCCCTTGGTCTCATACCATTAGTGTTCTCTTCAGAACCTGCTTTCTCACTTTTTATATTTGGATAGGTTCAGAATCTTTCAGTTTTTTAAGTTCTTACCTTTTGATTAACAATTCCGTCTTTAAGTTATTTCTTTCTTCCCTCATTTTCTTTCTTCTCAGCATTTAAGAGAAGCCAAGCTGCACCTTCAACACTTTGCTTAGAAATGATTTCACGTTTGTGATGAGATATGTTAATTAGTTTGACCATAGTAATCATTTCACTAAGTATATGTAGTCAAATCATCATGTTGCACACCTTAAATATATGTAATTTTTATTAAATAAAATTATAAAGAAAAAAAGAAATAGCTTCAGCCAAATACCCAATTTCATTGCTCACAAGTCCTATGTTCTATGAAACACGAGGACATAAACACAATTCAGCCAAATTTTTTGCTGCTTTATATCAAAGGTGGCCTTTCCTCCATTATTCAACAACATGTTCCTCACTTTTATCTGAGACTTTATTAGAATGGTCTTTAACATCCATATTTTTACCAACATACTATTCACCACCACTTAGATATTCTCTAACAGGACTAAAGCTTTCTCTACAGCCTTCTCTTTCTGAATCCTCACCAGACTTGCTTTTTAATACTTCATTCATGGCAATGTAGGCTTTTGCTAGCGTAAACCTCAAAACTCTTCCAGCCTCTATCCAGCCCAGTTCAAAGCCACTCCCACAGTTTTAGGTATTTGTTACAGCAGCACCTTCACTTCTGGGCACTGATTTTCTTAGTCCATCCTAGCTGCTATAGCAAAAGAACACAGAGTGAGTAACTTATAAGCATAATAAATACATTTTTCACAGGTCTGGAGGCTAGAAGTGTGAGATCAGCATACCAGCATGATCAGGTGAGGGTTCTCTTCTGGGTCACAGACTTCTCATTGTATTCTCACATGGATAAAGCGCTGGAGCATTCAATAGGATCTCTCTTTTAAGGGCACTAATCCCATTCATGAGGGCCTCACCCTAATGACCTCAACACCCTCCAAAGTCTCTGTCTCTTAACACCATCATCGGGCATTAGGATTTCAACATACGAATTTTGGAGGGACACATACATTCACACCATAGCAAATAGTTTTGTATTGATTTTGTTTTACTCTCCTACTTTAAGTAATTAAATCATGCATTCAATCAGTCAGTCAACAGATACTTTTAAGGACTTTCTATGTGCAAACACTGAGAAAGATACAGGATAAGAAGAAAAGACAAGCATTCATTTGAATTCACAACACTGGTAACTTAGAAAATGGTTGCATGGAGTAGTGGGGAGAGAAGCAACGTTGGAAAACAATAAAGATGGTGAGGATAGCAAACTTTCTCAAAAAAAAATTTTTAAGTGTATGCATGATAATGATACTAGCTAACATGTATTGAACACTTAAGGTTCAAGTATTGTTTTAAAATATTTTACATGTATTAACTTTAAAGTCCCACAATAACCATAGGAAAGAGGTATTCTTCTTCTTCTTCTCATTTTATAGGTAAAGAAACCAGTATACTTATATCAAATTTGTTTATGATAATGCAGAAAGTAGAGGAGATAGAATTAATACCTATGCTGGAAACTACCATGATGATTACTAAAGAGGCCAGAGGGACTGGGGAAGAACAGTACTTTAGGGTGGACAATATTGAAGCATATTTACATGCAAATTGGGATAGTCCAGTAGAAAGCGACAGAAATGAAAATATATTTTTCTACTAAAAACATTTGATACCATTTTTCAGAGGGAAAAATCAGGGCTTTTTCTCCTCTAGAAATCCTTAATCATCTGATAAATTATGGATTTGCTCTCTGTTTCTCTTTCAACTGACTGTATAGTCCATTGAAACAAATAACTATATTTTTATTTTTATATATTTAGATACTTTGAATTAAATAAAACTTTTCTGCCTCAGGTCTTCTTAAAAGGGCTAACAATGGAGACAGGTGATAAATGTATGTTATCTGTTAACTATCTGTAGATATAGTGATGGATATAGATATAATACAGATACAGATAAAAGGTAAATGTGTGATTAAAAAAAGAAAAAGAAAACTTCTAGAATCTATGAATACTGCTTTGTTCAGTTTGACCTCTGTTAGAATATTTTTTTTCTATTTTTGTCACATTTAAATGTACGTAATAACTGAAAACAAAACTTACATAGACTAAAATTTAAAATCACAAAATATTCACTGAGTTCTGTTTTTGTTGTTGGTTGATTGGTTATCGTAAAATCCTTGTGGGTTTTCATATAACCTGATTAATCTTCATTCAACTCAGTTTGTTACTATGTGGAAAACTTTGAATTACTGGGTTTCAGCACACTGGATTACCCCATATACAGACAAACATTGTGTTTGAGGATATAGTCTTTTCTCAGAATAAATGTGAGTGCTTTAAATGGAATGCTTTTAACTTAAAAACATCCTTCTCTCTTCCATTCTTGTCACTTCAGAGAATGACGAAAAACTTGAGAAAGAAACAGTGTAGGCAGGTATGTGATATGCCAGAGCAGAGTGAGGGTAAGATCAGCCTGTTGTGCCTAGATTCATATGCCTGATTTCTTATTATGCTCTTAAGTCTGGGGAAAATTAACAAAATTATTTGTAACAGCTGGACAGTGGGTGACAGGGCATTTCTGTAAATTCTGGAATGTAGAGGCATGCTTGTGAATTGTTTCATGAATTTTAAAGTTGGAATTTGATGGAATAAATTTATTTGTTTATTTATTTTTATTTTATTTTTTTATGTTATGTTAATCACCATACACTACATCATTAGTTTTTGTCTTAAGCAAGAACCTGCCATAAGCTTACTGTTATTCTTACAGCATTTACATTTTTTTCAGACTCTAAAATCTATAAAATATTTCTTTTTCTGAAATGTATTCAGCCTGTATGCTGACATTAGAGATGGAGATCTGACGTAATGCCATGACCTGAAGAATATTATGTAGGACAAAAGTGTTATCATTGTTGGCCTCCATATGCAGACAGTTCTGCAAAATTGCCAAACTGGTTTCTTTTCTGACAAGCTTGATGTGAGTCTAAAGTCACAGGAACCACTAGAAGTCAGTTGGTTATTGGTGTCAACACAATAGAATTAACTCCTTTATTTTCAAATACATTTTGTATTTAGTGAACTATGACTAGCAAAACACTGCAAAACTGCAACATTTGACTTAAACTTGAATTTTTATTGCTGACTTCTTCAAGTAACCATTGCAAATGGTACAAAGCTACATATTTTACTTTTGTAATTCAAGGCAAAGACAGCATCTGCCGTTTCCAGTATTCCACTTTAACAATACATAAAGCTTTCTTATTTCAGGAATCCTTCAACTATCAAATAGGGCGTCAGTGAGTTGCAAATTTAATTTGAGGTTTTTTTGAAGAATTTCCTCACTTTTTGATTTTAAAGTTGAAAAAAATTAAAAGACTTTCAAATAATACTTATTTTCATTTAAAAATCAGATGAAAACATTTAATTTAAAGGAAAAGATTTACCTTATTTCTAATATGATTCTAATTATTTATTTTACAGAAACATTAACTCTTATCTAATGTTGAACAATATTATAGATCGAATTTCTGTTTAAGTTGGCATTTTCCTAATTATTCAGACTGGAAGTAAATGATAACTTATTTCCCATATCTTAAATTATGGTTGAACTTTAATGAGGTATTACTTTTAACAAAGAGGTTTCTATTGTAAAGTTAAGTGGGAATTGACAAAATTGGTACCTAACTAAATTTCAACTTGAAATGGTGCCAAGTTTATGGTCCTAAGAAAATACGTTGCGGGCGCCTGGGTGGCTCAGTTGGTTAAGCGACTGCCTTCGGCTCAGGTCATGATCCTGGAGTCCCAGGATCGAGTACCGCATTGGGATCCCTGCTCAGTGGGGAGTCTGCTTCTCCCTCTGACCTTCCTCCCTCTCATGCTCTCTGTCTCTCATTCTCTCTCTCTCAAATAAATAAATAAAATCTTAAAAAAAAAAAAAAGAAAGAAAATATATTGCAAGACTGGGAAGTCCAGATCAAGTTTCTGGCACTTTGGTGTCTAGTGAGGACCCAGTTCCTGGTCCATAGATGAACATCTGGTTGTATCTTTACCTAGTGGAAGGGTTGAGGGACATTTCTAGGGCCTCTTTTATAAGGTCACAATCCTATTTATGAGATCGCCACCCTCATGACCTAATCACTTCCCTGGGGCCCCACCTCCAAATACCTCCACATTAGGGATTTGGTTTCAACATACGAATTTGGGGGGCAGGCACATTTGGTCTATAGTAGTGCTGATATATGACAGTTTTTTTTCCAAATTTTAATGTATTTTTTGCTGGTTGTAAGATCAGAAGTAAATAAGGCATAGATTATATCACAATATCCTTCCTTCATTTTGAAAAATAATAATCATATATGATCCATAATAATATTCAAATTCCTGTTAAAGGCATTTGAGTTAAAAGTATGCAGTGTTAAGAAACCTTTAATAAACCATCATTCCCAATATTTGAACAACTAAATAATGCCAGATCCATAGTAGGTAAAAGAATAAACAAGACTTGAAGGATTTTTAGTATAGGAAAGTGAGGAAGAACATGATCTCTGGGTTCAGTGGCCTGAATCTAGTCTAGTTATGCCATGCCATATTCAAAGTTGGGCAAATTACCCAACCTTCCAACACTTAACAGAGATTGGTGAGATTGAAAGAGCTATTTCCCAAATTGTCAGAGAAATGAAGTTGTATTTGTCAGCTTTGTTATTGATAAATAGCTAAGTTAGAAATGTAGATTAAGGTCTTCAGGTGGTGGACTTCCAAATACTTTGTCCCGTATTGAAACATTAAACTCAGCTACATACAGAATTTGGCAACCTCTGGGAGAATTCCTTAACATGTAATAGTCTGAAGATAGACCATCTTTGAAGTAGCTGGCTTCTCAGAAAAGGAAGAGGGAGAAAGGAACTGAAATGAGTTTGCATAACGCCTTCTTCCAAGAAGGCACTGATGTGCAAAGAAAGGCCAAAAGTCATTTTTTTGGCTGAAGACCATCCATATGTAAATATGATGCTAGAGAAATTTTTTAGGACATCAGTAGTAGAAATAGTAAACCATAAATAGTAAATAACAAACCGAAATGCTGATAGAATCTATATGATAAAATTATTATGAAGGTTAAGTAAGTGCATAATGGTACTCATTAGATAGTAGTTACTACTTTCATTTTTTTTATTATCATTGCTCTTAGTATTTAAAAAAATATTTATTATCAAGCCTTTTTACCAAGCCAGAATTGTTTTTGCTGGGCTACTCTGATGGTTGTGGATGGTGTGATATGAAAAGTTTACAGTGATAAAATAGAAACACAGAATTTTATTTCCTAAAATATTAAATGGTTTACCTTTTATGCAAAAACATGTATCTTCATCAATGAGTAGAGGTTGAGAGAATAAAATCAAATTAGACATAACTAAGCAAATTTTCTTGTGTTGAGAGAAAGAGTTTAAAAGGTGAGCATGAGGGAGAAGTATGGTGAGGAAGACAGAGGTGTACAGCTGAGTGAGCTAATTGTTTTTAAAAGAAGGAGTAGATAAGAAAAGAAGTAAACAGATTAAAATATCAGGAGAAATGGAGATTTTGGAAGAACAAGGGTATTTTAAACCAGTGTATTAGAGCTGGGGAGCTGCTTGGGATGTTGTGATGCTCGGGGAAGTAAGCCAAGGAAACACCAGCTGAAGTGGTAACTGAGTGTCTATGGTAGAAGTAGAGTTTGGGTTGTTTTTTTTTTTTTTAACAAAACTTCAAACATATGTAAAAGTAGAAAAAAGAAAGTGATGAATTCACTGGAAGCTTCAGCAAATAAAAAGACACAGCCATATTTCATCTGACTATTAAATGTGTCCTCCATCCTCTATCTTCAAGATGTTTTGGAAGCTTATCGCAGACATCAGAATATTTTGTTTATAAATATTTCTCTCTGTATTTCTGTAAGCTAAGTAATCTTCAAAAATGATAACCATAATTGCATTATCATCTTTAAAAAGTAATACTTTTTACTATCATATATCGTTAGTTTTCCCATTTTCCTGTTTTATAACCTTCTTTAAAAAATAGTTTGAAATTAAACCAAATAGCATTCATATATTGTGATTGGTTAATATGCCTCTCAAATATCATTTTATGTATAAAATCTTCATTTGTCAATTTTATTTTTTGAGCAAAATTTTATTGAAGAAATTAAATTATTTGTACTGTAGAGTTTCCATGGTTTCTTATATTTTCCCAGATGAATAATTAGGCATTTCTCCAAGGAATCTAGAGTCCTTTTGGTGTAAAATAGTATTTAGAAATCACAAATAGAATATAGAACTGCTCTTTGCCACTGCACTGTTTTTTCCCAGCTCTTCACTAGTCAAACTAGGATTATTTTTGTTGTAATGAAAAGAAAAACCTCATGAGCTAATAATTATACTTGCAATCAAAATTGGCAACTATAGTATATGGCTTTTAGTTCATCTCCCTCCAAATATGCATGACACTGTCATAATACACCTTTGATATATCCTGCAACTGACACACATCTAATAGAATAATGTTGCATCACTACCACGAACTTATATTACTGAAAACAGTTTAATATTTTTGGTTCTTTTTGTCCTTAAGATACCACTGAAGATATATGTTCAAAGTACTGTGTTTTAAAGTCATCAGAGTAGTTATTTTATGTGTTTTTATGCTACCAAATAGAAACACAGTTAGAGGATCATTATTTCATTTTACTCCTGAGTTTTAAGAATTGCTATTTAGTCTTTATTTTATTTTGTAATTATAAAATATGTTTACATGGTTTCAAATTCAAATCCACATCTAAAGATATATTTAAGAAGTCTAGTTTCTATTGCCATCACCTCTGCCCTATTCATTTCCTCTTTCTCATGTTTTATGGTTTACTTATTTATTGTTAAATATAAACAAATAACAATTATACAAATATATAAATTCATATTCTTCCATTATTAAATAACAGCATATGTATATACTTTTCTTCACTTTACCTTTTATACCTAGCAGTGTATCTGGTGATCACTGAATTGCAAGTTATATTCTCTGGAAAGCACACTCTGAGATGGAAGTTAATGTACAAGTCGTTTAGAGAGTGCTATTGGGACTACTGTCTACGGAAGGGAAGGAAAAGGAAGGATGTAGGATTGGGCAAGAGGAGGCGTTGGAATGAGATGCAGTCTCAGTATGGGCTTTTGCAAAACCCCTGTTAAGTTGGAGCTGGACTGATCATTCAGAGTTGTCAGATGTTGGGGTGAGGTGTCTGGGCTGTTACAATCCCTTGTTGACCAGTCATTGGATGCAAACTGCCACAGGAGAGAGGAGAAAACTTGGATGAGGCTATACCCCTGGACTAAAGTAATTCCTAAAGAGCCAAGATGTCCATCAACAGATGAATGGATAAAGAAGATGTGGTATATATATACAATGGAATATTATGCAGCCATCAAAAAATGAAATCTTGCCATTTGCAATGACGTGGATGGAACTAGTGGGTATTATGCTAAGCAAAATAAGTCAATCAGAGAAAGACAAGTATCATATGATCTCACTGATATGAGGAATTTGAGAAACAAGACAGAGGATCATAGGGGAAGGAAGGAAAAAATGAAACAAGATGAAACCAGAGGGAGACAAACCATAAGACACTCTTAATCTCAGGAAACAAACTGAGGGTTGCTGGAGTGGGGGTGGGAGGGACGGGGTGGCTGGGTGATGGACATTGAGGAGGGTATGTGCTATGGTGAGTGCTGTGAATTGTGTAAGACTGATGAATCACAGACCTGTACCCCTGAAACAAATAATACGTTATATGTTAAAAAAAAAAAAAGATAGTAGGAAGAGAAAAGTGAAGGGGGGGATATCGGAGGTGGAGACGAACCATGAGAGACTATGGACTCCAAGAAACAAACTGAGGGTTCTAGAGGGGAGGGTGGTGAGGGGATGGGTTGGCCTGGTGATGGGTATTAAGGAGGGCACGTTCTGCATGGAGCACTGGGTGTTATATGCAAACAGTGAATCATGGAACACCACATCAAAAACTAATGATGTAATAATGTATGGTGACTAACATAACATAATAAAATAAAATTAATAAAACAATAAAATAAAGTAATCCTTAAAAAATGCTGAAAGGCAAAGTCTATCTGCCAGCAGCAGTATCCCAAGTAGTGGAAAGAGGAGAGATATCCTTCAGTCCTAAAGGGAGATATGGGTAGATACCATAGCATCCACTGCACACTCTGTAGTAATATATGGAGATATTCCTACTTCCTTTTCACAAACGGGGGTGGTACAACAGTTTACTTGAGCAGGCTCCTATAGATGGACATTGAGATTGTTTCCAATTAAGAGTAATCATTTTTCTTCTTAAAGATTTTATTTATTTATTTGACAGGGAACGAGAGAGAACAAGCAAGGAGAGCTGCAGAGGGAGAGAGAAGCAGGCTCCCCACTGAGCAGGGAGACTGACATGGGTCTTGATCCCAGGACCCTGAGATCATGACCTGAAGTGAAGGCAGACGCTTAACCCACTGAGCCACCCAGGCGCCCCAAGAGTAATCTTGATGGGGCATTATTTCAGCATGGAAATTAACTCCTGGCTATGAGCTCCCTCCCCAGGATTTATACTGAAGCAGCTATATGTAGTAGGAAACACTTAAATAATCACACACACAGGAAAATTCCAGAGAATTAGTCATATAACCAAGAGAAATAAAAACATGTGTCCACATAAAACACAAAAGAATTCTTAATAGTCAAAAAAATTGAAACAGTCCAAAAGGCCATTAACTGATGGACGGATAAACAAAACATGATATATCCATACCATGGAATATCATTCAGCAATGAAAGGGATAAAGTACTGATACATACTACAGCATGGAGAAACCTTAAAAACATGCTAAATGAAAGAAGCCAATCACAAAAGACCACATATTATATGTTCCTATTTTTAAGAAATGTCCATAATGGGCAAATCTGTAGATAGAAAGTACATTAGTGGTTGCCTACTATTGGAGAAAGAATGGAGAGTGACTGCTAATGAAAAGGTGTTTCTTTTTTGAGTGATAATGTATTCTAAAATTGGTTGTGGTAATAGTTGAACAGTTCTGAATATACTAAAACCATGAAATTGTATTCTTTAAGTGGGTCAATTTTATGATATGTGAATTTATCTCAATAAAGCTGTTGTATTAAAAAAGAAAAAAAAATCCATGGCAAATCCTTCAGCATACAGATAGCTGTATTAAAGTGATGTGTGTGAGTGGTTAGGAACAGAATAGGTACTGTAGAGATTCTATTGTGTGGGACAGAGCATGTCTGGCCTTGCTGAGAGAAAGAATAAACTGGAGAAAAAACAGTTGAAATTGTGCTCATGTTTTTCCAGTGCCATTATACAGGGACATTCTCTGCCAGTGTCTGTAGGAAAGAAATGGCAACCAACACCACTGATGAAAATGTCCACCCGGTTAAACTCCAGGCAGCTCTAAAACCCTGTAGAATTTAGAAACACATGTTCAGTGTTCTAAGAATGGTTGTTTGCTCTTGATTTACAGTATTTTGCTCTTAGCGCAAAAAAAATTTATAGAAGCCCCTGCTCAGCTTCCCCAAGTCTCATCTGCCACTTGTAAATTTACAAGTACTTCAAGGCAAAATGGAATACTGAATGTCAAGACTAACATTCTGTCCTTCCCTTCTCTCTCAGACATTGGCATCTCAACTCCTTGCTGCCTTAGTTGCTCTTTATTGTTTGCTTAACTGATTTTTATGTAAATTTTACTCTATTTAGTTGTATTCATAAGAGGTTTGATCTCCAACTAGTTACTCATTTCATTATCAGAAATCAAACTCTGTTGTCCTCTTCCCATGTTTTACTGAATTTTATCAGACTTTTTACTGACATTATATTTCAACAGTGCCTAGCCCCACAGTTGCTAGACTCTATGGTGACTTTGTTGAATTAGACAGATTTTTTTTAATTAGATATTTCTAGGAAGATACCTTGGAGGAAAGAAAAATGTGGATTAAATATCAGGCTCTACTCCACTCTATAAGCTAAGTTTCTTGACAGTGCAAAATTTGTATAAACATATATGGTGACCCTGTGCTCACTACACAGTATGTACTTTATAAATATTTGCTGAATCAATATATAAATTTTATTCTCAACTAGGAAATTAACCAGATTTCTCCTTCCTTCTACATAGAGACTATATCCACGTGAATCCCATAATCTTTATGAAGTGTGCATAATTTAATGAATACATCACAATAAAATTGGTAGAGGTGTTACCAAATTTGTAGAGTGTTACCAAATTTGTAGACTGAAATATTGCTATTTTTATGTAACAGTTTTGTCATTATGTTTCTAAAGTCCCACATTTAGGCTATTTAGACTCCTGTATCAGTTGGCATAATACACAGTACACAGTTGTCATCTAATTTGTGTTTATCCTAATAACAGCTAAACATTTGAAACATTGCATGTTAACATCTAAGTTCAGTTATATGTTCTCAAAATAGGTACTTCTTAACAATTTCCATCTTTTCTTTCTTTTTTTTTAAGATTTTATTTATTTTTTTGACACAGAGAGACACAGTAAGAGAGGGACACAAACAGGGGGAGTAGGAGAGGGAGAAGCAGGCTTCCCGTGGAGCAGGGAGCCCGATGCGGGGCTCCATCCTAGGACCCTGGGATCATGACCTGAGCTAAAGGCAGATGCTTAACGACTGAGCCACTCAGGCGCCCCTCGATCTTTTCTTTTTTTTTTTTTTAAAGAATTTATTTATTTTTTTGAGAGAGAGAGAATGAGAGATAGAAAGCACGAGAGGGAAGAGAGTCAGAGGGAGAAGCAGACTCCCTGCTGAGCTAGGAACCCGATGTGGGACTCAATCCTGGGACTCCAGGATCATGACCTGAGCCGAAGGCGGTCGCTCAACCAACTGAGCCACCCAGGCGCCGACCCCTCCATCTTTTCTTAACTAATTATTTTTCAAAGTACTCAGCTTTGGAATGATTTCTGAGAAACCAATAAATACTTAGTAGGAATTTAACAAATATCCATAGCATTGAATTTTCTTCTTCTTTATTTCCCTCCTTTCTCCTCTATGCCCCATGTGTAATTCATCAAAGTCACAATATCTTTACCCCCTTTCTACTTTTTTAGCCATTATATAAGCCCTATTTTGCTTTAGAGCTTTCCATTGCTTCTGTCTATTTGAAGCAGACACTGATGAAATTTGATTATATTATCAATTAATATGCCAAAAAAGGAGTGAATTAAGTCTGAGTAACATGAAAACCAGGTAAGAGTGGATTCATTACAGGACAGCAATACAGTAATTTTCAAATGTGACAGTGAAGAGATTGTGAAAATTCAAATTAAAAGAGAAATCAAATTAATAAGTATTCATAGTATTTGAATTATTGAGGAGGGATTTATATTTCTGGCAAAGAGTTTGGGGATGATAAGAACACTAAGCCAATAAAAAGGAAGCAATACTGAGATTCAGTTAAAAAAGGTTGCATAACAAAGAAAATATACTTATAATGAAGTAGCAGAAAGAGAAATTAAAAATATAATCCCATTAACAGTTGTACCACAAGAACAAAATACCTAGGAAAAAATTTAAACAAGGAAGTGAAAGACTTGTACTCTGAAAACTATAAAACATAAATGAAAGAAATTAAAGATAACACAAATTTAACAATATATTATGTTTATGGATTAGTAGAAGAATTAATATTGCTAAAATGTCCATACTACCCAAAGCAGTCTACAGATTCAAGGCAATCCCTATCAAAATACTTAAAATAACAATATTTTTCACAGAACTAGAACAAATAATTTTAAAATTTGTATGAAACCACAAAGACCCTGAATAACCAATGCAAACTTGAGAAAAAAGAACAAAACTGGAGGTATCACAGTCTCAGATTTCAAGATATACTACAAAGCTATAATAATAAAAATGGTATGGCATGGGCACAAAAATAGATTGATGGAACAGGACAGACAGCCCAGATATAAACTTATGCTTATATGGTCAATTGATCTATGACAAGGAAGCGAGAATATACAATGGAAAAAGACAGTTTCTTCAATAAATGATGCTGGGAAAACTGGAGAGCTATGTGCCAAAACCTGAAACTGGACCACTTTCTTACACCATGCATAAAAATAAACTCAAAATGGATTAAAGACTTATATGTGAGACCTGAAACCATAAAATTTCTTTAAAAAAATAGACAATAATTTCTTGGACATCTATCTTAGTAACATTTTTCTAGATATGTCTCCTGAGGCAAGGGAAACAAAAGCAAAAACCAAACTATTAGGAGTACACCAAAAAAGAAAGCTTTTGCACAGTGAAGGAAACCATCAACAAAACAAAAAGGCAACGTACTGAATGGGAGAAGATAGGTAGAAACGATATATCCAATAAAGACTTAATACTCAAAATATATGAAGAACTTCTATAACTCAACACCACAAAAAAAAAAAACCAATGACCCAATTAGAAAATGGGCAGAGGAACTGAATAGACAGTTTTCAAAGAAGACATACAGATGGCCAACAGGTACATGAAAAGATGATCAATATCACTAATCATTAGGACAATGGAAATCAAAACCACAATGAGATATCACCTTATACCGGTCAGAATGGCTAATATCAAAAACACAAGAAACAAATATTGACAAGACTGTGAAGAAAAAGGAACCTCTGTGCACTGTGTTGGTGGGAATGTAAATTGGTGCAACCACTGTGGAAAGCAGTGTGGAAGTTCCTCAAAAAAATTAAAAATAGGAATGCCATATGATCCAGTAATTCCACTTCTGGATATTTACCCTCAGGAAACAAAATCACTAATTTGAAAAGTTATGTTCACTTGTATGTTTATTGCAGCATTATTTACAGTAGCAAGGTATGGAAGCAAACCCAAGTGTCCATCAATAGATAAATGGATAAACAATATATGGTGTATACACACACACACATACACACACACTGGAATATCACTCACCCATAAAAAGAAAGTAATCTTGTCATTTGCTACAACATGGATGGACCCAGAGGTTATTATGCTAAGTGAAATACATTAGAGATAGACAAATACCATATGATCTCACTTATATGTGGACTCTAAAAAACAAAACAAATGAACAAAAAGAACAGAAAGAGAATCCTAAACGTAGAGGACAAACTGGCCGTTGCCACAGGGGAGGGGATTGGAGAGATAAGCAAAATAGGTAAAGAGGATTAATAGGTACAAACTTCCATTTATAAAATAAATAAGTCACGGGGATTAAAAATACAAAAAAAAAAAGGAAAAAAAGAAAATGTTGCCATTATTAACTGTCATATTACTCTACTTTAAATAATAATTACATAGGAGTAATGTAACATGAAACATTTAAGTTAAAACTGATGGAACTAAAATTATGACTAATATAATGCTGAATGTTTATATAACCAAAAATTTCTATACATGGTACAGGTATAATCTTATAAAAAGAAAGGCTACAAAAATTTGTGAAGTTGAATACTGCCCCAAAATATGAACATGTTGCTTAGCAAATAGAAAGCTAATGCTAGAATAAATTGATAAGAGAGTGTGAAAATTGAGCAGAGAATCAGGGATAGTACTAAGAATTATGTAGTGGGAACTATTTATTTTGTGGTATAAGCCACATAGAATTATCAATTTTAAAAAAGGCATATGGGGTTCCGGGCTATGAATGAGTAATTGATAGTAAACTATCCTTACTGCCATGAATAATTAGAAAATTAGGATAAAATATATAGGAAAACACACAACAAGCACACATGTAACAATATGTCCAGTATCCAATAAAAAACACTAGACATGGAAAGAAGCAGGAAACTGTGGACTGTAATCAGGATAAAAATGAGTCAAAGGAAACAAATCAAGAAATCATAGAAATTATGTAATTGACATATGGGAACTTTATTAGCTAAAGACAAAACATGCACTTGAGGAAAAAATGGCAACTATTAAAAAATCAACTATAAATTAATCAATAAAAATCAACTATATAAAAGAAACAAATATCAAAGATAAAAATATAATATCTGAACTATATTGACTTAATAACAACAGATTACATGCTGCAAAAGAAAAGATCATTGAACTTGGATACAGAGGGACAGAAATTACACTGAAAAGAGATAAAAATGATGGAAGAAGGAGCAAAAACTCAGTGACCTATTGGACAATAACAAGAAGTTCAAATATGTGTAATTGGAGTTCTAGAAAGCAGAGAGAGAAAGAAGGACAGAAAGAAATATTTGAAGAAATAATGACCAAATTTGTCTGGATTTGATGAAAAATATCAACTCATATATGCAATAATTTCAATTAAACCTGATAATAAGAAATTATTACTGACTTCTCATAAGAAACAATGCAAACCAGAAGACAGTGGAACATTTTCAGTTGCTGAAATAAAAATAACCAAAAACCCCCTTCAGCATAGAACTCTGAATCCAACAAAAATATAATTTAAAATAGTACAAATTAATGACATTTTCTTTTTTTTAAGATTTTATTTATTTATTTATTTATTTATTTGTCAGAGAGAGAGTGAAAGAGAGAGAGCACAAGCAGGGAGAATGGCAGGCAGAGGGAGAAGCAAGCTCCCCGCCAAGCAAGGAGCCTGATGCAGCACTTGTTCCCAGGACTCTGGGATCATGACCTGAGCTGAAGGCGGATACTTGACTGAGTCATCCAGGCATCCCATAAAGACATTTAAGATTTATTTATTTGACAGACACAGTAGGACCTGAATGAGTATCACACCTACATTACAAGAATTGTTAAAGGAAGTTGAAAGGGAAATGATACTAAAAGGACACTTGGAACTGCAGAAGGGAATGAAGAGTGCCAGAATGGGATTAAAACACAATGATTAGGAAAACAGAAAATATCCTAGCAGCAGCAGCAGAGAGGAAAGATCATATGGCATTTTAAGAGGGATGTTCTTTATAAGTTACATTCTTCAGAAATGCTGCTGTCATACAAGAGTTTGATATATGATTTAAGTAATATTTTAACAATAGAAGCTCTGTTCAAACAAAGCATTTGGTATTGCTAGCTTGTAAGGATCTCTTTTTTCATATTGTTCAAAGATGTATCAAATTACCACAGTGTGCCTAAGATGAGACCTTCAAAAGCAAATAAATAGCTAATTTACAGTAAAAAGAAAACTATTGGAACTCTTTCTGTATTACCAATTGATTATTTCTTAATTGATTCCAAACCAAATATATTGGTTTTCAAAGTCCACTAATCTAAAAGGTCCCTTGAATTCAGCCAAATTGGTTACAGTAGGTACACTAGAAAACCATTTAAAAACATAAGCAACAATAACAGTGTAAATAGAACTTATGAACTACTTATTGAAAAGAATGAGAAATTTGTTCTTAAAATTACCATTTAACAGAAGGTTACACCAAGAGCCCATATACTCCTCAAGTAATTGTGTCTCTACTGTATCAGGACAAAAGAAATTAAATACTTCTCTCACTTTAATAACTTTTTTCAAATCATGTTAAATGTAAAAGCATGTAAGTTTCAAAAAAATTCAGATGGTACATTTTTATTTTAAAATTGTTTATAAGTTTGGAATATTGTATATGTAGTCTAAACTATAGTAATGAAGATTCTCTGTGTAAATTTGATGTAACTACTATTGAATATTATTATAGAAACTTGTTTTTACAGTATGGATAATTCATTGACTTGAACTCTCTTTAAAGGGATAGAGTAACCAAAGCAGTCTTGAAAAAAAAAACAAAAAAAAATGGAGGCATCACAATTGCAGACTTCAAGTTGTATTATAAAGTTGTAGTCATAAAGACAGTATGGTACTGGCACAAAAACAGACACATAAATCAATGGAACAGAACAGAAAACTCAGAAATGGACCCACAACTATATGGTCAAGTAATCTTTGACAAAGCAGGAAAGAATATCCAATGGAAAAAAGACAGTCTTTTCAAAAAATGGTGTTGGAAAAATTGGACAGCGACATGCAGAACTTGAAACTGGACCACTTTTTTTATACCATAATAAATTCAAAATAAATTCAAAATGGATGAAAGACCTAAATGTGAGACTGGAACCCATCAAAATCCTAGAAGAGAACGTGGGCAGCAACCTCTTTCACCTTGGCCATAGCAGCTTCTTACTAGACACGTTTCTGGAGGTAAGGGAAACAAAAGCAAAAATGAACTATTGGGACTTCTTCAAGATAAAAAGCTTCTTCACAGCAAAGGAAACAATCAACAAAACTAAAAGGCAGCCTAACACAGAATGGGAGAAGATATTTGTTAATGACATCTGATAAAGGGTTAGTATCCAAAATGTATAAATAACTTATCAAACTCAGCACCCCAAAAAACAAATAATCCAGTTAAGAAATGGGCAGGTGACATGAATAGACATTTTCCAAAGGCCTCCAGATGACTAACAGGCACATGAAAAGATGCTCAACATCACTCATCTTCAGGGAAATACAAATCAAAACCACAATGAGATACCACCTCATACCTGTCAGAATGACTGAAATTAACAAGTCAGGAAACAACAGATGTTGGTGAGGATGTAGAGAAAGGAGAACCCTCTTACACTGTTGGTGGGAATGCAAACTGGTGTAGCTATCCTGGAGAACAGTATGGAGGTTCCTCAAAAAATTAAAAATAGAAATACCCTAGATCCAGCAATTGAACTATTATTTACCCAAGGCATACAGAAATGCTGCTTCGAAGGGGCACTTGCACCCCAAATGTTTATAGGAGCATTATCAACAATAGGCAAATTATGAAAATAGCCCAAATATCCATCAAAGACATGGATGCAGCTAGAGTGTATTATGCTAAACAAAATAAGTCAGTCAGAGAAAGACAAATACCATGATTTCACTCATATGTGGAATTTAAGAAACAAAACAGATGAACATAGGGGAAGGGGAAAAAAAGAGAGGGAAGCTAATCATAAGAGACTCTTAACTATAGAGAACAAACTGAAGGTTGATGGAGGGAGATGGGCAGGGGATGAGCTAAATGGGTGATGGGCATTAAGGAGGGCACTTGTGATGAGCACTGGGTGTTATATGTAAGTGAGGAATCACTAAAATCTACTCCTGAAAACAATATTACACTATATGTTAACTAACTAGAATTTAAATAAAGATTTGGGGAAAAAAAGACATGAGAGTAAAGGCCATCAAATGCCAGAGATAGAATTAAATATTCTTCTGTTAATATAGAGGTAGAAAAAATGAGATATATTGAAGATATATTTATAACTGCGACAAATTTGAGGTAAAAAATGAGAACTCTTATTATTACTGTTCAGTACTATAAATTATATTCTTGAAGCTATGTGGTAGCCATTTTACATTGTTTAGAAGTAACTGGGGGGTCATTATGTCCTTATTTGTCTTGAACAAAAATAAGAACCAGATATGAAAAATCCCAGGAGTATATGTGACTACAAAATTTTTCTCATTGAAAAGGAGATAACATGCAACAATACCATTTCTATAATCTCATATAGGTGATTTTTCATGATTTCTTGTCCTTACTAAGTCTATTATGTGTGGTTACATTGTAACTTGTCATGTCAATTATATATATTGTGTTTCCTTTTACTTTTAAAAATCCTGTCCCAGAAACCTAACTAACCAGATTATTATAAATTAATCAAATTCAAGGGGAAAAATGTTTCCAACACTAGAAATTATCTAAAAATCATGTGAGTAGAGTTTACTATTCAGATTTAGTGTTTCTGCGTACAGGTTTGACTTATTTTTTGCAAAATGAAATTTCCATATTCAAAATGAGAAAGATGTACATGAGAATTTGGGAACCAATTAACTCATCCTGAACAAGAGCGCCTGAAGTTAATGTGGAAAGTTGTGAATCTATTAATCCAGAAGAAATGAAAGAATTTTGAATTCATTCAAATTTAAAGACTGTGGAAATTTTTTCTAACAAAGTCTAAGGTGAATAAATTAATATTTGTCTTTTAATCCATAATATATGAATGAGAGTTGAATCCTAGAATTCTATTAAGTATCATACAGTAATCATAGAACAATTTTCTTTTAGAGCATTTTTCTTTTTTCTTAAAGATTTTATTTATTTGAGAGAGAGAGAGAACATGAGAGAGAGAGATCATGATCAGGGGGAGAGGTAGAAGGAGAAGCAGACTTCCCATTGAGCAGGGAGCCTGATGCGGGACTGGATCCCAGGACCCTAGGATCATGACCTGAGCTGAAAACAGACACTTAACTGACTGAGTCACCCAGGCGCCCTAGAGCATTTTTCATAGTTTCATATTTATTTAAAAAGCTATACCTTTCTCCATACTTTTCATCCCCATGAGTAATAAAGATCTTTATGAACAGAGAAAAATATCTATTTAAACATGCACATATATTATGCTATCTTTGAGCTATATTAAAATAAAGTATAACATTCATAATCATTACTATCAATAGCATTTTTCCAAGACCATTTAAGTTTTTAATTTTTTAATTGTAAATTGTATATTAATTCACAAATTTAGATGTTTCAGGAGAGGTATATGTAAACTTTATCTTAAAATTTAAAAACTAGGTTCATGTATAACTCTGATAAAAATACAAATTAAATTTGAAAAACAAAAAGATTAATGAAATCCATAAAAACTTTAAGCTAACAATTACAAATCAATATTTTCCCTTCTGCAACATGTAAGAGCCAAGTATTTCTGTTTTCCTTGAAATGAACTGACTTCTTTGTAAACTTGCTGTGTGAAATACTGTTTTGTTTTCTAGTTCAGTCATTTTTGACACTTGTCAGAGTGCTATGTGTTGAGAGGTTTTTTTTTTTTTATTGTTATGTTAATCACCATATATTACATCATTAGTTTTTGGTGCAGTGTTCCATGATTCATTGTTTGTTCATAACACCCAGTGCTCCATGCAGAACGTGCCCTCCTCAATACCCATCACCAGGCTAACCCATCCCCCTACCCCCCTCCCCTCTAGAACCCTCAGTTTGTTTTTCAGAGTCCATCATCTCTCATGGTTCGTCTCCCCCTCTGACATACTCCCCTTTTCTTCCTCTCCTGTTATCTTCTTCTTTTTCTTTTTTCTTAAAATATGTTGCATTATTTGTTTCAGAAGTACAGATCTGTGATTCAACAGTCTTGCACAATTCACAGCGCTCACCGTAGCACATACCCTCCCCAATATCTATCACCCAGCCACCCCATCCCTCCCACCCCCAACCACTCCAGTAACACTCAGTTTGTTTCCTGAGATTAAGAATTCCTCATATCAGTGAGGTCATGTGATACATGTCTTTCTCTGATTGACTTATTTCACTCAGCATAACACCCTCCAGTTCCATCCACGTCGTTGCAAATGGCAAGATCTCATTCCTTTTGATGGCTGCATAATATTCCATTGTGTATATATACCACATCTTCTTTATCCATTCATCTGTCGATGGGCATCTTGGCTCTTTCCACAGTTTGGCTATGGTGGACATTGCTGCTATAAACATTGGGGTACACGTACCCCTTCGGGTCCCTACATTTGTATCTTTGTGGTAAATACCCAGTAGTGCAATTGCTGGATCGAATGGTAGCTCTAATTTCAACTGTTTGAGGAATCTCCATACTGTTTTCCAGAGGGGTTGCACCAGCTTGCATTCCCACCAACAGTGTAGGAGGGTTCCCCTTTCTCCACATCCCCGCCAACATCTGTCGTTCCCTGACTTGTTAATTTTAGCCATTCTGACGGGTGTGAGGTGGTATCTCATTGAGGTTTTGATTTGGATTTCCCTGATGCCAAGCGATGTTGAGCACTTTTTCATGTGCCTGTTGGCCATTTGGATGTCTTCTTTGGAGAAATGTCTGTTCATGTCTTCTGCCCATTTCTTGATTGGATTATTTGTTCTTTGGGTGTTGAGTTTGATAAGTTCTTTATAGATTTTGGATACTAGCCCTTTATCTGATATGTCATTTGCAAATATTTTCTCCCATTCTGTCGGTTGTCTTTTGGTTTTGTGGACTGTTTCTTTTGCTGTGCAGAAGCTTTTTATCTTGATGAAATCCCAATAGTTCATTTTTGCCCTGGCTTCCCGTGCCTTTGGCGATGTTTCTAGGAAGAAGTTGCTGCGGCTAAGGTCGAAAAGGTTGCTACCTGTGTTCTCCTTTAGGATTTGGATGGACTCCTGTCTCACGTTTAGGTCTTTCAACCATTTGGAGTCTATTTTTGTGTGTGGTGTAAGGAAATGGTCCAGTTTCATTCTTCTGCATGTGGCTGTCCAATTTTCCCAACACCATTTGTGGAAGAGACTGTCTTTTTGCCATTGGACATTCTTTCCTGCTTTGTCAAAAATAAGTTGACCATAGAGTTGAGGGTCCATTTCTGGGCTCTCAATTCTGTTCCATTGATCTATGTGTCTGTTTTTGTGCCAGTACCATACTGTCTTGATGATGACAGCTTTGTAATAGAGCTGGAAGTCCGGAATTGTGATGCCGCCAGCTTTGCTTTTCTTTTTCAGTATTCCTCTGGCTATTCTGGGTCTCTTCTGGTTCCATACAAATTTTAGGATTATTTGTTCCATTTCTTTAAAAAAAGTGGATGGTATTTTGATGGGGATTGCATTGAATGTGTAGATTGCTCTAGGTAGCATTGACATCTTCACAATGTTGATTCTCCCAATCCATGAGCATGGAACGTTTTTCCATTTCTTTGTGTCTTCTTCAATTTCTTTCAGGAGTATTTTATAGTTTTCTGAGTACAGATCCTTTGCCTCTTTGGTTAGATTTATTCCTAGGTATCTAATCGTTTTGGGTGCAATTGTAAATGGGATAGACTCCTTGATTTGTCTCTCTTCTGTCCTGTTGTTGGTGTATAGGAATGCCACTGATTTCTGTGCATTGATTTTATATCCTGCTACTTTACTGAATTCCTGTATGAGTTCTAGCAGTTTTGGGGTGGAGTCTTTTGGGTTTTCCACATACAGTATCATATCATCTGCAAAGAGTGAGAGTTTGACTTCCTCTTTGCCGATTTGGATGCCTTTGATTTCTTTTTGTTGTCTGATTGCTGTGGCTAGGACTTCTAATACTATGTTGAATAGCAGTGGTGAGAGTGGACATCCCTGCCGCGTTCCTGACCTTAGGGGAAAAGCTCTCAGCCTTTCCCCATTGAGAATGATATTCGCTGTAGGTTTTTCATAGATGGCTTTTATGATATTGAGGTATGTACCCTCTATCCCTATACTCTGAAGAGTTTTGATCAAGAAAGGATGTTGTACTTTGTCAAATGCTTTTTCTGCATCTATTGAGAGGATCATATGATTCTTGTTCTTTCTTTTGTTAATGTATTGTATCACGTTGATTGATTTGCGGATGTTGAACCAGCCTTGCAGCCCAGGAATAAATCCCACTTGGTCGTGGTGAATAATCCTTTTAATGTACTGTTGGATCCTATTGGCTAGTATTTTGGTGAGAATTTTTGCATCCATGTTCATCAAGGATATTGGTCTGTAATTCTCTTTTTTGATGGGGTCTTTGTCTGGTTTGGGGATCAAGGTAATGCTGGCCTCATAAAATGAGTTTGGAAGTTTCCCTTCCATTTCTATTTTTTGGAACAGTTTCAGGAGAATAGGTATTAATTCTTCTTGAAAGGTCTGATAGAATTCCCCTGGGAAGCCATCTGGCCCTGGGCTTTTGTTTCTTGGGAGATTTTTGATGACTGTTTCAATTTCCTTAGTGGTTATAGGTCTGTTCAGGTTTTCTATTTCTTCCTGGTTCAATTTTGGTAGTTGATACATCTCTAGGAATGCACCCATTTCTTCCCGGTTATCTAATTTGCTGGCATAGAGTTGCTCATAATATGTTCTTATAATTGTTTGTATTTCTTTGGTGTTGCTTGTGATCTCTCCTCTTTCATTCATGATTTTGTTGATTTGGGTCATTTCTCTTTTCTTTTTGATCAGTCTGGCCAGGGGTTTATCAATCTTGTTAATTCTTTCAAAGAACCAGCTCCTAGTTTCGTTGATCTGTTCTACTGTTCTTTTGGTTTCTAGTTCATTGATTTCTGCTCTGATCTTTATGATTTCTCTTCTCCTGCTGGGTTTAGGCTTTCTTTGCTGTTCTTTCTCCAGCTCCTTTAGGTGTAGGGTTAGGTTGTGTATTTGAGACCTTTCTTGTTTCTTGAGAAAGGCTTGTATTGCTATATACTTTCCTCTCAGGACTGCCTTTGCTGTATCCCAAAGATTTTGAACAGTTGTGTTTTCATTTTCATTGGTTTCCATGAATTTTTTTAATTCTTCTTTAATTTCTTGGTTGACCCATTCATTCTTTAGTAGGATGCTCTTTAGCCTCCATGTATTTGAGTTCTTTCCGACTTTCCTCTTGTGGTTGAGTTCTAGTTTCAAAGCATTGTGGTCTGAAAATATGCAGGGAATGATCCCAATCTTTTGGTACCAGTTGAAACCTGATTTGTGACCTAGATTGTGATCAATTCTGGAGAATGTTCCATGGGCACTAGAGAAGAATGTGTATTCCGTTGCTTTTGGATGGAATGTTATGAATATGTCTGTGAAGTCCATTTGGTCCAGTGTGTCATTTAAAGTCTTTATTTCCTTGTTGATCTTTTGCTTAGATGATCTGTCCATTTCAGTCAGGGGGGTGTTAAAGTCCCCCACTATTATTGTATTGTTGTCAATGTGTTTCTTTGCTTTTGTTATTAATTGCCTTATATAATTGGCTGCTCCCATGTTCAGGGCATAGATATTTACAATTGTTAGATCTTCTTGTTGGATAGACCCTTTAAGTAGGATATAGTGTCCTTCCTCATCTCTTATTACAGTCTTTGTTTTAAAATCTAGTTTGTCTGATATAAGGATTGCCACCCCAGCTTTCTTTTGGGGTCCATTAGCATGGTAAATGGTTTTCCACCCCCTCACTTTCAATCTGGGGGTGTCTTTGGGTGTAAAATGAGTCTCTTGCAGACAGCATATTGATGGGTCTTGTTTTTTAATCCAATCTGATAGCCTGTGTCTTTTGATTGGGGCATTTAGCCCATTTACATTCAGGGTAACTATTGAAAGGTATGAATTTAGTGCCATTGTATTACCTGTAAGGTGACTGTTAACTGTCTGTTGTCTGTGTTCGTTTCTGCTCTTTGCTGTTTTTAGGTTCTCTCTTTGCTTAGAGGACCCCTCTCAATATTTCTTGGAGGGCTGGTTTCGTGTTTGCAAATTCCTTTAGTTTTTGTTTGTTCTGGAAGCTTTTTATCTCTCCTTCTATTTTCAATGATAGCCTAGCTGGATATAGTATTCTTGGTTGCATATTTTTCTCGTTTAGTGCTCTGAAGATATCTTGCCAGTCCTTTCTGGCCTGCCAGGTCTTTGTGGATAGGTCTGTTGCCAATCTAATGTTTCTACCATTGTAGGTTACATATCTCTTCTCCCGAGCTGCTTTCAGGATTTTCTCTTTGTCTCTGAGACTCGTAAGTTTTACTATTAGATGTCGGGGTGTTGACCTATTTTTATTGATTTTGAGAGGGGTTCTCTGTGCCTCCTGGATTTTAATGCCTGTTTCCTTCCTCACATTAGGGAAGTTCTCTGCTATAATTTGCTCCAATATACCTTCTGCCCCTCTCTCTCTCTCTTCTTCTTCTGGGATCCCAATTATTCTAATGTTGTTTCGTCTTATCGTATCACTTATCTCTCGAATTCTGCCCTCGTGATCCTGTAGTTGTTTCTCTCTCTTTTTCTCAGCCTCTTTATTTTCCATCATTTGGTCTTCTATATCGCTGATTCTCTCTTCTGCCTCATTTATCCTAGCATTTAGGGCCCCCATTTTTGATTGCACCTCATCAATAGCCTTTTTGATTTCGATTTGGTTAGATTTTAGTTCTTTTATTTCTCCAGAAAGGGTTTCTCTAATAACTTCCACGCTTTTTTCAAGCCCAGCTAGTATCTTTAAAGTCATGATTCTGAACTCTAGGTCCGACATCGTACTAATGTCCGTATTGAGTAGGTCCCTGGCTGACGGTACTACCTCTTGTTCTTTTTGCTGAGGTGATTTCTTTCGTCTTGTCATTTTGTCCAGAGGAGAATAGATGAATGAGAGAACAAAAGGCTAACAGGTTTACAACGTCCCCAGCAAATATACTGTATACAAATCAGAAAAGACCTGAAACCAGGGGAAAAGAAAGGGAAAGAAAGAAAAAAGAAAGAGAAAAAGAAAAAAAAAAAAGATAAAAAAGATAAAAACAAAAACAAAACAATTCAAAAAAGGCAGAATATGATCAAATATGATCAGGCTAGTGCATAGATCAGTGCCACACACTAGATTTTGGGCGTATTTTGGTCTGTTAGAAAAAAGTGCCTCCTAAAATTTTAAAGGAAGAAAGACATATATGTACAAAATAAGGGTTGATACAATGAAGGGATGGAAGATGACTGTAAAGATGAAAATTATAAAAGATTTTATAAAAGGACTTGGTAAGATAAGTTGTTTGAAAAAAGAAAGAAGATTTAAGGAAAAAAAAAAAAGGAAAAAGGGAGAGAATGTGATCAGGCAGGAGACTAGAACAAAGCCATACACTAGTGGTTTAGGGTATATTTTGGTCTGTTAGAAGAAACTGTACCTCAAAATTTTAAAGAGAGAACAACTTATATATATATGCCAATAACAAGGATAACTACTATGAAGGGATAAAATATGACTCTAAAAATGAAAAAAAAATAAAAATGTTTGTTTTTTTTTTTAAAAAAGGGATTTATAAGATGTTGGTTGAAAAAGGGAAAAAGAAAAATAAAAAAAAAGTCAACAAAAATTAACTTTGATGAAATAATGAATCATGGTAAAAAAAAAAAAAAAAAAAAAGAAGCCATGAATCTATGTGCAGTATTCCCCTAGCGCTGGAGTTCTCCTATTCTCCTTGATCAATCAACTTGGTCTTGGCTTGCTGGCTGTTTGTGTTGATCTTCTGGGGGAGGGGCCTGTTGCTGTGGTTTCCAAATGTCTTTGCCGGAGGCGGAATTGCCCCGCCCTTGTCGGTCCGGGCTAAGCAAGCTGCTCCAGTTTGCTCTCAGGAGCTTTTGTTCCCTGCAAGCTCTCGGTACAGCTTTGGAGGACCAGGGCGAAAATGGCGGCCTCCCAGTCTCCGCCCGGAGGAGCCGAGAACTCGGGGCCCCACTCCTCAGTGCGCCCCCAGAGAAAAGCAGTCACTCCCGTGTCCCCGGTCTCCGGCCGCACTCCGTGCTCACCCGGCCTGTGATCGAGCGTTGCTATCTCTGGCACCCGACCCCGCTCGGAGTCTCCAAACCCAGCAGATCCCTGCAGTGCGTTCCCGCACCGCTCCTCCCCGGGAAGGAAGGGGAGTCTCCCCGGATCTGCTGCTTGTTGGGTCCTTGCTGGGGGAGCCGTGCCCTGACTGGGCCGCAGATCACAGTTTATGGCAACCCCGAGCTGAGAGCCCGCGACTCTGCTCCGTATCTGCACCCGGCTTCCCCGCCCCGACACCTGGGAGCTCTGCCGCACTCAGGCACCCCCGGTCTCTCTGTGACCCCAAGGGTCCTGAGACCACACTGTCCCGGGAGGATTCCACCCCCCGCTTAGCCACTGCAGCGGCGTCCCTCTGCCGAGCCAACTTTTAAAAGGTCCGATTTTGTGCTCCGCGGCTCTAGCACTTGCCAGAAGCGGCCGGCGGAGGCCCCTCCCCCGCCGCCTATCCTCCCGAATATCGCCTCGGATTCACTTCTCCGGACGTCCTACCTTCCAGTAAGTGGTCGCTTCTCTGTTCAGAGAGTTGTTGCTACTCTCCTGTTCGATCTCCTGTTGAGTTCGTAGGTGTTCAGAATGGTTTGATCCCTATTCAGCTGAATTCCTGAGACCAGACAAAATCTAGGTCTCCTACTCCTCCGCCATCTTGCCTGTTGAGAGGGTTTGTAGTACATTTGCGTCTATATCAGAAAGGAAGAAAAAATTTAAAGGTTTTTAAACTAAGACTCTAAGTTAAATGATGAAATAAAATAAATTCACCCACCCTAAAATTTCTAAACAAGACAAAGATTTTCTTCCTTCCATCCTTCATAATATTACACTCAATGAGAAACCAAGTCTTGAGAATGCAAATAGTTCTTATTTTTAATTCAAAAATCAAGGTAGACAATTTTTCAGTGTATAAATTCAGTGGTTATCCTGTTCATAATTTGGTCCATCTTAGCTTGAAATTTTTAACAGTATCAAGAACATAACAGAAGACAGAACCTGAAATAAATGCTTATATCTAACTATTGAACTCTGAGCTGTGCCCCTTTTCGTTTTTATTAACTTCTCTTTTTCACATAAATGGTAAACTCATATAGACTTATAATTAATAGAAAAGTATTATATGTTCACAGTGAATAAAGTGAGAAGTCATATATCTGTTTATCTTTAAGAGGTTTTTATTTGTTCATCAAAACTAATGCTTTCCAATGTCCTTATTTTCTTTTTCGCTTTTGGCCCTTTGATAATCTTTCTAGTAGCTAGTTTCTGCCCAAGTTATTCCTAAGGAGGAGAGGCCACACAACTGAACATAAATGCATGCAGAATCCATCAGGGCTGCAGGATGTCACAAATATTCGTAGTTTACTATGTTTCCTTTGACAACAGAAAGAGAAATTTTTCTTGATGCTTTGACAGCTGTGGATGGGGCAAGGTAACTAATGTCTGGAAGAAAAAGTGCAAGGAACAGAGGCAAAAGATGGAAAAGTGTAATCATTGATGTGGAGGATGAGGGTATTAGCTTTCCTCCCATGTTTCAGCTATAATTCACTGTAATAATGAAAATTTTTCTTTATTCATATATGTGATTCATACAGTGATAAGATCTATAGATTCCAAGTAATTTTTGACTAAGGTAGTATTCTTTTATACTAATTTTTGGAATGATATTTATGAAAAGAATTGAATTACTTTCTACCAATATGTTGAATAAATCAACCCTGCAATCTGATTGCACCTTCTCACCAGTTTATAGCAAGAATAATATATTGAAGAAAATAATATAAACATTGTATCTCTCTTTCCCCTCCCTCTTTTTCTCCCTCCATCTCAGATTTCTGGACCGGTTGAGAATTTTACTGGCTGCACAGAAGTTATAGAAATCAATAACTGGGAATCTTTCATCCCATCCAAGGCAGTGAAAAAAATTCATGTGGACAATTGCAGGTAAAATCCACTAATGATTTTTTCAAATTCTTGTTCAAATAACCACACCACAAGGTAAGATTTCCATTTGAAATCATCTAATCAGGACCAGACTGTATTTCCTTCATTTTGATGTTGTTTCCTACTTACACACTTAATTTTTTTTACAGACTATAGAATATTTAAGCTATATCCCAATTAAGTTGGATTATTTATAGTGAGTTTCAGCTTTGTGCTACATCAGATATGTCATGTCTACCAGCAAATGATCAGTTAGTCTTGACCAGAAAGTATCATCTGTCGAAGTGTTTCAAATATAAGCCTTCTGAAAGTCATGTATGTGGGCTATTGTTCAGAGTGCTAAAATGTCACTTTAAAAATTTGTCATTGTGCTTGAATTTCCATTATTAGTGGCATTCCTTTCAAATAACCTGCATCTGGCTACAGAACTATCTGTGCATGTGGTGGGGGGTGGGATGGAGGTGAAGTAGAGAGATGGCACATTTGACCCAATATTAGGCATACATGCCATTGGTATGAATTAGTTAAAAAAAATTTCCCTGACAGTTAAGAAAAAAAGGATTATTTATGGAGCTTTATGGTCCATTGGAAAGGGTTCACACAGGTTAGAGAGGATGGCATGGTGTGGCAGGGTGTTTGATCACAGGACAGCATAAAAGCTTGTTTGTCAACAGCAGAAACACATTGATTCCACCAAAAAATTTTGAATTATTGAAATTCTTCTATATACTATGGTCCAAGGGAAATAAAGAGTCACACAGTGACTGTCCTTAAGGAGTTTATAGTGTAGTAGAGGAGATATTGATGAAATATTAAAATGAATATATAAATAGGAAGTGTGCTTTGGGAAAAAAACCACAAAAGGCTATGAGAACTTTACATATTTGAATATCATCACATCAGCTTCCTTCACAATTTGAGGGGGTGGTGTATATTAAGAAATTAAAGAAATACTTTAGAAGATAAAAGGATAATTCATTCCCCAGTGTTTCAACTTTAGGCTATACGTTTAAAATATATTTGTGGCATCTCTCATACAATGGTAGCCAAGGTGCTTATTTTGTTTGTGTTTTGTTTTTACTCAAATGAAAACTTAATGTCTTACATTATACACAATAGATGGGTTCCAACAATTTTAATATAAATCAAATACTCGTAAGTCCTCATATTTTATCATTTATTTCTAATATTTTAAAGTTTATCTCCATTTTTGATTGATTTGAAGTTAGCAATATTTCCTAACAATTATTTAACTCTCAGATTCTTTGCTCTCCATCTTTTCTGTTAAATGTCAGTTTGCAACTGATAGTTAAATGAATAATGAGCAGTTACTAGGTATTAAATCCATTGAAAAGGATATAATCCTTTAATAATTTATATAATCTGCTAATGTAGCAATTGATAATTTTTTTTTAATTTTATAAAAGTAGAACACACTTAACTTTTGTTTGTAAGAATAAGTATAAAACTAGGTGGCTTAGTCAATTGGGCGTCTGCCTTTGGCTTGGGTCATCGTCTCAGGGTCCTGGGGAATCAAGCCCTGCATCTGGATCTCTGCGGAAACTGCTTCTCCCTCTCCCTTTGCTGCTCCCCCTGCTTATGTGCTCACTCTCTCTCTCTTTCTCTCTGTCAAATAAATAAATAAAATCTTAAAAAAAATAAGTAAAAAACAAAATCCCTATGTAACCTCATCTACCTGCAAGCCAATTCTAAACCTTTTCTTGATCTCCTATATCTTATTGACCTCCAGTGCCATTAATTTGACCTTCATTCTGTAATACTGGTTCTTTAAACACTGGGTATGACTTAATGCTGCTAATGATATTATACTTCCCTATAGTATCCAGCACAGCTGTAGACATATGAGAGGCATTTTGCTTGTAATTAGGGTTAGGGCAAGCAGAGACTATTAAATTTCTCTGAATATTTACTCTGCTTCTCTCACCAACCCCTAATAGCACTTTTTTCATTTCGGATAGCCTCTCTTAAGAGAGGCATTATACTAGATTGGTCTAGAATGCGGTTTCCAAAGCCTAATTCTGCAAATAATTGTATGACACCAGGTAAGTTTTAAAATTTCCCCATTCCTCAGTCTTATCTGTGAAATCAGAAAAATAACTCATGCCTCATAACTCTCTGCCATCATAATGTTGTAAAAAAGGTAAAATTGGACTCTCCTCTTTTTAAAAGCTCAGTGACATTGGCCTTCATTTCCAAATTTGCTATCTCCAGAAAATTGCATCTTCTAGTCCCTCTTCCAGAACCCTGTTCCTCTCCCCATCTCCCTCATTTACAAGTCTGGCTTCTTCTCAGCATTTAGACTGCAGCTTTACTATGACCTCATCCAAGAGGCCTTCCTAGACGACCCAAAATGAAATGGCCCCCACCCATGTCTCCTACTCACTGTTTATTTCCATATTTCTTCTTATTCTTAACAAGGGCTGACACGGTTTGAATATATTTATTTGTCCATAGGTTTCTTTTATGATTCTCTTCACCATAATGTGTGCTGCTTGTGGGCAGGTACACTGTAGACCCCTTTCACTGCTATTTCCTCAAGGCCTGGAATAGTAGATGCTAAAAAATTTGCTGTACAAAGTATCTTGTGATTCAACTATGATTATTTCTTCCCACAAATTTTTAATATGAAATTTTTTTTGGATTTACTCTACAGAGTGATTCTCAAACTTTTTGGTCTTTGCACTCTTAAAAAGAGTGCTGTTATTGTGGACCACAAAGAGCTTTTTTAATGTGAAACATATTTATTAGTATTCACTATATTAGAAATGAAAACTAGGGAAGTTTAAATATATTTATTATTGAGCTCATAAAATAAAAAGATAAGTTCATTACATATTAATATAAATAATATAGAATAGCATATTTTATGAAAAATATCTGTACTTATTAAAACAAATAAAAATGATGAAAAGAGTGGCAATGTTTCACATATTTTGCAAATATATTTATTGTCAGGCTTCATGAAGACATCTGGATATTTATATGTGTTTCTGTATTCAATCTGTATAATAATTATTCTGCTGAAATAGTTGAAGAAATTATGGCCTCATCATATGTATTTAGAAATGATAGCAATATTTTAATAGTCTTTTATATAATTAGGAATACTCTTTGATTTTGCACCAAAACTTGGTAAGTAATAGGTTCTTAAAGGTTAGTTACAATGTGGAATGTGAAACCTGATGACTGATGGCCCTGTTATACTCTGTTAAATTAAAATTCATTGTTCTTTTTCACATTTTGATTGGATCTTTTACCCATGCACAATTTTGTACTATCACTTGGAAAATATCAGCTTCTTCAGTTATTCAGCTATCGCAAATGTCAATACACATACCACTATAAAAAATTCTGTGACTAGTATATAATATTAATTAATATATAATATTATATTATTTTCTATATATGTGTATATGTATTTTTTTTTTGAGAGAGAGAGAGAGCGGGGAGGGGCAGAGAGAAAAGGAGAGAATCTTGAGCAGGCTCCACACTCATCACAGAGCCCAGTGTGGGGCTTGATCTCACAACCCTGAGATCATAACCTGAGCCAAATCAAGAGTCAGAGGCCCAACTGACTGAGCCACCCAGGCTCCCCTCCTATATATTTTTTATTAGTCACCTACATTTGCTTCACCTATGTTCTTAATAAATAAATAGTATATACCTCAGGCACAGGACTATTATCATCATATACTGGCTTATGTCTTATGCCAAGTATGAAAGACTGATCATTTAGGCTCCATAGACAGATATCAATATAGTATGACATCAAGAACAGCCAAATCAGTTTTTCCCCCTCTAGTTTTCTGCCCTAGAGAAGCACAGAGATATGATCTGATAACCCTCTGAATAACCGTCTTAAAAATAAAACATTGGAAAGCAAGGAAATGGATGTTTGAAGGGATGATAAATATGATGGAATTACTTCTAAGTCAGTTGAAAACAATGAAATACATGTATATGTACCCATATGGATAGATCTTGAAACATACCATTGACTGAGAAAAAAAGAAGATAGTAATAGCCACATATCATTTGTGTGCGTTTAAGAATCTGCTTTCCATGCAAACGACCAACTTACATTTATTATACATTCTCATATTTCTCTATATAATATTAAATACTCTAGATTATTTGTACCCTGTCTCTTTTAAATAATTGCTATTTCTGGAGGAGTGTGTTGTATAATGGGGAGAAGAATCCAAACAGAAAGAAATGATTCAGAAACAAAAAACAAAGCATCAGAGATCATTTTCTACTTTTTAATTTTTTATTAACAAATCATCTCAATAGGATATCCGTATCATTAAATCAAACATTATTAGCTTTCAAAAGGCAGTAAGTTATAAAGTATATAGCATGCTGTTATAAATTTGTGGTAATAATCTAGAATCCTACTTTTAAGCAAATATTTGATTTAAATGTTTTATTAGTAAAAGACTAAGGTATAGAGTTTTAACATTCTAGTAAAACATCAGTGCTATTTTTTTTTTTTTACAAAATAAGCATCCACCATCACTTTCAAGTAGATAATATGAACCTTTGAAACAAAGTGTAAAGCAAAATTTGATTACCCAGAAATGGGAGTCCAAAGTTCATCATTTTATTCATTCAAATAATATAGTCAAATTAAATCTAAAATGAAACAAGACAAATGAAGTAAATTACAATTTTCTCTAGTGTTTTATCCATTCAGATACTTGTCTATGACAGTGTGCTTTGAGACTGACGTACTCTTGGCCTCCTGGAGACATGATTATCATTTACATGTGAAGACCAGATTATGGACAAGAGCTCAAATTGTAGTTTGAGGTTTATTCTATATTTGTATATTTGAGACTGAAGCAGAGAGGACTTTCTACATGAAACTGAATTTATCACAGATGTAGGAATTCTATTTTGGATGTGCCTTGACATGGCTACCTTTTGTGACTGTCAGTTTAGTGTAGTGTTTTTCAAATAGCTAATTTATGCCATGAGCTACTGATTCCCATGACAAGAACAATAGCATAGGAGACCTGCCTTCAGAAAATTTTGTTAGTATCTACCAGGCTGTGTGATAATACACCATACAGTAACAGCCAACAACAACAACAACAGTATTAAATAAATAAAATAATAAGTATTTTATTTCTGTATTCTTCATTTTTAAGACTTAGAGTCTAGTAAAACTGGGTTGACAGCTTGAAGGATTCATATGTGTTTACATTATTTCTTTCCTTTTCTACAGTATTGCTTCTGTCAACTTTATAATATTTTTTAAATCTTACTATCTGGGGTGCCTGGGTGGCTCCTTCAGGTAAGCATCTGCCTTTGGCTCAGGTCATGATCCCAGGGCCCTGGGATTGAGCCCCGCTTTGGGCTCCTGCTCAGTGGGGAGCCTGCTTCTCCACCCCCTCTGCCCTCCCCACCTGCTCACGCTCACTCTCTCTTGTGCTCTCTGTCTTTGTCTCTCTTAAATAAATAAAATCTTTTAAAAAATTAAAAATTAAAAATCGTATTATTTAATTTATACCTGTAAAATCTATTTTTATTATTTTTAAATATCTTATAAAAATTTTATGTACCTTCAATGTACAATGTGGTGATTTAATATACATATACATAGTGAAATGACTACTATAGTCAAACTAATTAACATATCCATCTCCTCATAAAGTTACCATTTGTTCTAATGGTGAGACCACCTGAAAACTACTCTCATAGCAAATTTCCAGTATTTAATACAGTATTATTAACCATGATCATCATACTGTATATTAGATCTCTAAACTATATAAACTACAAAACTCTAGTCCTACATAAATTCAATTATATACCCTTTAACCAATATCTCCCCATTATCCTTCACCTACCTGTACCTGGTAACCACGATTCTACTCTCTGCTTCTATGTATTTGACCTTTTTAGATTCCACATATAAGTGAGATCATGCGATTTTTTTTTCTTTCTGCATGTAGCTTGTTTCACTTAGCATAATGTCTTCTAGGTTCATCCATGTTGTCACAAATGGTAGGATCTCCTTCTTGTTTAAGGCTAAATAATATTCTGTTATTCATATATACCGTAGTTTCTTTATCCATTCATCATTGATGAACACTTAGATTGTTTCCATATCTTGGCTGTGAATAATGCTTCAGTGAACACAGAAGTACAGATATCTCAAGTTATTGATCTCATTTCCTTTGTATATATACTCAAAAGAAGGATTGCTGGATCATTTGGTAATTCTATTTTTAGTTTTTTGAACTCCATACTGTGTTCTATTAGTAGCTATACCAATTTACATTCCCACCAGCAATGTAAGGGCTCCCCTTTTCTTCACATCCCTGCCAAGATTTACTGTCTTTTCTCCCTCCCTCCCTCCTTTTCTTTCTTTCTTTCTTTTTCTTTTTCCTTCTTTCTTTTTTCTTTCTTTCTTTTTCTTTCTTTCTTTCTCTTTCTCTCTTTCTCCCTTCCTTCCTTCCTTCCCTTCTTTCCTTATCTTTTCTTTTCTTTTTTCTTTTCTTTCTTAGCCATCCTAACATGTATGAAGTGATATCTCATTGTGGTTGAAATTTGTGTTTTTCTGATGATTACGGACGTTGAGCTTCTTCTCATATTTCTGCCATGAGCTGCTGATTCCCAATGGCCATTTGTATATCTTCTTTGGGAAAAGTCTATTCCTTTGGCCGTTTTTAAATTGGATTGTTTGTCTTTTTGCTATTGAGTCAAATGAGTTTCTTATATATTTTGGATATTAACCCTTTATTAGATATATGGTTTATAGATATTTTCTACAAGTCCATAGGTTGCATTTTCATTTTGTTGATGGTTTCCTTTGCTATGCAAAAGCTTTTTTTTTTTTTAATGTAGTCCCATTTTTGCATTTTTTGCTTTTTTTGCCTGAGGTTGCTTGTCATCCAAAAAAATCATTGGCATGGCCAATGTCAGAGAACTTTCCCCTATGTTTTCTTTTAGGAGTTTTATAGTTTCAAGTCTTACATTTAAGTTTTTAATCCATTTTAAATTGATTTTTATTTATAGCATCAGATAAGAGTCCAATTTCATTCTTTTGCATGTGAATATCTAGTTTTCCCAACACCATTTATTAAATTTTAAATAGGGGTGCCTATTTAAATTAAATTAAATTAAATAATTAAATTAAATTAAATTAAATTAAATTAAATTAGAGGCTCCTGTGTGGCTCAGTCAGTTACACGTCTGCCTTCTGCTTGGGTCATGATCCCAGCGTCCCGGGCTCGAGCCTCACATCCGGCTCCCTGCTCAGCAAGAAGTCGGCTTGTCCCTCTCCCTCTGCTCTTACTCCCACTCATGCTTGCTCTCTCTCTCTCTTCCTCTCCCCTCTCTCTCAAATAAATAAATAAAATTTTTAAATATGTAGATTTACATTGAAGATATATTAAATTATTAAAAGATGATGGGATCAACCGTGTCAAGTATTTTAAACCTTTCATATTTGAAATTAAGGGTATAGTGGAAACTTTGCTTCATAAAGTCATGCTATGGAAGATGTTTTAGCTGTATTTTAATCAAATTCTACAGTTCTACATGAAGGAAAATATAGAGATGATATATTTATATACTTGAAAAATATGTGTATCTTTTCAGACAGCTTTGATTTGATTCCTGTATGTCAGACATTTTTGTTTGTTTTTGCTTTTAATTTGTATTTGTCTTGGAAATTTAGGATAAAAAATATATACATACACACACACACACACACACACACACACACACACACCTGGAAATAGGTCTTTTTTTTATTTCTGAACTCTTCAAATCCAAACTAGTTAATCCTAACAGTCTTAATCATAAATAAAATTTAGAAGATGCATAGTTATTATATCTAAATATACCTGAACATTTTTATCATCTCGTATTTTTGAAATTTTTGATATTTAAATCTACTTCATAATATTTAAAAATATTTTCCTTTCTAGAATTCCATAGTGGACTTAATTACATACATCAGGATTCTTATGATTTGGGTATGACAAAATGTTCCTAATCTATATGGGTAGAGTTTACTTATTAATAAATGTGGGCAAAAAGAATAGACACATAAATTCCCCAAGTAGTTGTGTCTAAAGATAGACACAGTAGAATAAAACTAATAAATGCATAATTGACATCTTCAACAATCTAGGCTTTACATACATCTAAGGTAATTAATTACATGCCTGTGGCTATAACATGTATTATTTGGCCATGCCTCAAATATTAGCAATAGAATGACCAGTTTTATGGAATTCTAGTTTCCTGATGTATCTGAAAATGACTTGAATCCGATGTATTTGTCACTTCTGTCTTCCCCATAATCATGAGGGAACCTGTGTTTAAATGGATAACTTTTGTTAAACTCTTTTTACTTATATTTTTCATGTTACTTACACTCTGATTCTAAAGCTTGGAGTAATCAAGTAGAAAGGCAAGAACAGTAACTCTGGAACCACACGTTGAATGGTGGTTGTGCCACTTACTATCTCTGTGACTTAATTCTTCCTTCATTTATAAATGGTGATAATAATACTGGCCACGGAGTGTTGCTGTTGTAAGAGATTCATAATTTAATATATATTTAAAAACTTCTCTTAATGGTGTCAAATGCCTAGTACACACTTTATTATTACTAGCTAGCTATTGTTGTCGTTGTAATTGTTGTTTATCATTTGTTCTTCCTCAAATAAAAGATTAACATAGTCCTTTTTCCTAAATTTTTCCAAAATTTGACCCTTGGGAGTGAGGAAAAAGGGGTCAGGTATTTCAGAGAAGAGCATAACAATACAAGAATATGAAACATTGAATATTACTCATCTTGGGTCTTAAACATCCCTTGACCATTCCCCCTTCGGGTATTTCTTAAAGATCTGCTCTTGGCCTCAGTCTCAACCTTAATAGAAGTTATGTGTCCTCGCTGGAATCTGTCCTTATCTCATTATTCTAGGACCCCTAACTGCTCACTCTCTAAAAACTCAATGTAATTTTTTTCCTATCATATTAAAAAGAGCAATTAACTTTCATAATACTGCTTTTTTTAACTTTTGAACCATACCCTGGGGCCTGTATTTTCACAATTAAATGTTCTACTATAGTGTTTCACAAACTAAAGGCAATTCTTCTCCTAAAAGTAATTTAAAATATGTTTTTCTTATTACACAGAGTTGATTACAAAATATGGTTCATATGCTTCAACTACAAAAGGATTGCTTCTGCTCTATTACACAGACAAGAACTAGAGAGCTTAATGCTGGTTTTTTGGAAGTGGGTTTGAGTTAAGCTGGAATATTTTTATGGCAGAGGAATTAGTCAAAAATACCAAATTTCAAAGTTCAGCTCTGCTTCTTATTCTCAGTATAACCTTGGCATAATTATTTAACCTCTCTGTGCTTCAGTTTTATTGCCTGTAAAATAAGGACAATAATATTGGTATCATAGAGCTGCCATGAGGATTGAATGAAACTGTGTATAAACAATCCACTTAACACAATGATACAGGAAGTGCTTCCATTTTGGTAACTACTATAATTAGCCATCTTTACATATGTTTATTTGACCACATTCCCTATCAACTAGGAGAATAGTCATCTAAGAAGAATAATGTTTTCCATGAGAAGTTCAAATGTACTACCCTCATTTTTTTAAAGAAGTATCTAGTTTATTTTTTCCCAGTACAAAATGAACAAAATAATACACTAAGATAAATAAAAAACATAAAGACACTTAAGAGCAAAGTACAAATATGGAATTCACAGGTTTTGTTACACTATAAATTGGGTTCATTTCTATTCCAATTTAACTTTTTTATTTGGCGTAACTTTTTTAAACTAAAATTTATTTTCATTTCCCTGCACTGTAGAAACTTTCCAGGTTCTATTCCTGTCTCATTCACATCTTTGTGCATTGCGTACTTTCCTTGACAATTAAAAGATATCAATATTTATATTTTAAAGTCTATTTTTAATACTTGGAAAATGAAACATTCAGGAAAAAGAAAGTATTTTTAGTTTTGCAGTGAAATGTATGCAGTTAGGTTTTACCTACAGAAATGTAATCCTATCTGTTAGAGTTTAATATGAATCTTTTTCAGATGCTACTATTTGAGGTTCTGGTAATACGTAACACATTTGGTTATTATAAAAAGCAGAAACATTCACTTGGGAATAATAGCATTCATGATAGTGTTCATGATTAATGATGGTTCACAAAAACTATCTCATATGTTCAAAACTGTGGTGAGACTGATAAGGTGAGACCTCAGTGCCCTGAGGCTTCTATATACTGCACTATGCTTCAGACATATTTTATTCTCAATCTCTGCTTTGGGTATTAATGGATGGCCACCTTCCAAATGCTCGTCATTGCTTTCAGAATAAAAGTTAAATTCTCTACTAGCTTTGCAACAGAACAGTTTATGCACCCCCTCCATAATGTAGAATTGCCCTTATAGAAACAGTTGCACAGCCAAGAACAAACTTGCTCAATCCCCTCCATCCCCTCTTGCATCTAGGTAGGACTGTTGAGCTAGTCATCATCAATGAGATGTGAGCTGAAGGAAAGTATTTGATTTCTGGCATATGAATTTTAGGAAGTGCATCAGTTGTCTTTTATTGGCTGAGGAGGGCTTGAAAGATTTAACCTGATTGAAGCTTCTAAAGTTTACAAAAACTGACTGTTTCTAGAACCTCTCCCCAAAATAATTAAGAGTAAATAATACTGAGAGGAACACAGGCTCATTAAGACATAACGAAGCCATACAGCAAAGATAAATTGAAAAGATGCTCTATCTCCTCCAACCACATTGCTCAGATGACCTCAAGTGGCTGCCATTACGCTGTGACATACTGGTATAAGACGAGAAGAGAAACAACAAAAAGTAAAGGCAGCTTGAGAACTTTGGCAAGGAAAGAACATTGCATGCTGTTAAAAACATGAAACATAGTAAATTCAAATAGATCAGCGCTTCCTAAATTTTAATGGAAACATATTGCCAAGGAAACCACAAGCCTGGATTTAAAAAAACAAACAAAATCCTATAAGTATAAAATACCTCTTGGTTCCCCAAATTTATACCAGCATGAAGCACCATGTGAAAGCTCTGCCTTCCTTAAGGAGCCCATATACTGCTCAAAGCCCATTTCAAATAAAACCAGAGAGGTGGGGCAGACACAATGAATGGAGATGTTGTTTTCCAAGAAAATCAGTCTAATCAAGGAACTCTCTATAGTACCAAGGCAGAAGGTGTCACAATTGATGACTTAGCTGCTTTTTGTCTCTGCTCTGCATTCCCATTCTTCACTCTCTGAATGGGCATTTTGTGCAATTATCCTGTTCCTATTCCATCTGTTTGTGTTATCTTTCTTTATATGTCTATATTATTATTAAGGGTGGGAATTACATTTGCATTTGTAGCTCTCTAGACCTTCAAGAAGCCACAGCCAGATCCAATAGTAAGGACTGGACATCACCCCAAAATCATTGACTTTGAGTTGGATGCAGTGACTAGATGAGATCGTGTGCTCTGTCTTTTGGGAAGGGGCTGGCTATATTCCATACAAGAGCAAAGGGCATACATGGATATGTAGTAGTCAGAGGAGCAGCCTAAGAAGAGACACAGCTAGCTGTCAACAAAAGTAATATCGAGCTTTTACAAAGGCAACAGCCAAGAGAGTGACCTCCTTTTCCAGCCACCATGCATCTAGGTCAGGGGTCAGCAAACTGTAGGCATAGGCTAAATTCAGCCCACTACCTTGCAAGGCACAGGAACAGATATTTTTCACATTTTTAACAGTAGGAAAATTTCTTTAAAAGAATAATATTTTGTGACACTTACAAATTAAATGAAATTCAAATTTCAGTGTTCTAAATAAAGTTTTACTAGAACTTTTTGAGTTCTAGCCATACCCAGTCATTTGTGTATTTTCTATGGCTTTCTTCAGGCTTGTAACCACAAAGTTGAATAATTGTGACTGAAGTATATGGCCCATAAAGCTTAAAATATTATTATCTGGCTCTTCACAGAAAAAATTTTCAATCTCTTCTATGGGTGGTACCACAGAACTAGTTCTCACCAATGGGATATGATGAGAAATGAATTTTGTCACTTATGACCCAACATAGGAGAGATATGTGATTCTTCTGCCCTTTCTCTTTCCCCTGTTCTTCCCTCACTTTCTGGCTAGATGCAGAGGACTCTGAGAACCTACCTAATGGCAGAGTCACAGGATGGAAGGATCCTAAGATCCTCAATCACCACATGAACAAGTCCTGCCCCTCAATCCACTGAATAGGAACACCAGCATTAGACTGCTAAGTGAGCAAAAATGATTTTGGTAGGCCACTGAAATCTGGTGGTCTATTTGTTACAGCAGTGAAGATTCTACAAACTAATACAGACTGCTAATTTTTATCCTACCTAAAGTGCCAGTATGTTTCTTTTTAGCCTTGTGTGTTTTTACTTATCTGATTCAGTTGTATTCCTCCAGCTTGTATCTTGCCACTTCTCCATACCTACGCATTTATTCCTCAATTTTACATTATTTTTAACTCCTTCTGTGCTGTGGGTGTTGAAATAAATCAAAGTTACTGTCATTAAGAAATTTATAGCATATTAGGAGGGGAAACACATTGATGAACAATTATAATAAGAGCGGCAATTACAATGATACAAATATTTTCTTGTTTGCCATGAAAGTGACTGTGATTGATGGAAAGATATCAAGAGACACAGTGAAAGTCACTTAATATATGTACAGGGTATGACTTAGTAGCACATAGTCACCTATGCTGGGCTTAGTCCCAAAGACATCTGCCCTGGTCCTCAATTCCAAAGAAGGTATTCAGCTACAACAGATACTGCCTGGTATGCTAGACAGTCTCTTCAGGTGCTTCAAGAAACACTTTGATTACCATTATCAAGTCTCTGTCAGTTGTTGTTGTTGTTGTTGTTGTTGTTGTTGTTTTGCAGACTCTGGCAGTGTTGTTGCCTACTCACTAGATATATATAATGGTAGCCCTAGAGAATCCAGTGTGCTTACTCTGGGACTATACAAATCAAAAGTCAGGTTTCTGAGAATACTTTTTGGCTCCAGCTGGATCTTATCTCAGATGTGCCCAAGGTTTATTTTTTTAATATTCATTCATTCATTAAATATTATTGACCTCTAAACTGATGGTTTTGTTCTTTTTTAGGTATTGAGATAGAAAGATGTACAAAACAGGCCCAGTCTGTCCCTCCTGAAGCATAGTCTGGTGCATTTTCAAGGGATGGGGCTGGGAGTGGAAATAGGGAAAATACCCAAATCTAGCACATAGCAGGCATAACAGAATCAAAAACTATACCTGGTTTCCCTCTAGAGTCTGAAATACCTTTCAAATATTGGGGAGAGTTAGAGGTTTTCCATGCCATGAGAATCCTTGCCATAGTGAGAAATTGGTGGGTGGATATCGTATTCTACCAGTGTGTTGGTATACAAAAAATAAAACAAAAACAAGAGTCACTTTTCTAAAGGATATATAAATGTATAATGGAACTTAGGTTGCACGGAGGAGAGTCATCTATCTCAGCTTGGGAAAGGGTGGGTATAATTTATAAAAGAAGAAATGCCTGAACTTGGTAAGATTGAAGTGAGAGTAGGGAAAAAGAATGGGGAAAAGTATTCTAGATAAAGAGATAGAGATTTGTTTTGTTTTGTTTTTAAATGCCATTATTAGGTTGCTGGAGCATAAAATGCAGGGCAGGAAGAATGACATATAAGCCTCAAAATGTAGGCTTGGGTCAGATAATGATGGTTTGGTGTATTAAAAAGCTTGGAGCTGCTAAGAATCAGAAGGATGGTAAGATACACATTTGGATGATTCAGCTGAATCACTCCTTATAGATTGGAATCTAAAAGTGAAGACAATGAAACTGGAATTAGGGATAACAGATAGGAGGCTATTTCAATAATCCGAGAAAAAAATAGTATCTGAAACAAGTCAGTGTTGGCAGAAACGGAGAGGATGGATGCATGTTATTTGGAAGGAATGATGGCCAGATTTAGCTACTGAGTTTCAAGCAGATTAAGGAAAAATAGAAGGCAAGAATGACTCCTAGGTTTTTTTGATGAAGTGTCAGGGTAAAAGTGGATAACATCAGCAGCTATCACCAACAGAGAAGCAAATTTTGATGGTGTCTCAGCCTGGATTTCTCATGTGCTACTACTTTTTTAAAAAATGCAATTCCCAGGATCACAAAAGAGAGAAAAAGGAGCGTGAAGTGGGGCTTATATGTGGATGTGTTAGCAAGCTGGATACTGCTTGGCTATAAATTGGACTGATGGTCCAGTCTCACTGGACTCTTAGAGGTCATATAAATGACTGCCTCTCATGGCAGTCCTTCCAAGGGAGGAAGGGAGAAGAATATTTTCAGCAGCATCTAGGGCTGGAAGGAGTGACCCAGGTCACTCACCTAGAAGCAGGTGAAGATAAAAGGATCTTAAATCCATACATATGAATGTCTGATATAAATAGTAACACAAAAACTTCCATTTGGGACATGGAGAATTTGAACTCTTGTGTGAATAAACTTTTGACTACATATTTATAGCAGACAGACTTATATAAGGGAGTCTGTGACTTAGGACAATATTATGAAATAAAAATAGAGGTTTGGGAATATTAAATACAAAAATAACAGATAAAACCATAAAGCTGAATAAAGACATCCAAGGAAAATTTGCAGAGTGACAAGAGCAGTGAGCCAAATGCAAAGACATACCACCTACTTCTTTTTACAGTTGTCAGTCTAAGAAGCACCTGAAAAAGATGGCTTTTTGGAGGTCTTCAACTGTTCATAGATCTTCCTGGAACAGAATTTCATATATCAGTGAAACAGTATTCTTCACAAATGTTTGCTTTACCAGGAATGCTTTGTACTTCATCCATCTTATTTGGGGACAGATCAGTCCACTCATTCATTCAGTTACTCAAAAATATGTATTAGAGCTCCTGCGAAGTATTTGGAACTCAGTGCTGAGCTTTCAGGGTGTGGCCACTGACTCCATGGAACTTTCAGTAGTATTATTTCATACCAGCAGTGAAGATTCCAAAAGTTCACTATAAACCCAACTGTGATAATGTGGTATCTTTCAAGTCTCTTGTTAACCCTGAGATATATTTTTCAAGATATGGAGGATATTCGAGATTATCATGTTCTTTTTATTTTTTTTAAGATTTTATTTATTTATTTGAGAGAGAGAGAATGAGAGATAGAGAGCATGAGAGGGAAGAGCGTCAGAGGGAGAAACAGACTCCCTGCTGAGCAGGGAGTCCAATGTGGGACTCGATCCCGGGACTCCAGGATCATGACCTGAGCTGAAGGCAGTCGCTTAACCAACTGAGCCACCCAGGTGCCCCTCATGTTCTTTTTAAAATGATGTCATGTTTTCCACTCAAAATATAGAAGTTAACATTTTGAAGATTTATGTGCACTGCTGGTAGCCATACTGTTTCTTGACATCCAAGAAGGGCCAATCCCTCCACATTGCTCTTTTGCTAGACTGCAAATAATGGAATTTCTGAAGGCAATCCTCTTGTTACCTATCCCCTTGCTAGCTATTCTGATGATATACTAGTTATACTGAAATATGATTTAACTTTACTTATTACATTGGTTAGTAAGAATATACAGCATTCGGTCCCTGTCATTTACCATGTATATCTATCACATTCACTTTCAAATTCTAGTAATTATTGCTAAAAGTTTTAAATGATAAAATTCTAAGCATTATATATAGCATAGTTTTAATATTTTGTAAAAGCTTTATATGAAAATAAGAATATACAAAATCATATCACATGAACATGTTTCTGAACAAAACTTTCTGAATTATGGATTATTTTATGACTGATATTAGAGAACAATTGCATAGTCCCTTTTTGGCTGTTACTGGAGGCGTAGCTAAAGGCAGTGGTTTAATTAAGGCAAATAAGAGCAAAAAAAGTCTGGCTTTTCAGTGTCACTTTTCATGTACACAGTTTTAACTTCTATTAGATCATTGAGCTTTGACACTCACCTTTGTTTTTTTAATTATTTAAACATGAAAATAAAGGTTCAAGGCCTCATTTTCTCTATAAGCTCATCATATCTCACCAGTCTGCCAACATTTCTAGATTTTGCACTAGAAGGACTCCCATTTTGTATCAGATGGTATTAATGTAAAATAAAGTACAGAAAATTAGAAAAAATGAATATTCTAAACATATAAAAAAAGAATTCATTAAAGACAAACTGATGGAAATGTTTAATCAAAGTTGGGCCTATATAATTATGAAAGTACTAATAATGTCAAATGAAGGGTGCCTGGCTGGCTCAATTGGTAGAGCATGTGACTCTTGATCTTAGAGTTGTGAATTCAAGCCCCCTGTTGGGTGTTAAGCTTACTTAAAAAAAAAAAGTCAAATGATACACATATTAAATCTTATTCCCAAAATAATAAAGTGGTAATAATAAGACATATTACATTTTCTTTTATATTTATATACCTCAAATCATACAGCATGTTAAAGAAAACCTGCCTTGACAGTGTAATGGACAAGATGATTTAAGACTCTATTTTCCATTTCAAAAATCCCTTATTCATATATAACACATTTTTCTATTTTGAAGATTCCACAATATCAACACAATGCAGGGTAGCTAAAAGTGGTTCCAGTTTTAACATCACTGCCTTTGTCACATTTAACCATGGTTACATGAGTATGTCTACTGGTATACATTTTCTGATGCAAAATATATTTACGTGTGACCAGTACTCTATTGACTGCAGGAGAAACATTTCCAGTGTAGAAAATTAATACAGAATGAATATCAGGAATATTCGTATTAACTGTATCAATTCTTATTTTTGAAATGTGTTAAAATCCTTCAGCATTTAAAGTTTAAACTCCTTCAACTCCATCTTGGCTTCAGGATAAAATTCATGCTCTTTGGCAAGAACTGTAATGTTCTCCTTAGTCATCTCCCAGTACTCCAGGGTCTGAGTTAGGGCTGTTTTAGAGGTAAGACTTCTGAGATGTAGCCAGGTTTAACTGGGATATATGGGCTATGAATCTAACTGGGAAGGGAAAATCATATGTGTCCAAATCCCACTGTATTGCTAACAGAGTGCTAAATACTTTCTTTTGCCTTGAAATAATGTATGTGGAACATTATTATTTGTCCATTTTAACAGATGAGAAAAGTGAGGTAAGAGAGGTTTAGATGCATATCCAAAAGCATACAGCTGCTAAAAGGTAGAACTAGAATTTCATTCCAGCTTGTGAGCTTCTTCTAATAGACTAGAGATGACAAACTTTGGTTATCTCTTCCCCAGGCAGATTCATCATCCATTTATTCATTTGTCTGTCCATTCATTTTGTAAATATTCCAAAGCACTCACTCTGTGTCAGGTTGTATTCTAGGCTCTGGGAATACCTTGTGAAATAAATTAAGTCCCTGCCACCACATAACTAATATTCTAGTAGAGAAGATGAACAATGAACTAATAATTGAGTAATCATATGGACTAACTATTGGAGACAAATTATATATAAAAGGCTAAATAAGGAATCACAGAATATTGATTCTTCCCTTGCCTATCTAACTAGTTTAGTTAGGGTAAGAAAGACATCTCTGATGAGGAAGTGCTCGAGAAAACACATGAAGCAAATGAGGGATCTAGCCAAGAAAATGTTTTGGGAGTTACATTTCAGGCAAAGAAACAAGCTAGCACAAAAGTCCTTAAGTAAGAATGAAGTTGGTGTATTCCAGTAATATAAAAACTGTCACTGGAGGAGAAGTAGACAATAAAAATGTGTGGTAGAATATTAAATCAGATACTTTCCTAGGGAATTGATAGTCCATACTAAAGACTTCAAATTTCTTTAAGTGACTGGGAAATAGAGTTTTGAACAGTAGAGTCATGATTTTTGACCTCGGGTCGTGTTCCCTTTAGTATGGCTCAGTGACAGTTTACCCGCAAGACACGCTGGTGTGAAACAGTCACTTACTATGTTTAAGAATTGTGTGGGTCAGAAGTTCCAACAGAATCCAACAGGAATAGCTCGTTCCTCCTCACAGTATTTAGAAAGGAAGACATGAAGGCCGGCAGCTGAAACCATCTACAGGCACATTCACTCACAAGTCTAGAGACTGATTCTAAGTTGATTGTAGGTCAATTTTTAAATTAGTATTAGTACCTATTTGAAGTATAAAATGATTTTATTATATTTCACTAGGGCTTTTTCTTCACTTTGCTTTAAGTATTGGACTTCTGTGAGAATATACAAAAGATTCCCTCTAATTTGGAAGCATCAGACATGGAAAAGAGGCCATTGCAGAATTGCTGCTTGAGTATCTTTAAAACCCTGTTCCAAAATCTTCTCAGCTAAGAATGATTTTTAGTTTATTACTCTCCAAGTCAATGTATAGAGGTAGACAGTCCCAATCTCAAGTTATCCATCCATTGGCTAATTGAAATAAATTGAATGAGGCAGCATATATGATGGACTCATTTATTTCATATTACATCTTACTGATATTTAAAAGTATGTATTTGTGTGCCAACCCAGACAAACATCAGGACAGAAATATGCCCCTTCGTTAACACCTCCCTCATCATATACAGTCACACTCAATCCATTTCCTCATCCCTATCCTTTTATGAAGTCAGTAAGCACCACCAACTCTTTCTCCTAAATATGTCTCAGAAGTGTCCCCTCTATATCATATTCAAGGTCAGTGCCTTAGGTCAAGATTATAGTGCAAAGTCCTCACACAGTCTTCTATATCGTCCCCCCGAATCCTTCCTTATTCTATATTGCTGTTAGAGTAATTAGTCTAAAGTGACAATCATGCCATATATGCAGAGTGATTAATGGGAAAATTTTGTATTATTCTATGGTTATGCATTATTCCTTTTATGATCTATGCATGGACTAGATAATGACCAGATGTTATCTTAGTCTAAATAGAATTCCAATTTTAACTTAAAAGACTTTTGCCTATTGGAAGTCACCTCTGTTTGGCTTGAAAATGTCAAATTAACTTTTCTTAATGCTTTAACAGTGATAATTAGGCTAAACTTGCATATAGGTTTTAAAATTTTTGCTAGGCTTCAATATAAATACTTGCATATCCTGATTTGGTCTCTCATTTAATTTACAGATTTTGTTAAGTATTCATAATCCATATATAATAGTTTAAATGATAAAATTCATTTCTCAAGATATTTTTTAAAACATGCTTTTAAAATCTGTAAGATTGCTGATCTTGACTTTTGTATTTGACTCTCACCTTGACAGTCCTCATTTCCCATAGTTTAATAATATAAATGTGGTTATTTACCTTGGGATTATTTTGAACTGTCACTGTTTTTGAGGTTCTTTATTTTTAAAAGATGTCTTAAGTCATAGAGTTTATATAATTTTACAGAGCCTTCTGTTTAGAGATTAACTGAATATAGCAATGGCAGAGCCAATTAAAAGATTACAGTATCCGGGAGCCAACTGTGCCATTTTTGTTTATATTTTGAATTTTAAGGCAGAATGCTTTCAATAATTCCATAACAGTAACATATATTGTCCTTCATGAGACCTTGGCAGTAAAAGTTAATAAAAACACTCATATCCACAACCATAGTTAGTTGCTGCAGGAAAGACAGATTTTCTTACCAACAAAAGAAACATTCATTTCCAAAAACTGCATATAAATATTTTACACAGTTACCTAATTTTCTCAAAGTTTAAATTGATTATAAATAGTTTATGTGCTTTTTCTGTATCTGAAACCTGAGAACTCCTTAATGAAATCTTGCTTAAGCCTTCGTCAATAAACCAAACGTGATGCACAGTACAGCAGTGCCCCCTAGAGCTGGATAGCTTTACAAATTAACATTTTCTAGGTGTTTTCATTTGATTACAACTTCAGAAGCAATGATTAATGTTCATAGGCTTTGTTTCCTGTAATGTAAAGAATTATGCAATGATAACTAGAGAATCATATTTATAGTTAAGATTTTATTTTTTATAAATCTGTTTTGCCAGTGTTGTGTACAAATAGGACTATCTGTATGAGCTCACAGTTTTCCTTTAACCATGTGATTGAGACTTTTCTTCTTTCCCAGTTATGAAGGAAGTTACCCATCTAAAAGTTGACTTAAATATTCTTCAACACTATTACATACATTAGAGATCCTCTAGACCAACATGCGCATTTCCTTATCTGGGTAAAGATAACCTGCTTGGCTGCAGTCATACAATCTGGTTCCAATAAAACCAAAGCAGTGTGTTTGTGCACAGGATAATCACTAACTAAAAATGCTAATGCCCATCTTGCACTTAATAGTATATTCATTGTTATCAATAATGATATATATCTTCCAAATTTCTTGTATGCTATTTACTGTTTAAGAATAAACCTTTACAATATTTCTACCAACAGGTACATCATTTAGAATAAACTGCAGTTTTGACAAATGAGAGAAAAACAATGTGATTTGTCTAACTCATAAAAGCCAGAAGAATGTCATAATTGGGGAAAGATTGTAAATCTTTTCTTTTTTCTGCATACTGCTGTCTCCAGTGATCATGCCCTAGTTTCTAGAGCCCCAAAGAAATAAAGAATCAAAGCAAATAAGTGATTAAATCCAGGCCCAAATAGCTTCAATTCTTTAATTTGAAAACAGTTGTAAAACATGAACTATATTCCAAAATACGGGAGTCTTCAGACCTTAAATAGGAATACAAGCCACCTAGATTGTAGAGAAAGCAAGAATGAAAGACAAAGAGAAGAAAGACAAAGAGACAAAAAGCAAAAAGATGATAGGGCACCTGGGTGGCTCAGTAGTTAAGCGTCTGCCTTGGGCTCAGGTCATAACCCCAGGGTCCTGGGTTATAGCCCTGCATCGAGCCCCACATCAGGCCCCCTGCTCGGCAGGAAGCCTGCTTCTCCCTCTCCCACTCTCTCTGCTTGTGTTCCCTCTCTTGCTGTGTCTCTCTCTCTCAAATAAATAATAAATAAAATGTTAAAAAAAAAAGAAAAGAAAAGCACAAAAGATGAGAGGAACAACATGCCCCTTCTCAACTGTGGTGGGAGAGAGTAGTTTGAATCTAGTAAAGAACAAAAGTACTTCTTCAGCATTATCATTCATTCCTAAGGAGTAATTACTAGTTGGGAAAATAAACAACCACTCATCGTTCTTGGTCCTGCCTGTAAGTACAGTACCATGTACGTGGACGTTAAATACTCCCAAGCTATAGGAATTATTGCAGGGAGCCATGTCCCTTCTGTCTTCCCTAAGGCAGTGAGCTCTCATTTTCTCCCTGCTGTTTTAGGCAGAGAGAGGTTTCTAGTGGACCATGGGAAATAGCTATAGTAAATAGAAATTTGGTACTGTTCATGTATGTGGCCTTTCCCCCTCAACTCTGACTGTAAATTTTCTGTTAAGGGAAAAAAAAAAGATATCTATTTGTTTTGGCTTCAGGCTGGTGTATAAACTTCATGCTTGTGTTAAAATGCTATCTTTTCCCCATAGGTACCAACAGTGTGGATATATTACCAAAATTCTTCCTGCAGAGCAAAACCAGCAGCTTTTTTCATGAAATCATCTCAAGTCATTAATGTTTCTTCATATTTAGTATATTTTTAAAAGCAAAAACTAATAGAAGTATGTGAAGGTACTGTTAGTGTTGTTTATTTTTTAACTTATTATTTTACTAAAAGCAAAAACAAATATTAAGCATGTTAAGTGGAAAAATAAAAGGCAAGCATAAAGATTTGGAAGATGGCAATAGATTGTTAGGAACTTGTTTTCATAATAGTAAAGACATATTAGGAAAAGATTTTAGCAAGCATTATTAAACCTTCTGACAGTATTGAAAGCAGGGCACTATTAAAAAGAAAAATTTTAAGAGAGCAATCAGGGCATAACATTCGGGTATACAGATGGTCAAGAATAATTAAACTTTTAAGCAGTGAAATATTTTAATGATGTATATTTTTTGTTTTCTAAGTTACAGGAAACAAGCGATTTCATTGTTTTCCTTGGGTTGGACTTAAAGAGGTTTCTTATTAAATGAAAAGTTTCTCCCAAAATGTAAAACTTCCGTATTCTGTTTTACATAAAATTAAAAGGCAGACTAATAATTGTCACATATCTCAGGTCTTGTAAAATACTCTTTTTCAAAAAGAATGAACAATTTCATTGCTAAAAAGCTTCTTAAAAACATTGGATTGAAAGACACATTACTAATATATGATGTTGGTCATATTTCAAGTGTAAAACAATACAAATGTATTTGCTTACAAGTGTAATACGCTGCAAATGTCATTCATAAATTGGGTGGGGTACTTAGCAATTTTATAGCTAAACATTCCACATAATTCAGAACTGCTCTCTCAAGTACTTTTGACAGGTGGTCATCCAGGCTCTGCTTAAAGTTTTGATGTGGATTTTACTACCTCATAAGGCAGCCAATTACATTTTTCAAATGCTCTAAGAGTTATAATGCTGTTATACTGAAATTCCAACTACATATTCTCTGATTTAGTGTAATTGTTTTCTACATACCAACCTTTCAATTTCTTAAGGATAATTAAACCTGTACTAAGTATTTTCTAGCCAGATTTTAGTAGTTCCTGTTCTCATATAGTGATTTCTCGATGTTCTATCTTTTTTCCTCCTCTAGACTGATGCAGTTCATCATTTATTATTTAGCTTTGGCCCCCAGAATGAAACTTTTTCAAATGTGATCTGAAAAATATGAATTAGAATGGATGCTATTTGCTCAGAATTCAGTGTGAGATTGCATTAGAACGTTTGAGGTAATCCAAACACTTTGTTTCCCCGTTCTCCATGATTATTCAAGTATTTGCACATTTTTATTTGCAAGTTCTTTCAGTACCTGGAGGTATATTTGACTGGTGCTTTAATTCTGCTTTATGGTTTATGGAATAATTGTTCATTTGCAAATCATTCTCCTTGAAATGTAGATGTTGTATATTTTCTTTCTGGAGTCCATTAATGTTACCTCATCTACCCAATCACTAGAGGCAGCCCTCCCACCCCTTTCTTCTTACTCTATATGTAGAAAATAAATCCTTTTACACTATGAATAGTTTAAAAATCTCAGCTCTTTCTGTGTTTTTGTCTTAGAGGTTTATGTGACATTAGTGTGTATACCTTTTGTGATTAGTTTGTGATTTTTGTGATTAGTTCTTCTTTGTACAAATTAATTTTTTCATTGGAGTCATTTGGAATCATTTGAAACAGTGTTGAAGATCCCTCTTTACATTCATATATGTGACACTGAAAGTGTATTGAGGGCGATTCAACACTCCTAGTGCAGTAAGGTGTTGCATAAAGCTATTTCTGAGAATCCTGTGATTTTTATTTGGGAAACAGGCATTACAAGAGAATTCATGTTCAGTTCAGTAAATGAATTAGGTCCTCAGTGCTTTATGTGTGAGCAAGATAAACTTTGGAGTGTTCCTATGGCAGGTATTAATAGGTGCCAACCATGGTCATAGAAATATCTCAACAATGCTACCATGGAATATTTTGTTTTCATTAACATAGATACTGAGAAAAACTACCTCAATATTTTAACTGTCATATGTTTTCATTAATACTAATTTTTTTACTTGATTTATGGAATTGTTTGACATTTTGGAGTGTATTTTCAAAATTAATTCTAATTTTAAAATAGTTAAAATCATTCCATTCTTACAACAATAAAAGGAAAAACCTAGACTATCGAGGCCAGATCTAGGTTTCAACCATAAAACTCTATCATTATTATATAGGAGTATATGTATTCCTATTTTCTATGATAAGGAAGTATTATACCTCAGGCACCAATTTTGTTTTAGTGTTTCAGGTCTTCAAATCTTGCACATAATGGCAAATATACTTTCATCACAGCTGAACTTTTTGAAATCTGCTTTGTTTTTGTTTTGTTTGGTTTGGTTTTTATTATGTTATGTTAATCACCATACATTACATTATTAGTTTTTGATGTATTGTTCCATGATTCATTGTTTGCATATAACACCCAGTGCTCCACGCAGAACGTGCCCTCTTTAATACCCATCACCAGGCTAACCCATCCCCCCACCCCCCCTCCCCTCTAGAACCCTCAGTTTGTTTCTCAGAGTCCATAGTCTCTCATGGTTTGTGTCCCCCTCCGATTTCCCCCCCCTTCATTCTTCCCCTCCTGCTATCTTCTTTTTTTGTTTGTTTTTTTAACATATAATGTATTATTTATTTCAGAGGTACAGGTCTGTGATTCAATAGTCTTACACAGTTCACAGCACTCACCATAGCACATACCCTCCCCAATGTGTATCACCCAACCACCACATCCCTCCCACCCCCTACCACCCTGCTTTGTTTTTACTTTTATTAAGAGGCTGATAATGTGCCTTGTTCTGTCTCTCTGAATATTTTCATGACTTCTCATTCAGTGAACTCTTCATGGCTCCCGTTTAAGTCCAGAGTAGCAATCCCCCTCATTGCTTCTGGACTTATTTAATAATTAAAAATTATTATATGATTTAGGTTGAATTAAGGTAATTTTTTTGTATAGATTAAGTCTGAACTGTTATAGAACTGATTTTTGTGGTAAAATTGGAATAATGGGCAGAGTAAAATGGTAATAACAGAAATTTTAATTTATAATTCATTTATGCAGGGAAATGGTAAAGGGTAAGAATACCTTTCCAAGAATATAGTCAACCTATATCTAATTACAGGAAGTCTTTCAAGGGTACAAAATTATATTGGTTGAATGCTTAGTTAGTATTTTTAGAAGCTTAGCACTTAGGCAACAATAAATCTTCTGCCTGGTAATCAAACTATCAACCACAAAATCAACACAAAACAAGTTCAAGGTGTATCTAAGGACCAGAGCTAAACTTAAAATGTTCAGAAGGAAAGAAAAATATCTTTATCTTCGTTATTCCAAGAGTATAAAGGTATTTTCAAGGGCATTGTTGTATTAGAAAGATAAGAAACTACAGTTCATTAAAAATTAACAGTAGTGCAGTTGAAGTGTCTATTAAAGTAATAAGCTTCAAAAGAATGATAAATGTGTGTTTGTGGCTGACTCTCATTCTATCAAACTGTAGACAATCTAGACTAGAGATTGAATGTTTCTTCCAATCAAATGAAAATGTCCAGGTCTAGATGTCTTTAAGTATAGATTTATGCACAACCCACCATCCAGACATTTAAGAACTTAAACATAAATAAGCAAAATATTAAAAAGAAAACCCCATCAGAACTTAAAATATGGATTAGCACCAATCTCATATTACTTATCTCAAAAAATATACACAGATGTAATTTGAATTTAACTAAAAGAGAATGCTTCCTGATGACATATATTTCTACTTTTCCCACGAGAAATGTGGAATTGAGGGAAATAAATGAATTATGGAAAATCCCACTACTAGCAACCATTTTGGAGGGGCAAAGTGTATAGTGTGACCGGGTTGCCAGAGAGCTGATGAATTCTTGATGGGATGTTCTGCAAGACCAACAACAGGCTAAGGCTGGGGAAGCAAAACTGGAGGAAGATAGCAGAGATTATCTTCACTACTCTTAGTTGCCTTCTTGTCTCAGCTTCCAAGTATCAAGTATTCTCAATTAGACATGTATTTATTCAATCATTTCTTTATTTATTCAGTCAATAAATAAGGACTGAGCACCTACAATGGCAGTCACTGCACTCAGCCCCATGGATATAGCAGGATATATAGCAAGATATAACCCCATGGATATGATCAGGCTCTTGTTCTCATTACTCTGTATATAGTGTAGACTCGATTTTTTTTTTTTTAAGATTTTATTTATTTATTTGAGAGAGCGAGAATGAGAGAGAGAGCACATGAGAGGGGGGAGGGTCAGAGGGAGAAGCAGACTCCCTGCTGAGCAGGGAGCCCGATGTGGGACTCGATCCCAGGACTCCAGGATCATGACCTGAGCCGAAGGCAGTCGCTTAACCAACTGAGCCACCCAGGCACCCCTAGACTCGATTTTATATAGAATGATCAGCATTGTTTTCCTTTAAACTAGAATTTTAAATTTGTTTTAAAAAAGGAAGGCATTTATTCCATTCCCAAGTGAGAGAAAAGCTTGTACAGGAGTCTTGATGTGATCAAAGTTGGTAAATTTGAAATTCAGAACGAAGACTAATGTATATAGTAAATGAAGCAGGGAGTAGAACAGAGTGAATAAGCAGGGCCAGATCACATAGTCCTAGCAGTTAATATTTGTGAGCAGTCCTTTAACAGGTGAGCCATTTTCTGATACACATTTATTTTAAATCACTGGACTGAGTGGAAATGTGACCTGGAGGAATAATGTCTGGAAGCAGGAATAAATCTTGGGAATCACAGAGAGGAATCTGCTGGCAACTAGTGCCTGAAATCAAGTCAAGTGGCAACAAACTGTCTTCATAAACGGAAATATTCTAGACCCCACCAAAAAGCCACAAAGACTGTAAGATTTTGAACAAGTTGTCATTATATGAAGATGGTTGTGTTTGGAAGAGAAGAAATGAATTACAATCTGAATTTTACTTTCCTATCAGGGAAAGGCTTTTTTTTTTTTCCCCTCAAATTGTTTTCTTCTTTGTTGCTTTCCACAAAAATAAAGGACGCGCAAATAGTTTCCCAGCTGTAAAGGCCATAGCCCAGCCCAGCAAGATAACTGAAAAATGCACTGAAAATATAATTTAATGTCTGTGAGATACTTTCAGTATTTAAGAAAAGAACTTAACAATGCCCATGAAAGAGAAAAGGGCTTTAATTAAAATATGCCCACATAACTTGAGAAAAATAGAATTTATAAGAACCAGGACCTTACAAGATAAATAAATTAAAAAATAAAATCTGTACAAGCCTATACAAAACTCTACAGGGAAAAAAATCAAAGAAAATACAAAGTCATTTTAGGAGAACTTTAGACAAAGGAGAGGGAGAACCATAACATAAATACAATAAAGATAAAATTCCAGATAAGTGCTTTGAACTAACTTACAATGAAGTTAAAGGAAATGTGGCATTTATGAAAAATAAATGGGATAAGGCAAGGGAATTTAAAATTAAATTAAAGCTTAATATGTGTGACCATCTCAATAGATACTAAAGGCATTCAAAAAAATAAATAAATAAACATCTAACTATGATAAAGAGACTTAGCAAACTGGTTGTAGGAGGAACCTGATGAGCAACATGTTAAAACATAGTCAACAGTTGGGAAATGTTAAACTTTTCACTACTTCCATTCATCATGGTGGTAGAGTTCCTAGCTACTGCAGTAAAATTAAAAAAAAAAAAGTTATATGGATGTGCTTAGAAGAAACAAAACTCTCATGGGTTGGCTTCATGGAAAACTTAAGAGAACACACAGAAACATTTGCTGAAGATCAATATCTGAAACTCAAATTGCATTTCTATATATTCATGCCTAAGTTTTATAAAATGAATTTAAAATATCATAAACATATAAAACACCTATAAATATTATATAAATATTATAAATAAGTGTAATAAGTATTACATGATAAATATGTATATTACAAATAAGTATAGAATAAATTAAGAAAAATATGTAATGTGTGTATGATGAAAATTATAAAGCTTTATTTAAATATGTTAAGAAAAGAAAATATCATGTTCTTAAACAGGGGTATTTACTATAATAAAGATGTCTAATCTCCCCCAAATTTGTATATGTGTAATAGTAATACGTATATCATTATGTATATATTCAATACAATTCCAGTAAAAATCCCAGTGGGTTTCTATTTATTTTGGAGAAGAAAAAGAGTGAATTGCTCTTCTAGATAAGACATTATAAAGCTTATAGTAATGAAGAATGCATGGTATCATTTATAGTGTCAGTACAGGAATAGCAATGTAGAACAATGGAAAAATAGATGGGCATGATTTACTAAATGATTCTGAGAAAATTGATTTGCCCTAATGGGGAAAAAAACCCCACAAAATCTCACTGTACACAAAAATCAATTCCAGTTGAATTAAATGTTTAAAAGGTAAAATTGTAAAATTTAGGGAATATATATAACATTTTCTCTATGATTTCAGAGTAGGGCAAAAATTTAAAGCTTTAGAAGAATATATAGGAGACTATCTCAGGACAAGTGAAACCCCTAAATCTTTAACATATTTTAAAAATTAGTAAGTTTGATGTTACTACAGTTGAGAATGTCTGTTTCTCAAAAGGCTCTACAGAAAATCATAAAACAAGCCACAATTTGTAGAACATATTTGTGACATATAAAAAAGACAAATGGCTATTTCTGAGATGTTATTAAGATCAGATACTAATTAGTAGGATAATTCAATAGCAAAACTGGCCAAAAGATGAATGGAAAAATTCAAATTAAAGTCACAATTAGGGGGGTGCCTGGGTGACTCAGTCAGTGAAGTGTCTGCCTTTGGTTCAGGTCATGATCCCAGGATCCCAGGATCGAGCCCCACACCAGGTTTCTTGCTCAGTGGAGGGCCTGCTTCTCCCTCTGCATGCCGCTCCCCCTGCTTGTGCTGTCTCTCTCTCTCTCTCTGATAAAATAAATAAAATCTTAAAAAAAAAACAAAGTCACAATTAGGTATGTTATACAAACACTAGATAGGCAAAAATTTCAAAAGTTTAACAGTAACAACTATTGATAAGGATAAAGAGTAACAGTAGCTCATATACTACTGTAAAAATGTAGAACCTACTTATTGTACCAAGTTGGATACAGGTAAATTCTAGACCTAGAAATTCTGCCTCTTGCTCTTATATGTAATCACCAGGAAACATGTTAAGAATGTTTCTAAGGTCAGGGCACCTGGGTGGCTCAGTCGGTTGGGCATCTACCTTCAGTTGGGGTCGTGATCCCAGGGTCCTGGGATGGAGTCCCGCATCGGGCTCCCTGCTCCACTGGGGAGCCTGCTTCTCTCCATCTACCTGCTGCTCCCCCTGCTCATGTTCTCTCTATGTCTCTCTCTCTCTGTCAAATAAATAAATAAATAAATAAATAAATAAATAAATAAATAAAATCTTTAAAAAGAAAAAGGAATGTTTCTAAGATCATTGTTCCTAACTCTGAAACAACTGAGAAAAGCCAAATTTCTGTTAACACTAGTAAATAAAAATAATATGTTAACAATTTTATAGAGTGCAGAACTGAATGAACTAGAGGCAAACATATCAGTGTGGATATATCCTAGAAATGATATTGATTGAAAATAAGAAAGCCACAAATGAATAATATAGTATACACTTATTATAAATTTTAAAAACAGATAAAATGAAGCTTTATGTTGTTTAGGTTAGGATCAAAACTAAGTGGAGAAATATAAAGGAAAGTTAGGAGAAATTCAAGATAGGGAATACTTTGTGAAGAGGTATGAGTCAGGGGACTGGGACTGAGGGAAGGCACAAAGGAAACTTCACTGCTGCGGATGTTCTATTTGTTAAATCATTAGTGGGCTTACCATTTAATTATTGTCCTCTAAAAGTTAAATATTATTGCATGTGACTATGCAACTATATTCTTTATCAGTTATTACAAGTAATATAATACCTCACTATGCTGCCACTTGGTTTTCCAATAATATATCTTAGTTACTAGGTAAATCTGCTTCATTTTCATTAAGTTCTAGTAGTCTATTATACAGTCAGTTATACAGTTCATTTTTTTCACACTTTTTACTTTTGTGTTAGGCAGTTACATTAGTCATATGTCCTTCCTCTTACCTCTCAATACTCGAATAAATCTGTAACTGTAAGTCTACAAGGGCAAAAATGGCCTCCATCTTTGCCATTATGTCTTCCTCACCTGGTATAAAGACTGGTATTTCAGAAAGTTCTGAGAATATATACACGATTAATTACATGTGTAAGCCACTTTCTTGAATAGAACTCACAAAAACACTAAAATGAAAACGTATTCTCTTTGCTTCAGTGAACCAAACACATAGTAGGCCCTAGGAGAGTGCACATAAATAACACTGTCATTCTCTTTGGAAATGGTCAAATTCAAAATAAAACTGTAAAGCTATATTTAAGCCAAAAATTGTAATAAATAGGAAGGCTATATTTGGTGTTATTTAATCACTATTTGACCAATAAACTAGATAAGTAAGGATGCTCATTTAAATACATTGCCTCAGAATAATTTTACTCAAAGTAGGTTAATGTCATTTGATAAAGTACATTTTATTTTAAACCATTGTAAAGGATTATAACAGGTTTTTAATGGGAATTATTTCTATTTTTCATTACAAAATCAAGACGTGTTTGTTGTAACATATTTTGAAGAGAAGCACTGTTAATAACTTGGCTAAGTCTTACCTACATATGTACTTTTAAATGAATAAATGTTTGATAATGTTAAAAATATAAAAATGTAACAGATCTATTTGAAGTAATCATGGAATGTAAAGAGAAAAATAATGCAATATAAGAATTTAAGATATCAAGAAATAGAGTCAACAACTAAGAAAAATGAAATGGCGGGGCACCTGGGTGCCTCAGTCGGTTAAGCATCTGACTCTTGATTTTATCTCAAGTCATGATCTCAGGGTCATGGGATCAAGCCCGACATAGGGCTCCAGGCTGAAAGTGGAGTTGCTTAAGATTCTCTCTCGCCCTCTCTCTGCCCCTCACCCCTCCCATGCATGCTCTCTCTCAAAAAAAAAAAACAAAAACTACACACACACACACACACACACACACACATATGTATATATCTATATATGTGATTAAAAAAGAAAAATGAAGGGGTGCCATAAAAAAAATCTGTTGACTGACAAATGCATATCTCATTTGACATCTTATATATCCGTTAGCTAACTTGACATCTGTACTTGGATATTTATTATTAACAGGAATAAAATCAAAATTAGGACAGTCCCTGAAATTCCTTTTTCTTGTTTGTTTCTCTTAGTTGGTAGTTTGGTTTTAGGTATCTTGCAAAGGTCAGGGATTACTAGTTTTTCCTTTCCAGACCCTAAAAAAATTAATTGTTTCCTAAAGGGCAGTGAAATAGTATCAGTCAGTCCAGACTAGGATTTTTCAACATGTTCCCTTTATTTTCTACTTCTGTTTTAGTCTATGAATAATAAATCTTATGGTATTTTTTTTATTTCAATTGTCCCTTATAATGTGAATCCATTCCTTCTTAGATGAAGAAAGCAGTGAGGTTTCGTTGGTCAAGCTCTGTAATGAACTAGTACATGCTTCAGAAACTGTTTCTGAACACTGCCCTTTCATGGCCTAGATGAGTAACAATGATGAAAGACAATTAAACACAATAAATACATATATCAAAAAATCATGTTGTATACCTTAAATATGTACAATTTTTGTATGTCAATCATACCTCAATAAAACTGGGAGAAAATCATTTAGAACATTTTTTTTCTCTTTTAAAGCACTGAGAGAAATTACTGGTTCTCTAATAGAAATATCACTTGCTAACTCTGTACATATTTTTTCAGCCAGAGGGAGATATGTGAATATTGTAGAATGCTCTCTTTTCTTTCTTGCTAAATCAGATCTAAATTTTCTTCTGGAAAGAGCTGACAGTGACTACAATAGTCCATGTTAGAGGCAATGGAGAGCATTTATCAATTCACTTTTTTCCCAAGAGAAAGAATTAAACCCTGGCACATCTTCAAATACAAACTCCTCAGCCTTAAAGTAGGATTGTCTAAGCATCTCGTGTAACACTGCCCCTGCACATTTTTCCCATTTTTGTAAATAGCACTCCAATTTATTCAGTCGCTTGGATTAGAACCCTTAAGCGAGTCTCAATTCCTCTCTTCCTCGTCACTAAAATTCTGTCTATCATCAAGTGCTATGTATTCTATAATAATATATACTTCTAACTTATCCATTTTCCTACTGATCATTTTCTTCCTTATCTGCTCTACCATCATCAGTACTAAGAGCACTATTACTTTTCCTTACTGATCTCATTCTTCTATCCCACCTTCTCCAGTGTGTTCCCCACACAGCAATCAGAGTCATCTTTATATTGCTCTTTTACCATTATGAAAGCAATACATATAAAAAATTTTAATTGTCCAAAAGATCACATAGTAAGAGTGATTCCTTCTCCCACCCCAGTTTTTTATTCCCATTCTCCAGAATTCTTTCTCATATACCCTTCCTGAAGCTGTCCCGCTGTCCATTCATATATATACTCATTTTTCCCTAAATGAGAGCAGACTATGAATTTTATTCTGCTTTGTGATGAGTCTTAATTTATAAAGGTGACTAAGTAACTACACAGAGAGGTCACTGCCACTGAAAAAAAAGATTAATGTTACCCAGAATTTCCCTGGAAATGAGAGGCATGGCTCCTCACTCCAGGTCACAAGAGGAACACCAAGTTTTGGTCAGGAAGCAGAAAGTAGGAGTGGGGGAACACTTAGGCCACTACCTTTATTGAGATTCTCCCAAGGAAGGCCACGGAGGACAGGGAAATTGTTTAGAATTGGTGAGTTTGACTGATTTTTGTGGGGTTTGGGCTATAAGGGTGATCTCTAGTTGCCTGGCACTTGGCTCTGGGAATGATTAAGGAAGAGGAATATTGCCATCCTGTGGTACACAGGCCAGATAGGGCAGTATGGCTCTTGATTGGTTGGTTGGCATATCGAATGCATGCTCCTGGCTGAGTTTCTGCTATTTCTAAGAATTGACTAGCCTCAGAAGGTACAGTCTCTCCCCAGCCAGAAATGTTTTTAAATGTCAAGTATCGTAAGATACAGAAAATAAAACACAGGATTAACAGACTGTTCTTTGATGTTGTCATTTAATATAGTTACCCAAGACTTTTTCATATCAGCAATCCACTTCTCTGTTTTTAATAGCTATGTAACATTTCATTTTATGACTATTCCATCATATATTTATATCCCCATGATAATGGATTTGTTGGTTGGTTGTAGTTTTATGTTAGAAAAAAATAATGCTGCAATTAAAATATCACCCACTATAGGGGCACCTGGGTGGGTCAGTCACTTAAGGGTCCAACTCTTGATTTTGGCTCAGGTCATGATCTCAGGGTGGTGAGACTGAGCCCCACATCAGGCTCCATGCTGGGTGTGGAACCTATTTAAAATTCTCTCCCTCTCCCTCTCCCTCTGCCCCTCCTCCCTTTCCCTCTGCCCTTGCCCCCAATCATCGTTCTCTCTCTCTTAAAAAAAAAAAAAATCCACTGTCTATTTGTATATAAGGACAAGTGTATCCATAAAATAAACTCCTAAAAGTGGAAAGATAATGTGCTTAAAATACAAATTAAGTATTGGCAGCTAACTAAATTCCAAAGAGAGGGTACCAGTTCAATTTCCCCTACCACCAGCATATGACATCGAGATTCTCTAAGGCCTCACCATCAGTTTTTCAAATTAATCAATTTTTTAAATCGTGCCAGTCAGATGGCAGAGTTGCAAATATTAAATTATGAGTAAGAATGAGCAATTTCTCATGTTTGTAAGATATTCATATTTCTTTTTCTGTTTCACTGAGTTCTGACCTTTGGTTATTTTTCTATTTGATTATTGGTCTGTTTATACTGATTCCTTTTGTCATATATATTAGAAATGGAAATTAAAGTTTTTATTTAATCAAGTTCATTAATTCTTTACCTTTGGCTTCTGGTTTAGTGACTGGTTTTAAGAAGGTTTTCTTAGTTCCAAGATGTTTTTGTTGATGTCCATATAGTTTTTCTATGCCATCATGGTTTTACTGTATTTCTTACATTGAAGTCTTTAATTTCACTTGAAATTATTTTTCTGTAAGGACACATCTGGTAGGGATCCTAGGAGGAAAAGAATAGGGCTTAATTATAGTTGTTGGAGAGGCAGCAAAAGGATGATGGAAGAGAAAATAGCCGTGGTGGACAAAACACGTGGACGGGAGGAAAAGTGAAGAAATAGGGGTGACAGAAGTTAGTGTGAAGGGAAAGAGATAACAGCAGGAATAAGAGGTATAGAGCCCAAGGGTACTCTTTATGTCAGGATCAGATTTTGATGTATGAGGAAGACATCTTTTACTATTTTCCTTATCTGACACTGGCTGTCATTATAATAGAGTATTTCGGAACTCACTGAATGTTGCATTGTGGTGTTGATTTCATGCAACATTACCCCTCAAAAAATAAAAGGTATGATAAATAAATTTCATGGGAGCATACAAAAAGCCTTTATTTGACTAAATATTCTTAGATTCTTCAAAAATTAAATGTGCTACAGAAATAAAACAGCATCTCATTTTTTAGCAGCTTCAAGAACATGCTCTAAATAATTATTTTGAAAAGTGAATAATAAAAGCATGAAAAGTGTGATCATTTTGGTTTTCTCTAGCTTTCTTACACAGAATACAAAGCCCGTTAGCAAATGTTTTCTTGCAAACATCAAGCATTGTAGTGATAGACTTGGTGGCCACTGTTCGCTATCATTTTATCTTTATAGTACTTTTAATTGCTTTTGCTGCTGTCAGCCTGTTGTGCTCCATCTAATCTGGTAGTTTTATTGAACACCCCAATGCCTAACTTCAGGTTAGCCCGTGTGCCCTACAGTGATATGGGTGACTCCTCTGACAGACGTGACTGCGCAGAGGCCTGGCTCGCTAATGCCCTGAGTACAGCCATGTTCTGGATGAGTGAGGTTGCCATAAATCTAACCTACATGTAAGGGAAGTGTCACTGTGACATTTCATCAGATTTTGTCCTCACCCAACTTGCCTTTTTATTTTTTTAAATCAAAATTGGGTTATAAGATCTTAAATCAGCATCAGTTCAGTAACACTCTTTAAAAAGTGCTTTGTAATAATGGAACTGTAAACTCACCGAACTGAGGACGGTTCCACCCTGAGGAATATAATTTTTGTTACACTTTTGCTGACTGGTAAAACATTACTTACTCAGTTATGTGTGTGTGTGTGTTTGTTTTTGTTTGTTTGTTTGTTTGTTTGTTTTTAAGCTAAGCAGTCTTTACTGTTGCATTTTTCAACTGGAATATTTCATTACCATCTCACTGAAACTTAAGACACTGTTGCTTAAGTGTTACCTGTGTATTAATACTAAGCTAGAGCTCAATTATATTTTAATTTAAAAAAAACATTCAATAGTGAATTAATTGAATATTTAGTATGTGGGGGTTATGAACTTATGATTTGGAGAGGTAAAATTAGAAACTGAATTAGATAATGCAGGCTGATTATCTTGTTTTATTAACTCTTTGTAACTCTTTGTTCCCTCTTGATTCTCTTTTTAAAATAAAAATACTTGAAAATTAGGCATATTTGCAATTCCTACAAAAGTATACAATTTCTTGTCATTATTCCATTCAACATTTTTTATTAGACTCTTCTTTGCTGGGTTCTCAAAATGCAGAGATGAAAGCAACACAGTGCCTGTCCCCATATTTTCAGATCTAGTAATAACTTAGCTGCCTCTAAGTAGAAAGATGAGAGTGGTGTAGAGCAAAGGGGCACAGGATTGAATCAGAAAGACAGTTTCAGGATGTTGCCCAAGATCATGCAGTGCACATCAACTCCTAAACCTCTATTGCTTCATCTTAAAAAATAAGGGTAACTTCTACTCTGCTTACTTTACAATTTTTATTTTTGAGAACCAAATGAGATGATGCAAGTAAAAACTATTACTGTAGCATTTACCTACTACGGTTTACAAAGAAAAGTAGTACACTACTTGTGTTAAAATTTTAAGCTACATTATCCCACAATGGGATATCAATGCTGCAAATATGCACATACTTGGAGATGATGCAAGTAAAAACTATTACTATAGCATTTACCTACTACTATTTACAAAGAAAAGTAGTACTACTACTTATGTTAAAATTTTAAGCTACATATCCCACAATGGGATATCAATGCTGCAAATATGCACATACTTGGAGAGCCTGTAATACGTTATTTTAAAGTATTTTGATACTTTAAAAAAAAGAATCAGAATATATTACTGCAAAGTGTTTGTCACAAACTAAGAATCCATTTGTTTTATCTACTAATTATTCATTATATATTTTGAGAAAACTTCTAATGATATGAATGCTTGGATAACTATCCCCACTCATAACGTTCGAGTGATTTAACCAACTAACAGAATGTGGAGAAAAAGAGCTAGGGGAAGGTATTATCATAATTTTGTAACTATTTAATTGTGCTTGCTCCAAAAAGTCTCAATCAAGGCAACACTTAGAATAAGAAGAGTTATTTTTGTGAATACCTACTATGATCCAGACCTTGTACTAAGCACTTTATGTACAAATCTCATTAATTCTCTGAACAACATTGTCAAATGTGGAATCCATTGTCAAAGAAGTTAATTAACTTGCCAGAATTCACACTGGCAATCAGAAGTACTCAGATATGACTAACTCCAATGTACTTTTTTTTTTAATTTTGTAATTCTAAAATATATTCTTTGGTAAAATTTCCTTGATTTTTCTATTCTCAATTTCTGATCACTGCCAGGTCAAAAGAAGTTTCTCAAAAAAAGACTATACCATATTCTAGAAATTATTCTCTGTGTGTCTAGAAGTCATGGAAATTTTAGGTTCAGATCCAGGAGGAGCCCAAGAGCTCAGTTCCAAATCAAGATATTTTAGCATCAGGTCAGGAACACTTCATATGGCTCTAGATAACTAAGACCAATTGTGATCAAGTTTGAACTAAACTATATTTAGCTCTTTTATCAATATATTGTTGGTCTTCTCTTCCCAGCTTTCAATTTATTGTAAAAAACTGGGACGTTTATAGAAAAGCATCCATACGTGGGAAGAAATAAGTATTCTACAAAATTCATATTGGCATTTTTGTGATCTTAAATGGCATGTGGTTATCAATCTCTGACATAAACCATTCTCTTAAATTTTCCTAGGTAATAAAGAAAAAATAAATATAAGACCAATGCTCTGTGGTTTAAATTTTAAAAGAAAAAAATTAAATAATTCTAGGAATGACAAAAATAGACTGAGAAAATTGTCAAATTAATTTTGTTTGCCACAATAAAATAAAATGTTAGAAAATATTTCTTGGCTTCTCCACTGTGACAGATTGGTTATAAAATTTCCTTAAGTTACAACCTCTCCCTCTATCCAGGCCCTTGGCCATGTGACTTAGCAGCTCCTACCATCAAGAAATGATATCTATTTTTCCACCCTTGAATCTGAGTGGGCCTTGTGACTTGCTTTTGCCAATATTATGCAGCAAGAGTGACATGGTGCCAGTTCTAAGCCTAAGCCTCAAGAGGTATTATGCTCTTCCATTGCTTTCTTGAATGTCCTTTGACCAGTGACCATCATGTAAACAAGCACAGGCTAGCCTACTAGACAATGAAAGAACACATGGAACAGAAATGAGTTGTCCCAATTGAGGCCATGTTAGATTGTTTGAATCTAACAACCAAAGCAGTCGCTGTCTAAGGTAGCCTGAATGAACCCTGGTGTAAGATAAGACTGCCTCGCTGAACTTGGTCCAAATTATCAACCTATAGAATTGTGAGCCAAATTCGTTGTTTTGAAGTGGTTTGTTGCATGACATTAGCTAACTAATAATTCACCTTTAACTAGTTCAGGGTCGAAAGGTTCCCTTTGAATCTGGAAATTAAGCAGCCTTCCCATTACCATATAGGCACTAATTTTTGAACTCAGTAGAGTACTGAATTTTCCATTCAATATAAAGCTTTAGCATTAACTGTGCAACATGTAAATATGTAGATGTGGAATGTAAGGATATAACCTATCTTGGTAGATAGTTCTCCACATTAAAACACTTATTAAGGGGAAGGATAGGAAAATAAAGTAGTGTATATCTGAAGTTGTAATTTTTACAGTGTCCTCCTTTTATTCAGAAAAGATGCCTTCTCATTCTTCAAAGAGCCACAAAAGCAGAACAGTTTTTTGATCCTGTTTTAGGCTGCTTCCTTTAGAAATCACACTACCTTCTAGATCTACACTTAATAAGAGACTGTCTCTCAAATCAGCATACCCATGGGCATTGGTCAGAGCCAAAGGAAATTGCCATATCCTATTGATTAGCAAATACTGGGTATAGGCATGGTTTTCTTTATTGGGGGATGAATACTGATGAGTTGAAAACAATAATAATATAGGTTTTGTGAAAAAATATTACAAAGCAAGAGAAAACAAAAATCACCTTGAAAAGGGAAGAGCACATCTAAAGCTTTAGGATCTGAGGAAAATGTCATGTTAAATCAAATTCAAAGTTATGAAATAGGACAACAATGTCATAAGGAAAGAACAAGTAGGCTTAAAAGGGCAAGAAGATGAGTTGTAAAGTCAACAAGCTGAGATGAAAAGGAATCTAGGTGAGATCAGAAAGGATGGCCATAAAGCTAAAATTGCAGAATTTTAAGTAAAATACACATTGAATCCAACTGAAGAAAATCAGTGACTTGAGAAGATCAAATCGGTAGAGAAGAACCTTTAGAAGTATCCCCAGAATGACGAGGAAAAGGAAAAGGAAATTAGATGATTATAACGGTTACCATTTACTGAGCAATTACCACATGCTGGGTTCTTCTTTAATATAGTATAGATTGCTTTGTTATCTTCAGAACATGATGTTTGTAGTGTCATTTCCTATCATCACTTAACAAATATAAAAATGAGGCAAGGGGCACCTTGGGCATGGAGTCTGCTTAAGATTCTCTCTCTCCTTCTTCCTCTGTCCCTCCCCCCTGCCCTCTCTCCCTAAAAAATAAAAATAAATAAATAAATAAATAAATAAATAATAAAGAGAGTTCATGGAAGTTTCCCTATGCTGAAGAACTTGTAAATTGTCAAACTAGAATTTAAACCAAGACAGTCTGACTCCAGAAATCATGCTCTCGGCACCAGTGTAATAATGTTGACCCTTTTTCTGAAAAATCAAGACTTTAAAAGCAAAACTTTCTAGTGCTGAAAAAAACCTTGTGTAAGCAGATCAAAAGAATTTTCCAGATTCTGGCAAAGTTAATGAAAAGAGAGTCATACTAGGTAAGTCTTAGAAAATTGTTCATATTGAAAGGATAGGTTTAGAATGCTATAAAAACCCAGGTAAGAAGCTAAACAAAACAAAATGAGGTTACCTCCAAAATAACAAAAATAGTTTCTGCCTTAGGATTTTTCACTCCAACATTAAGTGCCAAAAGAAAACCAAATAAATCAAGATTAAAAAAAGGTAAGGTAGGGGGTGCTTGGGTGGTTCAGTTGGTTAAACATCCACTCTTGATTTTGGCCCAGGTCATGATCTCAGGGTTGTGAGATTGAGCCCCACATCAGGCTCCGTACAGATTATCTCCCTGCCCCTCCTCACCCCTTAAAAAAAAAAAAAGGTAGGGTGTGGGATATAGTAAAAATATCTGAAAAATTTTTATTTTTTTATTCATGCACTAATGAAAAAATAGTTTTTATAAATATACTATTCATGTAACATTTTTAAAAAATGCTCAAAGATTGTGCCCATAAACTAAAAATGAAGATTTCAAAGAAATAGTGCCAATGTTGAATCATTTAGACATAAAATATACTGTAAATGTTATTATAAAAATGGATGGAAATGACAAAAATATCTGAAAGTGAATATACATAATATAAAAAGAGTTGAATAAATGTTTAGGATGCCAAAGTTCAGATAATGTTTGCAAATGCTAGGAAATGAAATGAGTCCTGTGTGTGGGTGTCAGGTTGGTGGTAGGGAAAGCAGTAAAATTGCTTTACTATCTAGGGAGAAATGGTGTAATCAAAAATCACTTTTGAAATAAATGTAAACATTTATGTGAAGTGTTAGAAAACCAAAGTCAGAATTACATTGAAAATTTCATCTCACTTAAATGAGATTTATACAGGTAATCATGAATAACCTAATATTAGGTAGATATTTATACCACCAGTAGTCCCCAAAAGAAAATTATAACAGGCAGGATTATCTTAATAGATACGAAAACAATGCATACATCACTAACATCCTTTTGATTAAACCTCATAGGAGATAGGAATGGAAGAATACTTAATGATTAAGACCATATTTTAAGTGAACAGAACATCATAGTCAGTGATAAGATGCTAATGAGACCCAAAAAGGGGCTGTTGAAAATGAATAAGAAGAAAAATTTTGCTTTCATTCCCATTTACCATTGTTGTGGAAGAACATTGAAATAAAACAAAAAATAAGACCATGAAATAAGACAAACATAAATAAGAGAGATAAATGATAAAATAAATACAACATAGTTTTTATTATTTAGTTTCTAAGTCTTAAATATAAACTTGAAATCTATCAGAATTAATGGGAAAATCATTTTAATAGTGATATACCCAAAAACTCCAACAAAATAATAATTTTATGTATTATTTCCAATTAATTAAAGGATATTCTAGGAAAGATGATCTATTTGACTACCAAACAAAAAACATACAATTTCTAGGAATAACCTTCTTAAGTAGCATGAAAGACCTATCTGAAAATATCTGGTAAGATCTTGCTAATAGTTGTACAAAAACACCAATAAATAAAGGGAAAATAAGTGGGGAAATTTAAGAGCATAAATATTCAAAGTTCATGGTTACCAAAGAAGATTCTATAACATAGGCAGTACACCAATACCAGTTAGAATTAAACTGACCTGGGAATGACATATAAAACAAACAAAACCATGTGGCTAAAAAAGATTGAAGTTTGTTTCACTTGTAAGTAATGTAAGTAGTACCTGGCTGGTGTGACAGCATCATCATAATCACCCTGGATCCATGCTCCTTAATTTGTTGCTCTGGCATCCTCACCATGGTGCTTCCACCTCACACTTTTCAGATAACTAGTTGAACTCCAGCAATCCTAGTTTCATTCCAGCAAGAACAAGGTAAAAGCAATGAAGAGAATGCCCCCTCCATTAAAGAACACCTTCTAGTATTTCACATCCTCCTTCTTATATCACATTAGCCAGAACTTAGTCACATTGGAATACTTAACATCAAGAGAGGCTGAGAAACATAGTCTTAAGATGGCTAAATGCCCCAGGAAAATATAAGGGCTTCTGTTACTTAGGGGAAACAAATCAGAGAAGAATATTAAGAGAAGACATATAGTCTCTTCAACAGGCACGTCAAGGAGATAAAATATTGAAATGCTTCTGGAATATATATTTTGTTTTAATTTTTGATGAAATAACAATAGAGGTGGGAAATATTAATCTTTCTGTAAAAGAGGGAACTGCTCTATCAATTTTTTTTTTTTCATCAGGCAGAGTTAAACAGGTAAGGAAGAGTTTATTCAAGACTATTGCAATAGAGGAGAGTGATTGAACTCCACTCTGCTGAGACAAAACACACACACAGAAGTTTAAGGTCTGGAGTGAGCTAGTGGAAAAGTAGTAGAGGATGTTAATGGGTAGGTAAGTCAGTGTACTTAGGCATCTGTGTTTGCTATTTGGCACTTGTCTCGATTAGGCTCCTAACCTCCCGGTGAGACTGGGAAATGGGCACCAACTTCATTCACAAAAAAAAAAAAAAAAGGGATGGTTCCCAGTTCCTTGAGAAAGACAGTCCTGGGTTGAGAAACTGGTTAAGGGGCCGGGAGACTTACATCTCAAAGGGACAGAAAAAGAACTTACAATAGAAGGTTTTCTAAAAGAAACACCCTTAAAAAGGGAAGGTCAGAGCCCTGTAGTTAGGAAGCCAGTTTAAATTTAGTCAAGCTGAAGGAAACATTAAGGCCATCTTGGTCATAACTTTATTTCAAATATAATTGGGCTGGTAGCAAGAACAGGCAGTGGGGGTAGTTAGTTGAGCAATTAATTTATACAACAGTGAAGTTGCTATCTCAGACGTAGCTTTTATAATTTCTGGTTATAATATTTGCTCCCCAGATATACCTGGAAGAACATCTCTTTAAATGAAAAGGATCTGCCATGGATGGCTCGCCTAGTTATTTCGGGGCCTGAGAAAGAAATAGGAGAATGCTCCAGATAACTTCAAATAGCTACAAAGAATAGGGGCTCTGTACTCAGAAGGTGAGCACCCAGAAGGATCACTTTAATTTATTACATAAAATGCTGTTACCATATAAGCATAAACAAAGTCGGTCCAAATGACTCACAATACTGATCTAACTGAATTCCATCCAGATATTGGGCTGAAAAAAGTACTGATAGGGTATATTGCTGTACCATTGTGTTGGGGGTGTTATGTTAAGTGTTTGTGGGGGTGTGATGGGGGTGATTGTATAAGCAAATGTCTAGATGCTTATACTCATAAATAGCTAACTGTAATGAGCTTTATACTAGAAAATATTCCAGAGTGTGAGCAGCCTAGAATTACTGTGACATTTTTCACTGCTTTGTAAATTGATCTCTATACACCTTAATGCAGTGGCTTAATATCTTGAGGTAAATGTTATTAGACTGTTTTTCCTTTGTGTGATAATTGTGCTGACTTAGAAAAGGACGCTTGAATTATCCCATATGGCATAATGTTGCTATTAGGATCTGCTTTGTCTTTAAATTATGTAACCCTGCATTCAGGAGTCACATTTTTCTCATGTTTGCTTTCATGTATGCACCTTATCCTCTGAGTTAGCATGATAAAACACAAAGCCCTTTCTACATTTACATTAAACAATGTGGAAATTTCTATGACATATTTCCTCACCAATTAGCGATCAGTTGATTTCAGTGTCATCCTCATTAGGCCAGCCTAGGGGGCTCACTCTCCAGCTGCTTTAGCACTCTAAAGCTTACTACTGCAGGAGATTTACACTAGGCTTTGCCTCAGAGTGAGTCGCCTTTACAACAAATTGACATGTGCCATCTGAAAATCGGAAATTTGAAAATGACAGCTTCTTTCATATTGTACCTTCATACTGTTAAATTCTTGCTTACTCTCAAATATAACATTTGAATCTAATTCTTGATGTAGAGGAACAGTGAAGTAGATTGATGGATGGATGGATGGAAGGAAGGAAGGGAGGGAGGGAGGGAGGAAGAAAGGAATACCTACAGCTCCTTAAGCTTTCATGTCATTCTGCACCCTAACAATACCAATGGGCTTCCTGTGGTACCGGGGTCATGTCAAAATTTGGTACCAGTATGAAAAGGGTAAGAGGACATTTGAAAAATGACACAGAATTCCAAAATTTCCCTTGATCCCTTTGACATGACAGAATCAGAATCTTTCTGGTTACCAACAATTAAGTAAAATTTTGGGAATCTGTAGTCACAATGTAAAATTGGAATAGTGATCACTGTTGCTGTCATCATCATCATCATCATCATCATTGTCCATACCGTTTATTGCAGGCCTGGGGTGTGAACATTCCTGGGTAGGAATTATGCCAGGTATTAAAGTACATGTCACTTCTTGAGAATTAGGGAAAGGACATGGTACCCATAATTCTATCCAATGAACTAAAATATATTGTCAACGTAATAGTGCACATACTTTGCTTGATTCTAGAGATACAAAGGTGCTTAAGTTATGGGACTTGCCTTTGTATTTATAGTTTAGAGACAGAAACAGACCCAAAGGGGTAATTACAATCATATGACATGCACCATGGTGACAAAGAGGAGAGGATTCACATCAACGTGGAAACTGAGGCCAAGCTGACCTTTGAAGAAGAGTTAGAATAAATAGATAAAAATGGGTAAAAAGGGGGTTACCCTTTGTATACATAAAAAAGAAACAACCCTGCTAGAAAGCAATCATCAACTACTTATTTTATCAACTGCTTAAGGTAGAAAATTCCGTAGGTTGGGATTTTTGAAAGCCTTAGAGAATGGATAGATCTTGAAAAATAGGGATGGACATATGGTAAGTTATAGGGACGGAACTCTTGGGAAAAAAACAGACCCCTAGTGCAAAAGCCCAGAGACAGAATGTGGGACATGTTTGCAACATGAGAAGTAGATATGTTTTGTTTAGAGCAGAGAAAAGGATACAGAAAATGTTTTTATATCAGTTACCTTTCTGGGTATTTTTTATATTTTATGTTATTAAATACAGCTTATAACATGTATAGTGTTATCTATATATGAAAAATGAGAAAATGCAAGTCAGAATATAAAGCCAAAGCAATCAGTGGGCACAAAATCCGTGGATTTTGTGCTTTTAAAAGCAACATCTGGCTATTTGAACTTCATGACACTTGATTCTCTAGGAAATTAAGAATATTCACTGAGTATTTGAAGCAGAGGTAGTTCTTCACCTGTTTTAAAAATTAAATTTACTGGGGTGCCTGTGTGGCTCAGTCGTTAAGCGTCTGCCTTCGGCTCAGGTCATGATCCCAGGGTCCTGGGATTGAGTCCCACATCGGGCTCCCTGCTCAGTGGGGAGTCTGCTTCTCCCTCTCCCACTCTCCCTGCTTGTGTTCCCTCTCTCGCTCTCTCTCTCTCTGTCAAATAAATAAATATTTTTTAAAAATTATAAAAAAGTGGATTTCATTGAAAGAGAGTAGATTTTGAGTGTTGTCAAGATATCAGAAAGGACGTGACCTGAAAGCAACAAGATATGACACTGAAGTTCTGGAGAGCCAGTGAGGGAGAAATAGAATCAGAAACTTTCAGCTGAGAGAGATGTATTTCTTACCCATCGTGATGCAGCTATTTACATAGCTCTCATTATCTTGATCTCTTTGGCCCTATTGGGCATATGCATCAAAGGCAACATTTATTGTTAAGCTCATAAATGGGGGTTATGTCCCCTAGCTCCCTTTTAGTCCTTCACGCTTGGTAGTTCAAAATGGCAAATCTAACTACTACTTTTGCTGTTGGTGTCTGTGTGTGCTTCTCTGTAGATGGGCATCATACAGACTCCTTAATAACTTGGCCACCGGACAGATGAACCTCAGCAACCACTCAGTATGGTTAAACAGACTTCCCTTTTCTTCTGCTTCTTTGTCTTTTTTTTCCCTTTGCACCTTAGTAATGAAAAGAGAACTGGTGGGGCTGGAAGGAAATTGGAGCCAAATCCACAGGTGCCCCTTAAATGAAATATCAAGCTCTAGCTCCTCAGTGTAAGTGGTTTTCACACAGCCATTCGTTGTGAGCCCCTACTGGGTTGAACCAAAGTGTCCAATGAATTGGACATGCTTAGCCCTATGCCTAAAATCAGTCTTATGAGAAAGGAGGTCCTGAAAGCAAACACATTTAAACATGAGTTGATTTGTACTTTTCAATTGTTTGTGTTTGATGGCCAGAAAGATTTAAATCACATATATCCCAAATTTATGAAGGACAAATGAAATATGTAGTGGAAAATGGTAAAACCAAATCTTTTGCAAAAACTGAGTGGATTTAACATATCAATAAGTATAATTTCAAATTCTAGATGTATGTAAACCTTTAGATTAAGAGTATAAAGATTATGTTCATACCTAGGGAAGTATGTTTGGACTATGCTATTTATAGTAAGTGATTCTCAAATTTTGATATGATAAAAATTGAAAGAATATCTACTATTGAACCAGTACCCTTTATAGTTACACAGAAGAATATATAAAATATACATTTCTGTTTATCTAGGAGGCCAGTGAGCTTTTCTTGCTACATCGTATGTATTAGAGTTCTCCAGAGAAACAGAAGCAACAGGAGATACACACACACACATACACAGATATCATATATGTAGATATACTTAGACATCCCATGTAAATGTACATATATATGATATCTAAAAGGAGAAATATTATGGAAACTGGTTCAAGCCATTATGGATGATAAGATATGCACAGTCCTGTTGTCTGCAAGCTGGAGAACCAGGAAAGCCAATAGTATCATTCAGTTCAAGTCCCAAGGCCTGAGAGATGGCAGGCTGCTGTGTTAAGTCCAGCAATCCGAAGACCTGAGAACCTGAAGCTCCAGTATCTGAGAGGAAGAGAAGATAGATGTGCCAGCTCAAGAAGAAGGAAAACTACCCCTTCTTTTTGTTCTATTAGGGCCCTCAAAGGATTGGACAATGTCAGCTATATTGGTGGGGGTAGATCTTCTTTACTGAGTCTACTGATTCAAATGCTGATCTCTTCTGTAAAAATCCTGTCACCGTCCATTCAGGCTGCTATTAAAGACTACCACAGACCACGTAGTTTATGAACGACAGACATGTATTTCTCACAGTTCTGGTGGTTAGGAAGTTCAAGATCATGGAATTGGCAGATTTGGTGTTTGGTTAGTAAGAACTTCTTGGTTCAGGATGGCTGTCTTTTAACTGTGTCATCACATGATGGAAGGGGCTAGGGAGCTCCGTCGGGTCTCTTTGGTAAGGGTACTAATTCAATTCACGAGGGCTCCACCCTTATGCCCTAATCATGTCTCCAGGGCCTTTGCTCCTAATACCATTTCCTTGGGGGTTAGCATTTCAACATGTGAATTTTGGGGGAACACAAACATTCAGACCATAGCATGGTGGTAGTCTAGATACTTTGAGGAAGAAATGAAGTCAGAAAGTATAAATTTTTTCATGATAATTTGTATAATGGACAAACATACAACAAAGTGACCTACTTGCTATTTTCTATACATTAGGACATTTTACACATACACATATTCATGTACACAAACGTGTAAACTTTTTACCCACACACTTGGCTATTAAAATGGTATAATTAAATTAACTCTTACAGTAGATGGAACAATATTCTTTGAGGTGAAACAGTTGAATTAAAACAGCAGTAACTCATTTTTACTACATAAATGGTTATGTTTATTTAATTCAATTAGAAACAAATCAAAATGTCATAAAAAGTGTTTAAAGGCACAGATAAAAGGAATATGGTAGAACATTAATTCTCATCACTAAACATTTTGCTACCAGTAACTCATATGTACAATGAATTTTTCTTACCTGTTTTAAGTAGAAATATTAATTAAAAATAAATCACAAAGAGAAAACTAGACAGAGGGAGAAAAGAAAGGTGATAGGGGCGCCTGGGTGGCTCAGTCATTAAGCGTCTGCCTTCGGCTCAGGTCAAGATCCCAGGGTCCTGGGATCGAGGCCCGCATCGGGCTCACTGCTCGGCGGGAAGCCTGCTTCTCCCTCTCCCTCTCCCACTCCCCCTGTTTGTGTTCCCTCTCTCGCTGTGTCTCTCTCTGTCAAATAAATAAATAAAATCTTTTAAAAAAGGTGATAATAATAGACTGAATAACCATCATTTCAGTTGAGGAAGTTTCTAGTGAGAATTTGAACATCTGATCATTTCAGAAATTCTTTTTTCCCCTAGGTTTTCGGGTTTTTTAAGAGTAGGTCTCACTTTTTCTCTTAACTTCTACACCTCCTACTCACAACATAGTCCATGACTGGCTGGTTTTTGCTTCAGCCACCTCTACTGAAGTTGCTGTTATCATGGTCAACAGTGATGGCTTAAATGCTAAAAATAAGTGAATGTGTTTCAAACCTCAGTTCCTCTGTCTCTCCATTGCATTTCACATTCCTTTATCTTCCAAACACTTTATGCTTAATTTTCCATGCAATCCTCTCCAAGTTTTACTCTTGCTTTTATATTCTTTCTTTTCTGTCTTGGTCAAGTCATCATTTATATAACTTTCTCTTAAGTCTGATAGTCTCCAAAACTTTGTCCTTAGCTCTGTTTCCTTTTACTCCCTATATGTAATTTCATGCATTTTCATATCTTCAATCAGTTCTGCAAGGTCATTTCCTCAAAGGCAGTGTATTGACAGGTGTTTCAGTCAGGGTCCAAACAGTTACAACAACACAACAGATTACAACAATTCAAGCAGGATTTATTTACTAGGTGGCAAAAATAAAGGGGTGAACGGAGTGTGGTCGAACCACAGGGATAGTATAGAAACCCCAGCAAGCAGCTGACAAGCTGTTACCACCCCTAGGCCCAAAGAAACAAGGGAAGGGGAAGATATGGAAGAGCAGTGGCTTCCATCAAGGGATTCAGCCAGCTTGACATGACCTCAGCCAGGGATCAATCTTAACCTAACCTCCATTTTCTTCTTCCCTCCCAACACCAGCTAGGGTTCCTCATTGGGCCAAAGAAACCAAAAGCCAGAGAGCATAGAAACCCCCTTGATGTAGTCAGATGGGTCAGTTTTCTGTACATAGACCCTGGTGGAACAAGCTGGAGAGTGACTTTAGAAGAGCAAACTGAAGTATCTGGTATAGTGATATAGACTGAACATAGTATATGCTACACAGACATCAAACACACACACACACACACACACATTGTTTTCCAAAATAACATATCCTGTAATCCTGTAAAATATCATAAATCTTTTTAAATAATGGTATAGCATAATACTTCCTAAATAATGAGAAAACAGACACAATGATACAAAAAGGGATTAGACAGAAAATCAAGGCCTCCTGGGAGCAGAACTATGGTAAGTCACTAATTTCTAAAATCTGGCTTTCTTGTGCCAGATTGCCTAGAGAAGAGAATCTGAATTAAAAGTTTATATCAGTTAGTCCCCAGAATGAGAGGAAAGGAGAAAGGAAGCAGAGAGGAACAAGGATAAGTACAAACCGGACCATAATACCCTAACAGTCACAGCTCAGCCATGTGGGATATCTTATGAGTGGCTTATGCAGGACATCATAACAACCATCTTTGGGGGAGAAAGATGAATGTGCTCACACTGGCCCCCTTCTCTGCCTCTCACTACTGTCGGGTAAAGTTCATCCCCTTGGGATTACTCCCCTGAATTCAAAAGTAGCCTTCATGCCAGCTTCATTTAGACTTGGAGGAAGCCAGAGCCCAGCTGGTTCTGGGCTCTGGTGCAGTGGTCCCTCTGGGATGCATGGCGTCATGTGAGGGATCATTCAGTGCAGACCTGAATGATGCCTTCTTTAATGGCATGAAAAATGAAACACTGGTGCTCATCGTGGTGGTCAGAAATCCTGAGGAAATACTTAAGACTGTGAAATTATTTGTGGTGATGGTTGTGGCATCAGCAGTGACCTAAGACCCTACTATCGTTAAGATAAATAAGGCAAGACTTTGTTAGCTGTTCTCATAAGAAAGCCAATGTATAAAATATAATGCCTATTTATTACTTACAATAGAAAATGTGACTTTCAAACACTTAATATTTATATCTAAGCGTATCCTTTCACTTAGCATTAAACCCGCCGAAAACTATGTTTCTTAAGGGTTTCCGCTGTGTGCAATTAAAGGCTAAGAAGAGTTAACAAATACTCACAGATATCTGCCTTACTCCCGTAGAAGAGTGCAGAGAAAATTTCCTAAAATGTTATGTTTATCTTAAGCCATGCAAATATTATTAATTAAACAATTTAAATGATACATAATTAACTTTGAGGAATATTGATGCTCATGGAAACCTCCATGTTTACCTTATGGATGTCAGTACTTCCTGACATATAGTTAAAAGCATTGACTTATAGAATAAAGTCCAGGCTTCCCAACATGATATGTAATAGTCTTTCTGATCAAGACTCTACACATTTATTCACCTATTTTAAAAACACTGAATGTCATTACTATTCAAGAGACTGGAATACATTGAAGAGGGAAGAAATTTATAAAAATCCCTGAGCTTACAATTTAGATTCTAGGGAGAGTATACAAATAAATAAGCTATTACTGTATAAGGAGATTAGACTTCTGATAGATGTACAGGGGGCTAACTTTATGGGATATGTGTCTAAAGTGGACTTGAGTGTCAGGCAAAGCTTTCCAAAAGAACCGTATTCTAAGTAAGAATTGAAGTATAAATTGGCCTCACCCAGGGAAAGTAGAACAAAGCACAAGAGAACAAATTGTTTGAAAGCTGAGAGATTCCTCAGGAGGCAGAACCAGTTTGCCAGTGGCTTTGAAAGCTGTGGTAATCACATTAAATTTGGTACGGAGAGCAACAGGGAGTCTCTGAATGCACTAAGGGGAGTAATGTGATCAGGTTCACATTTTAACATGATTACCTTCATTGCATTGTGGTGAATAAATTGACAGGATCAAGACGGAAGGCAAGGAAGTCAAATGGATTCTTTTTTGCAATCACCTAGACAGGAAGTATTATAGTAAAAAGGGGACTTAGTTTAGAGGTACATACTGATGAACTGAATAGATCCTGGTAATGGTGTACATGTGTGGCCTGAAGAAAAGGGAGTAAGAAGGATTATGCTTAAGTTTCTAATTTGACTTTGGGCCATATGGGAGAGCCAGGAAAGAGGATGAGGTTTGGGGGACAGAGAAGGTAAGAGCCCAGGTGCCTGTGGGACATCCACAAGGAGTTACAGACTTGCACATATGGCTCTGATCTGAAGCTCTGCAGAGAAATTGGGATTTATCAATCTGTAAAATAATCTGTACAAAAGCTTGCATTTAAGAATATTCTAACTATAATCCCATCACAGTTTATATCGACTTCCACATCCATTCTCTGTAATTATAAAATTTTCCAACTATATCAATAATGGAAATATTTCACACTTTTCTACATACTATTTCTTCAGCCTAGGATCACCTTTGCTATTTGGGAATCTCTTCTCTATACTTCAGGATTTAGATCAATTGACTTCTCTGTGACATCTTCTTAAGTTCTTGATATGGCATTAATTTCTTCCTTCTGTTTATTGTCATAGCACCTTTTTCCATTTCAAACTTGTCCTGACTTTATTTGGCTTTCAGTCTGACCCACTTCAACAAAGCTTTTTGACTAGAAGAGTAGTAACAACTATGATAAATTAGTTCTTTGTAATTTTTCTTGTATTGTGCCTCAACGTTGGTGCCACATTGTTCTCCTTCAGAGTGAATCCCCCTTAGCATTCCTGAGATACTTCAGCACACTCAGTTAAATGAGATTGTCTGTCTAGATGTCAGATGCAACCCTGGTTTATTATTGGTTATTAACCACTGCTATACAATAATTCTCTAAGCCCCATTTAGTCTTACCTTGAATAGTCCTGGTAGTTCTCTGAAATATGATGTTAAAATTCATAGAGATCCTGGAGTTGAGGCACTGAAAAGGTTATTAAATATATCTACCTTTCTTGAGATAAACTGAAAGATTATAAATGTTTTAAGGCATCACATTTGAATGCATAAGAAGTGATGGTGCATAGACTGTCTCTACTGTCTTGATATTGCTGGTTAAAGCCAATTGCCTACCTTCTCACAGACAAGCCATTAATAGATGTTCATATCAGACAAAGTTGAATCCATTGCTTCAGTAATATAATATTGAGTGTTTAAGAACAAGATGAGATAGACAATACTGCTATAATGTCTGTGAGTATCCAATGCTTCAATACCTTTTGATCTACTTAGTTATTTTCTTAGGTCATCCAGGGTATTTTTAAAAAGATTGGTCTACACAAATGACATTCTTTTCTATTCCAAGGTTTAGGTAAAGAAAAAAATAGAACAGCAAACATTTCTAAAATTAATGAAAGATAGAACTATATTTTCATCTTCCTTAGAACCTAGATGGAAAATGATATAAGGTCCTGAGTGCCTGAGCTTGTTCTCTGTAGTACAATAGAATTTTAAGTAATGATTTACATTTGGATTTGAGTTTAATTTTTTTGTGTGCCTACTTTGAGATTCCCAACTAATTTATCAGGTTCTTCACATTAGTGAGAAACCAATGACTACCTTTTAATGTAAGCTCTCATGTTTTGAAAGTCAAATTATTGTGTCTAATATTGTTCTTTAGCCATTTTAATTTTGAAATGAACATTTTTTCTATCATTGCTTTAGCTATTTGTGGCTCTTTTGTATTAGGCCTAGTATGTTAAAATAAACCTCTTAAAACATTCCCCTTATGTAATAGCCATTTGTAATAACCATATGGTTTTCTCTTTGGAGAAATGATTAGATCCCCTTGATTACATTGCCTGCAATTCTGCTAGCTGTCCCCTGGTGAATGAAGATATCAAGGGTTGTGATTTCATGACCCAACCAAGCAAGAATGTATGTAATAAAGTGGATTACTATTTATTTGTAAAAGATGGATTTTACCGACTTCTCATGCAGAGTGGTGCTACAGGTTCATGTGCTGTTTCTTCTCCCAAATTGCCAAAGAATTGTTAAGTAAAAAAAAAAAAAAATCAGTTCTGGAAAAAGGAGATAGGTACTACTGGAAATTTAAGTAAGATATCTTCCCATTAGGTCAAGATTGAGATAATTTGTCCCCAGCATGAAATTTATATCTTCCATATCACCAAATGGTATTTTTCACACAGTGAGAGTGAAGGCATTTGCTCTAGGTCCTGTCTGTCTGTCTCACTTTTTCTCTCTCTCTCTTTGCCTAAACCCTGCCTTGACCTCCTACGTGGCTCCAAAATCTGAGATGCACCTACGCTTTTTTATCTTACTCCCTGAACTATTTTCTGCTTCACTTCCAGATCTACTGTCCTTCTTTTTCCACCCTTCTTGGTACCCTGGGAGGCTGACATCTATGGGCTGCAACTCCCCACATCCTTTTGGCCTCCGACTTTCAGCTGTGTTTGGTCAAAGAGAAGGCAAGACATTGAAGGAATAGAAAGAGGAAGAGACCACGTTATTTAATCTCTATTCTCTGTCAGTTAGATATAAATTTGCCGCAGCTGCATTCCTTTCCCCAGGACCACGGCTCTTATCAGGTGGTCCTTCTTCTATACCCACGTCTTTGTCCACAATGCAGAAAGTACTTTATTGGCTTGCCCGTTCAGGTTCAGTGAGTAACAGATTCTATTCTTGGGACACATTTCCATCACTTGTTGATTCTCTCAAGCTTTTCTAACTTGAAAATAGTCTTGTCATTAAACTCACTTTTACTCTTTCTGAGTTTACATCTGTTTTCTGACAGCCCCTGACTAAAGCACACCTCATATATGAAATTAATCACAAAGTCCTTTTGGAAATCCAATGTGACTTTGTTAAATTAACATTTGTTAAGTAGAGCCCCACTAGATGGTGAGCTGTGGTTCAACAGAAGACCACAATGGAACTGAAATAGAGGAGTTTATTATTCACAGGTCCTGGAGGAAGTACACAGCACGCCTTGAGCCACACAAGAGGTCAAGGCAGGGTTTGGGAAGAGAGAGGACCTAGAGCAAATGCCATTATTAGGGTCTGTAGGGGGAGTTCTTTGGGGTTCCTGGGCCAAAGCCAGGTTTGTCAGTTCAAACCAAATGGAACAGGATTTTGGTAAGTGCCATAGGGATATTATCCAAGTGGCACATAGGGGAAGTCATTGGGAGATGGGAGAGACTACTTAGCACAAAGGCAGTTGGGAAATCATATTAAAAACTTACATTTACTTGTGACTCTACCAGCTATTATCCAGGGCAAGCACTCATGGGAGGGGTTAATGTCAGTTCAAGGACCTCATGGACTGCTTCACCACAAAATGTTTGCCAAGGCAGCAATATAATAGAAATATTTAACAAAACTCTCAACACCAAATTTCCTCTCAAATGCTTTCACTTCTCTACACCCCCAATAACATTCTCTTAGTTCAAGTTTCAATCTGATTATTTTTATTCCTATAATATTTGAATTACTTCCAGCTACTTCTCTTTCACAAATTATTCTTCATACTAAAATCAGAATGGTAGTTCAAAACAGATACAGATTATTGGTTTCCTGCTTAAAACCTTCATGGCTTCACATTGCCTTTAAATGTAGTCAACAAATTTCCGCATGATGCAGCCCCTGCCTGTCTCCTGACTCACCTGGAGGCACGCGCGCGCGTGCACACACACACACACACACACACACACACACACACTCTGTAACCTTCTCCATGCCAAACCATTTCCAATTCCCCTCACATGTTGTCTCTTTCTTTTGAGTCTTTGGACATGCAACATCCTTTGACAGGGTTCTGAGTGTCCTTCCCCACACCACACACTTCTTTGCCCACCCTTCTCTAGCCAGCTTCTTCTGGTATTTTAAGACTCAGCCATAAACCTCTTGAAGAAGATTTTCTGATAGTTTTTGCTCTACTCTTGTACCATAGCATCTGTCCACAACTGTCATCAGTATATCCCTTCTAGTCCTCTGCCAGGAATGTAAGAATTTTGAAAAGTTTTAGTTCAAGGTTCAAACTGTATGGGTTCAAATCCATTTCCACCATATATTTGCCTTATGACAATTAAGTTTATACCTGTGTTTTCTCATCTGTAAATTTAGGAAAATAAAAATAGTCATGTTTTTGTATTATTAATATATAAATTAAATTATGTTAGCACATTTGAAACATTTAGAGCAGTGCTAGGTTTACAGTTAGCACTCAATGCATTATGCAGTCTTGCAATTGCCTATTTTTTTTTCTGAACCCCACAAGATGGAAAGCCTATAAATAGGAGAGCCTAGGTGCTACTGCTCAGCATATTGTCTTGATTAGTGAGTTTCTGGTGCATAGAGAGAACTCTATAAGTCCTTTTATTTTTTATTTTTTTATTTTAATTTTTACGTTTTTGAGAGACAGAGCACGAGCAGGGGAGGAGGGGCAGAGGGAGAGGAGAGAGAGAATCTTAAGCAGACTCCACAGACCTGCACAGAGCCTGATGCAGGGCTTGAACTCATGACCCTGAGATCAAGACCTGAACCCAAATCAAGAGTCAGATGCTTAACCAGCTGAGCCACCCAGGTGCCCCTCCATAAGTCCTTTTAGGTTGAATAAATAAATGAATGAGTGATATGCAATGAATTCTGATTAATTGATATGTCTTCTCTCTTGAACCATCTTTGTTTTTCAAATCCTGGCTGGTAATGTCTAGATCTAGATTCCTTAAAGGAGTTATTTCTATGAAATACTCTGGGGCTCATATGAACATGAGAAAGTTCCTCTCTCCAGATTTGCATTTGTTTTTGCCAGTGCACAAGTTCTTATGGCTGGAGTTAAGTATGTGATTTTAATCATGACACCTTGATAGTTAACTTGTCTGTCTGTAATTTGGATGCACTTTCCAGGTAATAAGTAATCATACATTTTTAATCATGGCTGATATTTTAGAATATTCTTCTTTCCTGTAAGATTTATGCTAATTTGGAAGTATTCCAGAGTAGTATTTCTCCAGAAATGACATGTAATTATTATAATAAATGTTTCCATTTGATATAAAACACTTACTAAAAATGCTCCATATTTGTATATTTCTTATTCTCCACAGTGGAAAGATACTCAAACTTCAATGATTTCTAAATGTGAATGTAGCCAAAAATTTCAAAAATACTGTTTTTATAAGTATGTCATTTTAAATTTGATTGCTCTCAAAAATCTAAATAGTGTAAGGATTAGATTGTGAATTCGTAGATTTCTCTAAGAATCCATAGTATAGAGTTCAATTTCTGTAAGGATCCGTTAGATTTTATATTTTAAAATGATTTGTTTCTTTTTATGCCACACATCGGAATATATCTATGGATTAGAAAATTCATTAAGCTGAAAAATACATCTTTAGTAATTTCTATATATCAGAATTATTGAAGTACTGATTACCTAAGTAAATAAATAAAGTTGCTTTAAGTTTTTATGTCCTAAAAAGAGAGATAATCATAGAATAACAATTAAGTGTTCAATGGTACAAATACACAAAATAATATTAAGCATTTTCTAAAAATTGCAAGCTGTACACCCATATCTAAGTCTACTCCCATCTAGAATATATGGAAAACTACAAAAACATAAAGATACACACACACACACACACACCACATTCACATGCTACACTTATATATATTAGTGTTGAAAAAAGTGTTCTTTTAATAGGCATGCATTTTGAGAAGTTCCAGGAAGATTAAAGAAAAAAATGATGACTTCCATTTTGGGTAATATAGCAGCTGAAAAAAACATTCCAACTACAGGACAGACATAAAATATAGGCTAACATAGAGAAAAAGTTTTAAATAATTAAAATGCCAAAATAATGAGAAAAATCCCTGATGATGAACTTTTAAAGGTATCCAGAGAAGAAAGACAAGTTTCCTACATTAGAAGGATAATTGCATGTAGCAAATTAATTTTCAATAGGAATAACAGAAGAAGGAAAATGGAAAACATACAAAATGCTTGGAAAGACCAGGAAATCTTATTTGAAAAGACATAAAATAGAGCAATATCTGTCATATATAATTATCTCCTATAAATTGAAGTAAAAACAAATAACCCAATTGAAAAGGTGAGAAAAGTATATATTCTAGAGATTTAAAATAGATAAAATGTAAATGACAAATGATATATTTAAAAATCACAATTCGAATCAGAAACAACAGTGAGGTTATAATTTTTATAATGCTTATTCATAAGATACATAACCAACTAAATGAATATGATATCTAATTTTGGTGAGGGATTAGGGAAATTAGTAACCAAAAACAATCTTGGGAGCTTACTTTTGTACAGGCTTTTATGAACTCTATATTAAAATACAAATTTGGCATACTTACTTCACCCAACAAGTTTTACTTCTAGGTATTTATTCTTCAGATATATTCATAGATGTGCACAAGATATTTATACAATGAATTTGCTGTCATATGTATAATTTGAAAAATTATATTAAAAATATATGAATAAATTTATATCAATAGGTCAATGATTAAATACTTTGTGATACATTTACACTAAGAACTTCTCATTAAAATTTCTGAGCCTTATTTTTTTGTTTGTTTTTATTATTATTATTGTTATGTTAATCACCATACATTACATCATTAGTTTTTGATGTAGTGTTCCATGATTCATTGTTTGGTATAACACCCAGTGCTCCATTCAGTACATGCCCTCTTTAGTACCCATCACCAGGCTAACCCATCCCCCCACCCACCTCCCCTCTAGAACCCTCAGTTTGTTTCTCAGAGTCCATTGTCTCTCATGGTTCATCTCCCCCTCTGATTTCCGCCCCCTTCATTCTTCCCCTCCTGCTATTTATATGTAATGACAATAAAATATCTCCAAGATATTTTGTGAGGGGAAAAGCATACAAATTCTTTTTTGTTTTAGTTTTATTAAATAAGAATATTTATAGCATGATTTCTATGGCAGAGCCTGGCTGGATTCACCAAATTAATTTTCCTACCTTCCCTGGCATATAGCTAGATTACTTCCCACCCTTTTTGGCCATATGACTTAGTTTTGGCCAGTGGAATGGAATGGAAGAAGATTTTCCATGCTCCATCTTTCCCCCTTCTCTTACCTGGTTAGTTATTTAGATATTTGCAGGTGACATACAAGGCAACCTCAGAAACCACATGGTGAGAATGGTGAAGACTATGTCTCCTGAGACTCTGGATGTCAATGAATGACTACAGGAAACAATTTTTCCTTCCACCTATGCTGATTGAACTTTATATGAACAAGAAGCTTCTATGTTGCTAGGCTCCTGAGATTTCAAAGTGTATCTACTACAGGAGCTAGCATTGTCCTTTATAATTCAATTTCACTTGTTCAAAAACTATTAAAAAAAAGAAAATTAAATTATATGTCCCATATAATCTAGGTATATATTTGTACAAAATGGAACATAGAGTGATTGCCTCTTGTGAATGGAGTGGTATTGGGTTGGAGGACGATATGAATAAGTGCTCTCACTTCGTGTACTTCTATAGCATTAGAGTTATTTGTATTATTTCTTTAGTTAGATATATGTATAATATTGATACAATTAATGACATCTAGGGGAAGCCCAAAATAAATTTAGAGACAGTAACCTTGGAACTTAAAGGAAGTTCTTTTGTTCTTACAGAAAGAAAGGAATATTTTAAGGTAAAAGTACACTTTAGGGAAACCTAGTTATGAAAGGCATGAAGCATGAAATATTGAAAAAATTACACTAAGATGTGGTTAGAACATATATTGGATATATATTAAGGCACTGGAGGCAGATAAAATGGAAAAATAAGATAGAACCAAATCACAGAAGGAGGTATATTTTCCATTGGAATAATTTTTGGCATGGGAGTAATATACGAACAAGAAAGGTGGGAAGGATGGATTAAAGAAAAACAGGAACTAAAGTCAGAGATACTGAAAAGAAAATATGAACATAGTAGAACTGACAGAAGGCAGAAAAGATATTTTACTAGTTTTTAAAAAGGGTGGTGGAGGTTTAGAGTTTCAGATATGGAAAGGAAGAAAAGGAAAGAAATCCAGGGTTTCTCATAGTTCCTGATTTGGCATATTGACATAAAGCATTAATTTAATTCCCATCCAGCATTGGGCTCAGAGTCAAGATCAGGACAGCTTGCATGTTCTCTGTGATCAGGAACAACCCCCAGTAGGGCTGAAATGGGAAAGGAGAATCACAATCTTATCAATCAGAGTACAGCTCTTCAAAGTTACCCACCCTATATATTGAGAAACAGTGGCTTGGATTACCCTGGAGTAGAAATCTTTTCTAACACACAGCAATGCTGTGAACATCCATTATGTGAGAATGCTGTGATCTAAAAGAACCTTATCTATGAATATGTAATAGTTAAAAAATAAAAAATTGTGAGAATGAGAAATGTATTCCTTTAGTGAGAAAAATTGGGACAATGTGAAAACATGATCTTTTAAAATCCCCGTATTATGTTAATAGTGAATTAATTTACTTGTGTTTTAAAATGTTAAATATTATTGCATTTGTTATTAGGATAGTATTCTTATTTTATTGAATAATGTTATACTAAAAAAGAAGAGTAAAACTTGAGATTAATGTTTTCAGATTGATTCTTCCATGTATAATTTGTTGTTTTGATATTTAATTTTTATCCGAATGGTAAAAGAGAATTTTACATGTACTAATAGTAATTTTATGTATTTCCTCTTTTGATATAATTATGTTAAATACATTTTAAATAGCAAACATGTCTGTGTTTTGCTCTCAGGAAGAATTCACTATGATTAATTATTTTTGAAATTATTAGATCAAACTAAAGACAACATGAATTTTATTTTTTTTAAGATTTTATTCTTTTATTTGACAGAGAGTGAGAGAGGGAACACAAGCAGGGGGAGTGGGAGAGGGAGAAGCAGGCTTCCCGCAGAGCAGGGAGCCAGATGCGGGGCTCGATCCCAGGACCCTGGGGTCATGACCTGAGTCAAAGGCAGACGCTTAATGACTGAGCCAGCCAGGTGCCCCGACAATATGGATTTTAGAGCTAGTAGACAATGTTGATAATTTAAATAAAGGTTTTTGGGGGGTTTTTTTGAAGAGGGAGAGAGAGGGTGGGGAAGAGAAGGAATCTTAAGCAGGCTCTACGCCCAGTTGCAGAGCCCAACATGGGACTTGATCTCACAATCCTGAGATCATGACCTGAGCCAAAATCAAGAGTCAGATGTTTAGCCAACTGAGCCACTCAGATGCCTCTTAAATTAAGATCTGAAACCATTTTTCAATATATTTAAAGCTCTGTTTGATATCATGATGTTCTCATGATTTTGAGAGTTAAAGGAGAAATTAAATTCTTCTCTGGGTTTATTCCTGTTAGCCACCAGCACTAAAACATGACTAGGTGTTGTCAGTTATCCTGCATGGGAATTGAAGGCCTGACCACTAAGAAACTCCACAGAAAGAGTACAATTTTATGTCTTTACATAGTAGGCAGTCTTTTGAACATGTAAAGTTTTAATAAAATCCACAAATGAGGAATATATTTTAAGCATGTAAATAATCACACAACCCTAATAACTATAAAAGAAAGGATTAATCATTTTTATGTTAAATACAACTTTCTTGGTGGCATAATATGCTAAAATAAATTCAAAACATAAAATTGTGAAGGGCGCCTGGGTGGCTCAGTCGTTAAGCTCTGCCTTTGGCTCAGGTCAGGATCCCAGAGTCCTGGGATCGAGCCCCACATCGGGCTCCCTGCTCAGCAGGAAGCCTGCTTCTCCCTCTCCCACTCCCCCTGCTTGTGTTCCCTCTCTCGCTGTGTCTCTCTCTGTCAAATAAATAAATAAAATCTTTAAAAAAAATTGTGAAAAATACTTGCTACATATATGACAAAGAGCCAATTTCTTCAATATACAAAGAACTTAAATATCCAGAAAAACATCTATACAACTAATAAAATGTCAAAGGACATGAACAGATAGTTCACACTTGCAAAGACAAATGGAAATAACACTGTGAAAATAGTTTGTAACAAATCATGCAAACTGAGTGACTTAAAACAATACATTTTCTTACAGTTGTGGAGGTCGGAAATTTTGATATGAGTGTCACTGGGCTAAAATCAAGGTTTTGGTTGGACTGCATTTTTTCTGGAGTCTCGAGAAAAGAATTCAGCATTTAGAGGCTCTCCACCCCTTGGCTAGTGACCTTCTTTCATCTTTAAAACCAACAATGGTCAGTTGAGTCTTTTTCACATCGCATCCTTTTGACACTGACTCTTCTTCTGCCACCAACTTAAAATACTTTTAAAGACAACTTGTGATTACATTGGGCCCACATAGATGTATCTAGGATAATCTAGGATAATATCTCAGTTAAAACCAGCCAATTAGAGGCACCTATGTGGTGCAGTTGGTTAAGCACTGACTCTTTGTTTCAGCTCCAGTCGTGATTTCAGGGTCATGAGATATCATGCCCTGTGTGGGCCACACTTAGCGCAGAAGCTGCTTGGGACTCTGCCTCCCTCCCTCTGCCCCTCCCTGCCTCTCTTTCTCTCTCTCTCAAATAAATAAATAAATAAATAAATAAATAAATCTTTAAAAATAAAAATAAAACAGCCAATTAGCAATCTAATTCCATCTTCAACCTTATAACATACACATGCATAGGTTTCAATGAATAGAATGTGGATATATTTAAGGGGACCATCATTCTGCTTACTATACTTATGAATAAAGAAATGTAAATTGAGGAACTCCTGGGTGGCTCAGTCAGTTAAGTGTCTGCCTTCAGCTCAGGTCATGATCCCACGCTGCTGGGATCAAGTCCCACATCATCAGGCTCCTTGCTCAGCAGGGAGCCTGCTTCTCCCTCTCTCTCTGCCACTCCCTCTGCTCATGCTCTTTCTCTCTTTCTGTCTCTGACAAATAAATAAAATTTAAAAAAAAATAATTGAAATAACAGGAAGTTGATAGTTTTATGTAACTGTTAAAGATTTAAAATTCAATAATAAAACTAGTGGCATAAATGTGTTGTAAGTTGCTACTACATGAACTATAGCAACTATTTTAAGGGAAATTTGTCAAAATCCACAGAAAATTTAAATATACAGAACACTTGTAGGAATGTATGATGCAACAAGGATGTGGACAAATTGGAACTCTAATATTTTACTAGCAGGATTGTAAAATGGTACAGCCTCTTTGGAAAATAGTTTAGCCGTTGATTAGAATGTTAAACATAAAATATATGACTCAGCAATTCTACTCCAAGGTATATATCCAAGAAAATTGAAAACATACATCCAGGCAAAAGCTTGAATGTAAATGTTCATAGCTGCATTATTCAAATAGACCAAAATTAAAAACTGCTCAAATGTCTATCAAGTAACAAATAAACAGGATGTGGTATATCCATATCAGTGATAAAAAGCAATAAAGTTTTGTTATATACAAAAGCAAGAGTGTACCCTGAAAACATTATGGTAAGTGGAAAAGCCAGTCACAAAAGATGACATACTATGATTCCATTTATATAAAATGTCCAAAACAGGCAAATGTATACATACAGAATGTAGGCTGAAGGTAGGTGGTGGGGAGTGACTGTTAGTAGATACAGAGTTTCTTTTACAAAAGACAAAATATAAAATTAGATTATGGTGATGGTTGCACCACTCTGGATCTACTAAAATTTATTGGATCTTGCACGTTAAATGGGTATAACTCAATATAGCTATCAAAAGGAATGTATGACTCAGATAATAAGGAAAAACTTGAAACAGCGTAAATATATTAATTCCAAACTGATAGGATCAATGATGTATAACCAAACAATACAACACTTTGCAACTTTTAAAAGGAAAATGAAGAACTGTACCTACTGATAGGGCAGCCTGCTAAGAGTTATTTTTAGGTGAAAAAGTAAAGAGTCGATTAGTGTATTCTAGTAGGTGAAAAGATAAGTAGATAAAAGATAAGTAAAATGGAGTATGTACAAACTCAAGATTCCTCCAGCTGAGTTTCTTTCTTTTAATACTTCATCATAATTTAAAAGTTATGTTTTTCTGCTTACAAAGCAGGGCTTCCAGAGTTCACATTTGTGAATGAGTCCATTCCTTCTAAGAAGTGGAAGCCAGACAAATGTCTGCTGGGCAGTGATAAAGTCAGCTGACAAGCAAAATCCCTCAGGCTACAGCAATGTGAACTACTTGTTGACTGCCATGGAAATGATTCTGTAGAACTGTCTGGAAACAGGAGAATGGCAGGAATGAGACACCAGGTAGAGTGTCCTCCTTTCTTGTTCCACCTAGAGCTCCCACAACATGATTTGCAATCTCTGTCATATCAAGGTGCCTTTCTCTAAGGGTCACGCTTGATTTTGAGTAAAATTAGCATATCATCCCATCATTAATTCATTCAGAAAAAGGTCATTAGAGGTGACTACTTGTTACAGCAGTGACTGGTTCATCACAAAGATACCCGAGAGACAGTCAAGTAGATTCTTTACGCTTACTATTTTAGATAGTAAACTAGTATTTAAATAAGAAAGGCAATGAAGTTTTACAGTATTGTTAATTTAAAAAACAATTTTGGAAAACACTGAATCTTGATTTATTTCTAAGCTCTCATGTATTCATAATTTTTAGAATGAAAATAATTACAACTTTAATGCTCCTTTTTTTACATTGCTAATTATATCAGTATGACCATCATCTAATTGGGTTTAATAAATGTCCACATTTACTTGATATTTTTAACCTTTTATGTAAAAATAAGTTAAAATGTTATCCAAAGAAATTTTTGTTTCTTTTTAAATATATAAAAAATTGAATAACATTTATTTTAATTCTAAAATACGTAAATAATGGGGTATCTGGGTAGCTCAGTTGGTTAAGCATCTGCCTTTGGCTCAGGTCATGGTCCTGGGGTCCTGGGATTGAGTCCCGCATCGGGCTCCCTGCTCAGCGGGGATTCTGCTTCTCCTTCTGCACCTCCCTGCTGCTTGTGTGCTCACTCTCCCTCTCTCTCTCAAATAAGTAAATAACCTTTAAAAAAGTCATTAAAATAGGTAAGTAATGACATAATTTATAATTTAAGAAAAGAAAAATACTGAAAGTCAAGGACTCTTAATAGTAATATATCAGATACAAAATTTGATCTTAACAGAATATATCATATTGGTGCTATTTTCAAAATTTGATTTATGACTGATGTTTTAATTGATGGATCAATTAATAGCAATCATTATGTATAATCAGCAGCTGAAATGTGCAACATATTGATTTTTTTCAGGTGAGACACAGGCTCCCTTAGCAGCTATTATGGGAGAAAGAAGTAGTGACATTTAATTCAGTCTGATTTATTCCTGAAAGAGATGATTGACTGCAGTTCATGAAGTCCATAGCAAGAGACAGACAAAATGGTGAAATCATTAAGAAACAATAAAACTAAAAATTAAATTAGAATATAGAATACCAAGTAAAAATCCCATGAACTTCAAATTAGCAGTGCTTGATGGAAGTTACTTTAAAGGGACAAACTTATATTATGAGTTCAAATGGGAAGAACTATGTTAATCTAATAGAATGAAATCCAAGAAAATTGATTATAAGATTGTATCAAAAGTGTTAGAATTTATATTATTTATAAAACTAAAGAGCTGTGTGATGGAGTTCTGAAATTGACCCCAAAGATAAAATTATTTTCACTTGCTATTATTCTTGTTAGTACTGTGGTCCATTGCATATGTACAAAAATTATTCAAATTAATTTAAAAAGTGTTTCTTAGAGAGCCTACTGGGGGATAAGCATCTTTGTCAGGGATAAAATGAAGTAAAGAGCAGAGATGATCCATCCATCCATTCGTCGTGGAGATTGCATTCAAGGAGAGAGAAGACAGTCAGCTTAATCATAAATATAACTGTATGGCTACAACCTGTGATAAACACCATAAATAAGAATTGAGGTTGCAAAAGGATTGTAAAACAAAAGAACTGACCTGCACATTAATATTACTTTGGTAAAATGTTTTCATAAATTGTCTCCCTTTCTTCAGCTTCTTTTTATTCCAATAAGTTGACATGGGTATATACAGGAGATGCAAAAATAACCAAGTCTCTAAATATCAGTCAGAGGTTATCGTCGAACTGACTTCTTTTGCCGAGGTTTAATCTTTATGACAATGTACAAAATAAACATTTACTCAGTTAAGTTGTCGATTATTTGTATCATAGCAAGATTTTTTTACATTAAAAGGATAATTCTCTTGATGATTGTATTAAATGAAAATTCCAAAAGCACTGCTTCCAAACAGTATGTAATACTCAGGAGTACTCTGAAGACATTAATTCAACAAATATTTTTAGAATGTTTACTATGAATAAGGAATTCTCCCAAAATGAGGAATTTGTTTCTGGAGGAAAGATAGAAAACAATGACCAATGTTCAGCCTGGCTGAAGTAGCTCTACGTAAAATAAAAAATATATTCCAAGCCAGTGGAAAATATTCTAGCAGTGGTACAATAACATATGGAATTTTAGAGATAAAAGAAATATCAATTTCTTGTCAGTGAACCAGGAGCAACGAAGAAGGTTAGTAATATGAAATGAAATAGTAATTTCATTGGGTATGAGAGAAGTTAAGGTACTTATTAGGGGGGCACCTGGGTGGCTCAGATGGTTAAGCATCTGCCTTTGGCTCAGGTCATGATCCCAGGGTCCTGGGATCGAGCCCCCATCGGGCTCCCTGCTCCGCAAGAAGCCTGCTTCTCCCACTCCCTGAAGCTTGTGCTTTCTCTTTCGCTATCTCTCTCTCTCTCTCTCAAATAAATAAATAAAATCTTTAAAAAAAAAGGTACTTATTAGGGATCACAATAAAATAGGCTGGAAAACAAAGAAGAAAATAATTATCAAGAGGCTTTGAATGTAAAAGTAAGGAACTTCATCTTAATTCAAAGGGATATTTGTTGTTGTTGTTGTATCATTATTAGAGAAGAAAAAATTAAGCTGGTAGTAAAATTTGTGAAAGTAATTAGAGAATTACTTGCAGGCATTCATAAGGTACCTCTTGGGTAACTTTTAGAAATGAATGCAAGTCATTTTGAAGAATACATATTTCTAGTAATCAACCTAGAAATAATTCAAGTTCAAGCAGTTTTACCATTAAAATGTAACATGGCCTAATTTCTTGATCTTCAGTTCATGAGGGTTAAAATAGCCAAAGTAGAACTATGTTTAGCCAAATCAAATTATTTTACATAAGAGAACTGACTCTTAGGCTTTCTGAGGTTGATACATCCAGGTTTTTTTACTACTTAGAAGAAATTAACTAAGCTTCTCAAAACTACATAGGTTGACTACAGCTCTGTGATCCACCTAGGGTCACATTCTGTCACTTAGGCATTTTCAACATTTATAAATCCCACAGCTGGAAAACAAACATGACTATTTATCCTCAGTTAAACCGTGCATGCTATTGTTTTTATTTCGTCTTATTTTAAATCAAAGTTTCTGTTATTTCTGTTTAAGTTCATGTAGTTTTACTTACATTGTGTTTTCTGATCTTTTTATAACCTAGATCCCAGGATTCTAATCTGTCTACAGTGTCCTCTGTTGCTCCTTCTGGTGTAACAGAAGGGGTTGGCTCCCTATGGACTTCCCTCAGCTCCCCTCTTGTAGTGCCACCCGTGTGCCGGGAGGATGTGTGTCACAATGGAGGCACTTGCCATCCTGGGTTCCTCTCCAGTGGTATGTTCTCATTCCACTGTGACTGTCCACTACATTTTACTGGCCGTTTCTGTGAACAAGGTAATCAATCTTCATTTATTTTTAAAAATTTCTCCAGAGGGTGCAAGGGAATTGCAACCTTATTGTACACATAGACAGATACTAGCACAAACAAGAAACATCTGTATAATTTTATTTAAAAATGAATTCTGATAGAACACTTTTGGTTCAGTGTTGTAGAAGCAAACCTAAGATTTTTTTTCTCCATTAGAATTGTTATTCAGATTATATTTTTAATTGTCACACAAAATAAGAGTTAAAGTTGAAATGTAGTGTCATTTATATGGTTTCTTCTAAAATTATGGTATAGTCCATCCGTTGTCACCATAGAAACAATTAAATTCTACTTTATACTATTTTTATTGCTTAGTTGTTAATCAAATCATTTTTTTATATTTTATAAACAGATACCCATATTTAAATTATTTTGGTAAGAAGAGTACATTATTTTTTGATGTTTAGGAATATTGTTTTAGTATTAATGGAGCTATTTATGAATCAAAAGAAGATTTCCCTATTGTCAACATCTAATGGCCTCCTACGAGTCTCTCAGTTAATTAAAGCAGTGTTGGGTGATTAGAGCCAGAAATGCCCTCGACAGATTACAAAGGCATTAGGTCATGATGCATGTCCCTACACTAAGAGCTGAAAAGTGACATTGTTTTCTATATAAAATTAATCACTGGTTCTAAACTGGCTAAGTGAAGATGTGGATTACTGTTGGATAATGATTCAGATGGCAAAGAATTTCATTATTTATCCATGATTGTGTTAAATATTTCCTTTTTTAAATACCAAAATGTAGGACCTCTGGAAGCAAACTCATAGAAACACATAATACATCATTCAACTCTTCTTGCCAAATGACCTTGTATGAGTGCTATGTGTTAATATTCAGCCAAGTAAGCAAGTAAATATAATAAAAGGCATGGAAATGTAAACTTGGTCTATTTTAATGCTCATTATATAAATATTATGTGTCCTTAAAGTCTATTTTTTAACTGTAAAATGCTTTTGAGGACACATCACTATTGCTTGATTTTTTAGTGAATGTTTCCTAAGTCTGCAAAATATGAGACTTGACTTCCGCTACAGTGTGAAATCATTTATATTACATTCTATAAGTAGAGTTCTAGGGACATAATTTGGATTGTAAACCTGTTTTAGATCCACCCTTAGCCATTTAAATCTCTGAAAGGGCTTTTTCTTTTTTTAATTTCATACTAGGTAGAGTTTTAGAAAAATACCCTTCTTACCTTTCTTGAACTATACTTTGATTTTTAATGTTTTTTAAATCCAAATTTACTAATGATAGTGAAATTGATGTTATAAAATGAGGAGTCCTTAGTTATTGGTTATAGCTCCTGGTCAGTCACACATGTTAGACTACAAATGACCCTCCAGCCATAATCCTTACCTCTCCCACTGAATCCCCAGTTCTCCCTCCTTTAACTCCTTACTGAGTAGCTTTAACACTGATGCACAGAACTTACTTTCCTCCAGAAAGAGAGAAATCCAGGTTTATTTGGAGTTAAACCCAAGGCTTGACTGAAGTTTAGTTGTATTTGGTGTTTTCGGTGGCAGAATGTAAGAGGCTGACCTCAGGAAAAGAATTGGGAATATCTGTTTTGTATTTGTTGTTGAGGATATTTTTTTTCAGCATTATTAATCACTTTCTACCTCCTGCATTTTAATGTTTTTCCTGTTGAATTTACAGTATTTTAAAGACAAATAATTGGATGACATGCATTACAAAAATTAGATAATCCACTATAGAATATTTATTTCTAAGTGCAAAATAATGAGAAGATGTGACTAATTATTACCAATTAGAGTTTTTTTTTAAGAAACTTTAAGTCGGTAATATCTGAGGTTTGTGATACTCTAAACAAAATTCATTCAACAGATTATCTGTTATTATAATATTATCTGTATATATATATATTATCTGTGATTTTGTTCTTGCCTCCTTTTGGGGAAATATTTCAGTATAATTTTTAGAATGTGGTATACTACGCTCCAACTGTAAAAATTATATTTATTTTTAATCATTTATCCCTTTGAATTAAGTACCTTTCTTCTTTCAGTCATAAGGAAAGCCAGGCGCAGGTTTGTGTTTTCAATCTAATGCTCTAAATATAATTCATACTGGTAAGCATTTTACAATCCAGATTGACAGATGATAACTGGCGCCTAAGACCCATGATTCAGGAATCTGGTACCATGATGAGACTTTTTATAGCATTATCTAGATTGGCCAGTTGCCACAATTTCTAAGTGTAGATTTCAATAAACAGTATTGTGTGCCAGTTTCAGTGCTTCACCTACCTGGTAAAAATCTTGATTTGGATAAACAGTCTCCAAATCAATTAATTAATCCATCTTTATCTATCTATCATCTATCTATCTATTCTCAGTATTAAAATGCCTAGAATTTAAAGGTAATTGCTATGAGAATAATTTCTTAAATGAGTCCTTTATTGAGTACATTCAACATCTAAAATATATGAAATTCAGCTTCAGGAATGAAATTTACATAATATCACTGTGAAGAGTTCCGATTTACCAGACACTGCACTGAGTGCTTCATGCATCTTATTTCCCTTAACCCTCAGAATAACCCAGCTGAAGTGGGCACTGCAAATTACCCCCATTTACAAATAAGAAATCTAGGGCCTAGACTCTATTAAATTACTTGCTGAAGGTCACACAACTTGTATGTGGTAGAGTTGGAGTAGAAGCAATCTTGGCTGACTCCAGACTTCACATTTAACCATCATGCTCTATTGCTACACTAGTTAGAAGATCATATTTAACATGATGGCGTGGCATGGAATTTCTGAATTTTCTCACTCTTTAATCTGTGTAAGAAGTATTTTTATTTCAGGAAGAAAAGAGAATTTTCTTTAAAAAAATTTTGAAAGCCAGAAAACCAAAGATGTTAATGTTGATCTAAATTTTTACTGGAGAGTATTATTATTGTGATCAACCTAATATTAAACTGAAAAGTACATTAGGTGACCTGAAAAGAATCATATCTATTTCCATAATGATTTCAGTAAAACTGAAATATAGAAAATAGATGAAGATTTGAATTCCAGAAAAATCTAGATATCAATGATGAAGGACTACGATTCTCTGAAAAAAAATATATAATTGCACAGGCATCTATATGTAAAGATATGTTGGAAGTTGATTTTTCTTCACAACCTTGCTTTTTTACTTCCAGTTAATATCCTTAACTTGTGAGAGAATACTGACGTGTTTTATCATAACAACTTTGATTTTTCATAGCGAAATGGAGGTGTAAATTAGGTATAGACCTTAATTAAAATTGAGACCTTACTGAATCTAAACCTTACTAGATTCAGTAACACATAGAAGGTTTTTAGGGCTATGAGACTCAGTAACGGGTCACCCACATACATATTTCCTTTCTACTTGGCATTACATAATACACTCTATTTTATCAAATCATCCCTATCCAATCACCTAATAACATTGACTTTTATAGAATCAGTTTGATTTAATATGTGTTCTTTTTTTCTCAGCGCATGCTATCTTAATTCATATTAGTTAAACCTTGTTGCCTACTTTTATCATAATGATCCTGCATCTCACCAGGGGAAACATAAGAGCATATATTCTTGCTTTGTTTTAGATGGCTGCATGCAGGCAGATGGCTGTCTCCTACTGTAAAGTTCAGAGTGACAGATTTAGAATATCAGTGCCTTGTGCTGGGGGAAAGCATATGCCTCTGACTATTAATTATAGGATTAACATTTTTAAACAGCCCAATACTTTTTACTGTTCTATAAAACAGTTTTATAAATAGTACAATAAAGGAGTATTTAAATGCCATACATTAAAACCAAGAAATCTTTTGTTTTATTTGATATCCTGTCTGTGTATATCACATATATGTTTAAAGGTCAACTGTACTGAATAAATTGCAAACCTAGAAATAAAAATGAGAGGTTTTAGTAGGTGTTTTGTCTTGTTATAAAAGAAAAAAAGAAAGACTGCCTTAACACCTGCCTTTGCTTTTACCATAACAAGAATATATTTTAAAGGCAAACTAGAGAAGTTTGAATTGATTTATTAACTTTAGATCAGGTGACTGAATGTCAGACATCCCAGAGCCAAGAAGGCAGAAAAACAGAGCATTAATCAGCATCTTATAACAATGATTTATCTCCTTTACAAAGAACTGATGGTCTATATCATCAGCAAAGGGCCAAGAAATGGGTATTGGCCTTTTCAAACATAACACTGAAAAAGTTCAGGACTGAAAATTTAGTTTTTTAAATCCTAGAGCAGTGCTGCATATTTCTTAGTAAATGGTTCAATTGCTGAAATAGTGAGATGTTAAGTTGAAAATGAATGGAGATTGAAGTCAAGGACGGGGGCTGAAAGGAGACAAGATTACCGATCACCAAAGACAGAGGGTTTCAGTTTTGAAAGTAGGATTGGGCTGAAGGGCTCCAGTCTTCTCTGCTCTTTTCCACTATCAGTTGCTACACACTTTTCAGCAAGGAGCTCTGTGTTCAGTCGGTGGAAGAAGACGGCTCACTCCTCATCCTGGTGCTTGTAACTATGTAAAAAGTTGTTGTCCATCAATCTCTCTACTTATGCTGGTAATAATCCAGAAATTTCTATATAGAATGAGGAGGGAATACATATACCCCTCTATCTATCAAAAAAGGATGGCATTTATTTTGTCTCCTTTATTGCCTTAATTAACATTCTTTTATTCCACTGTAATTCAACACATTTAATTAAATAAACATTAACACCTAACATGTATAACACATGGAGTTAGTCTTTGGAGGTGGTATGAAATGAAGAACCCATTTTTGTCATTAAGTTTTCAGGTAGTTGTTCTCATGGGGTGTGGAGAAAGGGCTGCAAAGCAAAGGAAGACAAGCATAACAAAGGTCAGCTGATATTTCCCACCTCCTTCTTTAAAGCTACATAGTCTCAGCTCAACATCACCTCCTCCCCAACAATGTATTACTTAGGACCTATATTAGTTTTCTATTTCTTCCATAATTGATTATCACACCACTTAGTGACTTCAATAGTACAAGTTTATTATCTTAAAGTTCCATATACCAGAAGTCTGACATAATTCCTAGTGGGTAAAATCAAAGTGTTGGCAGGGCTGTGTTCCTTTCTGGAGGTTCTAGGGCAGAATCTGTTTCCTTTTCCAGCTTCTAGAGGAGCTTCATGGCCCCCTTCATTCATCTTCAAAGCAAACAGTGGTGGGTCTAGACATTTTCATACCATGTGACTCCATCTATGTGTCCACTTCACTTTTCTACATTTAGTGACCCTTATTACACAGAGATCATTCACATAATCCAGGATAATCCCTGTAGTTTAACATCAGCTGATTAGCAATTTTAATTGCAACTGCAACCTTAATGCCCTTTTGCTTTATAAAGTAAAATGTACATAGATCCTAGGGATTAGGGTGTGGACCTCTTTAGGGAGCCATTATTCCACCTACCATAGGACCTGTAGTCATTCCTCAGGGAATGTATGGGATCATATAATAGAAAAAGGAAGCTTATTAGATGGACATCTGATGCTCACAGACTTGAGTGAAGCAAGTGGAACCAACTTGGAAAATACACTCAGAAGGATACTCTGGAAGACCAGGAAACAGGAAGCATACTGAGGCTCATCCAAGAATAGGCTGGAGCACCACCACCACCACTGAAGCAGGGCTTTTATACTATCACTGTGTTCTGAGTCATTTGCTTAAGTTTCAGAGTCCCAAGAAATATTTTGAAATTTTCTGATTGGAAAAACCTCAGCCATATGCTAACCCACTGCCTGAGAAGGACAGAAAGGAGGTAGGTAAGAGGAGTCATTTTTTACCTTAGGCTTCTAACATAAGAACTAGATCATAAAATCTACTAAGATCCCAAACAATGGGCCTGTTCTTCATTTCCACACAAAAATAGAGTCATTCATACAAGGCTTTTATAGAACACATGTACACACACCTTAATATAAAACATTAATCTTTTCCTTAAAAATTCTTCAGGTATTTCTCCTCTCTATTCTCATCACTTCTCTAATTTCTGTTTTCTCCTTGCATTCCTGGTGTTTTTATTTATTTATATTGTAGAATAATTTAGCAAAATTTTTGTTGCCATTCTTCCTGCAAACACAATATAAACTTCTTATCAAAATATTTTCATGGATTGTTCCTTTCTAACATCCAATTTAGGTAATCAGGAAAAATATTCCATGAACAAACTGGTATCTGAAATGATACTTAGAAGGATGAGTTGGAGGAATTAGAATGAGCAGATTCATGAAGAAAAGAGTTGTCTAGTTTTGTGTGAAAGTGCAGGGTGCATGTGAGATCAGCTGAGAAATAAAGCTGGAAATTCAGGTGAGACCCATACTGCAGAGAACCCCAAATGGCGGATTAAAAATATTAATTTCTTAATTTATTAGTTGGGGTGCCTAGGTGGCTCAGTCGGTTAAGCATCCAACTCTTGATTTCAGCTGAGGTCATGATCTCAAGGTTGTGAGACTGAGCCCATGTCTCCACACTGGGCATAGAGTCTGCTTAAGATTCCCTCTCTCCCTCTCTCTCTGCCCCCGCTAAAATATATATATATATAAATTCATTAGCAGTGACTTTCATCAGGAAAAAGACATAGTGATCAGAAATTGCCTCAGGATGATGAATATGGGAGTAGAATTTAGAAAAGTTATGGTGAGGAGGGAAAAAAAGGCAGAAAAATGGGGACATAATTTTAACAGGCTAGAAAAATTGGATGAAAACTCTTTTAATCCTAGTGTTTCCTAATAATTTGGAAATATAACAGATGTTTATAATTTGAAAGTGTAATAGATCTTTATATAGTAAACTACTATACAGAAGTAGTTTAGATTTTTTATCAAAAATTACAATCCTAAGGACTATTTTTTTAATGTATTATTTTATGTAAAAGAAAAACTGTAGTATAAAATGTGATTGTAAAAGACAGGACACACCAAAAGTCCCTTTTTCTCTTCTTTCTTTTGCCATCTTCTGTCCCACCTAGACACTGAAAAGCTGAATCATATGCAATAAAACTTTATCAGGGCACAAACATTATGGATAATAAAGCAAATGATGTGGGCTTATTCTACAAAAGGTTAGTGACCAGGTAGCTAAACACTTATATATGTATGTGCACACTGGGAACTAGGAAATATCTTACCTTTCTCATTTCAGTCCTGAATTCCTCAAGTTCCATGACTTCATTATGTACAAATTATATTTATTTCTAACAGATTTATTGCACAACACACACACACACACACAGAAAAATTCAAAATAAGAAGAATTATTAAAACATATGTTTAGGGTCTTTTTTGAACTATCAAAACAATTTACAATTGGAAAACACCTTAAAATTAACATAGTTGAAAGTAGAATTTCACAACTATGGAAACAAAGTCCAAGAGAAGTAACTCATGGAAACTACTAGTTAAGGACAAATCTAGAACTAGAACACAATGTCCACATTCCAAATCCAATATTTTATCTGCCACAGCATGTGTTCACCAGAGTTGTTCAATGGTAGATTGCAAGTTGAATTGTGAAAGAAAGAAAGGAAGAAAGAAAGGAAGAAAGAAGAAAGAAAGAAAGAAAAAGAAAGAAAGAAAGAAGAAAGAAAGAAAGAAAGAAAGAAAGAAAGAAAGAAAGAAAGAAAGAAAGAAAGAAAGAAAGAAAGAAAAAGAAAAAGGAAGGAAGGAAGGAAGGAAGGAAGGAAGGAAGGAAGAAAAAGAAAAAGAAAGGAGTCTATTGTATATATTTGAGATAAACAATTACATAAACTTCTATAAATTAAGAGAATGATGACTTCGGTGGTACCAACTTATCTCTCTCTCTTTGTACATTAGATGGATATAGACAAATTTGACTGTAGACATGTAAACATGACATTTGATGAATTTACTAATTGTCCTTTTAATTGACAGGTTTAAAGTATGTTTGTCCTAAGGTAAATTTGCTTATAAAAATAGAAGAAAAGTTAATTAGAATTCTTTAGACTGCTACTTATGAAATCACTTTAAGGTGAAAATATTTAAAAAGAAGTAATAATTAGAAAAAAGTTGGTACATAGTGATCATGAAATACTTAATGTTCAGTGGTTATATAGATGCACTGTCCAATAATAATAGAATGCAAGGCACATAATGCAATTTTTAAATTTTCTTCTTGCTACATTAAAAAATAAAAAAGAAAAATTAATATATTTTATTTAGCCTAGTATATCCAAAATGTTATCAAACAATGTAAAAATATTAATGGAATATTTGAAATTCTCTTTTTCATATTAAGTCTTCCACATCTGATGTGTAATTTACACTTACAGCACATTAATTTGAACTAGGCACATTTCAAGCCTCATCTCAATAGCCACTTGCCTGGTGGATACCATACTGGACCACACAGCTTCACAAGATGAAAGGAAAATGGTGTAACAATTGTGATGATGTTGCCAAGTATTGAGTACTGAGATGGGGAGAACATGAAGAGACTTTTCTACTGAAAGGTTTGATTAGAATACAATGTGAGAAGATGAAAGCAACTGAAGTTTAAACGTCTCAGTCAAAAGACTGAATTATACCATTTATTTGTTAAAATAGCAAGCACTAAACAGTCATGTATTAAACACTAGAAAACTCATTTGGATCTCTCTTCTTTTACTTGTCCGTGCTTGCATTATCTATCTACTATTAGATGAGATGATACAGCAGAATCCTGAAGCCTTAAATGTCGTCTATACATTGATGGTTGCCAGATTTACATAACCAGTCCTGCCTTTGGCTGTATGTCAGACATGCATATTACATTTGTGTATTAAACAAGGCCTTTCACACAAAAAAATGGGTTGTTGATATTCTATGGAAATTTTCTCTCATTCTTATATTAATTCAGTTATAAATTAAGTTAGATGAAGACATTCACTTATATTTCTACCACAAATTCTTTGCATACTTAACTATGTGCCAAGCACAGCCTCCAATACTGGTCATACATTGGTGAATAAGATGGTAATAGTCCCTGCCTTTTGTCATTTACAAGAAGTATAAGCCAGTAAAAAAGTAAACACTCAAATATATAATCCAAACTGGTATACAGATTCTGAGATAGAGTGCTTATAATAAAGAAGAAAAACAGGGTAGTGTTCAGTGGGAGCAGAAGAAGACATATTTAGAAATCTATTTTTGAAGAAATGTCATTAATTCCAAAACTAAAAACTGAGAAAGTGTCAGGTTTTTGAATAGCAGGAGAATGTTCAAAGAGAATATTATGTTACCATGAAAATGAATATGTAAGAACGACTTTTTACCAGTTCTTTTTTGAGGGAAAACTGTTAAGTACCAATATTTTTTTTAGACTAAAGATGAGGCTAAAACAAATTAATGAAGAGAAAAACAGTTCCACTCATTTCATTCATCTGTATATTCAAATTTGTAGTGGACCCATTGCTTCTGCTCTCAAGAAATTTAGTGAAGTTTTATGATCAGATGATAAATATAAGGACTTTTTTTCTCAGTTGTTGCAGTCCATACCTTTTCAAAGAAAACATTGAGCTTTTCCAGATAAGAATATATTTTCTAATAATTAAATTAATAGAGTTATTTGAAATCTCTTCTTATTGTAACATTTTGTATAATGGTAAAAAAAAGGTACACTAATACTTTTGTATTATACTATTTACAGTGAAATTGTAAGATTTATAAAGATTTGAAAGAAAATTCTGTTTTTTAGTTACCTAGAAGATATTTCTCCAAAGAATTGAAAAATGTAAACTTAGATGGTAGGAGAATAGACAACAGTAAAAACAAAGGCTAATGTTAACCTGCCTTGAAATATTATTTATACAATGGCAAAACAAAGGACTATAATGGCCAGAGCTAATTAAGAATAAATTCTGTGGCCTCTGGGAAAGTGATATTCAGGCAACTATTTTCTTTTACATCTGATGTGCCTTTGGCAGGAAAAAATTAATAGAACTTGTATTTAAGAGGCAACATGATATCCTTACTCATAGATACAATTTTATTAATGAAATTGAGAACCACCTGAGCAAAAGAATTTAGTCTTTAAACTGTCTGTCCTTGAAATACTAAATCAATTTCAATTGATTTAATCTATTTTGTTAAGGTGTTTCTGTAGATGTCTCTTTATTTTCTGTCTTAGGATCATAGATATGGATATGAATAAATATGGATAGATAGAGATATGGAAATTGAAACCAATCCTCACACATATGTATGTCACCCTTTGCCTACAGTGCAATTCACTACTTGTGGATTAAAATGAAGAATGGATGCTTTGTATAATAGTGTTTCTGTAGATTAACATCAGGTGTAGTAACTAAGAAAGCAACAGACAGTAACAGCTAATAATTATCATTTCACACTTGTTACATACCATGCTGAGCTATTTTCATACATTTTCTTTTTCAGTCCTTGTGCCAACCCTGTAAGTCAGGTAATATTAGTCAAAGTTATTTTCATCTCTCAGTTATAGAAATCCACTCAATAAATAATAGCTAACATTTACCAGATGCTTAGTATGTGTTAGGCATTATTCTTTTTTTTTTTTTTAACTCAAGTTAGTTAACGTATAGTGTAGTATTGGTTTCAGGAATAAAATAGTAATTCATCACTTAAAACATAGCACCCAGGGCTTATCCCAACAAGTGCCCTCCTTAGTGTCCATCACCTATTTAGCCCATCCCCCCACCAATCCTCAGTTTGTTCTCTATAGTCAAGAGTCTTTTATGGTTTGCCTCCCTCTCTGTTTTTATCTTTTATTTTTCCTTCGCTTCCCCTATGTTCACGTGTTTTGTTTCCTAATTCCACACAGGAGTGAAATCATATGATATTTGTCTTTCTGTGACTGACTTGTTTTGCTTAGCATAATACACTCTAGTTTCATCCACACTGTTGCAAATGGAAAGATTTCATTCTTTTTGATGGCTGAGTAATAGTCCATTGTATATATGTACCACATCTTCTTTATTCATTTATCAGTCGATGGGCATCTGGACTCTTGGCATAATTTGGCTATTGTTGATAGTGCTGCAATAAACACTGGGGTGTATGTGCCCCTTCAAATCAGCATTTTTGTATCCTTTGGATAAATAGCTAGTGCAATTGCTGGGTGATAAGGGAGGTCTATTTTTTACTTTTTAAAAAGATTTATTTATTTATTTTTAGACAAAGAGAGAGCTGGGGCAGAGATAGAGGCAGAGGGAGAAAAGCAGACTCCCTGGGCTCAGTCTCATGACCCTGAGATCATGACCTGAGCCCAAATCAAGACTCGGACGCTTAACCGATGGAACCTCCCAGGCGCCCCTGTTTTTAATGTTTTGAGGAACCTCCATACTTTTTTCCAGAGTGTGGCTGCACCAGTCTGCTTCCCTACCAACAGTGCAGAAGTGTTCTCTTTCTCTGTATATTTGCCAACATCTGTTGTTTTCTCAGTTGTTAATTTTAGCCATTCTGACAGGTGTAAGGTGGTATTTCATTGTGGTTTTGATTTGTATTTCCCTGAAGATGAGTGATGTTGAACATTTTTTCATGTGTCTGTTAGCCATTTGTATGTCTTCCTTGGAGAAATGTCTTTTCATGTCTTCTGCCTATTTCTTAACTGGATTATTTATTTTTTCGTTGTAAATTTCAATGAGTTCTTTATAGATTCTGGATAGTAGCCCTTTATCCAATATGTCATTTGCAAATATCTTCTCCCATTCCAAGGGTTGCCTTTTAGTTTTGTTGATTGTTTTTTTTGGCCATGCAGAAGCTTTTTATCTTGAGGAGGTCCCAATAGTTCGTTTTTGCTTTTGTTTCCCTTGCCTCTGAAGATATGTCTAATAAGAAGTTGCTTTGGCCAAGGTCAGAAAGGTTGTTGCCTGTTTTCTCCTCTAGGATTCTGATGGTTTCCTGTCTCACATTTAGGTCTTTCATCTATTTTGAATATATTTTTGTGCATGGTGTAAGAAAGTGGTCCAGTTTCATTCTTCTGCATGGGGCTATTCAGTTTTCCCAACACCATTTGTTGAAGAGACTGTCTTTTTTTCCATTGAATATTCTTTCCTCCTTTGTCAAAGATTACTTGACCATATAGTCGTGGGTCAATTTCTGGATTTTCTATTCTATTCTCTTGATCTATGTGTCTGTTTTGGTGCTAGTACTAAACTGTCTTGATGATTACAGCTTTGTAATACAGCTTGAAGTCTGGGATTGTGATGCCTCCCACTTTGCTTTTCTTTCTCAACATTACTTTGGCTATTTGGGGTCTTTTCTGGTTCCGTACAAATTTTAGGATCATTTGTTCTAGTTCTGTGAGAAATGCTGGTGTTATTTTTATTGGGATTGCATTTAAAGTGTAAATTACTTTGGCTAGTATAGACATTTTAACAATATTTGTTTTTGCGATCCATGAGCATGGAATTTTTTTAAAAATTCAATTAATTAACATATAGTGTATTATTAGTTTAAGAAGTAGAGTTCAGTGATTTGTCAGTCTTATATAACACCCAGTGCTCATTACATCACGTGCCCTCCTTAATATCCATCACCCAGTTACCCCATTCCCCCACTCCCATCCCCTCCAGCAATCCTCAGTTTGTTTCCTATGACTAAGAGTCTCTTACGGTTTGTCTCCCTCTCTGATTTCATCTTGCTTTATTTTTCCCTCCTTTCCCCTGTGATCCTCTGTTTTGTTTCTTAAATTCCACATGAAGGAGATCATAATCATTGTTTTTCTGATTGACTTATTTCACTTAGCATAATACCCTTTAGTTGCAAGTGGCATATATATCATTGAAAATGGCAAGATTTCTTTTTTTTTTTTTTTTTTTTTTGATGGCTGAGTAGTAGAGCAGGGAATGTTTTTCCATTTTGGGGGGTCTTCTTCAGTTTCTTTCATAAGTGTTCTATAGTTTTCAGCATACAGATCTTTTACTTCTTTGGTTAGGTTTATTCCTAGGTATCTTATGGGTTTTGGTGCAATTATAAATGGGATCAGTTCATGGATTTCTCTTCCTGCTGCTTCATTATTGGTGTACAGAAATGCAACAGATTTCTGTGCATAGATTTTATATCCTGAGACTTTGCTCAATTCATGTATCAGTTCTAGCAGTTTTTGGTGGAGTCTTTCAGGTTTTCTACATAGAGTATCATGTTGTCTGCGAAGAGTGAAAGTTTAACTTCTTCCTTGCTGACTTGGATGCCTTTTATTTCTTTTTGTTGTCTTATTGCTGAGGCTAGGACCTCCAGTACTATGTTGAACAAAAGTGGTGCAAGTGGACATCCCTGTCATGTTCCCGACCTTTGGGGAAAAGCTCTCTTCCTGACCTTTGGGGAAAAAGTTTTTCCCCATTGAGGATGATATTAGCTGTGGGTCTTTCGTACATGATGTTGAGGTATGTTCCTTCAATCCTTACTTTTTGAGGGTTTTTATGAAGAAAGGATGCTGTATTTTGTCAAATGTTTTTTTCTGCATCTATTGAGAGGATCATATGTTTCTTATCCTTTCTTTTATTAATCTGGTGTATCATGTTGATTGATTTGTAGATATTGAACCACCCCTGCAGCCCAGGAGTAAATCCCACTTGATCATGGTGAATAAGCCTTTTAATGTTGTTGGACTCAATTAGCTAGTACGTTGTTGAAAATTTTTGCATCCTTATTCACCAGCGATATTGGTCTCTATTTATCCTTTTTAGTGGGATCTTTGTCTGGTTTTGGGATCAAGGTAAGGCTGGCGCCCAGAAAGAGTTTTGAAGTTTTACTTCCATTTATATTTTGGGAACAGGTTCAGAAGTATAGGTATTAATTCTTCTTTAAATGTTTGATAGAGGGACGCCTGGGTGACTCAGTCAGTTAAGCGTCTGCCTTCGGCTCAGGTCATGATCCCAGGGTCCCGGGATAGAGCCCCACATCGGGCCCCCTGCTCTGCGGGGAGCCTGCTTCTCCCTCTTCCCCTTCTCGTGCTCTCTTTCTCTCACTATCTCTCTCTCAAATAAGTAAATAAATAAATAATAATAAATGTTTGATAGAAGTCCCCTGGGAAGCCATCTGGCCCTAGACTCTTCTTTTTGGAGATTTTTGATTACTGATTCAGTTTCTTTTCTGGTTATGGGTCTGTTCAGGTCTTCTATTTCTTCCTGTTTCAGTTTTGGTAGTTTATATGTTACTAGAAATTTATCCATTTCTTCCAGATTGCTCAATTTGTTGACATATAATTGTTCATAATATTCTTTTATAATTGTTTGTGTTTCTGGAGTGTGGTTGTGATTGCTCCTCTTTCATTTGTGATTTTATTTATTTGGGCCCTTTCTCTTTTCTTTTTGATAAGGCTGGCTAAGGGGTTATCAGTTTTGTTAATTCTTTCAAAGAACCAGCTCCTAGTTTTGTTGATCTATTCTACGGTTACTGTTTTTTTTTTTATTTCTATATCATTTATCATTTAATTATTTCCCTTCTGCTGGTTTTAGTCCGCTGTTCTTATCCCAACTCCTTTAGGTGGAAGGTTAGTTTGTGTATTTGAGACTTTTCTTGCTTCTTGAGGAAGGCCTGTATTGCTATATACTTCCCTCTTAGGACCACTTTCGCTGTGTCCCAAAGGTTTTGGACTGTCGTGTTTTCATTTTAATTTGCTTCCATGTATTTTTTTTTTAATTTCTTCTTTACATTCCTGGTTAACCCATTCATTCTTTAGTAGGATGTTCTTTAATCTCCATGTATTTGTGGTCTTTCCAGATTTTTTCTTGTGGTTGACTTCAAGTTTCATAGTGTTGTGGTCTCAAAGTATGCATAATATGATCTCAGTCTTTTTGTACTGGTTGAGGCCTATTTTGTGACCCAGTATGTGATCTATTCTGGAGGGTGTTCCGTGTGTACTAGAAAAGAATGTGTATTCTGCTGCTTTAGGATGAAATGCTCTGAATGTATCTGTTAAGTCCCTCTGGTCCAGTATGCCATTCCAAACCATTGTTTCCTTGTTGATGTTCTGCTTAGATGATCTATCCATTGCTGTAAGTGGGGTCTTAAAGTCCCCTACTATTACTGTATTATTATCCATTAGTTTCTTTTAGTTTGTTATATATTTGGGTGCTTCCAAGTTGGGGTCATAAATATTTACAATTGTTAGATCTTCTTGTTGGATGAACCACTTTATTATGATATAGTGCCCTTCTTTATCTCTTATTACAGTCTTTGGATTAAAATCTAGTTTGTCTAATAAGTATAGCTACTCCAGCTTTCTTTTGACCTCCATTAATATGATAGATGGTTCTCCACCCCTTCACTTTCAATCTGAAGATGTCTTTCGGTCTAAAATGAGTCTCTTGTAAGCAGCATATTGATAAGTCTTGTTTTTTTATCCATCCTGATAACCTGTGTCTTCTTTTCAGAGCACTAAGTCCATTTACATTCAGAGTAATTATTGATAGCTATGAATTTAGTGCCATTGTATTACCTGTAAAGTCGCTGTTCCTGTAGATTGTTTGTTCCTTTCTTGTCTTTGTTGCTTTTTTGGTCTCTCTTTCCCACTCAGAGGGTACCCTTTAATATTTCTTGCACAGCTAGTTTAGTGTTCAAAACTCCTTTAGTTTTTACTTGTCTTGGAAACTCTTTCTTTCTCTTGTTTTGAATAATAGCCTTCCTGAATATAGTACTTAACTGCATATTTTTCCCATTTAGCACATTGAATATATCATGCCACTTTATTTTGAAGTAAATACTATTCTATCCCCATAATTCAGAGAAAATAGACACAGAGTATTTAATTAATTTGTCTCTGGTTACTCAGCCAGTAAGTTTTGGAATTGAGATTTGAATCTAAGGTCTTAAAACTAACCTTCCTATTTGATCTAAGTAAACATAAGCAAAGATAGAAAAATTTCATTATGAAATATAAAGGTGGCATTTCATAGAGCCCCAGAATGGGAATGCAGAGCTGTTCCCAGAAAGGAACTAGAACTAAGAACCAGAGCACTGTGCATAGTTCCTCTGATGGAGTCACGTTTCATTCTTCTCACCATCTTTTAGCTGACAGTGGCTTTTGAATCAACATTGTAGAATCCTTCCCCCATGGAGAGACTGAGTCTTTCTTGGGTGGAACCTAGGTAAAAGACACATGACCAAAGTGACCACCCCTAATCCAGTCACTCTGGCCAAAAGTATGTTGTGTCAGCCTGGCTGCTGAAGGAGATCATAAAACAGCTGCCCAAGGGGCGCCTGGGTGGCTCAGTCGAAGTATCTGCCTTCAGCACAGGTTATGATCCCAGCATCCTGGGATCGAACCCCGTATGGGGCTCTCTGCTCAGCGGAGACCCTGCCTCTCCCTCTCCCACTCCCCCTGCTTCTGTTCCCTCTCTTGCTGTCTCTCCCTCTGTCAAATAAATAAATAAAATCTTAAAAAAAAAATGCTACCCAAGAAGGAGGAATTTTGGCGGGCTGGGAATAGACCACAAAATGTGTAAACTACATCTATTAATATCCCCATCTTACAGATGAAGAAACTGAGGTACAAAGAAAGTAATTTGCCTAGATTATGCAGTGATGGCAAAGCCAGAGCTCAAATCAAGCTATATTTGATACCAAAAATTATTTTTTAACCACCGTACATTTCTATTTTTAAATCTCCCTTAAAAAAAAAAAAAAACAGGGTACGTGCATCGAGACAATGCCATCTACATTGACATAATGAATTTAGTTTATTAAATGATCTGACTTGTAGGTTTATACCGAGAAATAACTTCATTTCTTCCAGCACCAACTTTTAAGATATTTTCTACCAGATTTCTCTTTCCCTTATTTTGTGACAATCTGGATATATCCCAAAGCTTTCCAGTCACTTGCAGGTGTTAAAAAGTCTAATCTATTTTACCTAACTAACCCCTTTCATTTCCAAACCCAATTTGAAGCTGTCTACACCCTTCTGTCCCTCCCTTTGATACCCTCTTTTCTAAAACTAGAGTCTTGTGGGTCAAATCAGGGGTAGAAAGAATCAGAAAGAGCACCAAAAGTCTTAATCCTTAGTAGATGTTAATTATAAATCTGTGCTGGCAGCAAGCGCATTCTGACATCGCAGGTACATCCATGGCTTGTTGGTGATTCCCTACTGCACATTTCTCTGCTGCTGCTTGGGCACTCTTATATGATCTCTCGCAAATTCCCTTTAGCAGTTATCTGGGAAATATATTTCTGTCCTTTCAGGCTGGCTTACCCAATGCAGTAGATATCTTTTTGGAAAAGGTTATCTCTAGATGACTTGAGCCTACCTATCTACCACCTTCCTTATCATCACTTAGATCCCAGAAAATCTCAGGCATCTATACTGTTCTGCCAACTAGTGTAAGTGCACGTAAACCCAGAGTGAATCATCTTTCTCCTCACCAGCTTTGCAGATTGTTCCAGCCTGCTGACTGCCTTTTAGCTTCTCCCAGCAAAAGGCAAGCTTCAGTCTCCATCCCCTGCCTCCAAACTCTAGGAACACATATCACATTCTCCTGAGAACTCTGCACAGATAGCAACAAAAGGGGTTCTACAAATTGCTTCAGCTCTGCTAGTGTGCATTTGGCGATCCACAATTCTCAAGTGAAACTTTGAGACTCCACTTGGTTTGTAGTGGGGACAATATATGTCACCTTGCTTTCTACTCTTAAGTCTTTCTGAAGAATCTCTCTAATAAATCTCTAGCTTTCTCTCATAGATTTTAGGGGTGATGATAGCTGGACCAATTGGCCTCCTCCTAGCATGTACTACCTAGATATGTTTAATACTGCTCTTTAAAAGGGAAGGTAACTGTTACCCATTGTCTGCAGTTTGGAGACTTTAATAAGAAATAAAAGTCCTCATATAAATGCTGTTATATTATCACAGAGATGGAAAAGAATCCAATATCTAGGAATGATGGTATTTCTTCCTGCAGTTAGTTCTTTTCAAACTTTTATACTGGTTTATCCCTAGTGGCAGAAGAGATTTAACTCTACCCAAAAGGATTCTAAAGACAAAGCTCAATTCCAAAGATCTTGAGAGTCTTTTGTCTCTTTTATCTTAAAAGTCACATGCTCTTTACACTCTGCAACATATGCATTGTGATATAAAGAGTAAATGAAATCATTCTCCAGGAACTTTCATGTTTCTCCTGTGGCTGCAAGCAAATCTGACAGACATGCTGATGCAGATTCCTAGGAATACATCCATTTGAGAAGCATAGGTTTACTGAAAAAGGCAGTAGCTTGGGAGTTAAAGATGTGTAATTGAGTCACAGCCCAGCCCTTAATTAGGGAGTTAAAGATGTGTAATTGAGTCACAGCCCAGCCCTTAATTAGTTACGTAGCATTAGGGAAATCATGACTCTTTTTTTTTAAAAGATTTTATTTATTTATTTGAGAGAGAATGAGAGAGAGAGAGAGAGAGAGAGAGAGAGAGCACATGAGAGGGGGGAAGGGCAGAGAGAGAAGCAGACTCCCTGCTGAGCAGGGGGCCCGATGCAGGACTCGATCCTGGGACTCCAGGATCGTGACCTGAGCCGAAGGCAGTCGCCTAACCAACTGAGCCACCCAGGTGCCCCTGAAATCACGACTCTTCTGACCAGCAGTTTCTTTGTCTTCGAAGTGGCAGAGTTAGAATGAATTTGAGAGCCTGTTTTAGCTCTAAAATTTATTGACACCTAGATGAGTCTCTCCTATGAAACCTCTTGGGTTCTGCTTAGCCATTGCTGTGGACTTTGGATTTAGGGGAAGCCTATGAAACTGCTTCAGCAGCAGGGTGCCTCTTCACTTTGCCAGAAAAGCTTGCTAGTCAGGCTGTTTTCTTACTTTGCTCCCCAATTGTTAGAGGATGAGTTCCCCCCAAGCAGCAGAATCCTTGCCAGAGATTATAAAGGAGGATTTTATTAAGGAAGCACATTTGAGATCAACACAAGTGGGAAAAGGAAGGCAGCAAGATATGACAGCAAGGGTTCCACAGCATCTGCCACACCGATTATCTCTCTTTATGCCCTCTTAGATTCAATAATGAAATATCCTAGCCTTTTCCAGTCTAGGAATTCTAAAGTTGTTTTCTTTTATGTGTTTTCTTTGACATCACTCACAAACAGAATGATTTCCCAAAAACAATGGGCTTTGGGAGCAAGGAAGTTTTTTGGAGCTGGAGAGTGTATCTTGAAGTCTATATTCTCGCTTATGTTTTTATTTCTAATTAAGAGACTTTGTTTCTTTCACAGAGCGAGAGAATGTGTTTTTTTGTTTTGTTTTGTTTTGCTTATGACTTCCTTAGATTTTTCTCATCAACACCCAGGGATTTCACTTATCTGGCTCTATTTCAGACTTCTTTTCCAAAAGTTCAGTGCTTGATTCTTCTTCCAGATACATCTCTTTACCTGACACACATTGCCCCTCATGGTCTGATACCTGCTTATTTATCTGGTTTTATTTTCCTCCACCTTCCCTCCATCCAATACTATAATCGAATTATACTAAGGTCCTTGTAGTTCTTCAACATTCCATGTCCTCTCTCAAGTCACATCCCATTCGCTCTGATGTTCCTTCTATGTGGAATACAAATTGCTAACCTGGTTAACTACTTTTCTCCCTTAAAGACTTCCTTAAAGACTTAAAGACTTCCGAAAAAAAAAAAAAAAAAACATTGTTTTTTTTCTGGGAAGTCATGTTTTTATCATCACATCCCAATCAGTTTTTGACTTCTCATTCTACTTTCCCATTGAACTGTGTGCCTTTCTTTATTGTATTTACCGTCTTGTAGTTTCATGGTATATTTTCTGTCATCTTAGAGGGTAAAATGTTGAGGAAAGTGACCATTTTTGTTTTTATCTTTCTTACTCAGGCATTTAGCATGGTACATGAAATATAGAAGGAAATCAGATTTTGTTGTTAAATTTAAAGAGAACTATTTAAAAAAAACCCATTAAGCTATTTAGGCATATTAGGTAAATATCACGGTATTTAGGGAAAAAAGGAAAAAAATTAAAAATTGCTTCCCTCTATAATAAATTAAAGACTCAATCCCTGACTTTTTACCAACCCAACTGGTTCTGAATCTGAATACTTTTCAGATTTTTATATTCATTTCAATCTGTGCCCCGAATATTCAGGCAGACCTCCTAACTTTGGTTTGTTGAAGAACTCCTCATAACACTTACATTTATTCTTCTCTCCTTTTGTAGATAAAGTCTAAAATATTTAGACTACAGTATTTATAAATATGCTTGAAATAAAACTAACAAGTATTTCCTAGGATTCTTCCTTACGGCTATCATAGGCTTTTAAACATAGCAACACAAGAGCTAGACAAAATATTTTTGGTATATCTTTAAACCTTTGAACATAGATAGAATTCCTATCCTGAAAAAATTGAAAATAACCCTTAGAGTGATGGGTATTAAGGAGGGCAGCTGTGATGAGCAGTGGGAGTTGGATATAATTTAGTGATTCATCACTAAATTCCATACCTGAAACTAACATTACACTGTACCTTAACTAACTGGAACTAATATCACACTGTATCTTAACTAATTTAAAAAAAAGAAAGAAAGAAAATGACCTTGATTTTTATAAGTATTTCATAAATATTTTTTGTTTTTAAAAATTTAAGCAGCTGAACTAAATTTTGAGCTCAGTCTAATTGAATATCATAAACCACTGAAGATTATCCTCTAGAGCTTTCTGTAGTTGAATTCAGAAGAAAGAAAATGAAATGACTTGCAATCTTTTGAAGAAAATGGAACTCTGAAATCATTATGTAAATTTTCTAAAAATTTTTGAGAAATTTTACTTTTTATCTCTATTTTATTAGCATAATTACACACATGTATCACATGCATATCAAATGGCACGTTACTCCAGAGTTAAGGTCTTAACTAGTTAACTTTATTGCTAATACTCTTTCATTATTCAAATACTGAATTCCTTTACATGAATGTGAATCCCATAGATATACTCACACCACATATACCTCATTCTGCAATTCTGTTTGACAGTTATGTTTAGAATGTCTGAGTATCAAATCTAATCACATCTTTTCATGACGTGCATATGATTTTCTATGATATTTTATCGTATTTACTTAACACATTTTTCATTTATGTAAATGCTGGCATGTATTTAGTGTATGCATAAGCCAGAATATCTGGAAGTATGTCTTGTGGCTTGTGTGCTTCCATGCAGAGCCATGTAGTTATATTTCTTCGTACTAAAGTAAAAGAAAGATGGAAAATGGTGACTATAGCTAGATACACTTTAATGACACCACGAAATAACTACTAAAGTTTTCTGTTGTCTGAGGTTTTTAGTAACAATCCTTTTTACTTTTTCACAAATTTCTGACACCTTGTTTAAGAGGGAATCTAAAAGCCCTATCTGCCGTGGATTCCTTTGTGCAGTACATCTGTTGTTTTCTTGGCATAAAACGCAAAAGAGCCATTAAAATTAGTTCCCTTACTCGAAAGAGTATATGTAGTATCAAAACTGTGTTCTGGAAAGAACCTGTACACAGTTAATGTTTTGGGGAAATGGAAAGAATGAAAACAAAAGGAAAAGAAGGCAAAAAATCTAGCAGTGTTTTTTCAGTGTGAGTTTGCTTTCTTACACAATGAGTTTATATATTTTTGTATTTCCTTACTAAATAGAAACTTGAGAACTATACACATTTTCATGTTAAATTGACTTATAATTCACTTTTTGTAGAGGTGATAAAAAGGCATTATGTATGAATATCCAAAAAGATTACTGTGCAATCACTTGAAAATAGCCAACATTGAAAATTGCCAAAAATGATGAATGGATAACTCTGGACACAATTAGAGTTTGTGAAATCAGCCATACCATTGTTCAGATGTTTGAACATATGTTCGAAAGCCCAAAGCATATCTATGTAGAATTGTTCCCTATCGTAAAGCAATGTTCCCTTCATTTCAAACCCATTTGTATTATTAAAAAAATATGTAATCCACATATATCAGGTTAATTTACATTTAGATCATTTGAAATGCCCTATGCCCTCTAATGTTTCACTATTTATATATTTTAAGGCATAAACAGCCCACATCAATGCTCCATAAATCTCTGGATTAGAGTGTTATGCTTTTGCTTTTTCACTCAAAGTCAGAAACTTTGACCCTAATTGTGACCCTCTTGGATAGACTCTGTTTACTCTATTCATATATAGGTTTTCATCACATTCAAAAAATATATTCACTTATATTAATTTACAAATATACTTATCTGGTCTTACACATATCAGGCTGATCCATTTTCTATTCTGATCCATCCTGTTCCACATCACTATTCACATTGTTTGAAATTACATATTTGCAGTCCCTTCTAGTAAGCATATTTCCATCCATCTTTAGAGTCTAGTTAGTTTTGCTCTTATTTACCCTCCTAAAATTATATGACATTTTCAAATTTCAGAGGGTACTCCTCTCCAATGCAAACACATTCTGCACAGCACATTTCACAAAAATAATCCTTGTCTGCATAGTTGTGATGGAGTAAATAACATAAAGTCATCCTCATTTTAGGGAAGAAAAGAATGTCCTCCAGGCCCAGATATACCATATTAATTGTTAAGTCCTTCTCTCTATGATCATTTCTTGTCTGTCACTATGAATTATTACACTGATCTTAGGTTTAAAGTGATCTTTGCTGTCTCTAGAGATTTTTGTCCCCGTCCTGTGGTTTATATAAGTATAAGCTGATGTTTATCCAGTGCATTTATATAAGCATATATTACATGGGTCCAAAGACAAAGGCCTTTGACCTTTCAATAAACATACCCTCTAGACCTATGTTTAGGTGATTTGTATGTCAGCACCCTTTGGACAAATTGCTCAACCTGCTGCAAGCACAAAATTTTACCAGAGCATTCACATATATCTGCAATCATAGGGTTTCCAGATAAAATACAGTGAAGTTTAAATTTCAGAAAAATAATGAATAACTTTTTAGTATAAGTATGTCCCAAATATTTCATGGGACATACTGTTCTAAAAAAAGTAATTGGTTATTTATGTGAAATTCAAATTTGAATGGATGTCCTGCATTTTATTTGATAAATCTGGCAACACTGAAATCATTTCAAGGAGAGTATGCCTTAAAAACTTAGCTTATAACAGCTGGAAGGAACTTTAAAAATGATTCAGGTCAGGGGTCAGCAAACTTTTTCTGTAAAGGGCCAGATAGTAAATATTTTAGACTTAGTGGGCCACATACAGTCGCTTCCATATATTTTTTTAAACTCTTTAAAGATATAACAAATCATTCATAGCTCACAAGTTATACAAAAGCAGGCTGTGGACTGAATTTGGCCCAGAGACACCCTTTGCCAAGTCCTGGTTCAGGTCATCACCTCTAATTTTACACTTGAGCCTCAAATGCTTTGCTCAATCAAGAATTGGCATTTGTAGAATCTTTTCTTGATCTGCCTTACAAGTTTGGATCAACATGAGTTGTTGTTAAGAAAAATTCTAGCTCTGAGTTTCTATATTCTCACAAACCACTAGCTGAAAATGCTTTCTGATGTTTGTCCAAATATGAAAATCAATCTTATCCATATAGTGTTTCTGAAATTCATACATGCTCCCTTTTGGTGCAAGGTTTGCTTATCCAGTCTTCTCCCCCGCCCCTTACTTTTTCACACACACAAAATTGGACCTTAACTAGCTTTGAACAGACTTGAAAAATGCCTGAACCTAAGGTAATTGAAAAAGTACTGGATTTTAATTCAGTGGTTATCTTCAGATAAGTCATTAAGAACTTTCCCAAACATGACATAAGTATTCATTTTTTTAAATGTGTATTAGGTGTTCCCTGTGTAACAATATATGAGTTTCTGAATGTAAAAATTTAAAAAATATATATTGTCTATTCAGGATCCCTTTCTTTTCACCATCCCCATTTGGCCAGTACTAGTTTGTCTTTATTCTGATCTCTTAGCCTATGAATTCTTAGATGTATATTCAAACTCAGATACTGGTCTTAGGCTGACTGCCCAACTTTTCAAACTTCCTTTAAGTACTCTCAACAGCAGTTATCCTCTGATTTTGTATACCTATTCTACTTCAGGTAAATCTTTTCCCTTCCTTCTGCATCTTCGCAGGAAATGTGATTTAGGCTGAGGAGAGCTACTTAGGCACACCAGGTTCACTGACTATGCTTGATAAGTGAACAGAGGCATCAAAATTACTTAATAACCTTTGTAAGATTTATTATTGTTGTTAGTGTTGATTTTGGTGTTGTTTACTTCCTTGTCTAAACCTACAAGTGTGAACTCCTCTAAACTAAAAAGTAACTCTTACTATATTCTCGGTCAAATTTAACTTAAATTTTTCTATTTATAGCACACTTTCTACTCTCTCCAGTTTTAAATATGTTCCCCCTGAAGAATTAGAATCAAAACAAGCATCATGTTTCCCTAGTTATCTCTTAGTACTACTTTGAGTAGTTATCTATACAATCAAAGACAGATAGGTAGGTAACTTTAAATATGGGTGTACATGTGTGTGTATATACATGTGTATTTTTTATTTATTTTTTATTTTTTAAAGTCTTATTTATTTGAGAGAGAGAGAGAGCAGAGAAAGAGGGAAAGAGAGAATCTCAAGCAGACTTCATGCGGAGCGCAGAACCAGATGTGGGGCTCGATCTCACGACCCTGAGATCATGCATGACCTGAGCTGAAATCAAGAGTCAGATGCTTAACCAGCTGAGCCATCCAGGTGCCCCTGAATGTGTATTTTTTAATACATATATGAACAGATTTAAATTCTTCCCATTTAAAATATTAGCATTTTTGTCACATTTATTTTGAAATTTTACCAATTCTAGAAATTATTTTTCTGTGTATTTTTTTCTATTCATTTTTGATTATATATCTTACCATCTACCTTAAAATCTGAGACTTTCAGTTAGTGGCTAGTCCTGCTTGTGTAATTATGTATTTTCCAGATTTTATCTTTAGATGAGATTATTTGAAATCACACAGCAGCAGTTTAACTCTTAATAATTTTTTTATTTCTTTTGGGCCATGTTATTTTTGAGAAAATTAAATAGTATTGCATGTGCCAATTTTATGTGATATATAGTATAAGTCACAAAAGGCTATAAATATATATGTGCATATATAAATTAATTTAGTTTAGCAAGACTCTAGCTAAGGAAGAGAGGGTGGGCATCATTCACTAGGGAGAAGAACAGAATCCGTGAAATTGAATGATTCAGACATCAGAATCTAAGAGTAAGCATAGTCTTTCCCATTGGTGATATGGGAAATGATTTTAGGTGCTGCTTAAACTGACATGATGTGACATTACCCAGTGAGAATGTTATTTTCCTATCCATTGTCTTTTGATCCTTCAGGTTACCTAAAGTCTCAACTTACTGCTGCTATATCTTTAACATGTCTACATTTGCCAATTGTTTTTTCAAAAATAATAAGTGCAGATCTCAGATTTAGAGCCTTGGAGGAAGATAAAATATCAATCGAGATTTCAATCATTATTATTATTTTTATAGTTACTGTTATGAACTGAATTATCTTTCCTCAAAATTCACAATTTGAATCTCTGATACCCAGTACTTCAGAATATGACCATAGTGGGAGATCTGGCCTTTAAAGAGGTAATTAAGAGTAATGTCTGCAGGTTCATCCATGTTGTCACACATGGCAATATTTCCTTTTTTGAGGTTCAATAATGTTCCACTATATATATATACATATATATATATATATATATATATATGAGAGATTCCACGTGAAAGTGATATCATGCAGTACTTGTCCTTCTCTATCTCATTATTTCATTTAGCATAATGCTCTCAGGGTCTATCCATGCCGTCAGAAACAGCAAGATTTCCTTCTTTCTCATGCTGAATAATATTTAGTTAAATGTATGTATATATATCACATTTTCTTTATCTGATAACAGGCACTTAAGTAATTTACATATCTTGACTACTGTGAATGATGCTGCAATGAAAATGGAAGGGAGGATATTTGAGATGACAATTTTATTTCCTTTGGGTTTCTACCCAGAAGTGGAATTGCTGGGTCATATGGTAGTTCTACTTTTAATTTCTTAAGGAACCACCATGCTGTTTGCCATAGTGGCTGTACTAATTTAAGTGCCAACCGATAGTACACAAGGGTTCCCTTTTCTCCATCCCCTCACCAACACTTATTATCCTTTTCACTTTTTGATAATTATAGCCATCCTAACAGGTTCCAGGTGATATCTCATTGTTTTGATTTGTATTTCCCTGATAATTAGTGATGTTGAGGACTTTTTCATGTACCTATCAGACATTTGTATGTCTTCTTTGTATAGTATGGTGACTTTAGTTAATAATAATGTATTATATACTTGACATTGACTAAGAGTAGAATCTCAAGTGTTTGCACCACACACAAAAAAAAGTAGCTGTGTGAAGTGATAGATATGTTAATTAGTTTGATTGTGGTAATTATTTCACAGTGTAAACGTGTATCAAAACATCACATTGAATACCTTAAATATGTACAAATTTTGTCAATCATACTTCAATAAAACTGAAAAAATTAATTTAAAAATGAGGTGATTAGGTTAAAATAAGGTCATTAGGGTGGGCCCTAATTCAGTCTGACTGGTGTCCTTATAAAAAGGGAAAATTTAGACACAAAAGAACACACCAGGGATGCACACACACAGAGACCCCCTGAGGACACAGTGAGGTGTCCGTTTGCAAGTTAATGAGAGAGGCCTCAGAAGAAACTAAACCTACTGACAGCTTGATATTGGGCTTCTAACCTCTAAAACTTTGAGAAAATAAATTGCTGTTATTTAAGCCACTCAGTCAGGGGTATTTGTCATGGCAGCTCTAGCAAACTAATATAGTTTTCATTCAGTTATGAAAATGCTATTATGTCCATTTGCCATAGTAATATAAGGCTACTTTTTAAAAATAAATTTGCCAGTATAAAAAAAATAAAGAGTAAATATAAATAAATGATAGTAGTGCTTATCAGCTGAAATTTAAGATACATAGAGAATAAACTGCAATCTACACAAGGGAAATACCAAAATTTAGAGTTAGATTAGGGAAAGGGTGATCAAAGAGACAGCAGATTGCAAATTTATTAAACAGGCATGCAATAACCTAGAATAAGGAAGTCAAAGGAGAGTGATTCAAGACTCATGACATTTCAGTTGTGTAACACACAAAGATCAAGAAAAATAAGGGTTTAGAAGAGAACATTGGATTTAGCATTAAAAACAGAGCTACAACCAGAATTTCAGGAGGTGAATTGAAAAGAAGCTGAGACAATGGTTAAGCAGAAAGGAAAGAAGTAGCACAATAGCTGAAGGCAGGAGAATCTAAAAAAGATTTTTTTAATTTAAGAACAAGAGTTGCACTCTTAAAGGCAGAAGGGAAGGGACTAATGAGAAAAATAGTGATGGGACGCCTGGGTGTACATCGGGATTCTTGATTTCGGCTCACATCATATCAGGGTTGTGAGATGGGGAGCCCAGCCTCAGGCTCAGTGCGGGTATGGAGCCTGCTTACGATGCCGCCTCTGCCCATTCCCCTCCTCTCCTCCTCTCTCCCTAAAAAAAAAGGAAAATATTGTTAAAAAAGTAGTGTTGGAAAAGTGAGATCCTGAAGCAATGAAGAAAGAACAGAATTGAGATAGCGTAGAAAGTCTGGTAACAGCAAATAAAACGGAGGTAAAGCATGAATGACATTTAAGCGTAGTCATTGATTGTAAACATGTGAATATGCATTATGTGAGGAATTGAGAATTGTATATACAATTATGATATGAGGAACTGAGTTTATGGTTAGATGCAACTATAACAGATATTTCAGTTTAATCAAGTCTCAGAATCTGTAGGAGAGGAGGGAATCAGTTGGGAGGTTGAAAGAGAGGGAAAGAGAATTTTGAGAAATTACCACTATGATACCACATTTTTTAGCCTCTATTTAAAATATAACCTTATGTTATTTATATAGCATGTGTATTACTAGAAAAAAGTATGTATTTATAGAATGATGGAATTACTCTTCAACTGCCAAATCTGTTGATCTCATTTATAATTTAAAATTTTTAAGGAATTAGGGAGTGGCTTTTTTAAAATTTTTTCACTTTTATGATTAGTACTTCTTTTATTATTATTATTATGTCCAATTAGCCAACGTAACTTTTAAAGTGAAAATTGATTTGACAGTTGTTAAGCAGAATTTAATTTTCTTGGTGTTTGTATGATTTACTAGCTCATTATTTTTAGATAGTAAAAATATTCCCTTAATGCTATAATGTCATTGGGAAATAGATATAGAAGGAGCAGTAAGATAGAAGAAAATGAAATGGACTAGCCATTTCCTTGCAAGAGGATGTTAGTGTGTATTAATCAATGTAGTCATTCTTTCATCTATTCAAACATTTATTGAATGCTTAATATGAGCAATTACAGAGCAGTATGCGCCTAAGAAGATCAAGACTCCAATTGTGATGTAATTTTTTCACATTTACTCCTACTTTCATTCACGTTTTTCTCATAATGATGGTCACAGTAGAACATCTCAATTAAATTAACAATATCATTACATTCAAAGTTTATTAAATCACATTAAAATACCTCATTGAGAGAAACTAAATATAAATACAAATATAATCCAAAATATTATCGCTCATGATAATCACTGATTTTAGATTTCTTTTATTTTGTACTTATATTTTACACTTTTTTTGTAATTTGGTCTTAAAATTTACCCTAAGTTACCTGAAATTAAAACTTTTATTTGAATCGTTATTTAAATTTACTATATAATATGCCATCTCTTTTGCTCTTTTTTTTTTTTTTTGGTCTCAGAGAATAGCCAGGGAAAGTGATATTTTAATGAATAAGAGAAGAGATTCTAGAGAGAGTTTGATTCTTAACTGCCTCTGAAGGATAATGTGATATTTTAGCTGTGTAATAATATAATAAAATACATATTCAATATTTCATAAATGACTTTAAGATAATCCAAAATACATAAATGGTTTTAAAAGGCTGCATAATGTCATAACCAATAGTGGAAGAAATCAGACAGAAAAGTTTCCTACTATCAATGAAATACTATGTAGTCAGCAGGTTCTTGTTGACTAACAGTGAATTTAAAAAAACAAAAAACTTTGTAAGCTAATCCACTTTGCAAGCCTTGTTAAGCTACCATACAATGTTAATGATGACCTGAGATTATGGACAAGTTGATCTTCAGTATTTCAACATCATGTGGTACCTTCAAATGATGCTAGGGAGTATCAGGGAATATGCACCTGTATGATTCAGGGATTGGGCTCTGCGGTTACTTCAGAAAATGCTGTGAAAGGATCTTGGGACTATATTTCTGCACTCCATTACCATCCTTACAAGAAAGAGAATAAATGTTTTAATTTTGATCATCATACGTTCCAGTAGTGGAATTAGGAGATAGAACTTTGACTACCTGCAAATTTACCATTTCACCCTGGTTCCACATAAATTGCTTTCATTAGCCTCAAGAAAATACTCAAGTTGAAATCCATCAGGTCATCATCATCTGGCTAATGAATCAACTATTTATATCAAGAAATTTTGTAATGTAGTGTGTATTTATAAAATTAACCATGATTAGGGCGCCTGGGTGGCTCAGTTGGTTAAGTGACTGCCTTCGGCTCGGGTCATGATCCCAGAGTCCTGGGATCGAGTCCCACATCAGGCTCCCGGCTCAGCAGGGAGCCTGCTTCTCCCTCTGACCTTCTCCCCTCTCATGCTGTTTCTCTCTCTCTCTCTCAAATAAATAAATAAAATCTTTAAAATAAATAAAAAATAAAATTAACCATGATTATAAAGATCAAAGTATATTACCTGATTATAATTAAAAACTGGAAAACACAAAGGAATAGCAAAGATATGACCAATCTTAACAAACTAAATTGAATATGTTTATAGTGAAATAGAATTATGCAAATCCTCTTGTTTCTATGGAAATAAAATATTTTTACATGATTTTTAAGCATTCCCACTGTGAATGTTAATTAGAAGATGGAAACATGCACTATGAAAAGTGCTTTTAATTTTTCCTTACTTTTTTTATGAAAATTTTCACACTACAGAAGAGCTGAAATATTTTAATGACTATACCACCACCATTTAGGTTCTGTCATTAGTATTTTACCATACATGTTTTATTACACAGTTATCCATTCCTCTATCAGTCCATCAGTCTATTTTTTTATACATTTCAAAGTTGAAGATATCAGTATACTATCCCCCTAAGGACCATAGCATGCATATCATTAGAGTTCAGTATTTGCTTGCAGATTTTTCCTTTCTTGGCAGGAAAAAATCACAGAGAATAAAATACTCAACTTTTAGATGTACCATTAGATAAATTTTGAAAATGCACACTCTTTAACAGACATAGAATATATTATCCCCAAAACTTACCTTGCGCTTGTTCACAAGGAATCCTGTCCCACAACCTTCTAGGAGCAACTGCTGTTTTTTTCTTTTTTCCCACCATAGATTAGTTTTACCTGTTCTTGAACTTCATAGAAATGAAAACATACTCTCTGTATATACTATTTCATAAAATGCTTTCCTCTTAGCATGTGTATGAGATTCACCTGTGTATTCTAGTGTAGTGGTAGTTCATTGGTTTTTATTCCTGAGTAATATTTTATTATATCCCTCACCCTTCGATGTGCACCTGGGCTGTTTCCATTATTTTGCTGTCATGAAGAAAACTACTGCAACTTTTTTGTAAATGTCTTTTTGGAAACATGTATTTTTATTTCTCTTGGATTATACCCTAGAGTTGAACTGCTAAGTCATGGTATAGGTAGGTTTAAGCTTAACTTTATAAAAAAAAAACCTCCCAGATCTTCTTCCAAAGTGATTCTAAGTGCTTTTGTTTTTAAAATAAAATCGAATACACAAGGAACATTGATTTGAAGCAACAACCTCTAATACAATAACACAAAATCTTAAGAATAGTGAGCACACTAATACATATGGTTCCGTGAGGGAAAAACTGCTCTTATCTCTTTTGATTATATATAATAGACTATTTAAATGTACTTAAATTCAATATATTCAATGACTGTTCTTTTAGCCTCAAATGATTTGCTTTCATATGTAGCCAAGTGTGATTTAATTTTTAATTTAGAAAGATAATAGTTTCAGAATTCATATAATTTATATTGGATACTGATGTATTATAATAAAAATTGATAGTATGAACATTGGCATCATAGCCTGTTTGGAATTTTTTGGATAAGGAACTAAGTATAAACTTTTCTCTTTCCCCCAAAGCACTTGTTCATTCATTTATATATTTACTCATCCATTCAGTAATCAATTTATGGAGTGCAGTGATTACTAATGTGTCAGATATTGCTCTAGATACAGAGCAAGGCAAATTTTTTATAGTAGTTATTGCTATAGTTTTTTAATTGTTTCATCTTATTATTCAGTAGTTTGTAACATACATTCTTGTTTGTTTGTACTGCCTCTCCCTCACCTTTTCCATCTCCTATTAACTGTAATTACAATGCTTTCAACCTTAACACTTGCAGAAAAACCTCATCAAAGTCAGCAGTTTCAGCATAAGCCCGGAGAATCATTTTGTGCATGAGCTACATTGTCTTCCAATGAGTCAAATGGACTCTGGGTTTTAGGAGCTTTGAATAATTCTTCAGGAACTAGAATCTTTCCCTGGCCAGCAGGTTCGTTAAACACCCAAATGTCCCTACACACTCCTAAGTCTTCTCCTCACTCTAGCTCGTGACTGCGGTCCTGCCCCAAGGGCACTGATTCTCATTTTTCACAGTGATGCCCGCCACCTGACAAAGAGCATTACTACTGTTGACCCTGTCCATCATTTTGACCTCCTTAGTTTATTTCATGTTGAAATCAAGCCCCTTCAGGCACTAGGTATCTGTTGGTTCTCTAGCGCATGAACCAGCATTGAGTCATGGATTGCTGCTCTTCTCAAAACACATCCTGCACATTCTGGCACCATTTCTGTCTTTATCAGTATTCCTTCAAATGACTTGGAATTATCACATGTATTATTATTCCAGCTTTCAGAGCTGCCTAGAGTTAGAGCAAACTCTCCTGGTGCTGCCTCATATCTTTCCGATCTTTGACTCTATCTTAGTATCCTGGTATCCTAGGTGCTGTAACAAATTACCACAACTCATGGCTTAAAAACAACAGAAGCATATTCTCTCACAGTTTTAGAAGGCAGAAATCTAAAAGATTTTGGCAGGGCTACACTCCCTCTGAAGACTGTTTGGGAGAATCCTTTTTTGTCTCTTCCATCTTCTGCTGGCTGTAGGCACTTTTTGACTTGTAGCTAAATGACTCCAATCTTTGCTTCCATTTTCACATCCCTGACCTTCCATGTGTCCTCTCCTCTTCTTTTCTCGAAAAAGGACACTTACTATTGGATTTAAGGCCAACTCTCATCCAGCATGTTCTCTTCTCAAGATCCTACCTTAATTATATCTGCAAAGGTTCTTTTTCAAAATAAGACCATATTTTCAGATACTTGGTGGAAAAATCTTTTGGTGGACCACAGTTCAGCCCACTAATAAGCTCTGTCAACACTCATTTCTGTTACATCTGCTACTGCTTACAGGCCTAATGCATTTTCATATCTGAATAAAGAATATTGCTAAACTGCATATACTTAGTTTCTGAAACTAGTTTTAGTTATTCTCATTGAAATAGGAACCAGCTATCTAATTCTTACTTCATTTTTCTCCCCAGATGAATAAACAAGAACTTTCATGCAGCACTATACTCTTTGATTTGGTGGTAGTAGGTAGAGGTTAAGGAGAGAGAACATATCTTCCTTCATCTTCCAACAGTATACTTTTAAGAGACGCTTTTTGGAGAACAGTCCAGGGATGGGATTTTGAGGGCCAACTTCAGTTTGGCTGCCTCTTCTAAGACTGACTGAGCAGTTCACCCTCTGGAAGGAAAACAAAAAAGGAAAGCACATGGAGGGGACCCAGCCCTCACAATGACAGTAGTCTGTAAGGACTCTTGAGATTATATCAGAATGAAATGAATAAGTAGGGAATGCAAAATATTGGTAATTCTTGATACACCACAAACCCTGATCATATAAATTTGATACTTATTTGTAGCAGTCTCAGTGCTTCTCAACCTTGGCACCAGTGACATTCCTCGTGGGGACTGTCCTACACAGTGTAAGATGTGTAGCAGCCTGTACTCATTGCAGATCAGCAGTACCACCTCTCAGTTGTGACAACCAAAAATGGCTCCCGACACTGCCAAATGTACCCTGGAGAGCAAAAGCACTCCCAGTTGAGAATCACTGGTATAACTGAACACTGTTGATATTCACCAGCAAAATTAGATCCTTAAAAATATATGTCTGTTACTTTAAAGTTGTTGTAAAACCATTTTTGAGATTCAGATGTTTTTGAATTAAAAGTAGTTAAAAAACATTTTGGATTCTCTGCAACTTGGCAATTTTTTTTTGTTCCATTAAGTGTATCCTTTAGATAAGTGCAACATCTATTTCACTCTTTTCGAGAATTGATAGAATTTTTTTTCCCACTTAATAGGGCTATTTAGGCCTCTTATATTCCAGGTCATTAATTTTAATGGTTAAGACATTGTTATATGGCACTCTCAGGAAGCGAAGGTGCATACTGATAATTCTACTCCTGTGCAGGGAAATATTATTTTCCTTGGTAAAGACAAACCATTTCTTTGAATTTAGAAACATTTAGTTTCTAAGGCTCTGTTACCATTTTATTTAAAGCCCCATTAGCCCCAATGTATTGAATAATAGCTCACCATTTTGCCACACATATGATTCATTTAGAGAAGCAGAAGCTCTCATAAAAATATCTAACTGGTATTTATAGACCTTCTGTTTCTCTCTAATACTATAGAAAGTATTTCTAATTACTCTAACCTGGAATGAAAGGAAACAAGCAAACAAAAGATGATATGAGACAACTGCCTATCTTTTATTTTAGATGATATTTTGTGCTGACTTGAATATATAGTACTGTAAAATTCCTTATTAATATATCAACACTCCTTCATGTAGCAAAAGCTGTCCTAAAATTTTGTTAATTATTATTCAAGACACTAATAATCTAATTTAAATCTGAATCATTGGCTTTCATCTTTCAGATCCGAGGGAGTTTCAGTTTGGTGAATTCCAAAGAAGATCAATCTGGGCAATTCAGTTCAGCAAGACATTATAAAATACATTAGCAGGCCAAGAAAAAAAACTGTATGAACAAAATATAAACTAATTGCTCACTGGGCCACCTAATTCTCCTTATGTTGAGCAAATCAGATTTGGATACATACTCCTTTATGTGTCCTCTCTAGGTTTTGCTGGGACTAAAGTTTATATAATTTGGAGGCAGAGGGCTCCTTAAGAAAATATAAATTTCTGATATAAAATTACAAATTCTGATTTAGGAACACAATCATGAAAGAAGCTCTTACAATGAGGCTCCCTGAAGTTTAAATTTCCCAGCCACCAGGGTCTTTCCACCATTATCACAACCTGCCACTTTTTCTGCCTCCCTCATATTCCACACCCAGGTACCACCAGAAATTCTGAGCCATAATGGATTCTAAATGTGATGCCCATCTTTAACATATCTCAGAGAGAGATGAGACAGAATGGCACACTGCCCTATTCTTCCATTTTGGTGTTCCTTTCCTTTAGTTATCATAAGCTAGTATATAATACTTGCATTTTTTTCTACTTTTTTTCCAATTTTTTAAACTTTTATCAAGCAGTTTGTACAGTTTCCATATGCCTCCTAACTCCCATAAGAGTTTCCTCTCTTATTAACATCTTGTACTAGCATGGTACATTTATTACAATTGATGAACCAATATTGACATATTGTTGTTAACTAAAGGTAGATAGTTTTCATTAACATTCATTCTAGGTTGTACAGTTCTTTGGGTTTTGGCAAATGTATTATGTCATGTATTCACCATTAGTGATCATGTGGAATAATTTTACCACCCTAAAAATCTCCTGTGCTCTAACTCTTCATATCTTCTTCCATCTCCATGAACCATCTCCAGGATATATCTTTTACAGAGCAGAGCATCTCCTGTTTTTTGTTTGTCTTACTGTCTTTATAGTTTTTTCTTTTCTATACTGTCATATGGTTGGAAGCCTATAGCCTTTTCAGACAGAATTCTGTCAGTTACTAATATGCATTTAAGGTTCTTCCTTGTCTTTTTGTTGCCTGATAGCTTATTTTCTCCTGAGTGAACAATTTTCCATTGTGTGTAAGTACAGTTTGCTTACCCATTCACCTATTGAAAGGCATTCTGATTGTTTCTAGTTTGGTCAGTTAAGGAAACACCTGCAGTAAACATTCATGTACAGGTTTCTGGGGATGCAAGTTTTTAACTCCTGTGGGGAGATACCTGGGAGCACAATTGCTGAATAATATGATAAGACTATGTTTAACTTTATAAGAAACTATCAAACTATCTTCCAAAGTGTCAGTGCCACTTTTTATTCCCACCAGCAATGAATGAAAGTTCCACATCCATACCAACATTTGAAATTATGAGTTTTTTTTTATTTTAGCCATTCTAATAGGCACGTGTGGTATTTCATTGTTCTTTTGACATATATGTGAGCATCTTTTCAAATGCTTATTTATCATTGTATATACTCTTTGGTGAGGTCTGTTCAGATATTTTGCCCATTTTGTAATTGGGTTGTTTGTTCTCTTATTGTTGACTTTTGAGAATACTTTATTTTGGCTACAAGTCCTTTATCAAATATGTGTTTTCCAAGTATTTCCCCCTAATATGCAGCTTGTCCTTTCATTTTCTTAAGAGTATCTTATACAGATGGGATGCCTGGGTGGCTCAGTTAAGTGTCTACCTTCGGCTCAGGTTATGGTCCCAGGGTCCTGGGATGGAGTCCCACATCGGGCTCCCTGCTCACCGGGGAGGCTGCTTCTCCCTCTGCCTGCCTCTTCCCCTGCTAGTTCTCTCTCTCACTCTCTGACAAATAAATAAATAAAATCTTTTAAAAAATATATCTTTTACAGAGCAGAAGCTTTTAATTTTAATGAAGTCAAATTTACCTATCTTTTATTTCATGGATTGAAGTTTTGTGTTATATCTTAAAACTCATCACCAAACCCAGGTTCACATCAATTTCCTATGTTATCTTCTAGAAGTTTTAAAGTTTTGTGTTTTACATTTAGGTCTATGAGCCATTTTGAGGTAATTTTTTTTTATTTTATTTATTTATTTGACAGAGACACAGCGAGAGAGGGAACACAAGCAGGGGGAAGGGAGAGGGAGAAACAGGCTTCTCATGGAACAGGGAGCCCAATGCGGGGCTCGATCCCAGGGATCAAGACCTGAGCTGAAGGCAGACGCTTAACGACTGAGCCACCCAGGCACTCCTTGAGTTAATTTTCATGTAAGGCATAGGTCTGTCCACTAGGGCTTGCCATAACAAAACACCATGGACTGGATGCCCAAAACAGCAGGAATTTCTTTTCTTAATTTTGAAGGTTGAAAAGTCCAAGATCAAAGGTCTGGCAGGAATCAGTTACTGATGAGACTCTCTTCCTGAGTTGTAGATAGGTGTCTTCTCGCTATGTCCTCACATGGCAGAGAGTGATTTCTTCTTATAAGGCCACAGTCCTATCAGATTAAGACTCCACTCTTATGACCTTATTTAACCATAATGGCTTACTAAAGGCAGGCTCTATCTCCTAATACAATCACATTGGTGGTAGGGCTTCAACATATGGATTTGGGGAGGAAACAATTCAGTCCATGGTAGTTTATATCAAGATTCAGTTTGCTGCATGTACATAAAAAATTGTTCCAGAAGTATTGGTTGAGGTTGAGAAAAATATCTTTCTCTATCAGTTGTCTTCTTATTTTTGTCAAAACTCAAGTGGCTAAATTTGTGCAGGTCTATTTCTAACTCTATTATGTTCCATTGATCAATTTGTTTATTCTTTTACTAAGAGCACACTGCATTAATTACTTATTTATAGTAAGTCTTAATGTTCAGTCCTCCAGCTTTGTTCTTCTTTAGTATTATATTGGCTATTCTAGGTCTTTTGCCTTTCCAGATTAACTTTAGAGTCAGTTTGTTGATATCCACAAAATAACTCACTAGTGTTTTGATTGGAATTGTATTGGATCTATAATTTAAGTTGAGAAGAACTTACATCTTAATTAAATCTACCAATCTAGAAATATGGAATATCTCCCCATTTACTTAAATCTTTGCTTTCTTCCATCAGGTTTTTACAGTTTTCCTCTTATGGATCTAGTACATATTTTGTTAGATTTATACATAAGTATTTTCCCCTCCTTTTTTGGTGCTAATATAAATGATTTTTTAATTTCAAATTCCAGTTGTTAATTACTGGTATATCTAGGAAAGTACTTGACTTTTGTATACTAATCTATACTAATCTATAATGACTTTTTGTTCCAGGAGTTTTTGTTGTTGTTGGTCATTCTTTGGGGTTTTCCAGAGAAATACCTGCAATGTCATTTGCAAACAACAACACTTTAATTTTTTCCACCACAATCTGGATACTTTCCATTTTCTTGTCTTGTCTTATTGCTCAAGGTAGGATTTCCAGTATGATGTTGAATGGGAGTGGTGAGATGGGATATCCTTGGCTTGCTTCTAATCTTAGGAAGAAAGCATCTAATTTCTCATAATTAAGTATGATATTAACTATAGATTTTTGTAGATGATTTTTATCAAGCTGGGGAATTTCCCCTCCACTTTCAAATAATACTGAACTAATTCACAGGTAGTGCAGGTATCTTAGAGCATGCCCAGTTTCTCTCTCTCACCTCTTAGAACATTGCTATCATTTATTTCACTTAGCCACAAGGTATAATCACAGAATACATTGTTTTGCTATTATTGTATTGAGCAAACAGTTATCTGTTAGACTGAAGAAGAATAAAAAGTTAAAAAAAAAACAAAAAGTAAAATACTTTATTTTGCCTTTATTTATACCTTCTCTACTTTCTTTATGTAAATATGCTTCTGACCTATATTTTCCTTCTCTGAAAACTTCTTTCAACGCAGGACTACTAATGACACATTTCCTCAATTTCTTTTTTGACCGAAAAAATCTTTTTTTCCCATTTACTTTTGAAGGAGGTAATTTTGCTGGATACAGAACCCTAGTTGAATGTGTCAGTTTTTTTCCCCCCAGCACTTTAAGTAGTTCACTCCACTCTCTTTTTGTTTGTATGGTTTCTAAAGAGAGGTCCAATATAATTCTTATCCTTGTTTCTCTGTAGGTAAGGCTTTGCTTCCTCCTGTTCCTCCCAACTTCTTTCAAGATTTTCTTTGTCTTTGGTTTTCTGCATTTTGAATATGATATACTTAGGTATGAATTTTTATATTTACCCTGTTTGGTGTTCTTTGAGATTCTTGGATATATGGTTCAAAATCTGTCATCACTTTTAGAACTTTCTCACCATTACTACTTTATATATTTCTTCTTTTTTCCTCTATTTCATTCTTTCTGGTATTCTCAGTATCCCTGCATTACACCTTTTGTGTTTATTTGAATAAATTGGTAATATCAAGGTAGAAGTGAGTTAGTAAAAATAGAAAACAGAGTTAGCTCTTCTTTTCTTAAATTGTAAGGAAATTTTGATGTATTAAAATTTTATTGGTTTTTTTCCTTACAGTAACAATTTGAAAATTGAGACTTGGAGATCTTGAATATAACCCTCCACTAAGCAAACTGGGGACACAAACATGATATAAAATCTATGGACATAAACATGCTAGAGTATAAAATATTACAATTATAACCTCTATAGTCATTCAAGAGTGAATTTTCTTTTATGCTCTGTAAAATATACATAAAAATCAAGGGATCACAAAGTGATATAAAAAGTAGAACCTAGACATGGAATAAATTTAATTTACATCAGATGTAATGATTTTAAACAAACAAACCTCAATTTATTGTGATTTTTTTTTCCTATTAGAATGGTTTTGGGGGAAGTCTTGAATGGTTTGTAAAGTAGGTAAGCTGGTGCCTTCTTCTTAACGTAGTTGAACTTTCATTACATTCAGATTTTGGAGCACATAATAAATGTTGTAGGTGATAACAGCAGTTCTGCTGAGTAGGTAGGAGTTAGAGAATTTTACTGTAAATTCTGACCCAGAATTTTAAAGTCCAGCTGTTCGGGGGCACCTGGGTGGCTGTTGGTTAAGCATCTGCCTTCAGCTCAGGTCATGATCCCAGGGATCAAGACCCACATCGGGCTCCCTGCTCAGCAGAGAGTCTGCTTCTCCCTCTCCCTCTGCCCCTCCGCCACCCCCCACACTCATCCTCTCTCTTATGCTCTCTCCCTCAAATAAATAAAATCTTTAAAAGAAAAATAAAGTCCAGCTGTTCAAATTGATCACAACTATATTTCAGAAAGAAATAAGCCTGTAGTGCTAAAGCAGTATTTTCCATTCTTTTTTGCCATGTTTGGTTTCTTACTGATAGCCATATGTATCTAATTAGTTTAACCCTTTTTTTAATTTAATAAAATAATTACTGTGATATTACCACAGCTTTTTGTTTTAAATGTCTCTCTTGAAGTAGAAGGTACAAGATAGATTTCTTAGAAGATAGTGGACTGAAGGAGACCTGTTACCTCTCCACCTTTATTTATTTTTTATTTATTTATTACAGAGAGAGACCGTGAGAGGGGGGAGGGTCAGAGGGAGAAGCAGGCTCCCGGCTGAGCAGGGAGCCTTACATGGGACTCGATCCCAGGACTCTGGGATCATGACCTGAGCCGAAGGCAGATGCTTACCCCAGTGACACCCAGGCGCCCTGTCTCTCCACCTTTTAATCTGCCTTTTCTGCAGCTGATAGAAAGTGGGCTTCAAGCGATACCTTGAGTACTGTGAAGGTTCTAACAATAAGAATCAGGGGGTGCCTGGGTGGCTCAGTTGGTTAAGCGACTGCCTTCGGCTTAGGTCATGATCCCGGGGTCCTGGGATCAAGTCCCACTTTGGGCTCCCCCTGCTCTGCAGGGAGCCTGCTTCTCCTTCTCCCTCTGCCTGCCACTCCCCCTGCTTGTGCTCTCTCTCTCTCTGTCAAATAAATAAATAAATAAATAAATAAATAAATAAATAAATCTTAAATAAGAGAAAGAATCAGGATGGAGGAGGCTGGATACCAGCATTGAGAGCCCTGAGTCAAAAGCTCTGAGCACAGAAATGTATGAACCAACAAGGAACTGTTCACTCCCATGCGGAGGGACTGTGTTGGCACTGGGTTAGTGTACCTGTTTCCCTGACTTCAGAGGCAACGAGGATGCTCAACTTATAAGCAGTTCTCAAGACTCAGAAAAGGTAGTGACACCAAGGATAGGAAGTGGGTTGGTCTTCAGGCGGTGATAATCTGCCTGCTGGTATATGGCCACAGAGTTAGAGTAGGGAACTAGAAATAAAATTTTAATAAAACCCAGGAATGGGAGAAAAGGAAGTAAGGAGAGGAGTAAAAGTATTTTAAAAGTCTCATCTTATAGATTTGTGATTGTCAGGGTTTGAAAGCTATATTTTTATGGGAGGATATGCATTTTTTTGTTAGGAAAAGTTTTCAGATAGCAATATAGAAATACATGCCTGATTAAAAGCTCAGGGAAAATGAAAAAAAAAATGAAATGGAAAATAAAATACAATTTACAAATTAGCATGAGAAAGATATAAATGAGTAGCAACTTATTTGCCATCAGCAAAAATAGTGAGAAAAGAAGTAAAAGAAATAGTATAAAATAAATGATGGAGCACAAAAGAAGAAATAAAATTTTAAAATTTAAGTCATTAGGATAAGTGTGTTGAACTGACTTCTCTCATTAGGAGTCAATGCCCAGCCAGTCGTAAGACTTTTTAAAATATTTATAAGAATAAAAGTTAAAAATAAAGGTAGGGGCAAAGAAATACCTGGCTGACATGGAAAATTGAAAGCTAGAAGGATAAAATCAATACTAGACAAGATGGGATTTAAAGTTAAAACCTCTAATTAGGTTAAATAGTGTTTCTGTGTCATGATAAGAGATGTGATGTATTTTTTTAATGTGACCATCATAAACCTCTAGGCACTAAAAAATAAATAACAGCTAGCTATATACACATAAATCTTCAGAAATTCAAGGAAATTGATTTCTAACAATATGATAAGTAGATACTTTAAAGTGACTTACAGAAAACTATGACAATGGATAAAACAATAGAAAACATTTCTTAATATTTTGATGAATAAGAAAGAAATACATAGAAATTAAAGCTAAGTGAATTTGAGAATCAAAAGAGATAAGCAGAGCACTAAAATGCCTTTCATCTTGCTAAAATTTGCTCAACCAGTGAACCTGAGTTTCTCAGATCGGCAGGAAGTAAGCATGGAGACAGAAGAGAAAGCTCAGGATATATTTCCAGTGGAGAGTCAAATAGATTTCCTCATCTACAGATAAACCTGGAATCCCAAAGCTACACCCTGAATGAACTAGAAGTCCTTGCATACATACATGCACATGCACATGCACACACACTCTCACACAAGATGACAAGAAAATTGCCTCTCTCAAAATTTAGCACAGGATGGATGAGAAAACAAAATATTTCATCAAAATTCATAACCATCTGCTAGTCTTTATAGGTTTTTAGCCTCAATTCACACTATCTAGATGGTCTGAAAAAATCTCAAGCCAAGGATTTTTATTAAATCTCTGCAGGTTGGTAATGCCCTGAGTCCCTAGTGAAAATAAATGTATATTACCTTTGAAAATGCTTCTCAAAAAGAATAGCAACAACAACAAATCCTTAAAACTTGCAAAGAAACAACACCACTAGTGAAGGCAAGTAGAAATCACAAAGGATAGAATCATATCTTTATGACTTAAGATATTGGAATTACATAAAGTAAAATAAGTGTGGGTTTTTATGTTTAAAAATAAGGAAAAAATGGACTGAAAAAATGAGTAAGAACCAAGAGATTAAGTTAACAATTAAAATTGAAAAATAACCAGAGGTGTTTTAAGTAATGTATTTATACAGACATACACACACACACAAATACAGACACGTTATGGCCCTGTGTAGGCTTACCATAGTGAAATCACAGAACACCACAGACAAATACCCAATCTTAAGTTCAAAAAAGAGGATGAAATCAAAATTACTTTACAGTGAACAAAAATTAGAAGATATTTTAATTCTCAAAACAAGCAGTTGAGGTCAATGTATTGCATTATTTTTTTAAATGAGTGCTAAATTTGAGAATAAAATAATTTGAAACAGAAAAAAATAAAATGATTTGCCACCAACAGATCTTTACTAAAGGAAAATTTATAGTTATACACTAGACAGGAAAAAAAAGAGATTTCAAGTGGATAATCTTATGTGCAAGAAAGAACGGTGCTTAAAGAAAACAGTAAATATGTGAGTCAATCTAAGCAAATATTGACTTTATAGACTTAAAAAATTCTTGTGGGGTTAAAGAAAATGAAAAGGTAGAATTGAAATATATCAAAATAGAATATTTTTTAAAAATGATGAGAGCTAAAATGTTTTAAGGTCTTTGTGTTGTTCTTGATGAATTAGTCATGCAAGCTGAAAATCACAAATAGAAAGTAATTCAGGGTATGATTTTCAAACTCTGACAGAGACTCTAGTCTCTATTATCAGATAAATACAATTATACTATGACAGTTTAACTTACCTTTCCCTCTATTTCATAGAGTAAGCAAATAAAAAACAAGATGCAGAAAACTAGAATATTAAATTAACAGTTCACATACACTGGAAATACATAAACACTGACCTAAACCACTGTAGAATACACATAACATCTAATCACAAGGAATATTAAAAAAAAAAACCTTATATTGGACAAAAAACAAACCTGATATGATACAGTTCATATTCACTAAGTAAAATGTAATTACATTAAAAATCAGTAACCAAAAAGTAACTATCATAAAGTATTTTGGAACAATTATTACAGTTCTAGTAACAAATCAAAGAAGAAAACACAATAGAGGTTAAAAAGTATTTGTAAGTCAAGAAAATTTCTACATACAGAAACTTGTTTGATGCAAGTAAAGCAGTAACCATAAGAAAACTTAAGCCTTAAAATGCTTGTATTAGTAAGGATGAAGGCCTTAAAATTAATGAGCCAAGCATTTTACTTAAGAAAAATATATAGCAGAGCAAACTTAGATAAATTAAAAGGTAATAATAAAGATCAAAATTGACAAGACCTTTTGAAGATAAAAAATAAAGTATGTGTGCTGGGTGGGAGGACTCTACCAGTACCAAGGTTTATTATGAAATAACAATAACTAGTTTATATAAGGCACATAATTAAATAAACGGAGATATATCCATATTCATGAATTGGAATTCTGTTTTGTAAACATGTCAGCTCTGCCCCAATCGATGTGTTCCTTCAATTTAATTCCAATAAACTTATTTCAATTTTATTTTGTAAAACTTGACATCTTGATTTAAAAATTTATACAAAAGAGAAAATTTCTTTGAAAATACCAAAACACATTTAAAGAAGTAAAACACAGTGAGGTTTCCTTTCCCAGAAATGAAGAATTGTAAATCTATAGTAATTAAGACAATATGGCATTGACACACTGATTGAAAAAAGGGACAGATAGAACAGACCACATGGACTGCAAATAAACCCACACTTACAGAGAAACATGATTTAGTGCATAATTGTCACTAAAGATCAGTGGGGAAAACATGAACTGCTCAACAGTTTGTGCAAGGACAGTAAGTTATTCATATGGAAAAAAGTAAACTTCTACCTCTCCGTCATTGCTATATGCCAAATCAATTCCAAATGAATAAGAGACAAATATAAGAGGTGGGAGAAGGGGTGTCTCTGTGGTTCAGTCAGTTAAGGGTCCGACTCTTGATTTTGGCTCAGGTCATGATTTCAGGGTGGTGAGATCGAGCCCCGCATCTGCTGGAGATTCTCTCTCTCCCTATCCCTCTCCACCCCCCCACCCCCCGACCCGCTCACGTGCACACACATGCTCTCTTTCTCCCCCTCAAATAAATAAATCTTTAAAAAATAAAGAGGTGGGGGAAAAACAACTTTAACAGTATTTAAGAAAGTTTTTCTATGATCTGGCGGTGGGGAAGGATTTCTTCAAGACATAAAAGATGCTTTAAAATAAAAGATAAATGTGAAAAAAATAAAGCACTTATATTCATTAAAAGACACTATGAAGAAAGTGGAAAGACAAACCAGAAATGGAAAAAGATACATGAAAAAGATACATGGGTTACTATGCAGAATATTTTTAATGCTTATATATTAATAAGAAAAAAGCCAGACAACCTATGGAGAAGTAGACAAAACATGCAGTCAGTTCTCAGGAGTAGAAATAAATGGCTAGTAAATGTATGAAAGTACATTTATTATTAATTAGGGAAATGCAAAATAAAACAACAATATTGTTTTCCCTCCCTTTCTTCAAACATGGCACCTGGCACACTTGTACATGGCAGCATCATGGGTGCTATGTAAATATATAAATGTATAATTCATGTATTTCTTGGACACAAACTCTTTCTTAAGGGCAAGATTCTTCTCCAGCCTGCTTTTGACTTCTGTTCCCTTCTCTCATAATCCTGTCTGAACACATCCTTGGGGGTTTCAGAAAACAAGGAAATTGCAAGTAGGAGCCAGGGGACCTGGATTCCAGTCTGGTCTCTGCTGTGAATAAATACAAGGGGTTTTAGTGAAGTCTCTTAAGATCTTGGGTTTGATGCCCATTTATGAAATGAGAAGAGGTAGGTTCTATCCCAGAGGCTTCAAACTGGCAGCACATGAAGTCCAAAGATGCGTTTTGTTAGGCTTGCCCCGTGTCCTTGAATCTTTTAGATTTTTAAATATCACTATGTGGAGACTGCACGTTCTCAGGCTTCGCAAGTCTCCCTCATCCCCATACTGTGCTCATTTAATTACCTGCCCGCCATTGAAGGCATCTGACTTTGTGACCTGTTAGATAATATGTAAATTTACTTTCTGAAGCTTAAAAAAAAGTACCCAGCTGGTGCATATCCAAAATAGATAAGGCAAGGTAACGTGCGCAGTTCATGTCCGTGTGTTTTACCGGTGGATGGTTTTCATACAACCTTACTGTGCAGGCCTTGTTTGTAGTGGATGCCTCCCCGGTGTGTTCACCCAGCACAGGCTGCTTGCCACCTCCTCAGCACTGACACTGTAATGATCTATATCCCCTCGAGCCTGTGAGATTCACCAGGATAGAATATATCTCCCTGATTCTACTGCTAATTTCCCACTCATTTTGTGGTACATAGGCATCAGTATATTAGTAGAGGATGAAATTGTGTGGATGAATGAAGGAAAATGACTTAAGTATAGTATGTATCTAGCACAGGGGTCCACAAACTTTTCTGTAAAGGGCCAGAAAGTAAATTTTTATTTTGTGGTCCATATAGTCTCTGTCACAACTACTCGGTTCTGCCGTTGTAGTGTGTATCATCCAGGCTTTTTCAGAAAAACAATATATATATATACATATATATATATATATATATATATATATATATATATGACTTACTTGAGGAATTGGCTCACAGTTGTGGGGGTTGGCAAGTCTGAACTTCCATAAAACTAATCAGCAGGCTGGAAACTCAGGCAAGAATTAATACTGCAGTCTTGAATCTGATTTTTAAGGCAAGCTGGCAGGCTGGAACCTCAGACGTTGGTATTGCAGTATTGAGTTGGTATTGCAGTATTCTTATTCTCTAGGAAACCTCAGTATTGCTCTAAAGATCTTCAACTTATGGGATGAGGCCCACCCACATTATTGAGGTTAATCTCCTTTACTTAAAGTCAAGTGACTGTAGATCTTAACCACATCTACAAAATACCAAGATTAATGGTTGATTAAATAACTGAATACTGCAGCTTAGCAAAAACACATGAAACTAACCACTACACAGTGCTAAAAGAACCATGGACAATATGTAAACAAATCAATATGTAAATGTTGCTGTGTTCTAATAAAACTTTATTTAGTTTGAATTTCATATGCTTTTCATGCATCACAAATTCTAATTCTTGTTTTGATTTTTTTCCCCCAAACACCTCAAAATATAAAACATTCTTACCTCACAGGTGGACCATAGAAAACCAGGTCATGGGCAAAATTTGCTCTGAAATTTTGTGTCTATATTCATTATAAATATATTTATTTGCATATATATTGACACACACATATACAAAGAACTTTAAAACTGGCATTAATGACAGCTACTCTCAAAACAGAAATTAAATGTAACTCAAATTATTACAGTTCTGAAGGTGGGAAAATGTTAAGGAATATAGTAAAAATTCAGTTTATGGAATCTTTTAACAATATCAAAGATTATTATCATCCCAGTACTATTTATGCATAAAGTTCTTTGAGGGAAGAAGAACGGCAAGAATATCTATGAAGGTCTTTGCAGGTCTCTAACCCCACAGAATAGTGATCAAATGATGATGAGATATTTTGATAAAAGGGTAGAAGAACATGACTTTCCCTAATGTATTAATCTCCCCCTTCCATACTAACTAATGCTCACCTCCATCTCCTAAACATGCACGCATGTGCACACAACACACACTCACACACAAACTTCATTTATTCTGTACTATGTACATTTACTAATGTACCTATAATATACCAGGCTTTTCACCAGATACAGGATACAAAGAATTGATCTAATTCAAGTCATATTCCTTTAATAGTTCACAGGGTTAGTCAGGAAAAAATTGTTAGGTATCTACCATTTGTCAGCCATTTTAGATAAATCATCTGATTTAATCCCTCAGCTCAATATGAGGCTGCCAAATAAAAGATAAGGCCAATTAATTTGGACTTCACATGAACAGCAAATCTTTTTTGTAGTACAATATTCCTCATGCAATATTTGGGACACACTTATGCCTAAAAATGATTGGAACAAATTTGAGCTACAAAAATATCTGAAATTCATAAATCTTATTTTTATTCGCTAAATCTTGCACCTTTAGCTCAATGGGATGTAAGAATTATTGTATGCAGTTTATATCAGAGTAAAGTGATGCTCAGATTTAGTTATTCAGAATGTTCATACTTCTGGAAATACCTGTAAATTTTCCTCAAGCTAAAACCAGATATGGAAATGGTGTAAGGAAATGGATGCACCCCATGGACGTATTGAGAAGGCAAAAAGAGTGAATTTAATTCCATCTGTGTAACTTTATATGGTCAAATATTTGGGTGGAGTTTGAAAAGTAAGTAAAGTGCAAATAAAAATAAATGCATAAATATAAAAAATAAAAATTTCGGCTATTTAAATAATTATTTCAACCTTGCAAAATAATGTAACCTTTACAAAATTCTCTTGGCATTTAACATTAACGTCTCAACTCATGATTCTGTGTGTTACGGGAATATTTCCAACAGGTAATCACATTTTCTGGCAAATATTTATTAATATTCTAATTCCAGTCATCATCAATGTAAGAAAGTCCAAATCTTGTTATATCATTTCTGAAGAAATAAATTCTATATTGAACACATAGATCAAGCAAAATTTAAGAAAAGTGTCTTGTCTTATAAGGAGTTCATGATAGATCAAGAGAAGAAAGCCATATATTTTTTCCAAGAATTAGTTCACATATGCAATTATTAACAAAACAAGAATGTTGCTTTCTGGTTTCTCTTTTTTAGATTAAAAAGGTAATTATAGCTTACATCTGAATTTTGATTATATATATTATGTAATTATTTTTTAACTTTAATCAAAGTCTGTTGTGTAGGTAGAAAAGATTCTTCATTACCCCAAATTATATATCTGGACAATAATATAAACCTCTGTGGTAACTGATATAATACTTTGACTCTTAATCGTTGAATCATTTACGAAATGGTTAAATACAAACCATTTGTTTGTATTTCAAATGGTTTTTTACATAAAGACATGAAATCTCACCAGTAACTACAAAGATTTCCCTAGTATAGTTATAACACAATTTAATTGTAGCATAGTAGCTTAAGGATTAAGTTATTTTATTTTCTTTACATTGCTTGGGACATCTTTAGAAGATTTAAAAAGGATGAGATGGAGAGAAGTGATTCTTCACTGTGGGATTCCTAGGTACAACAGATGAGTCAATAATAAGGCACAAAGTAAGAGTAAAAATTGTAGAGATGGTAAAGGAGAAAAAAAATTACCACTAAGTACAAATGCATACTTTGATCCAATAAGGTAAAACGTGGGGAAGGGGAAGCTCCAAAGGGATGGGGGAAAATATCTCCATTATCTAGACAGAATTTAGTCAGTTGTTCATCCCTAGCCCAGATTTCTTCAAATTATCACACAAAGATTGTTGCTGGATTTCTGAGAGAAAAAAAAGTACATTTTGCAGCCTTACTTAGTAACTCATTCCTGTGTGTTCTCATAGGAAGTGTGCATGCCACCTAAGAGGGGTGGGGGGTAGAGAACTCAACAGCATGATTCAGCACTTTGGATGGAAAGCAGTCACTTATAATCCATCTTTATGAGAGTTTACTCACTTTTACTATTCAAGTTTCAAAACATATCCTACTTTCCAGGTGCTCATATTTTCAAAATTGTGAAAGCTGAGCTGAGACAGTCCTTTTCGCCACTTTCAGTTTTCTCCCTCGGAGAGAAGGAAGCTCAATAAGTGAGAGGGAAAGATGCTTTTCTGTTTGGTCACTTTTGCTTCTCTGGTTGCTTTTACTCCAGGAGAGAAGGGTGTCAAACCTGCCCCTGTGTACAGAATGCCTTAAGTGGTTTTCTACTGCAGTTCTTTATTCTTCTGATGATGTTCTTTTAAGGGTTCCACAAAATATAAAACAAAGAAAAAGGAAGATACATGGCAATGCTTATCCAAAAATGTGAAGGGGACAGAGGCTGGATTATACTCTTAGGTACAAAAGTTTTAAATATTTGATCTGGTAACAAATTTGGATTTACTCAGAATTTTTAAATCTCATGAACACAAAGATTGCAAGTACTCCCAGATACTGTATTTGGCCCCCACATGATTTTATTAAACATGTATTTGATTGCCTTCAAAAATGAGAAGACATTTTTGTGAAAGACACACGCATGCAAAACATGCATACACACACACACGCACGCACACACACACACACACACACACACGAACATCCAGGTTTTCAACCTCTCTTGAAAGGTTGGAAAATCTGTCCTCTTAGATGCATATTGACAAATGGAAGCCCTTGGGGGGAGCTGAATAGTCCCTGCCCCTCTAGGAGGGGCTTGTATGTTAAATTTTATCATAATCCTACCCTACCTTTCCTCATTAATTTCAGTGACCAGCCTGGGTCTGGGAAGCATGTAAATTTGCTGCCTCTGATAGATACTGTGCATTCCACCTGGAACGAAAATGGCGCTTTTTATTTTTAGCCTGTGTTGTGAGAAGACCATAAATGAGTCTGGGGCCAGCTTTACCAGTTTTGTAACTCTGTCATCTGAAATGAGGATTCTATAACTTCTGACTTGCCAGATATAGTAAGAATTAGATTAAATGTATATTAAGTGAATAACACATCTGGCATATAGTGGCTCTCTGACAGGTAATTGTTAAGACAAAGATGACAACAATGATTATTATGAGGATAGCGATGTGATATTGACAATAAAGTAGTTCAAGCTTGGACACCACAGATTTCTCCATGGAAAAAGAAAGTGTTTGATCACAACAGAGCCCTTTAGCACTTAATGTTTCCAACATAGGATATTAAACCCTGTTCCTTTTGATTTTAGATTTCCATAAAATGAACCTCTGAGTCTTTGCATTGTTTTTAAAGCATGTTTAGAGGGAGACGATGGCTTTTCACTCCTGAGATTTTCAGCAGTATGACTTGTGACTTAGAGGGGAACTATATGTTTACATAAAACAAGATGGGAAGTAATCTTAATAAGTAGATAAGGTATTTTCTCTCTGATAGAGATTTTTTACTGATTGAAGAATAATGACAGTCAACATGTAGCTGACTTTGTGTGTTAGATGTTAAATTATTTTCAGAGCATTAAAACTATGTCTTAATGTGTTGGTGAGAGTAATGATTTCAAAACATATGGTAGCTACATACATTTACAAATAGCCTGAACATGAATGAAGGCTTGCTGGGTGGATATAAATCCTGTAGATTTTTTAAATGAAATTATTCTCTTCAATCCTTGGATTTGTAAAAAAAACCGGAACAAGGGGCAAAAAGGCAAATTTTCTATTTTCTAGATATTTTCAGTGTCTTTTGATAATTTGGCTACTTCTCTTCAAGTAGTTTCAAATGCCAGTCTCCCCCTAACCACCACCAAAAAGGTACAAGATGCCAGGAGCAGTAGTACAAAGGTTATTATTATTACTTTTTGCATAATAATGACTTTATATTAGAATAGAATTCAAAGAAGCCAGAGTGCTAAGTGGCTTTCTGGAAGAGTTCAGTTTTTCCTTCTTACCAAACTGAACTAAAGTGTCAGTTTTCTGCCAACCACAATGGGAAGCATACTTACTTTGTTTTTCATATATTTCATTCTATTTGAAAATAACCATTTCCCTACAAACTAAAGAGATAAATTCTTACAGGTGAATCTATGATTAAAAATTATATCCTCAGTAGACCTGCCATAAAGAAAGAAAGTTTTAGGAAACCAGACATTTGTTTTGAAAGCTATAAAATTTTGCTATTAATAATGATGACCTGTCACTATTTCAATCAACTTCTATGGAATAATTTTGTAAAAAGAGGTGGAAAGGGAACATTTTATTTCCATTTGGTTAAGAAGGAAGTTTCTCATAGTTGAATTTTACATTTAAATAAAGAGAATGTTAGAAATTATGCTGGCCCGTATAATCTAAGAATCTATAAATCATGCTTCACAACCAAATTGCTGTATTTTTATTGCAAACTCTGTTTCTTCAGGTGGATAGTCTGCTAATATTTATTGAGCAGTACTGAGTGTCCTGGATTCTTCCTTCCTTCATTTATTCATTCTAATGCAAATATTTCCTGACTGCCTGCTGAGTGCTGTGCCCTGTGTTAAATGCCAGGAATATAGTGGTACCAAGACAGATTAATGTGTGGCCCTTACAGAACATTCCGTTTACTTGGGACAGTTGTGATGGAGATGTGCACACACACTGAATAGGCCACAACCTAGTCAAATGATTAGATCCCTGTCAAAGTGATGTTTAAGCCAAAGCCTGAAGGACACATGAGAAGCAACCAGGCATGGGGAAGAAGACAAAGATGTGTAGAGTTGAATGCAGCACAGGGAAGAATGTCGCAGTCAGTGGCTCAGCTGGTGTGAAATCTTGGGAGCAGAGAGCATGGACAGAAGTGAATTCAGAATAGCAGGAACACGGAGTGGAAGAACTGTGGCCGGAGGTCAGCAGCAGCCCACTGAGGACTCTGGCCTCTGCTCTGAGGATCAGGGGGAGCTTCTGAGGCATTAAGGGAGGCACACGTGAACCCTGGTGATGGGTGGAGGTAGCAGAGGAAAAAGTGGGGATTTTTATTTCTTTGTTTTAAGACAAAATAACAGCATTTTTGTATGCTGATGGCAGTGGCACGATAGAAATGAAAAAACTTCATGTGCAAGAAAGAGCAGAAAATAAAGGAGGAATATCCATGTGTGTACTGAGGCGCAGTGGACTCTAATGGCCTCTCAGGATGTCGACCTTAGGGAGGGACACAGACTCTCCATCCATAGTAGCTTATGGGGAATTCTCGTCAGAGCTGTGCTTTGCTCAATGAAAGAAGAGGTCATGTAATCCTGAGGAAAGATGAGGCACAAACTAGTCCTCTGAGAGAGTGCTATGAGTAAGAGCATAAGGCAAATAGTGTGATTACAGAGCTCATCCCATACAGTGATTTCACACAGAAATAAAGATTTTAAAAATAGTTTCACTCCAGCACCCTGCCCTCCTTAATACCCATCACCAGGCTAACCCATCCCCCCACCCCCTCCCCTCTAGAACCCTCAGTTTGTTTCTCAGAGTCCAAAGTCTCTCATGGTTTGTCTCCCTCTCCGATTTCCCCCCCTTTATTTTTCCCTTCCTACTATCTTCTCTCTTTTTTTTTAACATATAATGTATTATTTGTTTCAGAGGTACAGGTCTGTCTTACACAATTCACAGCGCTCACCATAGCACATACCCTCCCCAATGTTTATCAGCCAGCCACCCCATCCCTCCCACCCCCCCAGGGTGTTATATGTAAATAATGAATCATGGAACACTACATCAAAAACTAATGATGTAATATATGGTGATTAACATAACATAATAAAAATTAAAAAAAGAAAAAAATAGTTTCAACAAAATCAGAAAAACACTGTATACCTAAACCATAACAGAGAGAATTAGAAACATTTTGAGGACAATCAGATTTGTTACTTTATACCATACTTCTTCATGATTTTCCATATTAAAATTCAATTAAGGTATCAGTGGGAATGAATATTTAATACTCAAGGAAATGTTAAGTCTTTCTCAATCAGATTAGAGGAAGAATAGTTAATGGCACCTGTAAGTACAAGCATAAATAAAAATGGGCAGACAAAAATTAAATTCTAACAAATCAGAGTTAACATCATAGAAGTCCTTTGGCTTTTTTAACTAATTGAGAATATTGGTAATAAAAATGGATTGCTTGCAAAAGCTGGGACCTATTTAGCAGCTAATTTTCTAACCCTTAGAAAAATCTGTCACTTAAAGTAAGTTGAATATTGTAACCTTTGCAGTAGAAGTGACAAGTAATTGCTTTCTTTACCCCATCTGTGGCATTTTAGTGATAAAAAGACATCTTTTTTAGTAGGACTGAAATACTGCCATTTATTCTGTTGGTGGTAATTTTTTGACAATTAAGTAATCTAGGGAAATGTTATATGTCTCCTTGGGCTCTGTGGAAATGCAGTGTGGATCCTGTTTTCAGAAGTGATTGATGTGTATTACTCCACCAGAAATTATTATAATAAAGTCAGCAAAGTTAATAAAATTCATTCTGTGGTTATACATAATAATTGAGGTTGCTGTAGTTTCAGAAAATAAAAATAAAGAATAAATTTTGGCCTTTATCCTCTTATAAGAAATTGTTATTGACATTAGTGAATACATCCAAGATAAAACCTTTTTAAAACTGAATCATTGAATAGTACATCATCTGCTTTTATTATTTATTAAATAATACATTGAGAAAATCTTTACCTAAAGGGATTCTTTATTGCAATCTAATGATTTAATAATAAAATTTATACAACCAGACCATGGTTTTAATCTAAAATCTTTAATATCCAATGAAGGATGTTGTCTGTACCATAGAGCACAATCTTTGATTATAGTCAAGTTAGCATCTTATAATGTATTACTCTGTGTTTTGGCAGTGTTTTCTTATTTCCTCTCTACTTGTTTTATATGTTATGCCTTGTCTCTTTCAAAAGACTACATGGCCCACTAAGGCAAGTATCAATGTGGGAGTCTTTTCTAATGCCTACAATACCCATCTCAGTGTTACACTTTTAGTAAATAGTTGTTGAGTTCTGTTATTATTAAGATGAGATTTAAGTCAATCTTTATTGACTCAATTTTTCATTTTTAATGTAATGCTTGGTATTAGGAAATTTGAGGACAAAATAATAATTTTTATTTTCAGATAATTTCAATATACAGGATTATACATATAATGAAAGTAAGCATTCTTTTTTATCTTTTTTTAATTATGTTAATCACCATACATTACATCATTAGTTTTTGATGTAGTGTTCCATGATTCATTGTTTGCGTATAACGCCCAGTGCTCCATGAGTATGTGCCCTCTTTAATACCCATCACCAGGCTAACCCATCCCCCCACCCCCCTCCCCTCTAGAACCCTCATTTTGTTTCTCAGAGTCCAGAGTCTCTCATGGTTCGTCTCCCCCTCCGATTCCCCCCCCTTCATTCTTCCCCTCCTGCTATCTTCTTCTTTTTTTAACATATAATATTTTATAAATATATATATTTATAAATAATATATATTTATAAATAATATATATATTATTTATAAATATATATATAAAAAACAATTATTTGTTTCAGAGGTACAGGTCTGTGATTCATCAGTCTTACACAATTCACAGCGCTCACCATAGCACATACCCTCCCCAATGTCTATCACCCAGCCACCCCGTCCCTTCCACCTGCCACCATTCCAGCATTCTTGACAAGTTGCTTCAACGTCTAGAATGTGAGGTATATTGGCATAACTTCGTGGAGAGAGGGGCAGCAGGGAATCCTTTAATGCGCCCATTTGAAGTTTTTGAAAAGAAAAAAAAATATTTATCCAGTTATTTTTCAAGCTGATAGGATGCTGACTATTTTAATAGGGCAAGAGTGTTATAATAACAAAGCCTTGAACTGGCTTAGATTTATGCAAAACCATGTAATTTCTCTCCAGTACTTTATTGCTTCTATAGATCCAAGATTTTGCCTCATTCATTTTGTTTTATCTCAAACCCCAGATTTTACAATGTCCTCCTAATGTATTAATTCACCTATAGCCAACTTGAAAATTATTTTCTTCTGCCCACTTCCCATTTGATTCATATGTTTATCAGCTGTCTGTTGAGCTCCCTCTCCATACATGCCAGTTCACTGTCGGAAATGGGCTAAGTAAACAAAACTTCCTGCCCCTATAAAAACTTTATTCTCCTAATCTGTCCCCAGTGCCATCACAGTCTCCTATACTAATTTTTGCCTAAAACACAGGTGAAAATGTAAATGAAGACAAAGAATGAGGACACTTCACTTAGTAAGGATTAGTGTCCTTGAAGCATCTAACATTGTCCTTGAAATTGTATGATAATTAACGTTTGGCACCAAGAAGATTTTATGAACCTCAAAAAAAAAAAAGCCTTTCCTTTTATTCATTTAATCATTAGCAAAACATTTTTAGAATACCTACTAAGTGCCAGACCTTTTATTATTGCTTGACATAAGTAACATATGGGAGTTGTATGAATGTCAATGTAAGATTTCATGGGAAATAACAAATTCATGTTTTATACTTAAGTTTCATCACACAGTTGATATTTTGGTTATTTCTAAAACTCTAGAAGTTAGTTTGCCAATTTATACTGTGACTTAGAGTTGGCATTTTAGATCTTTTAAAAATGTAATTTCTTGAGTTTTATGCTCTGGCAGTTTTAGTGTGAAATTAAGCTCAAGGTAGTTTTATAGCAATAAAGGATGTCATATTGAACAAGCCTGCTAGTACTTTACTTTTTATTCTTTTATTTTCAACTCCAAAACAACTGAAAAACTAGAAACTGTACCCAAGGGAACTCACTCTCAAGTATGATCTCAAACTATTGGAACATACAGTCTTTAGTTTTTAAGTAAAATAATATTCATTCCATTCTCTCACTAGAGAAATTATTGGGTTGGTTTTAAAATGAATCAATATGTACCTGAGGGTTTGGATTGCTTTTTAATGCCAAGGAGATGTCTAGTAATTTTAAAAGCTGACTATCACAAACTTCCTGCCACACTATAAGTATAATTTCAAATTACAAGGCAAGCAGAAAAGTAAGAAAAAAAGCCAACATTCTTGCCTAGGAAAGCAATTGTGAACTTGCTTGGAGGCCACACTTGGTTTATAAATTTAGGTCTCTTGGTAATAATGATTTAATATTATTGTAGGAGCATGAGCAAAGAACTACTCGTGTCAGGAATAAGGGATTATATATTATTTATATGACTTTTTTATTATTGGTGCTTTTCTTCCATGGCATGTAAGTGCTTTTTAAATATCCTCCTGGCAATGCTGAAAATTCCTTTGTTTGTTATGTCAGTTCCTTCCTTCAAATGGGGAAAGTGAATTAATAGTGTATCATTTGCCAAAGGTCACATTTCTCCTATTCCTAAAAAGTATAAGGGGATGGTGCTGAGGCAAAATACAACAATATACCATCCCACCTCATTTTCATCTACAGAGTTAACACATAAACTCTTGCCATGATATTTGTAAGTCCAGTAATGTGATTTACTATATCATGAAGGATCTCATGTAGTTAAGGACCCTAAACTAATTCCAATTATGTAGATAATGACAGAGTCTGGAGTAATTTAGATTAACAATTTATTGTCTTATATAACTAAACCAAGGAAAGAGCCTAGTTCATTTGGACTAAAGATAACTAGAACCAGAACCGGAAACACCATAAAAATACCTTTTTATTGAACATTTCTAATTTTATTTGTATCTTCCAATCCACTTCCTTCATCTGGATCTATAGCAGTGCCCCCAGTACATTAATTAGATGGTCTTTCTAATAAAATATATGGTATCTACACTCACAATATCAAAATAACTAATCCAGAAATAACCAATTCAGCTGGAAAACTAGTAACTTGTAGCTCTTCTTTCACGTTATTTTTTATTCCAAGAAAAGAAAAACAAACTTAGAGAAGAATGGCGATTAGTCAGGTTTGGGTCATATGCTTACCCCACTGGCCAGTGAATCTGCTGCTAAAGTTAACAGGCTGAAAACAGCAACATGGCTCTGAGAGTTGTAATGGAGGAAATATGGTAGAAGGGGGGCCCAGAAGTCCCCTAAAGTTAGGGAGTTCATATCTGAAAAGAAGAGGTATTTCTGGAGAGAGAAAACAAAGATGACCACTCAAATTATAAAATGAAACTTCTGACAGGTAAAGGTCCTTTTACTGCATCTGAAGTATTAGAGTAATCAAGTTATGGATGAGAGAGAATGAAGTGTAGAAAATTAAATGGACTTAGAATGTGTGAATCAATGTAGATGAAGCCATAGAAAGCTCTTACAGCACCTGTCATAGTGGTATTTCATAAATATAAGCCTCAATAAACATTATTTGATGAGGATAACCAAAAATTATCTAGGTGATTAGCAGTGCAATCAGCAAACTAAATTAGATGGACTTCCTAGAAAAAAGACATCATGCATATTCATATGAAAATAATTAATTCAAGGGATTAATGACATTTCAGAAAGGGAAAACTAATTAGAAGAATTATTTAAAATATAATCTCATTAATGTTGATTGGTTTTACAATAGTTTAAAGAACAAGACTAGAAAAAGGAAATGAGAAATAGTAAAGATATAGGAAAGTCAGCTAACAAAATAAAAATATGATCTCTAAAATTGTCTCATTTCAAAAAAATTGTCAGTTCTTTTTTCTGCAACTAAACAAAAGTACAAAACACAGAAAAAGAAGTATAAAAATTTGGTGTTTCAAGGATGTCAGTAATCTCTATTCAGTTATTAAATACTAACCTCAATTATTATTGACAAAGTGTAGATTTTTGCTTTCCTTTCAAAGAGGTAAAATGGCCATAATGATGCAAATTATTTATAATATAAATTATTAGTAATATCCATCTTTTGTAACCATATATTTTCAGTAAAATACCATTAAATTACTGGTGCAACAACAATAAACAATAATGGAAAATTTTCAAAATCTATATTACATCTTCTTTATCAGATTATGAGGAATTAACATTTTTTTAAAGATTTTATTTTATTTGTTTGACAGAGAGAGAGCACAACCAGGGGTTGTGGCAGAGGGAGAGGGAGAAGCAGGCTCCCCCTCAGGCTCCTGACATGGGGTTTGATCCCAGGACCTTGGGACTGTGACCTGAGCCAAAGGCAGATTGCTTAACTGACTGAACCACTCAGGCACCCTGGAATTTACATTTTTAATTCACTTCTGTCTTCAAACTAAATGGGAAATATACTAACTGAAAAACCTAAGTCCACTTCTTGAATCTCTTCCAATAATGGTCCTTAACCCTAAAATTTCTTTCTATGTAAACCCACAACATAAGACTCATACTCAATTTAAAAACACTTCAAAATTGAACAACAAATTAATTATCAGAAACAAATTGTCTTTAATTGAGAGATTTTTTTAAAGAAAAATTAGCGTCATATTTAAAGCACCCACATCCTCAGAGTTTATTTTCCAGGGTACAATCCGTATTTGAAAATTTTGATTAGAGAAATATTTTTCATATTTATCCAAAATTAAATAAATCAGATTCCAAATTTCAAAACAAAATAAAAATTCTCACATATTTACATACATTTATAACAATGTCATATGTTAAAAATTTATTCTTCTGTTATATAGTGTTTAAATATCAGAGTATATTATCAAAATTTTTCATTGTAAGGAACCATGAAACTCTATGAAAGTAATTGGAATACTCCAATAGCCTTCTGTCTGGTCCTCCTGCTTCCACCTTTTACTTCTTTTTTTTTTTTAATGTTATTTTATTATGTTAATCACCATACATCACATCATTAGTTTTTGATGTAGTGTTCCATGATTCATTGTTTGCATATAACACCCAGTGTTCCACGCAGAACGTGCCCTCTTTAATACCCATCACCAGGCTAACCCAGCCCCCCAACCCCCTCCCCTCTAGAACCCTCAGTTTGTTTCTCAGAGTCCATCGTCTCTCATGGTTCGTCTCCTCCTCCAATTTCCCCTTTTTGATTTCAACTTGGTTAGATTTTAGTTCTTTTATTTCTCCAGAAAGGGATTCTCTAGTATCTTCCATGCTTTTTCCAAGCCCAGCTAGTATCTTTATAATCGTCATTCTGAACTCTAGTTCCAACATCTTAGTAATGTCCATATTGATTTGTTCCCTGGCAGTTGGTACTGCCTCTTACTCTTTTTTTTTTTTTTTGAGGTGAGTTTTTCCATTTTGTCCGGAGGAGAATAGATGAATGAGAGAACAAAATGCTAACAGGGTAACAACAACCCCAGAAAAATATACACTAAACAAATCAGAAGAGACCTTCCAGAAAGTGGTCGCTTTTCTGTTCAAAGAGTTGCTACTATTCTTTTTCTTTTTTTTTAAGATTTTATTTATTTATTTGACAGAGAGAGAGAGAGATAGCGAGAGCAGGAACACAAGCAGGGGGAAGTGGGAGAGGGAGAAGCAGGCTTCCTGCCAAGCAGGGAGCCCTATGCGGGGCTTGATCTCGGGACCCTGGGATCATGACCCGAGCCGAAGGCAGACGCCCAACAACTGAGCCACCCAGGTGCCCTGCTATTCTTTTCTTCACTCTCCTGTTGAGTTTGTAGGTGTTCAGAATGGTTTGATACCTATCTAGCTGAATTCCTGGGACCAGACGAAATTTAGGTCTCCTACTCCTCCACCGTCTTGCTCCTACCCCTCCACCTTTTACTTCTTATTGTCTGTTCTCAACACAGAAGCCAAAACCAAAACTTAATATACACAATGCATATAATGCTTTTTGGCTCAAAGCCCTACTAGGGTTCTCCTTTTCTCAGAGTAGAAGTGTCCCTTAAGATCATGCCTGAACTGGCTTGACCTCTTTGACTCCATCCCGCACCCTCCCCACCTCCTGTCCGCCTTTATCGTACCGCTCCTACCACACTAGCTTCCTTACTGCTCCTCCTCAAACATCCCGGGACTGAATGCTGGCTGCCTTCACTCTAATGTCACCTTCTCTGTGAGGCCAGTCTTTACCATCAAACTTAAAATTGAATCTAACCAGCATAAAATTCCTTACTACCTCTTACCTGCTCAAATTTCCCATGGTACTTATCTTCTAATATATAGTATGTTATCTCTTATGTTTTTCTTTATTGTCTGTCTCCTCATGCCAGAATATAAACTCCAGGAGAGCAAAATTTTCTGTCTGTTTTATTCCCTGATATATTCCCAGTATCTGGAGCATGTGGTATGTATATCAGACAACTCTTACAAACCATAATAAGTCCTCACACTGAGTGGTGACTGGATTAGTTATGCACCTCTGTATTGGTTTTCTCTCCTTTTCTGCCTCACTCACTCCTAGGGATTGCACCCTAGGATTGCACTTCCTGAAAAAAATAGCAACACACTTGCTTTTGTCTCAGGCTATGCTTCCTGAAGAACCTAGGTTAGGACAGTAGTTACAAAATAAATACTGATTCACTAAATAAATTAATGTAAATTTATAATACCAAATCGAGGCATAGAAATATTGAGTGAGTTACATTTATGCTGGCATATCCAAGGAATCCGACATGTCAAGCCTAAAGAATGAGAAAATACTTATTAATGAGTCAGCTTATAATAAGATAAATGATGTAAATATGGTCTATTTTCTCAATTTGTTTCTTAGACATAAAAGCAAAACAAGAAACCTTAATATTCAGTGTAAGATATCTGGAAACCACCCTTAGTACCTTATAAGCGATATTGTTATTTTGAGCTCCTTGCAACCTTGCATAGGCAACCATCTGTAGTCCATAAGTTTCAGAGGAAAAAAAACTCTTGAAACTCAACATGAGTTCTTATTGACTCATGATTATATAATTGACCTATTCACTGTATGTTTTACTTTTTTCTTAAGTGGTTTTATTGTCTTCAAAAAACTAAATATGGTCAAAGCAGGCCTTCAGATATTAGATAAATTATTGTTTGCATTCTAATGAGATATTAAATTTATATTAATTTAAGACTGGCATCTTTCATACCAAATAAATGATTGATATTTGTTAAATATATGTCCTGTCAGACATATAAATCTCATTGTCTTCAATATTTTGTATTCTCCCCACCAACCAGAATTATTGCACGGAATGAATGCCCTCATCATGAAGATGGTTGTAGTACTTAAGTCTAGGGTAAGCCTTGGGGCGCCTGGGTGGCTCACTTGGTTAAGTGTCTGCCTTCAGCTCAGGTCATGATCCCAGGGCCCTGAGATTGAGTCCCACATCAGGTTCCTGCTCAGCGGGGAATCTGCTTCTCCCTCTCCTTCTGCCCCTCCCCCCCATTTGTGCTCTCTCTCTCTCTGTCTCTCTCCCCCCCTCAAAATAAATAAATAAAATCTTTTTAAAAAAATCTCTAGGGTTACCCTTTATATATGAATAAGATGATTTTCCTACCAATGTAATTTAAAAATTTTAATTTTAGAGCTTTGGAAGAAAAATGCTTAATAAAGATCTTTAGTAAAAGTAAGATTATAATATTAGTATATTTTGCAAATTTAGAAGTAAGATTCCTCAAGTAATGCAACTTTGATATTTAAGAAAAATATTTATTCCACAAGTAAATGCATAATTGGGAATAAATATAGTCCTCTAAATTACACTTTACTTCTAACACAAGCTTAGGAATTTAGCAAAAATGGAAAGAAGAAATGCATCTGCATCATTAAGAAATTAAACATTATCATGAGAGAGAGAACTTTTTAAATTTCGGTTGGAGAAGTGAGACACTCCTGTCTTTATTGGCCATGGATTTTATCTAAATACATACAAACTTACTTGAAAGTGTAAATAACAATAAATAGGTTTTGACTATTGTTGATAGTTCATATGGGTAGAATCATACAATATCTGTCCTTATGTGATTGGCTTTCTCACTTATAATATCCTCCAGGTTCATCCATGCTGTTGAATATGGTAGAATTTTCTCTTTTTTTTAAGGCTGAATAATATTCCACTGCATGTATATATCACATTTCCTTAATTCATCTGTCCATTGATGAACCTTTAGGTTATCTCCATATCTTGGCTATTGTGAATAATACTAAAATGATTATGGAAGTGCAGATATCTCTTTGAGATCCTGATTTCAATTTTTTGGATATGTACCCAAAAGTGGGATTGCTGAATCAGATGGTAGTTCTATTTTTAGTTTTTTGAGGAGGTTCCAAACAGTTTTCCATAGCTGCTGCACCAATCTACATTCTCACCAACAGTATTCATTCTCTACTTATATGAGGTGTTCAAAATAGTCAAAATCATAAAAACAAAGAGTTGAATGGTAGTTGCCAGGGGCTGGAAGCAGAGGGGGAAATGAGTTACTGGTCAATGGATATAAAGTTTCAGTTATGTAAGATTGAGTAAGTTCTAGAATTCTGCTGTATGACATTGTACCTATACTTAAAAATACTATATTGTGCACTCAGAATTTTAAGAGGGTAAATCTAAAGTTAAGTGTTCTTATCACAATAATAAAAAAGCAAAAAATAGATGGAGAAGAAAAAACATGGTATGGAAGTTTGGTTATATGCACTTTGGGGGGAGATATTCACACCAAAAAGAGGTCAAGAGACACTATTGAAAAGGGTAATGGGCATTTGTTATGGACATCTGTTGATTATTTGTCTGCCTTTCTCCTTAAGACTTATTTTAATTTTCATTCAGATATCCCCTCCTCACCAATGACTCAAGGGTAGGTCTTGAGTCACCTGAAGCAATCAGCACATTTTATTCCCCGTCAGAAGGAACGGCTCATGGCAACCATGTGACTACCCTCACCCAATCAATGTCAACCTCAGACCCCTTGATGGGAGCAGAGGAAAGATGCTGGCTCTCTGGACCTGGAAGAGAATTGCATAGTCTAGAAGTGGTCAGTACGTTTTGTTTGAAATAGGGAAGTCAGCCCTAGTGAAAAGCCAACTCACAGAGAAGGAAAGTGCTGAAAAATAGTTGAGAAAAAAATCCAAGACCCTGATGAAATCCATCTAAATCTTTATCCATCTATGGAGATTTTTAGTTCCCTGAGACAATAAATTCCTGTTATCACTTAGGTCAGTTTCAGTTGGGAATTGTTATTTGCAGTGAAGACCCCTGACTGATTTACCAGTGATCATTAACCAAAATTATATTTTCAAAGGATTTCTTTCCATTCCAAATCCTTGCTATACCTAGCTATTTCTCAATGGTATGTTAAAAGTAAACACATTCTAGCTTTTAATCAGTAAAAGTTTTGATTATTTAGCAGTGAGGCACAGATATAACTATAAATTGAAATGTGTCTACATACTCATTCAAGAAATATTTTGAGAGTGTAACTGGTAGCCTAAAGAACCTAGGCCATAGATAACATTATTAGATATAGCATTATGTATTGACTACCCAGGCATTGTTCTAAACCAAAAATGTTTTAGGAGTCTTTGTATTTATTTACTTACTATATATAGATATATAGATTCAGAGGAGTGGTCAAAGTATAAATTGATATTATTGAAAATATTACTGGATGATTTTAACAAATTCAATAACTAAATTAATAGTATCATCAAATAATGTTTAATTTTAAATCTACAACTAAAAAAAGGAATTTCCTTTGTATCATACAGTAGCTAGTAGGTTATCTTGCCATTTTTAACCTGTAAAGGAATACATTTAGTCATAAGCTACATGTTAAACAGAAGTGGTAGCTTCAGGGCCATGGTATGAGAGGGTCAGTTGACAACTAGAGCTACAGAAAGAACAATGCCTTTGTGCTCACCCGTGTTTCAGTATGTCATGCCTGCCCTGCCTCTCAGTGTAGAGATTTGAAGAAAAAAAGAGAGAGAGAGAGAGAGAAAGAGGGACAAAGTCAAGATAAAGGGAGCATAATGAGTATGAAAGTAGTATATGAAATGCTTCCTAAGAATGAGTTCATCTTTATTATTTTAGATTGTTATTAATTGTGGTGGGTTGGATAGTATACCCCTCAAAAACGTGTTGAAGTCCTAATCCTTGGTGAATGTGACCTTATTTAGAAATAGGGTTTTTGCAGATGTAACCAAACAAATATGGAGCCATACTGGATTAGGGTGGGTCCTGAATCCAATTACTGGTACCCTTATAAGGAAAGAGAGATTTGGATTCAGACTGATACTTACAGAGGAAAGACAACCATGTGAAGATGTGGCAGAAATTGTAGTGATACAGCTGAAATCCAGTGAACACCAAGGGTTACAGGCAACCACCAGAAGCTGGGAGGAAGCAAGGAAGGATTCTTCCCCAGAGTCTTCAGAGGGAGCATGGCCTTGCTGATGCCTTGATTTCAGACTTCTAGCCTCTGGAACTGTGAGAGAATAAATTTCTGTTGTTTTAAGCCACCCCATTTGTGATAATTTGTAACAGAAGCCCTAAGAAACAAATACATTAATCTAAAGAGAAGCAAATGGTTCAGGAGGCTCATTATGTTTAAGCCCCTGCTTCCTGAGTACCCTAAGCCTCTAAGATCTGCTGTTTTCTCTCAGTGCTATTTATTCTAACTGCAGGAAAAAGCAGTACATGGTTTTGCTTTTTTGAGAGTGGCACAATTTAGAGATGCAAACCTAGTGAGGTTCAGTGCAGACAAGATCAATCCCTGCTTCATTTTACCTCCCACCATCCTCAGTGTGGCCCACTAATCACCCTTCTCAAGTCTCAGCCATGCCATGTCTGAAGGACACCAGATATAAGGCAGATAATATTGAAACCTCATTAGTCTGCCTTGGTACCACTGCTTATTTATCCAAACTAGGAATTTCCAGATAGCCAGTGTTAATCCTAGACTTCTGCATTGTACTTCAATTCCCTTTTCCTTACAGTCAGACCCAGATTCCAGTGGCGCAAGGCTCACTCCTGTGCTGGAAATCTTCCATTTGCACACCATCCACCTTCCACCTTTCCTCACTGTATTTCTGTAGAAGAAGGCTGAGCTATATGGATACTTTAGCAGGCTCCCATCACTCCAGACTTTGGGTTGGACAGTGAAAAAACCCACTAGGACATTAGGAGGGAGGAGAATGAGATCAATGTATTTGTTTTCTTGGCTTTTTCCATATAAGATCATTGCTGGCTAAGACCTTGACCAAAGGTCACTGCTCCTCTTGAGGTGGCCTCCTCTATACAACTCTCTTCATCTGGGTTCCAGGAACCTTTCTCTCCTCTCATTCTATAGGCCCTTCTCCTGAAGCTCCTCCCATTTTCTAGCCTCAGGTTGCTGTTCCAAACCTATGATCCCCTTGCAAGCTGAGCATGAGTTTCCAATAATCCTTTTGTAAAAAATCCTCCTCAAATTGTGCAATTTGAATATGTTGTCTGTTTCTCCTTCGAACTGATTGATAACCCTCTTCCCAGGCTTAGCTTTCCCTGCCCTTATGTGTCTCCATTTATGGAACAAGTCCTCTGCAATCTCCAGTTCTATTCTTACCAGTGTCCACATGCTTGATTGTAAACCCCAGCTGAGGAGATGGAAAATTTCTCCTTTAAAGGTTGACCATCTAGATGAGGACCATGCCATCCATTCATTTATTGAATATTTATTCAGTATGAATGTTGAATATTTATTACAGAGCCAGGAACTCTTCTAAGTACCAGGAATAAACTAATGAACAAGAAGGTTAATATTTCTATTCTCTTGGAGCTAGCAAATGGAAAGAGTGTAACAACTGAAACTAAACAAACATTTTAGACACAATTTGAGGATTCAAAAATCTTGTAAAATTCCTTCAGGAATTCTATAAATGTTGAAATTTCTCATATTCTCTGAATTATATTCTGTCTTATTCTACTTTGAAACTAGTGCTAATTAGTATCTAAAAGTACAAGTTACTTTTAAGAACATTATTTTGGTTTAATTGACATAGCATAAATTTCACCCATTTTAAATAAATTTACAGACCTGTGCAACCATCACCACAATCTAATTTTAGAAGACTTCCCTTACCCCAGAAAGCTCCTCTGTGCCCATTTGCATTCATTCTCCATTCTCACGCCCTGGTCCCAGGTAACCACTAATCTACTTCTTTGTCTATAAACTTTCATTTCCTGGACATTTCATAAAATTTAATTATACAGTATGTGGTATTTTGCATCTGCCATTTTTTACATAGCATAATACTTTTTAGCGCCTAGTTTCCATACTGTATTCCATTTTTATTACTGAGCAGTATTCTTCTATATGGCTATGACACTTTCATCCATTTACCAATTAGTGGACAGGTTTTAGCTGTTTCCAGGTTTTAGCTATTATGAACCATGCCGCTATGAATATTTTTATGCAGATCTTTAGGTGGACATGTTTTCATTTCACTTAGGTATAGTATATACCTTGGAGGGTGGTAAATTTATATTTAACTAAGGATCTGATGAACTATTTTCCAAAGTGGCTGCACCATTTTACATTCCTGCAAGCAATATATGAGTGTCCCTATTACCCCACATTCTCACCCACACTTGTTATTATCTGCCTTTTAAATTATAGCTACTGGGGGCACCTGGTGGCTCAGTTGTTAAGCATCTGCCTTTGGCTCAGGTCATGATCCCAGGGTCCCAGGATCAAGCCCCGCATCGGGCTCCCTGCTTGGCAGGAAGCCTGCTTCTCCCTCTCCCACTCCCCCTGCTTGTGTTCCCTCTCTTGCTCTCTCTCTCTGTCAAATAAATAAATAAATAAATAAATAAATAAATAAATTAGAGCTACTGTAATGAGTATAAGGCGATACTTTATTATGGTTTTAATTTGCATGTTTCTAATGACGGATGATATTGAGCATCTTTTCATGTACTTAATGACCACTCATATACCTCTACCTTCTTTGTTGTGAGGTTTATTCAAATCTTGTCTTCATTTTGTATTTGGATTATCTATCTTATTATTGTGTCATTTTTTTAATAGTTTCTGGATACATATTCTTTATCAGATACAAGATTTATAAATATTTTCTCCCAAGCTGTCACTTGTTATTTCATTTTCTTTATACAGTTTTCCTTTATACCATATATGTGTGTAGTTGTATGTATGTGTATACACATATATCTATGCACGTGTGTGTATGTGTATGTATTTATAGATATATATGCAAATTATATATATACATATCATATGTGTATATATGTATATATATAATTTGTTATGCTAATAACTCTTTGGACTTTACGTATTACCTGTCTATCCCTCAGTCAGATTCAAGCCAGATTCTGCATCTTTTCATCTAAGCTGCCCTGGATTTCCTTGAGACTGTGGTGCCTAATTTTGGAACTTTGGGACTTCAAGAGGCTCAGAATATATACCTGTTTCTCATAAATTAGCCATGTACTAAATTTAAAAGAAATAAGCCAAATGAAGGCACTATTCTAAATATTGGCATTGTCATACTTGTGTTGCGAAAAGTTCTTCATATCACTTAACTGTCATGAACCTAAATATCAGTAATTCATCATCACCATCACAATCCTTATTATCTGACATTTAGACTGCTCAAGATACAAAGAGTCCATCATTCTCCACATCACTGTATAATTTAATTTTATATCATAAGCACCATTTTACATGCCAGAAGCAACTAAATAAATATATAGTAATCATTCCTCACGCTATGATTTTCTTATTTAGAATCATCACTTGCTACAAAATTTACATAACCATTAACTGAAAGTACAGGAAGATTTAGACTATTTAAATGAAATCTTTCTCACTTCTCCTATCAAAGTATTTTGGATCAGCCAGCAGGACATCTTCTACTTATATAATTTTAGGAAATTATGAAATAACCTATTTGTGTGCACATGGTAGGGAATCTAAATGAAACTGTGTTATTTTATAAACTGTGATTCTACAACGTTAGCAAAAAATTTTATGACATTGTGAATTAAAAAGAAATAGCACATTATTGTATCCAGGAAGTGTGTCACTAAATTAAAGTAGAACATTGTGCTATTATGAGATTTTTAAATACATTATTAACACGCTACCTTTTTAGAGAAACAGGTAAATTAGAATCAGTTACTATAAGCACTATGCTCTGTTTCCCTGTTAATTTCTGTAATTCACCCCAAACTTGGATGAAAGGGCAGAAACATTTTCTTTGCTTTGGTGCTATCGATCATGTCTTCCCAGAATGCTTCATTAATACCAACTCTGCCCTGGCGCTGCATACAGCTGCTTGGGAGATATCCCTCTTTGTTAAAATCAGCAGGTTAATCTCTTCCGGATGACAGAGTGCAGAATATAGACCTAGGCAGGCCCCAGCTACATCCTTCTTGTAGTTCTCCTACTTCTCTCTAGATAATTTTTCTACAGACTATAAAACACCCTATTGATTGAAGTCTGAAGGTTATAAATGTGATTTATGAGCTGCATTTGATTGAACGTGTGACTGCTGCAGGGGACATAGACATTTCTTCCTGTTAGTGGAAACCTGTGCAAATCACTTAAACCCAATAATCCAGCAGACTGGGAGCACCTCCTTAAAAAAGTAAGTCAAGGGGCACCTGGGCAGCTCAGTCGTTAAGCGTCTGCCTTCAGCTCAGGTCATGGTCCCAAGGTCCTGGGATCGAGCCCCGCATCAGGCTCCCTGCTCCACAGGAAGCCTGCTTCTCCCTCTCCCACTAGCCCTGCTCGTGTTCCCTCTTGCTGTGTCTCTCTTTGTCAAATAAATAAATAAAATCTTAAAAAAAAAAGTCAAATTGCAAGCTATAGAAATACTTCATGTTGACTAGTTAAGTCAACCTGAGCAAGTCATATCATAAAACGTGTCTTCAGGGGGATAATTGTTACTTTATTATATTATGTATTAATTCTTGATCTGATCAAACCGGTGCCACTTAACATTTTAACAACTTGAATATTTCAAGGGAAGAGTTTTTCTAATAAAAGAAGTGATTCAATCTTTCACAACGTATACATGTATCAAATCACCATAATATACACTTTATTTTTTTATTTTTTTTATTTTTTTAAATTTTAATTTAAATTAACATATAATGCATTATTTGTTTCAGGGGTACAGGCCTGTGATTCATCAGTCTTACACAATTCACAGCACTCACCATAGTACTTACCCTCCCCAATGTCCATGACCCAGCCACCCCATCCCTCCCACCCCCCTCCACTCCACCAACCCTCAGTTTGTTTCCTGAGATTAAGAGTCTCTTATGGTATGTCTCCCTCTCTTTTCGTCTTGTTTCATTTTTCCCTCCCTTCCCCTCTGATCCTCTGTCTTGTTTCTCAAATTCCTCATATCAGTGAGATCATACGATACTTGTGTTTCTCTGATTGACTTATTTCACTTAGCATAATACCTTCTAGTTCCACCCACGTCATTGCAAATGGCAAGATTTCAATTTTTTGAAGGCTGCATAATATTCCATTGTATATATATACCACATCTTCTCTATCCACTCATCTGTTGATGGACATCTACGCTTTTTCCATTGTTTGGCTATTGTGGACATTGCTGCTATAAACATTGGGGTGCACGTGCCCCTTCGGATCGCTACATTTTTATCTTTGGAGTAAATACCCATTAGGGCAATTGCTGGGTCATAAGGTAGCTCTATTTTCAACTTTTTGAGGAACCTCCATACTGTTTTCCAGAGTGGCTGCACCAGCTTACATTCCCACCAACAGTGTAGGAGGGTTCCTGTTTCTCTGCATCACTGCCAACATCTGTCATTTCCTGACTTGTTAATTTTAGCCATTCTGACTGGTGTGAGGTGGTATCTCATAATGTACACTTTAAATATCCTACAACTTTACTCGCCAATTATACCTTAATAAAGCTAAAACAAAAAGTGCAGAAAAAACTCCAAATTGTTTAGAGTGCCTGGGTGGCTCAGTCGTTGGGCATCTGCCTTTGGCTCAGGTCATGATCCCAGGGTCCTGGGGTGGAGCCCCACATTGGGCTCCCTGCTCAGCAGAGAGCCTGCTTCTCCCTCTCCCACTCCTCCTGCTTGTGTTCCCTCTCTCGCTGTCTCTCTCTCTCTCTCTGTCAAATAAATAAAATCTTAAAAAAAAAATCCAAATCGCTATGGACTGAAATATGTTCCCCTAAAATTCATAGGTTGAATCCTTAACCCCCAGTGTGACTGTATTTGGAGATAAGGCTTTTTAGGAGGTAATTATGGTTAAATGGAATCATGAGGGTATAGTCCTAATCATATAGAATTGGTGGCCTTATAAAAAGAAGAGAGAGATCTCCTTATCTTGCTCTCCATGTGCACAGTGAAGAAAAGCAACGGTGAAGCGACAGAGAAAGGGAAGCCATTTGCAAGCCAAGAGGAGAGTTCTCACCAGAACCTAACCATGTTGGCACCCTGATCTAAGACTCCCAGCCAACAGAACTGTGAGAAAATTAATTTCTATTGTTTAAGCCACACCCCCCAAAAAAGTAATCAAAATAAGGTAATCACTGTGGTTGCTTCCCAACACTAAGATGCTACGAAAGTTCAGCATGAGTGCCATAATAAGAAAAATAATGCACTCAAATAATGCTGGTAATAGTGTCCATTAAAGCTATTGACTGAATATGCAGGGAGGGAGAAGGAAACATCTTGTTTGATAGAAGTTCCATGAACTATGGGGGTTTAATATGAGAGCATTTTTACTTTATGAACTTTTTCCCCCGGTCTTTTAAAATCCATTTATCTCAGATAATCAAATATAATGTATTCAGTAAGTGCTTAAATATTTAGCTGAACTGAGGTCTTGCAAAAGCCTTAAGGGAAGTCCATGCATTGTTTCCTGGTCTGATGGAAACATACTAATGGAGAATCATCTCTAAAGCATTGGAACAACCTATAAATTTGGCAGAATTCAGGTCTTCTGTGGACAAATGTAATAACCCTCTCACCTGTTTTAACAAGGTGTCAAGGATACACTGGTAAGCAATATCAAACACGGGCCTACTCTTAGAAGCTTCTAATCTTGTGCAAAGCAAAGGTACTAATATAAAATACAGCATATATAAAATTATAAGGATTTATGCATTTAAAATTTATGGATATAAAAGCCAGGTATGCATTAGCATTTCTTCTCAATTAGACAAGTAAGATTCTTTCCAACAAATACTTTATAACAAATACAGATAGAATCCAGATGGATGGCAAGGCTCAAATTCCAAATCTGACCAGTTGCACAGTATTTTTTTTCCAAGAAAATACTATGTTCAGATAAAGAGATTTTGAGCTGTAGCAAAACTAGCAAAGTATATATTTTATACTTATATTCTCATAATTAAACCAATTAAAAGAACCAATTATATCCTGAGACAAATTAGAGTTAAATGTTGTCCTTTAGTAGTTAACAGGTAAAGAGGAGGAAGCAGTAGTTATTTTCTAGGATGATCAGAAAGAATTCCTTCCAATCACCGTACGCGAGAGCGTGCCTGCTAATCCAGCAAGATCACATTTAAAGAACTTACTTTACATGCTTTCTGGTGCTTGGGGAGATGTCCAGAGAACCAACACCTAGGAAAAACATACTTTTACAAACTGGAAAGCAAAGTCAACCCCACAATTTAAAAAGCCTCCTTGAACATTTTGAGAAAAACACTGTTTTCCTGGTGTGAGCAGTATTTTCTGAACTACTTCAGGATTCCTTCTTCAAAGAGGTCTTTCATGGCTGCTTTCTCACCTAACGCCCCAGCCCTCTCGCACATGTTTTGCTTTTCCCTGAAATTAAAATGGGGTCCGTGGTAGAAATTTATGTGTCAATTGAGATTTCCCAAATCTTGCTTTTTGTTCCTTTTAGAAGTGCAGATTTAATAGGAAAAAATATATTTTACCTTAAAGAAAACTTGGTCTTAAGTCACTCAGGGGAAAGATAACAATTTCATTGCAGAGTTATCAAATAATACTCATTCCTGCTTATATTTGGCATGTTTCAAACAATCATTGACCAACTGTGGCTCCTTTATTTTTCTAGAAATGTCTTATTAAAATTCAAAGTATAAATTGTATTAGAATGTGAAAGTGTATGCAGTTAGTTATATATTATATTAAAACTAAGAGAGGCATATCCAAGGCAACAAATAGGTAAATAAATAATGTGTGGATTAGAATTACTTGTGTGAGACCATATCAGTACATTAGAAAGAAATACTTGGAATAGCTTAGATTTGATTTCTGCAAACTTCTAGGGTAAAAAAAAAAAATGAAAGAAAAGAAAAGGATAAACAAAGTTTTTCAAAAGTTAAAGAGGGCAAAAAAGCAACCTGAATGAAATGATTAAAATAAGAGTTGATCATTTTTGTAATTTGAGAAGATCTACAATAAAAATAAATGGTAATACAGATATTACACAATATTCTCCCTAATTTCTAATTTAGACTTATAAATTTTGTGTTTTCTCTCTGCTAGAAAACTTTTTATAGGCTAATAGCCTTTCCCCCCCCTCTGGTTAGAAGACTCTTCTTCCCCATCTAAACCCTTTTCTTGCTGACTCCTGATTACTCATCCAGATCTTATACTCACAAAACAATACAGACTCGTGGTACCGTAAGGTCTCTTTAACTGGTAAGCTCCTTGAAGACAGGAACACTTCGTCTTTTTCACTTTGGATCTATTTCCAGGAGCAAACATAGTGCTTAGCACAGAACAGCAATCAGTAAATATTTCTGAATGAATGAATACATGATCTCACATTGTTTGTGAGCAATAAACTTTGAAGACTAAACATACCAAAAAGATTAAAGGATTCATGAATATTATAAGCAATTAATTTATACTTAATTTAATAGAATAACTAATCATTATTGTGATGCATGCTAATCAATCATAAATGATAAAGTGTTTACATAAATTAGCATACTGCTATTACTCTGGCATAGCCTTGCCACAACTTCTTTGCATTAACTGAGAGAAAAAAAGGGAATGGAGAAAATTGAAGAATAAAGTAGATTATGAGGCCTCTGATACTTTCCTACCTCTGAATTGTGTTGAGAGGAATTTAAATTCTGCTTCCCAACCCCAAACCAGCATATATCTATGAACAAAGGACTTAGCTTACCCAATATGATTTTAGGAGAGAGACAATATCAACAGTTGGCCTAGATTCCATCTGTATTGTGTGCAGGACAAGGGGTACCATACCCATGAGTTCCTAGGACTCCCCAGTGACCACTGATAGAGGAGCAGAGAGGGAGGCAGATTCCTGGGCTCTCTTGAATTACAAAATCACTCATACCTCTCTGGCTGAGTTGAAGATATAGGGAAACATAATGGATAAGAAAGACATGGTTCTTCTGTTCATGGAGCCTTCATAGTGAGGATGGAAGAAATAGAATAATCACAGAAATAAATGTATATTGGTAGTTGTGATAAATTTTGCCATGATTATAGACAACGTGAAATCCATGAATCATCAGAGGCATCTCAGAGTATTATTTTTCCTGACTAGATCCTCATGCATCCCTTTATATGGGTAGGAGGGACTAAGGTTGGCAAGAACACATTTCCTTTCTCTTCTCCATAGGGCTGGAATCAAATGTTGGTAGAGCAAGGGCAGGCTAGGATGTAAGGGAGGTTTGTTCCATAAAACTGCCCTGTCAACACTCTTTGGAAATTGCTACAAACAAAAATAGATATGATTTAACAAACAAGTAAGAGTTAAAAAAATAAATAAATACAAGAGAAAAGTAATATTCACATATATAGAGATTAGAAACTCTTCTTGAGACTGGATCTAGAAATACCACTAAATGGGGAAATTCTTGAATAATGTCAATATTCAGTGTCAACTACAAGCTCTCCACTTGTATAAAAAGATCATATGAGTCCTTTTTTATGTTATAAGGAACAGACTTCCACATAGATCTTTATATAATAATTCTTTTATTTTATAATAAAAAGTTTAGTTATAACTGTCCATTTTGTATTTAAGAAGATATCATTAAAAATGTTCTCTTTCAGAGACTCAAAATATCCCCAGTGTTTGTTGGTATTCAGAATTGCAGATGTCTTTACCCTCCTTCAAAGTGAACATAAAATGTGTTTCATCTATTCCTTGAAAGAAATTGTTTCCCAAGAGAAATAACCATGTGTTAAAAATTCCCTTGCATTATTGCAATTACGAAGACATTACCCCCAAGATGTATCATTTTTTTGTTGTTGTTGTTGTTTTGTGGGATGTATCACTTTTTGTATTTTGTTTTGTGAGAGATGTTCATTGGTTTATTAATTCCATGACAGCAACAGCCTATGGATAATAGACAAATATTTGCTTCCCCTAGGGTTTGGCATACCCTCAATGGTTATTCTCAGTTATCAACAAAGTTTCTTGATTAGAACTTTTAGAGAACTTTTGATTAGAACTTTTGAGAACTTTTAAAAATACTCCTTCTGCATTTTCAGCAGTTATTCTGAAGAGGAATAGGGGGAATGCTGATCTAAAATTGATATTTGAGTCACATGCTGCATGGCAGTTCATTTAAGCAACAGTACATTTGTTGATGATTCTCTCTTATATGAATTTTTTAAATAAAATGGATGAAATCATTCATAATGATACTCTCCAAGGACAGCATAGCTTTGTTTATTTATTCCCCAGGATACCTAAGGGCTGAAATTAACATGTGCCAGTCTTGGCAATGGAACCACAGTCCCGGCATCATTCACAAGGGCATGTCCCAAAGAAGTCTAGAGAAGTCTAGTACTAAGACCTGGGAGTGAACCCCAAGAGGAAATGCATTACTGAGAATGCTTTCATCAACCAGTGAATAGGGTGATATCTGGCAGGTATACACATCTACTTGTCAAAAGTGTGTTGTGTCAAATAACTGCACATACTTTGTCCTTCATTCTCAAACATCCCATGGCCAGAAAGGCAAAAATACAGTAAAGCAGAAATGCCTGCACTGAAAACATAAAAACTAAGTTTAGATTTAAACTAGTTTAATGAATCCAGCAGAGGGGCCCAAATTCTGGCAGTGTAATAGTTAAAAAAAAATGGTTTTAACTATATCTTGAATAAACAATCATCCAGCTAAAGAAGAAGCTGGAATCGTACACAGAGAGTAAATAGCAAATGCATTTACTCTCCATGTCCCAAGGAATGCTTTAACTTGTTAAATATTAAAATCTATTTGGTGTGCAACAGGAAGTCAATATAATTTTTTAGAAAAATGATGCACTCGGTTCATGGGAATGAATAAGCTACCTTGGGCATTTTGTGCAATTGAATCGAGTGGTCCAATTTTGCAGGAAAATAATAGCATATGTACTACTGTAATCTAAAAAGTGTGCTTGTGAATTTCTTAGGTGCTACTCAGTGTGGAATAATTGTTTCTTCCCTCCAAAAGTCATTAGAAAATAAGAGTATAAATCTGTTTTTTAAATAGCTTTCTTCACTAGAGGTTGCAACTGTTGAATGACCAAGGACTAGTAAAAATCCTCAAATCATTTTTCACTTGGGCACAAAAACAGACAACGGGAGGTGTTGGACTGGACTGGACACTTGGTTCTGCCATGTAACAGCTCTGGGAAGCTTAACAAGTGACTGCCTCAGTTCGCACTTCAGTTTTATCATTTTTTAAATTGAATAATAATAGTACCTATTTCATATTTTTAAAATCAGGATTATATTGCTTAATACCAAAAAAATTCTGAACGAAAGGAAACCTGTGACAACAATCTAGCATTAAGGCTCTCTTTTAGTACTTCAAACCTCTAACCAGGCACATCTTTAAGGGGCTTTTATTTCCTGCTATATCAACTTTTCTTCAGGCTATGGATGTTCTGTAATTCAGGCTGAAGAGCTAAAGGGTAAAATGCGGGGGGGAGGAATTAGTTGATAGTTAAAATATATACAACTACATTTTTCATCATATTTTAAATCCATGTATACATGGACACAAAGGTCATTTGCTCATTTTGCTCACAACACACAACACTGTATTTACACATAGTAGGTGCTCACTAAATGTTTGCTGAATAAATAGAATGAGGGACTGAATTAATTAATTAATTTACCCTGTGCTCACCTGGTCCCTTCTTCAAGTACGATAGAGTCCCAGAAGGCAGGATAATTTTGTTTGCAGTTAGCAAGGGGCTATTAAGGTCCTCAAAAAGACTATAATTGTTGTGGTTTGCTAGATGACCTGAATACATGAGTGAGTAAAAAAAAAAGGGACGAACAGGTAAGTCAGTAAAGATTATTAATTGCAAACAGCAACAACTGTTCAGGTGTGAGGTCTAGTGAAGGGTGAGACTGAGTTAGTGACAGAAAAGTAGGTAGAGAAAGAGATGATCTTATAAGGGCTGATTTAATTCAGAGAAGAGGGAGAGTGGAGGAATGGAGGGAGGAAGGGAGGGCGAGGTAAGGGAGCTAGGGGAGAGGGAGTGAATCCTCCAAGTCACTGCTCAGGCATTTAGTTTTCTACCTAAGTAACTATGTTTTTGAGCAGCTTATTAACCTTTCTTTTTCTTTAAGATTTTATTTATTTTATTTGAGAGAGAAAGAGTGCACGTGCGATGGAGAGCAGGATGGGGAGGGGCAGAAGGAGAGGGAGAAGCAGAGAAGCAGACTCCCAGCTGAGCTGGGAGCCCGCCAGCCCCCTGCAGGGCTCTGCCCCAGGACCCTGAGACCTGAGATCAGGACCTGAGCCAGACACAGCCACTTAACCGCTTCACCCACTGAACCACCTAGGCACTCCTCTTCTTAAGGTTTCTTCTTGGAGGCATATCAGTTTGCTTTCTCAAAAATATCTCTTTTACATGGAAAAAAAATGAGAAGGTTAAATTGAATCCCGTCATTAATGTGTTCATTAATTCAGAAAACATTTTCTTGAGTACCTATACACACACGACTCTTCATTGGTTTTGAATCAAGTAGTGAACAAAACAGACAAAAGTGTTTGCGTCATGGAGCATACATCCTCTTGGAGGTAAAACAGACAATGTAATTAAGTTAAATGTGGTGTTAAAAGCTGATTGGTGCTGTTCAAAAATGTAAAGCAGGGTAATAAGAACACAGAGGGCTCAAGCAGGGAGGGAGGGAGAGAGATGGGTGATAGCAATATTAATAAGGTGATCAGATTAGGCTACCCTCAGAGGTAATATTTGGTAAATAGCTTGAAGTAAGCAAAAGATCAAACTATAACGGTATCTGGGCAAAGCTGATATGTGGAGTAATTATATAATGGTAATCTATATTGAGATGTCACTTCTCACCATCAGCTTGAAAGTTGATTAGAGAGTAAATGCATTTGCTATTTACTCTCTGTGTATGATTCCAGCTTCTTCTTTAGCTGGGTGATTGTTTATTCAATTAATTTCTAATTTAATTAGAAATTAAATTTCTAATCTAATTAAGGATAAGCATGTATCCTTAATTATTCCTTTTTTACTTTAAATAACAATTACAACAAACATTTATCATAGCTATCCATATTTTAGGGTACAAGCTAGATTCTTTTTTTTCTGTTTTTTTAAAACGTATTTATTTTAGAGAGAGAGCATGAGCAGGGGAAGGAAGGGAGAGGAAGAGGGAGATGGGAACAGAAAGAGAGAAACAGACTCCTTGCTGAGTGCAAAGTCCTATGAGGGGCTCATCTTAACCTTGAGATCATGACCTAAGCCGAAATCAAGAGTCAGTTGCTCAATCAACTGAGCCACCCAGGAGCACCACAGGCTAGATTCTTTATGTATAAGTTTTAAACAATTAACTTGCGAAGTAGGAATTATTATCTGCATTTACTTTTTAAGAAAAATAAGAGTCAACAGGATTAGGTAAAGGTCACAAAAATTTGTAAGAATTCAGCAAAAGTAATTTTTTAAATTAGCTAGTATATATGTATATATAGTTATAGTTACATATATGACATCATCTGCAGTTGTGCGAAAGGTTTTTTCTGAGTACCACATTTATTTCCACACTTTGCCTTACCCTGATGGAACTAGGATATAGTAAATGAGGCACTACCTTACACAAAATTTAAAAGGGCACCAAAAAATTTAGTAATCAAGATAAATAGTATTTTAGAGATCAAAATTAATGCATAGGTCCATGATGAATAAAATACCAAAATCTTAAATAATGACAGGATCAGACCCTGCACTTACCCACCTCACTTGTCTCACCCAAATCACAGACCTGTCTGACATTTCAATTAATCCTTTTCCCATACAGCAAAGAGATAACTGGTAAAGTTTACACGATACCCTTCTGAGGGGTATATTAGTACATGACAAAAGAAAATGTAATTGCGTCCTGTCAGACCAACACTTTGGAGTTCAGCCTTTCTTTTGACCCCTAAAATTACTGCATGAACATGGCCTCCCAACTTTTTTTCTGAAAGCAAAGCTGGGTTCACAGAGACTGTGCTGAACAGTGTTCTATTTTACAAAATGCACCCATGGCTGCCCAGGAATGCTCACACTCTTCAATCAGTCACATCAAGAATGTTGAACAAAAAAAGATCTGGGCTGATTGGAAATGCTTAAATTCTTTTAGATACAGATGATAAATTATGTCTTGGTCAGTTTCTAATAACAAGCTCTTGCTTCACATTGCCTGTTAGATACAGCAAAACACTAAATCTGGTGTATTTATTCATTATCCTCTCCAGGGCTAGCTCTAGGCAAAATTGTAAAGCAGATTAAGTCTATCCTTAACAGACTTGAGTCTCCATCATACATGCAGATACCCATTGTCCTCACCAACTACACAAATGCCTTCCGTCGGCCCCTATCAGTCCTCTAGAAAGCACACCATACTTTTGCCCACTTCCCATTATGGAAATATGCCCATTAGCTTTACAGTACCAAGACCTGAAATTAGGTAACTGTGATTAAAAAACCATCACTCATAACAAGTCGTCCTGAGGTGTGATGTCCAATAATATTTTTGCCAGGAGTGGCCAGCAATCCCTGTGCCAAGGGATGAAAGATGACTCCAAACGTTGTGGTGAAAGAGAGGAGAAGGCAAGGGGGTCAACGCTCAGAGACAAAAACCCTTTGCTGTTCTTTGCTCCTGCTTTTATTGGGCCTTCAGGATAATCACAAATCCTTGTCACTGTTTCTCAAGCACGTGCTGTGTGACAAGGGGTCTTACCGAAACTCAGAGGATTTATGGGAAAGATAAGATATGCTAATCGGTGTGTTCTACTAAACAAAACCTAAGGGACAATGCACATATCTCTTAGATCACAGGGCGGCTGTTTGGGCTAAGAGAGCTTTGGGAAGGCAACTCCCCGAGGCATTCCTAGGACAGAGTGGTCACTTGGGCCTCGACATTCCAAAGGCCCACGTCCTTCTCTGAAACCCTCCCTTGCCCTGCTCTGTGTTACATTTTAGCAAGCCAGATATTATGACTAATTTCATGCTCTACATTAACCCCAACAATTTTAATGTGTTTTCATGGCCAAAATGTTAACACTGTAACAGAGGCTAAGGAAAGAAAAAAAAAAACCCATCATGGCCCCATGTGCCCTATGAGAGCACAAAACTGTATATATAGTATACTACCAGCTGTAATTTAATCCTGTGGCTGTAAGAAAATACACTAAATTTTTTTAAATTGTGTTTAAAAAGTTATGCTTAAGTAGTGGGATGAGTGAGGTGTCTTTTCATATTTTTCCTTTTCTTATGAATACATATTATGTTTATTGTGAAATACTTTATTTATATAAACAAAGCATGGGGGATAATGAATATCAAGTAGCCAACCCCGGCTTTAATGAATGTCCACATTTTTCCATGTTCACTCTTAAATGTTTGTTAAATATAACAAAAGACAAATTGAAACCTCCAGTAAGAACACTTGTAATTCTCCCGTCCTAGAGGTAACTATTTTCATTAATTTAGTGTTTACTATTACTTTATAAATTGTTGTACCATTTAAATATATGACCCCAAATAATAAGAAGTATAAGTTTGCAAATTTTCAAACATTATATAAATCCTGTCATCTGGTATGCATCTGTTGACAACCTGCTTTTTTAGGTCAACTATTTTTTAACTGGTCCATTTTGACTCATTTTAATTTACTTATATGTTTTCCTATTGTTTTTTCCCCCACAACCAAAGCTGCAAAAGTTTTTAGAATCTTGTAAATGTCTCCTTGGGCACATGTGTGAAGATTTCTCTAAAGTTGATAACTGAAAGTGAAATTGCTGGGCCAAACTGTGTGAGTGTCCATGACAACACCTGATGATTCCAATTTGCTTTCCATAGTAGTTTGCATCCTAACTTGTGAAGGATGAGAGTTATTGCATCTCCATATCATCACTAGCAGTTGATACTGTCCGACTTTTTAATTTTTGACAATCTAAAGGATATGAAAATATACTCATAGTTGTTTTAATTATCATTATCTGGTATCTGGCAAAGTTAAAAATCTATTCATGTGTTAATTATCCTCTTCTGTTAAATATCTGTTCATATCACATTCTATATTTTATAATAGTGAAAATACTTTATTCCAATGAAAATAACTACCAGTGACTCTTCAGGTATTGTAGAATTTAATAAGGAAGATCTCACTGGGCTAGGGGCCTCCCAGGGTCTCTTAGATACATCTAGTGCTGCTTTCTTTGCTTTTATCAAAGACTAATTCTGATGGTCTCAATCATCATTCATTGTGGTTTACAAAGTATGATTAAGTACATAAATACAAATGCCACTCAGAAATAGCCATAGCAGGACCAAGGGAAAACTGTCATGTCTTCTTGAAGAAGATTTGCCCCAGGGAATAATGAGTCACATTGGCTCTTGTTAATTGGTGAAATGGTTTTTTGGGGTATGTATAGATATTGTCACTCTCCCAGAATCATGCATGTGGTGATTAACATTTTGTATATGTTTTGTTAAGTTATTTGAAGAAACTATAAATTACCATTAGTCTACTGTAAGAATTAGCTGGAAATAAAATAAATCTCAAAGAATTAATCAGAGAAATACACTTTAACTATTGTTTTGCCTGTGAAGAACAGATTCACTTTATAGGGGAGAACATATTTTTAATTGTCAGGGATCCTGTGGAATTCAAATCAGTGTCACTTGGTGAATTTTTTTTAAAATTGTACTATATTTTAGGAAACAGGAGTTTTAACATTCAGGAGCATAAAATACTTTATTAAAAGACTTGAATTTCTAAATGTTTATTATTTTTTATAAGTTGTTTTCCGAAGAAAAGCATAATTTCAGAGGTGTTTGTATGTAAGCGGTTTCCTAACAATTTTCAACCTTTTTCATTACTATGGATGAAGGGAAGAAAAATAAATCTGCATTTGTACAGTAAAAAAAAAAAAGAAAGAAAGAAGGAAGGAAACTTAACATCTGTGTGTCTCAGTTTCTTCACCTTTAAATAAGGTAATAGTAATAACTTCAACCTTCACACTCTGAATGCAGTAGGATTGAGTTTCTGGTAACTAGTAATTAATGTGAAGTTTGACTAATGCCTGGCACTTATTTACTAGGAGTAGTAGTATTGTTATGTGTCAGACGCAGAGTGTTATAAATCACATGACATCCTACGTACATTGAGATGTGAGAAAAGGCTTCAGTAATCCCATTTTGGTTTATGTCATTTGTTTCTTCCTACATGGCATGTAATTATTTTTTTAAACCATTATGTTTTTCTTCATCTCCAAAAGTATTACTGTCTGTCCTTGACCTGTTAAGCTGTGTTCATTCTCCATTTCATAGAAATTTTCTCTTTACTTATGTATATGGCCCTGTAAACCTTAATGAATGCCATGAAAATGCTTTGAAACTTTTCAGCGAAAGATATTGTGAAAATGTCATTGGTTTTCATTTTCAGATAACTCAAAATGGTGAATCTCTAAATGCAAAATTATATCCTTTACCAAAATCTTAGCAAGAAATGACCATCTTAGAATAAGGCTGTAGTTGGAAATGTCATTTGATTGCAATGCTACAAAATATCTTTGACCCCAACACTAAAAGCTAGGTTAAAGTCTTCAAAACCAGAGACATCTTTTGAAATTGACTGTGAAGCCCCCTAAGGTACTAAAAATTGAAGGATCAGAATAGAAAATTATAGGAACAGCATGATATAGTTGAGGTCTAAGAGCACTAAAATCTAATCACAAAACTGAAAACAAGGCAGATGCAACCTCATTTTTAAAATAGTCTTTAACATTTCTTCCATATAACCTATTCAAAGCTCATGTGTGTCTCTCTTCCATCAATCAACAGATGCTACCCAGAGCGATTAAGACGATGGATTTTCAAATTAGTCATCACCTTTTTCCTTCCTCATAACCTAAACATTATATTTAGAAACTGTTATTTTCACAATCCATACCACACAAATTCCTTTCCTTTTCCAAGTCCTTTTTAAAGTTGCATTGTATCTTAATGAGTTAACTTTTTATTGAAAAAATTTCCTTGAACTTGTAATCAGGGTAGAAATAATTTTAGAATGCAAATAGAGCACATTGTTTAATAATAATAATACTGAGCATGTTGAACTTGTGAATTGCACAACTACCATTATTGGAAAGGAGACTTAATGGTCTAACCACGGGAGAGACAGTGTGGGGAGAAAGATGTAGAAGTTAAGAAATGTCACAAAACAGCAGCTTTCTTCATGAAAATGGTAAAGATATAGAAAGAGAAGTGCCAACTACTTAATCTCTGTTTTTACGTCATAAATCCTTCACTTGTGTGCTGAGACATCCAAATAATGCAATAATTATAACATTAAAACTGAGAGTTTCCCCTCCCTTTCTAGAACCACCTCCACATATCACCACTTGAACAGTTTGGCTTTTGTATTTTCAAACTTAATAAATAAGAAAGTATATAATTATATAAATATTTTAAAGTGATAATATACACATATATAAATATGTATGTGTATGTGTGTGTATATATATATATCCTCTGTAAGTTATTTTCACTGAACCATATATCATAGACAATTCTTTACATAAATAATCTTTGTATAAAGTATCTCATCCTCTGTAAATGCAGCAGGTTATTCTGATATATCATTGAAACACAATGCATTTATCCATTTCCCTACTGATAGACATTTGGATTCTTTCCACGTTTTTCTTATTGCAAAGCATGAATAACATATAAAAATATTTGTATATTAAAAATATATATATATGTATATTTAAGGAGGTATATATGCTTGCTTTAAGTGGAATTTCTTGATTATGTGATAAAATCATTTTAAGTGTACATAGATTCTACCAAAGAAACTTCCAAATATATTGTACCAATTTCTGTTTCTGCAAACTGTGTATAAGAATGACCAGTCCCTCATAAAATTGTCAACTTCTGAAGTAATTAAGCCTTTCTAAGATTGAGCCAATCTGGTAAATAAAAAATGGTACCTCACTGAACTATCAATTTGCATTTTCTTGACATCTAATGAGGTTAAGAATTTTTTATATATTTAATGCTTATACATATCTCTCTATATATATTACGACATATATTACATCTACATATATTATGTACATATATTAAGTGGTTATATAGGGCTTTTATTTATGGTATATTTTTATCATAGAAGTTTTCAGTGTTTATGTAATCACATAAGCAAATGCTTTGGGGATTGTGTAAATTATTAGTAAGAACTTCATCTTAGACATCTCATTCTGTAAAATATTTTCTTCTAAAATATTTTGTAGAGTTATTTACTTTCATCCTTAATATATTGTTTTGTTGTTGTTTGCTTGCTTGCTATAACAAATGCAGCTAGGATGAATAATTTCAAACTCTTCGCTAGTTAGTCTTTGGTTTCATACTCACATAAGACCATTTTCAATGACTATAAGTCCTACCTGTTTATTTCAAGTGAATGTAATACGATGGTTTATAAAACTTTAAGCCTTTTCCTTCATACTATTGTTTTAAAAATATCTTAGACTTCCTTAAAATCCTTTACCCATAAATCTGATTCTATTTCTATCCAAACTGTGAAGCTTTCCTATTGTGCCTGGCTGGTGATTTCACTGAATATTAACCCTGCAGTTTTGGAATTAACCTGCAGGCCTTTGTAGATCTGAGAGCATTCTAGTTAAAATGCCTTAGAGATAGCATATTTTCTAATTAAGATAATAATGCCTTCTACTAAGTACATTTTACTGTTTTACTGCACTGTTGGAAAAATACTTGAAATACGTTAGGAAACACGAGTACTAGGCCAGTGAATTCTTAGTAATCCAGTGATTTGCTGAGTCTTTTAAGCACACAAGACTTTGCCTCCTCTTAAATTCTTGTTACTACACATTTTAGAGAATTTTTGGTTTCATACCCTTTTTTTTTCTCTTCCTGAGCAATCTGTTATCATGGCAAGTACTATTTCAACAAAAATGTCTTTTGAGCTCATTCGTTAGCTTACAGTTTTGTTGTGTTCATATTTGTATTACATTTTTTGTTAAAAATCTTGTGTTTTTCCTCAAATTGTCTTTAGGATTTTCCAGCTAGTTTTTCAGGTAAAATTGTCTTAGGGAAATAATTTCAAAGATTAATTATTACTGCCACTTTCCCTTATTTCATTCCCATAGTCAAACTTCACCAAGTCCATTGCTGAAATTGACTTGTTTTCATTATTCTATGCACATTCCTCCCGTTTAACTCCCTTTACTATTTTATGAAGAGAGTTATTACTCTATTTCTTTGTTATAATTCTTAAAACTTCGTACGATATTCCTTATATCTGTCCAAAGGTGTCACATCAGTTGTCTCTTCTTTCTTATAGCCCCATTCATATTTTGAAACTTAATGTATGTAAGCCATATCAACTCCCAACATCTGCCAGATCCCTCTGAGATGGGCAGGTACCATTTCTCATCTAGTAAAAGAAAAAAAAATACACCATAAACAAAATAAGACATACAAATAAACAAGCAAGAATAACAAAAAGCAAGATTATCATTTGGAAATCATGTCAATAATGCAAGTCAGTCCCCACAAGCTGATAGATTGCCAGGGCCATAAATGTTGTTATGAGGGAGTCTGTCAAGCAAGCCCATTCTCCTGACTCTTGGTACAATTTAGGCTACTCAGAAACTGCCTGGGATAGATAGATATACTCAGGTCTTATGTTCTAATCCATTCGTGTAGACATAATCTAGTGATCTGGAGAGTCTTGACGGAGGTTATTTCAACAATTTATAAGTGTTCTAATTTCCTGTCTGCACTAAAACCTAAAATCTCTGAAACCTCTAAACATAATGAATACCCTTAATCTAACTCTTATCTTCAGAGCTTCTCAAACATAGTATACCTAAGAATCATCTGGAAATCTTGTAAAATGCAGATTCTAATTTAGTAGGTGTAGGGTATGCCTACGAGTCGGCATTTCTAAGAAAATCCCCAGGAGATGCTGAAACTGCAGCTCTGTGGACCACACTCTGAGTCCCAGGCCTTAGAGTCATTCTTTACCTGAGAGAAACTGCAGGACGGTTCCAATTATGAAAACAATTACTATGACCAATAATGGTGACTATAAAATAGTTCACATTTATATGGCATTTCAAATTGACAGAACACTTTGACATTTGTTAACTCCTTCTGATATTCACAATAACCCCCTGATGAAGGCAGGGCATTAATTATTCAGAAGAGAAATTGAAAGAATGTTAACTCTCTTGCTCAATGTCACAAAACTAATAAGTGGCAAGGTGATTTGTGAGGTTAACTCAGACATAGAGACAATATAACAAAATGGCTAAGAGCACAGGCTTTGAATATTACCTGTCCTTGAATATTGTCTCCTTCACATCTTAGGTGACAGTGTGCAAGTTACTTAACCTCTGTATTTTAGTTTTCTCATTTATAATCTGGATGTGCCTATTTCATATACTTGTTAGGCTTAATAACCTCAAAAGTTCCTAGTGTGAGTGTTTATCACAGAGTAATCACTAGACAAATGGTAACTGCTGCGTTTTTTGTTGTCATTCGTATTATCCCAGAACTCTGCTGAATTTCTGCAGATACCCCCATATACTAGCAAAATGTTAGTGCCCACCACAAGAAATATATAACTTCTCTAAAGTACTTGACCATCATGAGCTCTACATGAAAAATATGACAAGATTAGACACTTAAAGTGAGCCTTTGAGTGTGTCTGTATTTAGCTGGATATGTGGGAAGACTGGCAGTGTAGCTGCCTATTGATGTGTTGTTATGTATATAAAGAATTTCTGCCTGCAGAGTTTCCACCATGGCTCCTTTCACAAATCTACAAATCCATGCATGTTTTCTTGAAGTATGGAATAGAGTTATTTTTTTGATGGTGGGATGCTGTTGGCTAAGCTTCAGATGATTTCACCACTTATGTTTCCTGCCAAAGTAACTGAGCAGTGCCTCGAGAAAAAGCTGAAAAATGACATCCATGTCAGTGACAGATAAATGAGAAAAAACAAAACAAAAGAAAGGGGTATACCATTATTGATAAGTTCATGGGGTATAACTTAAGAAATTGTCTCAGTAATCATTAAATGTATTTTTTACCTTTTAGGAATACTAACACCTAGGCTGGGGCAGGACAGTCTTTTTAAATGTCTTAACAAATAAAAATATTCATTCTCTTTTGGGTTAGTTTTTTCATGAAGTGGAATAAAGGTATAATCTTTTTCCTGTTTAAAATTTATCATGACTTCTTTTCACTAACATATGTCAGTTCTGTGGTTGGAAAGTTCATAGTTCTAGGTATTTTGACGTCTAATCATTTCTCATCTAACTTGATCATCATAACATAATCTCAGTGCTATAATACTTTTAAGAGATCTCAGGTACGCAAGCAAAGTAAAAGTATAGAACAAAGATAAATACTTAAGAAATTTTGGATAAAAAAATGTAAGATTATGTTTTCATAGGACTGTCAGTAAGGTGAAAAGTTGGTCAGCTCAGTAAACCACTCAGCTTTTATTTTACTTGAATATCTGATTGACTTGTGAGCAACGGAACTATTGGTGTACAAGAGGGGATTGAGAGGCAACATTTCTTTATCATACGGGGCTCTTGGATGAGGGTAACAGATAGAATGTCTATGTATTGTCTTTTTGCAATGAAAAAGTAATAAAGAATGTGCACTTTGTAACAGGAAAAAGAGAGCTGGTAGCAAGTAAGACAAAGGGAATTATTTGCACTATTCCACCAACCATGTTACATTAGGACATAAGTTTACAAAGAGCGTCTAATAACATTGGGTAAAAGTTAACAATGATATTTAATGTAAAAAGCAATTATTTTACTGTAGTATTGCTTGCAATATTTCAGCAATGTAAAAATATATATATATGTATTCACATGTAGAAAATGAGACTAGAAGTATATACACCAAAATTTTAATTGTGTTGGGACTATGAGATAATTTTCATTTTGAGTACATTCTATATATTTTTACAAATAATATATTATATATATTTTACAAATAAATTATGAATTACTTTTAAAATCAAACATATAAACATTTTAAAAATAAGAGAAGACTTAGAAACAGGAGACAATACTTTGCACTTAAAAGAGCATATATGACCTTTGAAGTCACATTGACTTGGGTTCGAATGTTACCTGTCACTCAATTAGTCAGTTTAGGCTATGGCGTACCATAATATCAAGCAGCCCCAATAGTCTCATTGGCTTAACAAAATAAAAGTTTATTTCTCAAACATTCAAAGGCCACTGTTACTCCAAAGAAGCTGTCCTCCATAGGGTGGCTTAGCATTCCAGGCTAATTTACTCTGTGGCTTCTGTACATAGTAAATGCTTTCACAGGCTGTGTGGCATTGGAAAAGAGAGCTGGGGTGGGTGGTGAGCATCAGCAATTAAGTGCGTCCGTTCCCAGGTGGTACCCAGCATGTGAGCTCCCATTTCATTGCCAAGATCAGTCACAATACTTGAAAGTGTAGTCTTTCTTGTACTGGAAGTAGAGGAGAGACAAGTCCTTGATAAACCTTAGTATTGTCTGCCATAGCCATTAGACTTCTGCATGCCGCTGGGCCTTGGACTTGTCTCAGGTTTATATTATCATGTAATAGCCTCATTTGAATATTTGTTACAAAACATACGTAAAGTCACTGCAAGTGTGGAGTAAGTAGTTAGTAAATGTTTATTGTATTCTCCTTTGGGCTATAGTTGGAGTAAAATATATAAAACTTTATTGTAAGTCATCTATATCAGAGTATTATTACTCATCTCTGACCTGACATGGGTAACTACACTTTCTCTGAATGGGTTCAACAACAGAATTTTTTATATTGTATTATCCTTCCAATCTGGTGTGCCCAGTGGGTCTATATGAATCTATGATTTATTCATAAAACTTAATATGCTTTTCTGCAAGGTAAGAGAGACTAGTAACTCACCTCCCACAGCAGGCACTACAAAGAGAAGAGCAAGGTACCTAAATCTCATGTCAGCTTCCTCTGCTCCCACCTGCTGGCCCAAGCAGGCAATATCATTTTACTGAATCGAGCCAAGTGTATATGATTCATTGGCATAGATGTCCTCTCTCCCGAAGGAGGCATGCAATATGATGGAAAATGAATGATCTTTGGCATCAGACATGTGCACATTGAAATCTTATTTCTTCACTTATGTGCCATGCAATCTCAGGAAATTGACCTAGACTCACTGAACTTCAATTTCTTCATCAGAAAAATGGAGATAAAAATATTTAGTTGCAGTAGATGCTTTTGATCTCCCACATCATCTCTCTTAGGCCCACCTCTGATTTCAGTTTCAATTTTCGTAAGCAACTGGGTACAGCTGCCAGTGTTCACCTCCTGGGGGTACCTCTCTGCTTTTGTGCTTTAAGGCCTTCTCTGCTGGGGCCTGCTCAACTCACTCAGCAACTCAGCTGGAGAGGAGGGGAATTAACACCCCTGTAGACAGAGATCCTCAATAAATGCCCCAGCTTCTCATGCTCCAGAAAGATGATTCTGAGAGGCATTTCCTACATTTCCCAAAGCAGAATCCACAATAACACATTTCAAGTGGTCTTTTCCTTCCTCCATTCTTCCCCTACTACCTCATTTCTGTGCCTGTGGATCACATCCCATGTAAACTATCAACACTCAATTGTTTTTCCCCCACATTCTGCTTTGAGATGCCCCAAACTTTGACAGTAACAAACTTTGGAAAATACCTATAATGTTTCTTTTATATTTTATAAATTTCAGGTTGATTAATCTTAAATAAATACACAGAGTTCTTCCTATACATTCATATTTTATATGACCATTGGACTTGTAACTCCTTGTTATGATGTCAGGTGAGTCAGCACAGTGGAAGGTAGGAATATTTCTGAAAACCATTCCTATACTAGGATAGCTAGAAATAAGCTAATTATACTTACAATCAACTGTGAAAAACCCAAACTAAGTGTATTTCCTACTCAACTACCCTTAACTAGATCCCAAAATGCTCCTGGCCACTCCCAAAATTATGTAACCCAAAGAGAAGTGTGACAGAGAGGATACAGAATGGAAAAGGAGAATAGTGTAGCTTATCTTGGAGTTCTACTATCTTACTTTTGAAGACTTCACAAAAACATAAGTCTGTGTGAACACATTGCTAGAACTAGTCTCAGGACCTTGGAAGAGATCAGTGCGAGTGAAGGGCCCTAAAGCTTAAGCTTCATTAGCTTCATGATAAATCCACCTCAGGTCATGGCTATTAATAAATTACTGTTGGATGACAGAAGGAGTAGGAGAGAAAGACAAATAAGGAAGAGCATATCTTCTTATGATACCATTTTGTATTCCATTTGGAAAATATAGGCTAGAGTCATATGGTAAGCCTTTTATTTTTTCCCTCAATTATTAAAATCTTAATTTAAAAATGCATGAAGAACTTTCTTTTAAGGGTAATAAAAAAAAGATAAGGTTTTAAATTTTAAGTATGTACTTATTCTAGGGAATGAGCTGAAGATGAACAAGAAGAAGAGTAAAACTGTATATTCATTTGACACTTGGGATTTTTCATATGTGGGTGTGAGACTAAAGAAAGAATTTGACAAATAGAAGATTTGAGGAGAGAAATAAAATAACTTAAAATGACAAAGTCTCTTCAAACATTTTATATTTAATTGACGTGCTAATTACACTTTTATGTTTTATCTCTGTCATGCTGGATCCATTCTAGCAATGCTATTGTTGCCCCATTAGAGTATTGCTTCCAGTCAAATAAATAGAATGTTGTTTCCTTCAGTGCATTGTGTGTGTGTGTGTATGTGTGTGCATTTCAGGTTGGTCTTTCCTCTAATTATTCTGAATTAGTGAGACTTAATTGAATGTTTGTCAGTTTGTGGTTAGATTATGTATATTTGAGACTGATGAGACAGCTGCTCAATGTATAATCCTAAAACTAAAGCATAAGGAAACCACACAAAAAAATTAAAAGGAAAGGAATTATTATATTCTAGTCTAGAAGTAATAAAGAACATTATCCATTTTGTAAAATAATCACATTCTTTATTCAATAGACGCTGTCAGATTTTCATCCCTCAACTTTATCATCATTTTGTAGTTACAGAATAATTTTTTTAAAAAAGTTTCCCAGATAAAATTATACAAAACTAATGTATCCAGTTACCAGAAGAAAAAGTAAGACAAACTTTTTAACAGGGAGGTGTTTTTTTCCTGAGTGAAATAGTTAGCTAGGCCAGCTAGAGATACAGAAACGTTATTTGTACAAGAGGACCGCTTGTTGAGAAACTGACTGGTGACTTAGTTCTCAATATCGTAGAAAGTTTAGAAGAAAGAGTGGTTTCCCTCTGCTGTCTGCAACAGGAAGCCAGTGCCCTGTGGTTCTGAGTGTGGCCTACTCACATCACAGGACCCAAGGGGCCCCTGGTCTTTCTCAGCCCCAAAAAGAAATTGATAGGCAACTGCAGGTTAGCACTTCTTCTGGGACCTTCCACACTTTATAGTTTCCAAGAATCCAGAATACTAAGAAGGTAGAAGTTGGCAATTAGGGAGAAACGGTGAAAAAGAGAAGGGGAGAGTGGTTTCAGTAGGTGGCAGAAACAAAAGTTCCTTTCCCTGCTTCAGACAAGAGCAGCCCATGGGTCACGAGGACCTGAGAAACAAGGGCTATGACTTGAGGAGGTCCCAGAGTCCTATTTCGATATGGCAGGGTGAGGGCACCTGCATCTAGGCAGCCTCTGGGCTTCACTTGCTTCACAGCAAATTGGAGCACAGTGCAGAAAGAATACCAGTGGTTATACAAAAAGATTACTGATGCTAATTTTCCTTTCAGGACAGTTTTCTCTTTTGTTCTCTAACCTGGTGAAGAGACACATGTTAGATACTTGCTTGGTGTTTATGATTTCGTGAATTGAAACTAGTTCTTGATTTCAAAGAGTAATGCAATATACAACAAAATAATTATAAGAAATCATTTGTATCATAATATCCACTTTGACTTGCTATGATGTAATTCTACTCATATGACACTTTTCAGTGTGACGCTGACAAATTCAGTCAAAGCTAGGACCATAGCAAACCCCAGCATTAGCAATTCATTTAGATTAATAAGGTGTCACATGTGCCTGTGTATTTTATTTCCCCAGCTGAAGAGAACATTGCAATTCTTTTTTTTAATTTTTTATTGTTATGTTAATCACCATATATTACATCATTTGTTTTGGTGTAGTGTTCCATGATTCATTGTTTGTGCATAACACCCAGTGCTACATGTAGAATGTGCCCTCTTTAATACCCATCACCAGGCTAACCCATCCCCTACCCCCCTCCCCTCTAGAACCCTCAGTTTGTTTTTCAGAGTCCATCGTCTCTCATGGTATGTCTCCCCCTCTGACTTACTCCCCTTCATTCTTCCCCTCCTGCTATCTTCTTCTTTTTTTTTAACATATGTTGCATTATTTGTTTCAGAAGTACAGATCTGTGATTCAACAGTCTTGCCCAATTCACAGCGCTCACCGTAGCACATACCCTACCCAATGTCTATCACCCAGCCACCCCATCCCTCCCACCCCCCACCACCCCAGCAACACTCAGTTTGTTTCCTGAGATTAAGAATTCCTCATATCAGTGAGGTCATATGATACATGTCTTTCTCTGATTGACTTATTTCACTCAGCATAACACCCTCCAGTTCCTTCCACGTCGTTGCAAATGGCAAGATCTCATTCCTTTTGATGGCTGCATAATATTCCATTGTGTATATATACCACCTCTTCTTTATCCATTCATCTGTCGACGGGCATCTTGGCTCTTTCCACAGTTTGGCTATTGTGGACATTGCTGCTTTAAACATTGGGGTGCACGTACCCCTTCAGATCCCTACATTTGCATCTTTGTGGTAAATACACAGTGGTGCAATTGCTGGATCATATGGTAGCTCTATTTTCAACTGTTTGAGGAATCTCCATACTGTTTTCAGAGTGGTTGCACCAGCTTGCATTCCCACCAACAGTGTAGGAGGGTTCCCCTTTCTCCGCATACCCGCCAACATCTGTCGTTTCCTGACTTGTTAATTTTAGCCATTCTGACTGGTGTGAGGTGGTATCTCATTGCGGTTTTGATTTGGATTTCCCTGATGCCGAGCGATGTTGAGCACTTTTTCATGTGTCTGCTGGCCATTTGGATGTCTTCTTTGGAAAAATGTCTGTTCATGTTTTCTGCCCATTTCTTGATTGGATTATTTGTTCTTTGGGTGTTGAGTTTGATAAGTTCTTTGTAGATTTTGGATACTAGCCCTTTATCTGATATGTCATTTGCAAATATTTTCTCCCATTCTGTCGGTTGTCTTTTGGTTTTGTGGACTGTTTCTATTGCTGTGCAAAAGCTTTTTATCTTGATGAAATCCCAATAGTTCATTTTTACCCTGGCTTCCCTTGGCGATGTTTCTAGGAAGAAGTTGCTGTGGCTGAGGTCGAAGAGGTTGCTACCTGTGTTCTCCTTTAGAATTTTGATTGACTCCTGTCTCACATTTAGGTCTTTCAACCATTTGGCGTCTCTTTTTGTGTGTGGTGTAAAGAAATGGTCCAGTTTCATTCTTCTGTATGTGGCTGTCCAATTTTCCCAACACCATTTGTTGAAGAGACTGTCTTTTTTCCATTGGACATTCTTTCCTGCTTTGTCGAAGATGAGCTGACTATAGAGTTGAGGGTCCATTTCTGGGCTCTCTACTCTGTTCCATTGATCTATGTGTCTCTTTTTGTGCCAGTACCATACTGTCTTGATGATGACAGCTTTGTAATAGAGCTGGAAGTCCAGAATTGTGATGCCACCAGCTTTGCTTTGCTTTTTCAAGATTCCTCTGGCTATTCGGGGTCTCTTCTGGTTCCATACAAATTTTAGGGTTATTTGTTCCATTTCTTTGAAAAAAGTGGATGGTATTTTGATGGGGATTGCATTGAATGTGTACATTGCTCTAGGTAGCATTGACATCTTCATAAGGTTTTTTTCTTCCAATCCATGAGCATGGAACGTTTTTCCATTTCTTTGTGTCTTCTTCAATTCCTTTCATGAGTATTTTATAGTTTTCTGAGTACAGATCCTTTGCCTCTTTGGTTAACTTTATTCCTAGGTATCTTATGGTTTTGGGTGCATTTGTAAATGGGATCGACTCCTTGATTTGTCTCTCTTCTGTCTTGTTGTTGGTGTATAGGAATGCCACTGATTTCTGTGCATTGATTTTATATCCTGCTACTTGACTGAATTCCTGTATGAGTTCTAGCAGTCCTTTGGGTTTTCCACATACAGTATCATATCATCTGCAAAGAGTGAGAGTTTGACTTCCTCTTTGCCGATTTGGATGCCTTTGATTTCTTTTTGTTGTCTGATTGCTGTGGCTAGGACTTCTAATACTATGTTGAATAGCAGTGGTGATAATGGACATCCCTGCCGTGTTCCTGACCTTAGGGGAAAAGCTCTCAGCTTTTCCCCATTGAGAATGATATTCGCTGTAGGTTTTTCATAGATGGCTTTTACGATATTGAGGTATGTACCCTCTATCCCTATACTCTGAAGAGTTTTGATCAAGAAAGGATGCTGTACTTTGTCAAATGCTTTTTCTGCATCTACTGAGAGGATCATATGATTCTTGTTCTTTCTTTTTTTAATGTATTGTATCACGTTGATTGATTTGCGGATGTTGAACCAACCTTGCAGCCCAGGGATAAACCCCACTTGGTCGTGGTGAATAATCCTTTTAATGTACTGTTGGATCCTATTGGCTAGTATTTTGGTGAGAATTCTTGCATCCATGTTCATCAAGGATATTGGTTTGTAATTCTCCTTTTTGATGGGGTCTTTGTCCGGTTTTGGGATCAAGGTGATGGTGGCCACATAAAATGAGTTTGGAAGTTTTCCTTCCATTTTTATCTTTGGGAACAGTTTCAGGAGAATAGGTATTAATTCTTCTTTAAATGTCTGATAAATTGAATTCCCCTGGGAAGTCATCTGACCTTGGGCTTTTGTTTTTTGGGAGGTTTTTGATGACTGCTTCAATTTCCTTAGTGGTTATAGGTCTGTTCAGATTTTATATTTCTTCCTGGTTCAATTTTGGTAGTTGATACATCTCTAGGAATGGACCCGTTTCTTCCAGGTTATCTAACTTGCTGGCATAGAGTTGCTCATAATATGTTCTTATAATTGTTTGTATTTCTTTGGTGTTGGTTGTGATCTCTCCTCTTTCATTCATGATTTTGTTGATTTGGGTCATTTCTCTTTTCTTTTTGATAAGTCTGGCCAGGGGTTTATCAATCTTGTTAATTCTTTCAAAGAACCAGCTCCTAGTTTTGCTGATCTATTCTACTGTTCTTTTGGTTTCTATTTCATTGATTTCTGCTCTGATCTTTATTATTTCTCTTCTCCTGCTGGGTTTAGGCTTTATTTGCTGTTCTTTCTCCAGCTCCTTTAGGTATAGGGTTAGGTTGTGTATTTGAGACCTTTCTTGTTTCTTGAGAAAGGCTTGTATTACTATATACTTTCCTCTCCGGACTGCCTTTGTTGTATCCCAAAGATTTTGAACAGTTGTGTTTTCATTTTCATTGGTTTCCATGAATTTTTTTAATTCTTCTTTAATTTCCTGGTTGACCCATTCATTCTTTAGTAGGTTGCTCTTTAGCCTCCATGTATTTGAGTTCTTTCCGACTTTCCTCTTGTGATTGAGTTCTAGTTTCAAAGCATTGTGGTCTGAGAATATGCAGGGAATGATTCCAATCTTTTGGTACCGGTTGAGACCTGATTTGTGACCTAGGATGTGATCAATTCTGGAGAATGTTCCATGGGCACTAGAGAAGAATGTGTATTCCATTGCTTTGGGATGGAATGTTCTGAATACGTCTGTGAATTCCATTTGGTCCAGGCTTTCATTTAAAGTCTTTATTTCCTTGTTGATCTTTTGCTTAGATGATCTGTCCATTTCAGTGAGGGGGGGTGTTAAAGTCCCCCACTACTATTGTATTGTTGTCAATGTGTTTCTTTGCTTTTGTTATTAATTGCCTTATATAATTGGCTGCTCCCATGTTAGGGGCATTGATATTTACAATTGTTAGATCTTCTTGTTGGATAGACCCTTTAAGTAGGATATAGTGTCCTTCTTCATCTCTTATTACAGTCTTTGTTTTAAAATCTAATTTTTCTGATATAAGAATTGCCACCCCAGCTTTCTTTTGGCGTCCATTAGCATGGTAAATGGTTTTCCACCCCCTCACTTTCAATCTGGGGGTGTCTGTGGGTCTAAAATGAATCTCTTGCAGGTAGCATATCGATAGGTCTTGTTTTTTAATCCAATCTGAAGGCCTGTGTCTTTTGATCGAGGTATTTAGCCCATTTACATTCAGGGTAACTATTGAAAGGTATGAATTTAGTGCCATTGTATTGCCTGTAAGGTGACTGTTACTGTATATTGTCTGTGTTCCTTTCTGATCTTTCCTGCTTTTAGGCTCTCTCTTTGCTTAGAGGACCCCTTTCAATATTTCTTGTAGGCCTGGTTTTGTGTTCGCAAATTCTTTTAGTTTTTGTTTCTCCTGGAAGCTTTTTATGTCTCCCTCTATTTTTCAATGACAGCCTAGCTGGGTATAGTATTCTTGGCTGCATATTTTTCTCATTTAGTGCTCTGAAGATATCATGCCAGTCCTTTCTGGCCTGCCAGGTCTCTGTGGATAGGTCTGTTGCCAATCTAATGTTTCTACCATTGTGGTTTGCATATCTCTTCTCCCGAGCTGCTTTCAGGATTTTCTCTTTGTCTCTGAGACTCGTAAGTTTTACTATTAGATGTCGGGGTGTTGACTGTTTTTATTGATTTTGAGAGGGGTTCTCTGTGCCTCCTGGATTGATGCCTCTTTCCTTCCTCACATTAGGGAAGTTCTCTGTTATTATTTGCTCCAATATACCTTCTGCCCCTCTCTCTCTTTCTTCTTCTTCTGGGACCCCAATTATTCTAATGTTGTTTCATCTTATCATATCGCTTATCTCTCAATTTCTGCCCTCGTGATCCTGTAGTTGTTTCTCTCTCTTTTTCTCAGCCTCTTTATTTTCCATCATTTGGTCTTCTATTTCACTGATTCTCTCGTCTGCTTCATTTATCCTAGCAGTTAGTGCCCCCATTTTTGATTGCACCTCATGAATAGCCTTTTTTATTTCGACTTGGTTAGATTTTAGTTCTTTTATTTCTCCAGAAAGGGTTTCTCTAATAACTTCCACGCTTTTTTCAAGCCCAGCTAGTATCTTTAAAGTCATGATTCTGAACTCTAGGTCCAACATCATACTAATGTCCATATTGAGTAGGTCCCTGGCTGACAGTACTACCTCTTGTTCGTTTTGCTGAGGTGACTTTTTTCATCTTGTCATTTTGTCCAGAGGAGAATAGATGAATGAGAGAACAAAATTCTAACAGGTTAACAATGTCCCCAGCAAATATACTCTATACAAATCAGAAAAGCCTGAAAGCAAGGGACAGGAAAGGGAAAGAAAGAAAAAGAGAAGAAAAAAAGGAAAAAGGACAAGATAAAAACAAACAAAAACAGAACAAAACAAAAAAACAGAATATGATCAAATATGATCAGGCTAGTGCATAGATCAGTGCCACACACTAGATTTTGGGCGTATTTTGGTCTGTTAGAAAAAAGTGCCTCCTAAAATTTTAAAGGAAGAAAGACTTATATATGTACAAAATAAGGGTTGATACAATGAAGGGATGGAAGATGACTGTAAAGATGAAAATTATAAAAGATTTTATAATAGGAATTGATAAGTTGTTTGAAAAAAGAAAGAAAATTTTTAAAAAATAGAAAAAAAAAGGAGAGAATGTGATCAGGCAGGAGACTAGAACAAAACCATAATCTAGTGATTTAGGGTATATTTTCATCTGTTAGAAGAAACTGTATCTCAAAATTTTAAAGAGAGCACAAGTTATATATATATGCCAAAAATAAGGGTAACTACTATGAAGGGATAAAATATGACTCTAAGAATGAAAAATAAAAAATGTTTTTTTTAAAAAAAGGGATTGATAAGATGTTGGTTGAAAAAGGGAAAAGGAAAAATTTAAAAAAAAAACAGTTAAAAAATTAACTTTGAAAAACTAATGAATCATGGTAAAAAAAAAAGCCATGAATTCTAAGTGCAGTATTCCCCTAGTGCTGGAGTTCTCCCGTTCTCCTTGATCGGTAAACTTGGTCTTGGCTTGCTGGCTGTTTGTGCTGATCTTCTGGGGGAGGGGCCTGTTGCCGTGGTTCCCAAATGTCTTTGCAGGAGACGGAATTGCCCCGCCCTTGCCCACCGGGCTAAGCAAGCTGTTCGGGTTTGCTCTCAGGAGTTTTGTTCCCTGCAAGCTCTCGGTACAGCTTTGGAGGATCAGGGTGAAAATGGTGGCCTCCCAATCTCCACCCGGAGGAGCTGAGAACTCAGGGCCCACTCCTCAGTGCGCCCCCAGAGAAAAGCAGTCACTCCTGTCTCCCTGGTCTCCGGCCGCACTCCATGCTCACCTGGCCTGTGACTGAGCGTTTCTATCTCTGGCACCCGACCCCGTGTGGAGTCTCCAAACCCAGCAGATCCCTGTGGTGCGCTCCCGCGCCACTCCTCCCTGGGGAGGAAGGGGAGTCTCCCCAGATCTGCCACTTGTTGGGTCCCTGCTGGAGGAGCAGTGGCCCGACTGGGCCGCGGATCACAGTTTATGGAAACCCCAAGCTGAGAGCCCGCGCCTCGGCTCCGTCTCTGCAGCCAGCTTCCCCGCTCCGATACCTAGGAGCTCTGCCACACTCAGGCACCCCCGGTCCTTCTGTGACCCCGAGGGTCCTGAGACCACACTGTCCCATGAGGGTTCCACCCCCCGCTTAGCCACTGGAGCGACGTCCCTCAGGGGAGCCGACTTCTAAAAGTTCCGATTTTGTGCTCCGCGGCTCTAGCACTTGCCAGAAGCAGCCGACGGAGGCCCCCTCCCCCGCCGTCTATCCTCCCGAATATCGCCTCGGATTCACTGCTTCGCAAGTCCTACCTTCCAGTAAGTGGTCGCTTCTCTGTTCAGAGAGTTGTTGCTACTCTCTTCTTTGATCTCCTGTTGAGTTCGTAGGTGTTCAGAATGGTTTGATCCCTATCCAGGTGAATTCCTGAGACCAGACGAAATCCAGGTCTCCTACTCCCCCGCCATCTCTCTCCTCCGGTCAAGAACCTTGCAATTCCTAACAGAGTCTAACATACTACTGAAAACTTTTTTTCTTGCCTTTCATGCTTGATTAGATAATGTGATCTTATAGTATCCTGAGTAAAATATATTTTAGGAAGTTAATCTGCTTCAAAATGATATACCCAGTGCCTTCCAAAAGAAAAAGATCACATAGATATAAGCACCAGTTTGAATTTTCAGGTTTCCTATAGGATGACAGGTAATTAAGAATAATTGACTGAATATATAGCAGATTCTCACTTTGGTTTAACAAATTATTGACAGGGATCAGAAACAGTTTGTGGCATGGGGAACAGCTGTGGGTTTTGTGTTCATGTGTCTGCAGTTGAAAGAGTGCTAAAATGTCTGGCTGATGGACTGGGGTGCGATTGGGGGAAGAATTTGGACAACGAGAGGCTCAGTTCTTTGTCCTATGATGTAGACACTAAATCCTATTCCTCAGAGGATCTCTCTGTCTGAATGTCTCATAGGTGTCTCAAATTTAAACTTAATGTCTTTCCCAGAATATATGCTATCTTTTTCATTATTAAAGTGAATACCAATCCTCAGAAACATGGTAGTCAGCCTAGATTTCTTCCCTCTCCTCTCCATGGCCCTCCCTCCAATTTGACCATCTTACAAATGTTTTTCAAATTTGCCTCATCTGCTCCTCCTGCCTTGGCCACACCAACACCTCACCAATTTAGACCCTCATCTTTTCCTACTTGAAGTAAGGCAAAATAGCAGTCTGCTTACTTCCTATACTCTACTTTTCTAATCAGTCACTGTATGCCTTACATTGCTGCAGGAATTATTCTAAATCATAAGTCTGATCATGACTCCTCTGTTTCTTAATCCTCACTGGCTTTTCATCAACAGCAGATTCAAACTGTGTTGTAACCTAGTCCAACATACTTGGCCGGTTCCATCTCTTAGCAATCTTCCTTTTCCTTGACTGCATTTGCCTGTTATTCCTTATGCATCAGTCATACTGTATTGCTTATTGTTTATTGAACTGGCCATGTTTTTTCTGTATTGTGTCTCTGTACCTGATGCTTTCATTTCTTGGACTGTTCCTGCAGCACATTGCTGCCTAAGTCATACCCTTTCTTCAGAACTCACTCCTGCTAGGGAGGCCTTCCTGACACAACTTGTTTGTGTTAAGGACCCCTTCTATCTGTTTGCATAGCCTCTTAGCCCACTTATCATCCAGCATTATAATAATCTCTTTATATGTCTGAATGGGAGTTTTAAGTATCCAGGACCATAAATGGGAGGCTGCTCACAGGTAACAGTCTATGCAGGATGCCTCCACTCTATTCAGCCACCTTCTAGATGGGAGTTCTTTCTTCTCACTTCGAGGACTCCCAGGCCCTCACCACTTATTGTCCAGTCCACTTTGCTCCCCCTGTCCCTAAAACCAGTCTTAGCTGGCAGAAAACATTATGCTTTCAAGTTCGAATCTGAATATGTCTGATTGAAACCTAGGTTGGTAGCTGTAATGACATTGGATTTCTGCTTTTGGCAGAGGATCAAAAAGGGAAAAATTGCTTTGGACCACCACTGATGGCTTGGTTGGGGGAGACAGTATGGTAAAGAGTATGAGTACACAAAAATATGCAAACTGAGTTCCAGATATAAAATATTGTCATACATTCAACACTGGTTTTACAGATCTAAATGTTTATTCTTACACTGAAGAAAAAAATGCCTATTTAAAAAAATAACATTAGGTTGTAGATCTCTCTAAGTGATTAAAATCAATTAGAAATGAACTAGAAGTACAGTTCTTGTATGATTATAGCTTATGAATTTAAATACAATATGTTCTAAAGTTAATGGATTTCAGCTTAGAACTGAGATGTTCAGTTAAAAGGGCTTGTTTTCATTGCTTTTATGATCTTCCAAGCAGTCATTTAGTTGGTTGCCAAAAATAAGAAAAAGAGGCTGTTTCAAGTATTAACACTTTTTTTCTGACACATGGTCTTTGTTTCCAGTCAGTCATCTGCAATATTAAAAGCGATCAGCCTGCTTTACATTTAATGAAGTGTTTCTGAGAAGTGATTTCCTTCTTTTATAATAACAACGTGTCCCATATTCAAATATCTCTTCATTCTTACCAGGACAAAAGCCTTTTGGCTTTTTAGGAATCCGACATAACCATTCAAACCAACACGTTGACTAAAATGTTTTTTAAAGATGGGCACATATAAAGAATTTCACTAGAGATCTAGGTATCTCACAAGCCATAGAGTGAAGAATGTATTGTGATACAAGAATCTTACTTAGTATAAACTAATTAAGAAACATAGATACAATTACGTTTGGAATGTTGCCTTCTACTAAATGCAATTAAAATGAGAAGGGAAATTTTAAAGTAAAAAATGATAAAATACATCTTCAAAAATATAACAATACACCATAAAAGTAGGATATGAGAAAAGACTGCGAGGTCATAAAAGTACATTTTTAAATAAGTTAATAACAATGTTGTTAACAATAGTATTTTTTATTCTGTCTCAGTCAGGATCCCAGTAGGAAACATGGCACATTGAAACAAATAACGCAACATATTTTAAGAAAAAAGAAAAAGAAGATAACAGGAGAGGAAGAAAAGGGGAGTATGTCAGAGGGGGAGACGAACCATGAAATTTGGGCAATTTGAGGATAGTTTCATGAGGAATATTTAGAATTATATGGTCAGGCTATAGAGAAACCATAAGGGACAGTGTGGTACTCTGACCTAGTACTAGAGGAGCTTCTAAGGCCCTAAGGGGTGAAGAGAGCTAGCAGTTACTAAAAGTTGGGAGGAGAAAGCTGAGTAGAGAGGGTTCCTTGAGAAGACCTGTGACCTTCAGTATAGGACTCCATCCTGAGTAGAGGAATACACTGTATGGAATGAAGCTGGAGGAATACACAGCCCACACTCATTCTGCTTCTTTCTATTCATCTTTGGCTAGGGTTCCCATTGGCTGAACCCACAGGCATAGCAGGCCGTCAATGAAGTCCATACAGGTCAGCCTCCCTGGGCCAGGAGCACAGTGAAAATGGGTGGCGAAGACGTCTGGAGAGACAAATAGGAAATATTCAGCAAAGCTACTAATATTAAGCATTATATGCTCTGTAAATAAACCATACTTAGAGAATTTTTAACTTGATCTGTGAAGCAGGAAATTAAGTCATTATCATCTACAGCCTCAATGTTAAAAAAAAATCACATAAAATGTCTTCTTGTTAGACATTTGCAGATATTAGCAAAATATGATTTTGTGGTTCAAGTAGATAAGCCAATATAAACATCCAGACCAAATAGACTGGGGGTCTGACAAAATAGACTAAGGGTCACCCTACGAATGGACTATATATTGGTCCAGATATTCTGTTATTCATATCAACTACATCTACTTTCATTTATCCATTCATTTGTCTGTTTATCCACCCACTTATCCAATTCTCCATTTATTTGTTTATTCATTTATCAGATACTTAACAAATCTAATTTTGTGCCATTTCTGCTTAAACTCTTCAGTGCCCATATTGATGGCCCTTCTAGCATGTTAGATTTTAATGACTAAATCATAGCCCTTTCTAAATACTTGAAAACTTTCAAAAGTCAAATCTCAAAATCTAAAATTACTCTTTCTGACCACAACTTATTACTGATCAGTTCTTCATATTCTCCTTTTTAGAAAATTATTTTTCATTCCCATTGTGATTTTTTTAAGCCACATACCTTCGCCTGCTGAACATGGGGGTCCGCCATCTCAAGAAAGCCCTTGATGCCACTAGAACATATTTCTACTTGCCTACCTCATACCTCCCTTTAAAGTCCTTAACTCAGGGTCTACTCTCTGTGACCACTTCCAAGTTGCAGATTTTCCTTGGAAAAGTCACATGAAAATGCATATATTGGGTGAACATGAATTCAGGATTTCAATTAGATTTTTATGCCCTGTAGTCTTTTTTATTCATCTCTTCTTGATTTTCCATATATTTCCCTATATTATTATGCCCAAATTTTCAGTCTTCTCAAATCTAGACTGACCTACAAATCTTTCCCTCTCAGAGTTGGTATTAATAATTTATCTATGCTGCATCTGTCTTCTTTTCTGCAACTCCCATTCTCTGGCCCAACCCGTCTGTCTGTCAGTTCTGTCTGTCAACTCTCCTCTGATTTTAATTCCTCACCTGCCAAATTAAACTACATAACATATAACTAAAATACTTTCATTATAGTTTAGCAAAATCCTTCGCTTGATGCCTTTTGTGTCCTTGTGTGATTTCTACACTTGTGCCAGCAGGATGCTGAGTGCTGTTTTTGCAAAAAGGTGCACATTATGAGAACACCACTTGTTTTCTCTAGTCCACTGTTTTTTTTTTTCCTTTTTCTCAGAACAGCTGTTTTAAGCCGGCAGCACTCTCTTAAAGTGCTGTATTTCATGTCCATCTCCTCACTACCAGAAGATCACCTTGCCTCTAAATTCATGATTAAAATAGAAACCGTAAAGAGTAAACTCTCTTGACACCACACACCACCTACCTCTTTATTTATATCTATTCTCTTACTCACCCTCTTCTTCTCTTATGCCTTGAAAAGGAAATGTTCTGACTCACTTAAATGGATCCCTACCTTCTGCCCGGATTCTATATCCTATCCCTTCCTTCTCTGTTCCTACAAAACTTTGCTGTATCATGTACCTCCTCTCTCAGATCTTCCCTCTTTCTCACTTCAGAAGTGCCCATGATTTTTTCATCTTTGTCAAATAACTCCCTCAGAGACAACTTCTTTAGTTATGTATCCCCTTCTAGCCATTTCTCTCGTTCTTTATTAACCAGCTTTCTTTAAAGAGTTGCCCAAACTAAATGTCTGTTCTTGCTCATCTACTGTTTATAGTTCATTTACTATTTATATCCACTATTGACAATTGGAGTTCTCTCCCAGCAGCATGTAAATTGTGCTTGAGTTTAGGAATTTTCAAGGCCATATGCAGTCTTCAGTCCTTTTCTTGTTTCATTTTTCTGTGGTGTTTGACACCAATTATATTCCCTCTTTTTTTTTTTTTTTTAGAGAGAGAGGTGGAAAGGGGCAGAGGGAGAGGGAGACAGAAAATCTTCAAATGGGTTCCACACCCAGCATGGAGACTGCTGCGGGGCTCCATCTTATAACCCTGAGATCATGACCTGAACCAAAACCAAGAGTTGGACACTTAACTGACTGAGCCCCCCGGGCATCCCTATATTCCCTTTTAAATGTTCCTTCTTGGTTTCTTTGACACCATTTCCTCAGTCTTCTCCATTGCTCCTCAATGCCAATCTTCCAAGGTCTTCTTGTTTCTTTATTCTAAAAGCTTTTCTCTTTGGCTCCACATGGCTTCCTACATCCCTGTGCCATCAAATAATGACTATATACTAGCATCCCCCCAAACTTTATACAACAAAATGGGAGCATGGTATGAATGAATTAGACATGTGATTGAATGCTGGTTCTGGTACTTAATAGCCAGGGCAAATTGGGCAGAAATTGCTCTGAACTTTGGACTCCTCAAATGTAGAAGTAATACCAGCCACAGAGGTCATGTGTGATGAGCAAGAGCATCTAAAAGTACCAGGGAAGCTCCTAGTATATAGTAGGTACTCAAGAAAGATACCTCATTTTCTCTCTTCTTTATAATTATTCCTCCCCTTTCCCTTATCCAAATATTCCTGAATCTCAGGTCTATCATTTGTCTGGACAAACACACTTGCTTTTTGTTCTATATCCCCAGTCTAGCATAATGGAGTTACTGTTCTCTCAATTACTTATACAAGAAATCTGGGAGTTTTCATCCTATTCACTGTCAGCTCCACCCACATTCAATCAATCTCAAATCCTATTAAAATTTGTTTAAATATTACAAAAACAGTTTCCCTTCCCACTGCTCTTGTTTAATTATTCTATTTTAAAATATCCCTATAATATTATAGTGTTTCTTTGCCTCTAATCTCAATCCCTTCCCACTCAGCCTTGGAAACCATCACTCTACTTTAATCACAGGAATATTTCTAAATCAAAAAGCTGATCATGTTATTCAGTATTGTCTATGATAATACCTATATGCCATAGAATACTACTCATGGTAATTTGTGATCTGGTCTATGCTTTCTTACGCTCACCTTCCGAAGACGTTTTGAGGACCTTCCATGCTAAGAAACCTGTACTTTCTAAAGTCTGGCATTGTTTTATTTCTGTCATAAAGTATTACTTCTGTCAGGAATTCCCTCCTCTGCCCCTCTCTGACTACTATTGAGTACATACTCATTCTTCAGGAAATCAGCAAATCACCACAAACTCTATGAAACCCTCCCTTAGCTTTCCAACTTAATCTGAAGAGTTACTCCACCCATGGGTACCCATATTGTCTTATAGATGCTTCCAGTACAATGAAAATTTATTTAATTTTCTGCCTTTCTTAGTAATTGTGAATGTTTTCACAATAGAGAATGTGTCTTATCATTACATCCAGAGCACCTAGCTTATGCCTAGAAAACAGATGCCCAATGTATGCATTTTTGTTAAATGAATAAGAGACATTAGTTGACTTCACTCCTTACTCGATGGACATATGTTTCCTCCTCTGCCTTCTCTTCCTCAAAATCTATCTAGATCAGTATGTAGGGTTCCTCATTCTCAGGCAGGCTGAATCTTCAACCTTTACTTGGTATCTTGTACAGATACTTCCCTCAGTTTCCATTTTCTTATATATTACTTTCATCTTTAGCCTCTCTCTATTGTTTGCTTATTCTTTATCTGCTGTACCAACCTTCTGTGCATCTAGATTTCCAAACCTGTCCTTAACAATGCTTCCCCCTCAAGCTGGATTTTTTTTTTTTAACTTTTAATTCATTGTCAAAACTTCACCATCTGTATATTCCTTAATCTGGGTATATATTTTCACTAAACATATTTTTAGAGCTGTTATCCTACATAATATTTTAGCATTTGCTATTATTAAAAAATAAATTTTTACTGGAAGTCTCTGTGCCCATAGTCTAGGGCACTGAAACATATCTAATCACTTTTTTTTATCTATTTCCCTGGCTTCTTCCCCAAATGAAGAAATGCAGGTCATCAAAAAGACTGTGCTCATTTCTATGTTATTATAAGAATATCTCTTATCACCCCCTTGGTTTAAAATGAGCCAATGGTATCTCACTGAAGTGAAAATAAATTCCAAAACTCTTATTATGGACTACATGACCCTAAATGACCTGGATCCTGTTTGAATAAATCTTAGACTTTGTAAGGTACCATTCTTAGTTTCCCCATAACACTAAGTTGTACCCTTCCCTCTGTTACTAACACCCACAGTTTCCTTAGGAGATGTTTATTTAACACTGCTTTCTTTTATGTAACTATTCACTCTCTAGATCTTTGCATGGCTCAAGATTCAGCTCAAAGATCACCTCTTCAGAAAAGCATCACTGACCATCTATATATAGGAACCATCTCCCACTCCAGTCATTTACAATGAGATAGATAATGATAAACTGCAGGAAGGAGAGAGAGAATAAAAAAAAAAAAACACAGGACCCAGAGAAGCAGGGTAACCGTAGGAGAGCAGTGAAGGCAGATCTTATCATTATGCTGTAACATTTTCAATTTCTTTAATAAGTAATTTACCATCTATGTATGGATAGATAGATACAGTTTTTCATAAAAGAATTCAAGTCACTAGCCTATAAGTAGAAGAATTTTTAGGGAATATAATAAAAGATTGCAATGATTAAAGGGTTTTAATCATTTATTAACAATATTAGGGTAAGAAATTACTTATTCAACAGTAAAAAAAATTAACAGTGATTCAAGAAACAAAATGAAAATAGTAGAAATGAGAAATCCACTAACTCATAAATGAGAAAAGATGAAAATGATAAAACATAAGGTTTGATTAGTTACAAATATTATCAAAATCTTCCATAGATTCAGAAAATACACCCCCAGTACCAAATGTAAACCATCTCCTTTCTAAAATGAAAGAAGTAAAAGAATATTATCTCATCAATAGTATGTAACTAGAATAAGATTTTTGGATAATGAATAAAATTAAGGATTTTCCAGTTGAGAAATTATCAGAATTATTTTATGTGTTTAGAAGGTTTTTGAAAGTATTATATTTTGGCAGTATAATATGGAAAAAGTGCAAATTCTGGACCTCGGTATGTATATCTAACAAAACAATGTTAGGTAAATTTGTAAAGGATTTAGTTTGGATCCAACTCCAACTTATACTATTAACTGCATTTCATTCATTATTTTTTAGTAGTAAAATAAATCCAGAGCCATTTATTTCACCTCTGTAGAAATATAATTTGTGTAGAGAAAATATTCTTTCTATTTATAATTTACTTTCATTTCATTACTTTATTCATTCATTCCACTGTTTGGAAGGATCTGTGTTACCTCCCTCACTTCAAATGTTTTTTAAGTAGATTCAATACCCACAAGTGGCCTGTGAATGGCAAAGAAATCATCAGTGTATCTAAAATGCAGTTTAAATGTTTTTAAAAGATTATACAGTCTTTTCAAACACTGTGTATTATTTTTGAGGTAGAGTTTTTAAGAATGTATTCAGTTGAATAAATAGCTTTCAACTTCAGATTCCTTATTACAGTGCTGCTGTTGGTGAAGCTGACAGATTATAAAGGAATATGTGTGTGCATGTTTGGGCAATTGTGTGTGTGTGTATGTGTGAATATAAGTTCCACCTAGCTGAAAGAAACATGAACATTTTCTTTTTTTTTAATTAACATAATGTATTATTTGTTTCAGAGGTACAGGTCTGTGATTCATCAGTGTTACATAATTCACAGCACTCACCATAGCACATACCCTCCCCAGTATCCATCACCCAACTACCCCATCCCTCCCACCCCCTCTACTCCAACCACCCTCAGTTTGTTTTCTGAGATTAAGAGTCTCTTATGGTTTGTCTCCCCTCTAGTTTTGTCTTGTTTCATTTTTCCCTCCCTTCCCGTATGATGCTCTGTCTTATTTCTCAAATTTCTCATATCAGTGAGATCATATAATACTTGTCTTTCTCTGACTGACTTATTTCACTTAGCATAATACCCTCTAGTTCCATCCACGTCGTTGCAAATGGCAAGATTTCATTTTTTGATGGCTGCATAATATTCCATTGTATATATATATACCACCTCTTCTTTATCCATTCATCTGTTGATGGACATCTTGGCTCTTTCCATAGTTTGGCTATTGTGGACATTGCTGCTATAAACAGTGGGGTGCACGTGCACATTTGTATCTTTTGGGTAAATACCCATTAGTGCAATTGCTGGGTCATAAGGTAGCTCTATTTTCAACTTTTTGAGGAACCTCCATACTGTTCTCCAGAGGGGCTGCACCAGCTTGCATTCCCACCAACAGTGTAGGAGTGTTCCCCTTTCTCCACATCCTCACCAACATTTGTTGTTTCCTGACTTGTTAATTGTAACCATTCTGACTGGTGTGAGGTGGTATCTCATTGAGGTTTTGATTTGTATTTCCCTGATGCCAAGTGATGTTGAGCACCTTTTCATGTGTCTGTTGGCCATTTGGATGTCTTCTTTGCAGAAATGTCTGTTCATGTCTTCTGCCCATTTCTTGATTGGATTATTTGTTCTTTGGGTATTGAGTTTGATAAGTTCTTTATAGATTTTGGATACTAGCCCTTTATCTGATATGTTGTTTGCAAATATCTTTTCCTATTCTGTCGGTTGTCTTGAACATGAACATTTTCACTCAGGAAATATTATAATTTTATTCTATTGGTAAAACTCAATATAACTAAAAATTATGCACAAAATCTTCAGCTAGAAGTACTTCTCTAAATGACAGGCTAAAATTTATCACAATAATATTAATATATGACACCTATTTGAAAATTGAAGTAAATTTTCATCCTTTTATTCTTTCTGCAGTTACAAAGAATATTAAATATTTTATCCCAAGACTGACACTAAAATAAAAATGTTTTGTCTGTCCTTTGTCATGGTATGCAATATTCATAGATTCAGAATTTTAGCAGAGAACTAAAATGTAAAACATCGAATCAAACACAATGTATAAAATAATATCTACTAAATTATACTTAATACATTTACTTGTGTATTTACTTGCATATAAACATAAAAATAGAATGCTACATGGCAGTGAAAATCTAAATTTGTGTCATGTGCACCTCAGCATAATTGTTAAGATGAAAATCCTATGAGAGTTACTTACTTCTGCCTATTATTCACTGGTTTATTAATCTTCAATTAACAAATTCATTACACTTAATTTGTAGTTCATTTATTTCTTTGAATTACTTTATTACAAAATGTAAAATTTTTAAAATCTAGACAAATAGTATTGAATATGCTGAACATTTTTTTTCCTTAAATAATTTGTTTTGGATACAGTTGACATGCAATGTTACATTCATTTCAGGTGATTCAACATCTTTTTTATATGGCTGCATAATAGGCTGAATATTTTTAAATATTTATATAGTTTTAAGAGTTTTGCATATCTGGATGTGGAGAAAAAAGAAAAGGGGGCTAAGATTCAGTTTTAGATATTATTCCAGTTATGGAATGAGTAAGTCACAGGAATAAAAGGCACAACATAGGGAATATAGTCAGTGGTATTGTAATAGCATTGTATGGTGACAGATGGTAGCTACACTTGTGGTGAGCATAAAATAAGTATAGAGATTCTAAATCACTATGTTCTGCCCCTGAAACTAATGTTACATTGTGTGTCAACTATGGTCAAATAAAAAAAAATTTAAAGATATACTCTATCTCCCATTCTGTAGGTTGTCTTTTAGTTTCATTGATTGTTCCCTTCGCTGTGCAGAAATTTTTATTTTTATTAAGTCCCAACAGTTTATTTTTGCTTCTTTTGTTTCTCTTGCCTCAGGAGGCATGTCTGGTAAAAGTTGCTGCAGCCAAGGTCAAAGAGGATACTGCCTGTGTTCTCCTCTAGGACTTTGATGGTTTCCTGTCTCACATTTAGGTTTTTAATCCATTTTGAATTTATTTTTGTGTGTGGTGTAAGAAAGTAGTGCAATTTCATTCTTTTGCTTGTCGCTGTTCAGTTTTCCCAACACCATTTGTTGAGAGGCTCTTTCCCATTGGATATTTTTCCTGCTTTGTAAAAAATTAATTGACCATAGTTGTGGGTCCATTTCTGGATTTTCTATTCTGTTCCATTAACCTATGTGCCAGTACCATCGTGTTTCGATGACTATAGCTTTGTAATATAACTTGAAGTCTGGAGTTTTGATGTCTCCAGCTTTGCTTTTCTTTTTCAAATTTGCTTTGGCTATTCAGGGTCTTTTGTGGTTCTTATACAAATTTTAGGATTGTTTGCTCTAACTGTGAAAAAATGCTGTTGGTATTTTGATCAGGATTGCAATAAATATGTAGATTGCTTTCGGTAGTATAAACATTTTAACAATATTTGTTCTTCTAATTCATGAGCATGGAATGTCTTTCCATTTCTTTGGTGTCATCTTTATTTTCATTCATCTAGTTTTATAGTTTTCAGAGTACACATCTATCACTTATTTGGTTAGGTTTATTCCTAGCTATCATATGGTTTTGGGTGCAATTGTTGGTAGGAATGCAAAATGGTGCAGCCACTCTGGAAAACAGTATGGACGTTCCTCAAAAATGTAAAAATAGAATATACCCTACAATCTAGCAATTGCAGTACTGGGTATTTACCCAAAGAATACAAGAATACTAATTCGAAGAGCTATATACACTCCAGTGTTTTTAACAGCATTATCTACAATAGCCAAATTATGAAACAGCTCAAGTGTCCATTGACCAGTGAATGAATAAATAAGATGTGTGTGTGTGTGTATACCACACACCACATTGGAATATATATATATCTCCAATACTATATACACATATACAATGGAATATTAGTCAGCATAAAAAAGAATGATATCTTGCCATTTGCAATGACATGGATGCAGCTGGACAGTATTATGCTAGGTGAAATAAGTCAGTCAGAGAATGACAAATACCATTTGATTTTACTCATATGTGGAATTTAAGAAACAAAACAAAGATCATAGCGGGTAGAGAGAGAGTGAGAGACAAACCACGCAACAGACTTTATAACTATAGAGAATAAACTGATGGTTACTAGAAGGGGGGATAGGTTAAATAGGTGATGGGGATTAAGGAGTGCATTTGTGATGAGCACTGGGTTTTGTAGGTAAGTGTTGAATCGCTAAATTCTATACCTGAAACTAATATTATACTGTATGTTAACTAAGTGTAATTTAAATAAAAATTTAAAAAATATACACTCTTTCTCTTTTCAAAGGTGAAAAGGTACACAAATTCTTGAAAGAAAAGAGACTAATCTTTTTTCATTTATGCTCTCTTGTTAAAAGATTGTTCCACTATTCTCATTACCTTTTTTGACCTTATTAATATTTGACTTTATTAATATTGTTGGACACAGTTATTTCCTAAATAAGAGAATTGCAACTGTTATTACTTTACCAGGATAGCTAACTCATTCTATTCAATTCTTATTTGTTATACTCTATGACCGCCCATCTTTTTTTTTAAAGAAAAACCATATATATACTAACACCAATTATATCTTCTAATACTATCAAAATAGTTTCTTTGACCTATATGAAAGCAAATTACCTAGTTCTGAGAACAAAGATTATAATTTTATGTAATAATGTGTTCTTTGGCAGATATTTTATTCAGAAAAAGACAGCTATAAGTAATGAAATATAAAAATGAATACATTGTGCAATGTAAAGTTAATCTTCTGAAAAGTTTTAATACAGAAATAGAGTATATTATTGTAGCTGACTTTTTTGTTAGACTGGAAAGAAAAAAAATAAATGAAGATTCAGAAGGAAATAACAGCCTTCTACTATAGTTTAGTCATATTCATCTTACCTTTCTGGAAAACTAGAACTACAGGGTTAAATACAATTGTTCTTACTTGTTTGTGGTACCATATATGGTTGCTGAAAAGTGGCATGTCACTGTTTAAAGTGTCTGTCTGTAACGGTAGTCTCTAGGCTGAAAAGTCTAAGGTACACTTTTCAATCCATCTGGTTGTTCAACATTCTTCAGCACTGAAGGTGGGTGACCATTTCTTGCAACTCTTTTCCCTGAGTCATTCAACATTTGTCATTCAGTGTTCAGTCCCATAGCTCAGGCCGCTATACTGATTACACCTTTACTCTTTCCACAGTCGCCTAAGACACTCATTCCTCTACCGCTGTTCTGTACAAAAACACAATACACACATGTCACACTGATCCACTCTAGACATCTAGACCAGTGCCCAGTGGTCAAAAGTATAGACTCTGGACCAAAAATATTTGGATTCATATCTACCACCATCGTTTGCAAGCATATCATATTGAGCAAGCTACACACCTTTTCTTCGTAACATCAGGAAAATAATAGCATTTACTTCATAATATGTAAGAATTAAATAAGTGAGTCCATGTAAATAGCCTTCACTGTGCACATAATACGTACTCTGGAAGGATTAGCTGCAAGTTCTCTGAACAATAAATCATGTCACTCCCCTCTCACAACCTTCCACTGGATTTCTGTAATAGTGAAAATTAAAAATCCAAACTGCTCACCACAGCTTCCAAGGCTCAGGATTACCTGGCTGCCCCTATCACTTCCTGCTTCACCTCTTGCTACCTGGCTTTCTTTCATTTCCTTTGATATGGCATGACTTTTTTATTCTACTTCAATATCTCATCCCCTGATTCCCCCTATGTGAAAAGCTTCTTCTTCACTCTTGTTCTGTAAGGCCATAGAATGAAGATATTTAAATTAGTAGGCCATACAGTCTCTGTTGCAAGTACTCAACTCTGCTGGCCTAGTGCAAAAGCAGCCACAAACAACACATAAAAGATGAATGTGACTATATCCCAACAAAACTTTATTTACAAAATCAGGCATTGAGCAATATTTGGCCAGTGGGCTATGGTTTGCCTAGCCACTGTAATTCTTCACTGCCTGATTTAAATGCTATCCCTAAAAGAGAGCTTTACTGGCTCCATTTCTCTGCATCTCAACCTTGTGATTGTTTTTTTTATACACCACAATGTATAATCATTTGATTTATTTACTTGTTTACTGTTCTTTGTAAGACCCTCACATACACTCAACTCTAAGCATTTAGCACAGTGTCTATTGCTTAGAAGGTGCTTGATAAATACTTTTTGAATGGATATATAAATCCCGTCTTACCTGATATTAAGAGTCAAGAAAAACAAATCAGGAGAACATTGCTAACGGAGCTGTATAGATTACCAATTGCAGGAATTCATGCTATATAAAGAACTTTTGAAATAAGCTTTATTGAAGAATGTAAAAAAAATCTTCCTCTTGGAGTCCCAAACTCATAGGATCCTGGAATGTTGATAGCCCTTATGTTTCTGCTGCTTTGGGATTGCCTAGGGATTAGAGATAAGCATGACCTCATTTCTTTTGAATATGCATGTTATGAGAATTAGAACTGAACAGGCCATCTGGGGGATAGAGTCTTCCTCTAGCATTGTTCATTTCATAATATACATGAGGGATATTCATTTCATGGAGAAAATTAAGAAGTCACAGCAATCAAAGCATGCTCCATTTTAAAAAGTTCATGGTATGCTTTAGGGCTAAATATTCACAGCATGCATTTTAAAGATGCAATTAGGGGCAATGATGCACAAAATTGCATGTGCAAAGAAAATATTATTTTTAGAAATGCAATCGAAACATCCAAAGGAGCTAAAAATAAAAGATTGTACTGCTCAGGTGAGAACCTGTAGCAATGTAATAAGCTCTATACATAGCAGAAGGTACTATTACATTGGAGAAAGGTGTTTTCAGTGAAGCTTTTCAGATGTCCCAAATTCAATAACCTTTAACCTAGATGGATACAATTCATATCTAAGACAGTCAAGATTTTGGATGATACTGTTAAATAATGTTTAGATACCAATTTTCATAATTACACACATTTGTTTAATCTCTGACTTGTTATATTCTATATCCCTTGCTAAAATTGTATCAAAATGATAAAAATCACTTTTTTGAGACACAATTCTTGGTGGATTTAAACTTTCTAATTATTTTTTATATGGTACATAAATTACAATGATCCCCATGCTCTTGGTGATGGTCAAGTTTTTTTGAAACAGTTTCAGTACTGCTCTTCTCCCAGTGTACTTCATTTGGGTATGGTGCCCCAAATACATTTGTACCTCATTCTATTGATTTTTAAACTATTTTTTCTATGTATTGAGCCATATCTACCTTACATCATCTTCAAAAACTTATGGATTACATTTTCAATAGAAACAATTACTTTATGTGAACTGTAAAGAAAAGTAAATGTGAACATTTTTACAAGTTTTATCTCTCTCAATAAGTAGATATACAGTGAAATAATTTTGAATACAATATGAAACAAATCTGTAGAGAAAAGAAATTGTCTAATTTGTATTGATATTAAAAAAGAATGAAAGGGAGAAAATCTGGCTCAACTAAAGCTGAGCCTTTTGGTTAAAAGTATCTTTCTCTGAAAATTAATTTTTACACTTTACCTTCTCATAATTTTTTTAGGTGATTATAAGTAATTGTAGTTATTGTGTGGCAGTTACTATTATTTAAAAAGTCACTTAGTCTAAGAATAATACACACAAAATGCTGTTCAGGTAAATTAGTGGGTTTTTTCCTTCCATGTACCTGATGTTGAATCTGTGTTTAAGCTTAAAAATCTAGATACAAACAAGACAAATAATATATTCTTCAAGTTATATAATGGTAAACTACATGATAGTTAAAAGTTCAGTTTGATATTCATAGTGAAAGAGTAAATATTTTAAATAAAATATTTGTCATTCAAAATTAACCTCCAGTATACCCCATTTAAAAAGACTCCAGGGGCGCCTGGGTGGCTCAGTTGGTTAAGCGTCAGGTCATGATCCCAGGGTCCTGGGATCAAAACCCACACTGGGCTCCCTGCACAGCGGAAAGTCTTTTTCTCCCTCTCCCACTCTCCCTGCTTGTGTGTGCGCGCGCGCTCTGTCAAATAAATAAATAATATTTCTCTCCCTTTCCCGCTGCCCCTCCCCCACCTCTGTCCTCTAAAAAAAAAAAAAAGACTCCATAAAGTTGCCCCCTTATTATGAATGGTTGCCTGTTCAGATCACAGTCATCATACCTAACTATGATACAGAATCCATGTCTTATTCAGAATCTAGAACAGCATCTGTTATAGACCAAACATGAAACACATATTTGTATAAATTAATAAACATACAATTATTTCCACCATTTGTTTCTGGATTTAGAAATGAAACTACATCTAGAAATTGACAAGGACATAAATGATTACAGGAGGACTCTACAGAAGAGGAGACTTGAACTGGTTTTGAAAGAGGAGTAGTTAGGGAAGGGCAGTGTGAAAGACTCGGCAGAGAGTGGGACAGTGAGAGGAGAGTTGACCCAACAGAGAAAATAAGACTTTAAAGGCATTGGAAGTGTAAAATGTGATGTTTTGGTGGCAGCACTTTGAAACAACCATAAAGAGATATCGTGGGGGAATATGCTAGATGATGGACAGTGCCCAAATATTGAGACTTAAGAAGAATTAAGAGAGAATGATGTAAATGGCAGTGTAGACAGGGTATATTGTGATAGTCTGACTGCATTTTCTGATGTTTTTGCTCACTATTCTCTTTTCTCCTTCTGTCCCATATCAGGGCATGCTGGTAAGAAAGCCTGGATGCTCCTTTCTTTTGAAATAGTGGGAAATTCAAACCACACAAGCCAAACCTCACACACGGGAACCTTCAGCCCAACCCCAACAACTACCACAAAAGCCAAGCCAATTTCCTTCCCTGCTCTCTCAAGGCATTTCATACCAACTTGGGAAGCCTGCCTATTATCCCCAGAAAGATTTGTTAAAGAGTAATAAACCTTTTATTACCTCCTTGGCGTGTGTGCTATCAGCAGTCTCTCCATAGGAATCAAAGTTTGGGTCAGAGTCCATCCTTTTTATGCAGAGTGGCCACAAAAATTATATTCCAAAGTATATTTGAATTTAGACCAGAAGTTTTGTCTTTGTTCAGTATGAGACAATATTAACCACTTTCTTGAAGAAAAGAATTTTTATACTCATCCTTCATTGTACAAAGTCGTTTTCATCCACTAAGGCACAAACCCAAATTCCACTAAGTGCACTCTGTCTCTCTTTTCACATCCCTCACCCTCACTTCCTATGACCTCACTCTTCCCATTCCTCATTTTGATATCATGCTGATGTGAATTTCTGATTCTATTTGAACATTTGAAGAGTTTTATTTACATGATAAAATGAGTTCTTTTAACATACCAGTAATCAAGAAACTTGTTGTCATTGATAGTCATTAATGCAGCTTTTAGACACACCTTACAAAAGAAAAGAGTTGGCCAGGCCCTATGGTAAGCTGTTTGAATCATTCATAAATCATGGTCCAGGGGGAGCCTAGAATATTTCCAACATTCTATATGGCATGAACATTTCTTTTCCACTGAACTATAGTTACTTCAATATCAAAGGTTGTGCTAAAATTCAAGTGTGTGAAAATGATCACTCACTCAAAGAATATTTGGTTCACACCCCACAGAGGTCAAATATGTATGTTGCGCTAGATAGTTGGAGCCATATATTTAACCCTTGTTCAGGAGAGCTTACTTTTCATTTGTTTCTAGCCAGCTTTCAAAACTTTCCCCTTGAGAGAAGATAAAGTGGATGACAGTAGGAGGCTTCAAGTGTAAGGGAAAGGCCAGAAGCAGGGTGGAGAGAGTAGGAAGAACCTCATAGTATCAACTTGTTTCTTATACTTATTTTGAGTAAAATAAAAACTAGTGAGATATTTCTAACCTGCCAAAACAAAGTGAATCTTTGCTCCTGGCTACAGCTTTCAAATGAAAATAAGACACTATGAGATTCCTTGCTTTAAACATCTTTTATAGCTGTACACTTTCCCCTGACTTTTCTTTATATTGTTCCATGGGGCTTGCTATTTTATACATCACTTTTATTTTCTTTAAGCCAGCAAAAATCCCGGTTTGGAGGCTTCGCCTTCCAGTGACCCAGCTGCCTTATCATTTTATCTAATAGTTGTAAAATTAGAAAGCTCTGACAAATCCCTTATGGCCTTGCTGAGCCCAAGGAAAGAATTTTCAGTGGATCCTGGAAATGGGAACTCTGCAAAGAAATTTTGCTGTGGGTAACTTTTAAACCAAAAGCACACTCTTTGAATGGGGATCTTGAGACTGAAATCACTCTGTAACTTAATTGTATCAATTTTAATTTTGTATTTCTATCTTGTTGTTTGTTTTTGTCAAGCCCTAGAGGCAACACTCACGCTGCCATCTCACTTTGTTTCCTAGTATATTTCCCAGAACAGAACTCCATAGGATTTATGACCCAATTTTTGCCTTTTGATTTAATCTGAAAGATATCCAACTCACATCAAGCACAGAGCTGGCAGTTAGGAACGATAAAGCTGTCTCTCTCCTAACCCAAAGTTGCTAAAAGGTTCAGATCAAGTCTGTCTCGCTTCCTGTGCCACGTCTCTCTTCCTGTATACAAATAAATTTGATTTCTGCTGCTGTGTTTATGCTTGTTGTTTAGAGATATTTAACTACCATGATAAAATTATTTAAAAATATATCTACTAAGAGAAAGCAGTTCACAAAATTTGTTCCCTGATGAAAGTTGGATCTGGTATGGAAAAATTAATATTAGTAATAATAATAATAATAGACAACACAGTAATTCTTTTTTTATTTTAATAACCAAACTTTATTTTTAGATCAGTTTTTGGTTTGCAGAAAAACTGAGCAGAAAGTACAGACAGTTCTCATATACCATCCCCCCCATTCCCTTATTATTAATATCATGCATTGGTGTGGTACATTTGTTACAACTGATGGACCAGTATAGATACATAATTACTAATTAAGTCCACAGTTTACATTAGGACTGCTTTCGTGATATACAATTCTACAGATCTTAATAAAAGCGACTGCCTTCAGCTCAGGTCCCACATCGGGCTCCCTGCTCAGCAGGGAGTCTGCTTCTCCCTCTGACCTTCCTCCCTCTCATGCTCTGTCTCTACCATTCTCTCTCTCTCTCAATAAATAAAAATCTTTAAAAAAATTTAAAAATAAAATAAAAAATAAAAAAAGCATAATATCATGCATCCTCTAACATAGTAATTCTAACATGATATTTACAATAGTATGAGACCTTGTTTACTCTATTTCTAAAAACTGCTTTGTAAACATATCTGTTATCTGCCCCGAGTAATTAATTTTTAATAAAATGTTCTGCAATATATTTTATATCATAAATGGAAAGCTTTTAAATGGATAATTTTTAATTTAAATTTTAGTTAACGTACAGTGCAATATTGGTTTCTGGCATAGAATTCAGTGATTCATCACTTACATATAACACCTTGTGCTCATCACAATAAGTGCCTTCTTTAATAGCCCTTGCCCCACTCACCTCCCTCCATCAACCCTCAGTTTGTTCTCTACCATTAAGAACCTCTTACATAGTTTGTTTCCCTCTCTCCATTTTACCCCTTCCCAAGAATGTTCATCTGTTTCTTTCTTTTCTTTTTTTTAAGATTTTATTTATTTATTTGACAGAGAGAGAGATAGCGAGAGCAGGAACACAAGCGGGGGGAGTGAGAGAAGGAGAAGCAGGCTTCCCGCCGAGCAGGGAGCCCGACGTGGGACTCAATCCCAGGACCCTGGGATCATGACCTGAGCCAAAGGCAGACGCTTAATGACTGAGCCACCCAGGTGCCCCTCATCTATTTCTTTCTTAAATTCCACATACGAGTGATATCATATGTTATTTGTCTTTCTCTGACTGACTTATTTCACTTAGCATAATACACTCTAGCTCCATCCATGTCATTGCAAATGGCAAGGTTTCATTCCTTTTGATAATTGAATAATATTCCATTGTATTTTTATACATCCCATCTTCTTTATCCATTCATCAGTTGATGGACATTTGGGCTCTCTTCATAGTTTGGCCGTTGTTGATAATGCTGCTATAAACATCGAGTTGCATGTACCCCTTTGAATCTGTATTTTTGTATTCTTTGGTAAATAACTAGTAGTGTAATTGCTGGATCATAGGATAGCTCTATTTTTAACTTTTGCAGAACCTCCACGCTGTTTTCCAGAGTGCACCAGTTTGCACTCCCACCAATAGTGCAAGAGGGTTCCCTTTTCTCTGCATCCCCACCAACACCTGTTGTGTCTTGTGTTGTTAATTTTAGCCATTTTGACAAGTGTGAGATGATATCTCATTGTGGTTTTGATTTGTATTTCCCTGAGGATGAGTGATGTTGAGCATTTTTCATGTGCCTGTTAGCCAACTGCATGTCTTCTTTGGAAAAGTGTCTAGTCATATCTTCTGCCCATTTCTTAACTGAGTTATTTGTTTTTTTGGGTGTTGAGTTTCATAAGTTCTTTGTAGATTTTGGATACTAACCCTTTACCAGATAAATCATTTACAGATATCTTCTCCCATTCCATAGGCTGCCTTTTAGTTTTGTTGATTGTATTCTTCACTGTGCAGAAGCTTTTTATTTTGATGAAGTCCCAGTACTTCATTTTTACTTTTGTTTCCCTTGCCTCCAGCAATGTGTCTACTAAGAAGTTGCTATGGCCAATGTCAAAGAGGTTGCTACCTGTGTTCTCTAGGATTTTGATGGTTTCCTGTCTCACATTTAGGTCTTTAATCCATTTTTGAGTCTATTTTTGTATATGGTATAAGAAAGTGGTCCAGTATCATCCTTCTTTATGTTGCTGTCCAGTTTTCCCAACACCATTTGTTGAAGAGACTGTCTTTTTTTTCCATTGGATATTCTTTCCTGCTTTGTCAAATATTAGTAGACCATATAGTTGTGGGTCCATTTCTGGGTCCTCAATTCTGTTCCATTGACCGATATGTCTGTTTTTATGCCAGTACCATGCTGTCTTGATGACTACAGCTTTGTAATATAGCCTAAAGTCTGGAATCGTGATGCCTCCAGTTTTGTTTACCTTTTTCAGGTTTGCCTTGACTATTCAGGGTCTTCTGTAGTTCCATACAAATTTTAGGATTGTTTGTTCTAGCTCTGTGAAAAATGCTGGTGGTAGTTTGATAAGGATTGCATAAAATGTATAGATTGTTTTGGGTAATATAGACATTTTAACAATATTTGTTCTTCCAATCCATGAGAATGAAATACTTTTCCATTTCTTTGTGTCCTCTTCAATTTCTTTCATAAGTGTTCTGTAGTTTTCAGAGTACAGATATTTTGCCCCTTTAGTTAGATTTATTCCTAGGTATCTTATTGTTTTTGGTGCTTTTGCAAATGGGATCAATTCCTGGATTTCTTTGTCTGCTGATTCATTATTATAGAAATGCAACAGATTTCTGCACATTGATTTTATATCCTGCAACTTTGTTGAATTCATGTATTAGTTCTAGCAATTTTTTGGTGAAGTCTTTTGGATTTTCTACATGAAGTATCATGTCATCTGCAAATAGCGAAAATTTGACTTCTTCCTTGCTGATTTGGATGCCTTTACTTCTTTTTTGTTGTCTCATTGCTGAGGCTAAGGTTTCCAGTGCTATCTTAAGTAATAATGGTGAGAGTGGACATTCCTGTTTTGTTCCTGACCATAGCGGGAAGGTTCTCGGTTTTCTCCCCATTAAGGATAATATTAGCTGTGGGTCTTTCATATAAGGCCTATATGTTCCACATATCCCTACTTTGTTGAGGGCTGTTATCAAGAACGGATGTTGTATTTTGTCAAATGCTTTTTCTGCATCTTACTGACAGGATCATTTGGTTCTTATCCTTTCTTTTATTAATGTGGTATATCACGTTGATTTGATTTCTGAATACTGAACCACCCCGCAACACAGGAATAAATCCCACTTGATCGTGGTGACTAATTCTTTTAATGTACTGTAGAACTGATTTGCTAGTATTTTATTGAGAAATGTTGCATCCATGTTCATCAGGTCTGTAATTCTCCTTTTTATTGCAGTCTGTAACTGGGTTTGGAATCAAGGTAATGCTAGCCTCCTAGAATTAGTTTGGAAGTTTCCTTCCATTTCTATTTTTTGGAACAATTTAAGAATAGGTATTAACTCTTCTTTAAATGTCTGGTAGAATTCCCCTAAATTCTGGCCCAGGACTTTTTTTTGTTGGGAGATTTTTTATTACTGATTCAATTTCTTTGCTGGTTATGGATCTGTTCAAATTTTCTGTTTCTTCCTGTTTCAGTTTCAGTAGTTTGTAAGTTTCAAGGAATTTGTCAATTTCTTCCAGATTGCCCAGTTCTTTGGCATTTAATTTTTAATAGTATGCTGTCATAATTGTTTGTATCTCTATGTGGTGTTGATTGTGATCTCTCCTCTTTCATTTGTGATTTTATCTATTTGGGTCCTTTCTCTTTTCTTTTTGATAAGTCTGGCTAGGGGATTATCAATTTTATTAATTCTTTGAAATAACCAGCTCTTGGTTTCATTGTTTTGTTTTGTTTTTTTTTTTTGGTTTCTATATCATTTATTTCTGCTCTAGTCTTTATTATTTCCCTTCTTTTGCAGGGCTGATTTAGTGGTCACAAACTCCTTTAGTTTGTGTTTGTCTGGGAAACTCTTTATCTCACCTTCTATTCTGAATGACAGCCTTCCTGGATAAAGAATTCTTGGCTGCATATTTTTCCCATTCAGCATGTTGAATATATCCTGCCATTCTCTTCTGGCCTGCCAAGTTTCTGTGGACAGCTGTGCTGTGAACCTGATCTATCTTCACTTGTAGGTTAAGGACCTTTTTCCCTTGCTGCTTTCAGGATTCTTTCCTTGTCTGTGTATTTTGTGAATTTGACTATGAAATGCCTTGGCAGTGGTTGGGTTTTGCTAAATTTAATTGGAGTTTTCTGTGTTTTTTGGACTTTGATTTCTGTATCCTTCCCCAGATTAGGGAAGTTTTCAGCTATAATTTGCTTAGATAAACCTTCTGCCCCCTCTTTCTTTTTCTTCCATCTTCTGCGACTCCTATGATATGAATGTTATTCTGTTTTAATAAGTCGCTGAGTTCTCTGAGTCTATCTTTTTGATCTTTTACTATTGTTTCTCTCTTCTTTTCAGCTTCATTATTTTCCATAATTTTCTGTTCTTAATCACTGATTCATTTCTCTGCTTCGTCCATCCTCATTTTTATGGTTTCCATTCAGGTTTGCATCTCAGTTATAGCATTTTTAATTTCAGCCTGACTTTATTTTAGTTCTTTTACCTTTGCCATAAGAGATTCTCTGGTGTTGGGGTATCTCGACGGCTCAGTTGGTTAAACATCTGCCTTCAGCTCAGGTCATGATTCCAGGATCCTGGGATTGAGCCCCACATTGCTCCCTGCTCAACAGGGAGTCTGCTTCTCCCTTTCCCTCTGCCCCCCACCCCCGCTTATGTGCTCTCTCATTTATAGCCAAACTTGGGGTTACTCTCACTCTCTCTTTCTCACTCTCTCTCTCTTTCTCAAATAAATAAATAAAATCCTAAAAAAGAGAGATTCTCAGTGTGAGGGGAAGTACTCTGTGCGGAGGCCACTACGCTCTCATCCCCAACGCCCGGTGACTCGCTACCATGAGCAGCACCTTAGCCAAGATTGCGGAGATCGAACCCGAGATGGCTTGGACTCAAAAGAACAAGGCCACAGCACACCACCTAGGGCTGCTTAAGGCTCGCCTTGCTAAGCTTCATAGAGAGCTCATTACCCCAAAAGGTGGTGGTGGTGGTGGGCCAGGAGAAGGTTTTGATGTGGCCAAGACAGGTGATGCTCGAATTGGGTTTGTGGGTTTTCCATCAGTGGAGAAATCAACACTGCTTAGTAACCTGGCAGGGGTATATTCTGAGGTGGCAGCCTATGAGTTCATGAGTTCACTACTCTGACCACTGTGCCTGGTGTCATCAGATACAAAGGTGCCAAGATCAAGCTCCTGGATCTTCCAGGTATCATTGAGGGTGCCAAGGATGGGAAAGGTAGAGGCCGTCAAGTCATTGCAGTGGCCCGAACATGTAACTTGATCCTGATTGTTCTAGATGTCCTGAAACCCTTGGGACACAAAAAGATAATTAAAAATGAGCTGGAAGCCTTTGGCATTCGCTTGAACAGCAAACCTCCCAACATTGGCTTTAAGAAGAAGGATAAAGGAGGCATTAATCTCACGGCCACTTGCCCTCGGAGAGAGCTGGATGCTGAAACTGTGAAGAGCATTCTGGCTGAATACAAAATTCACAATGCTGATGTGACACTGCGTAGTGATGCCACAGCGGATGACCTCATCGACGTGGCAGAAGGAAACAGAGTTTGTATCCCTTGTATCTATGTGTTGAATAAGATTGATCAGATCTCCATTGAGGAATTGGTTATCATCTATAAGGTGCCTCACTGTGTACCCACCTCTGCCCATCACCGCTGGAATTTTGATGACCTCTTGGAAAAGATCTGGGACTATCTGAAACTAGTGAGGATTTACACCAAACCCAAAGGCCAGTTGCCAGATTATACATCCCCAGTGGTGCTGCCTTACTCTAGGACTACGGTGGAGGATTTCTGCATGAAGATTCACAAAAATCTTATCAAAGAATTTAAATATGCTCTGGTCTGGGGTCTGTCTGTGAAACACAATCTTCAAAAAGTGGGTAAAGATCATACACTGGAGGACGAGGATGTCATTCAGATTGTGAAGAAATGAAACCTTCCCCTCTACCCATATGCTGGGCCAACCATAGCAGCTTTTCCCATGACCAAGCACCCTACCCCAAACCCCTTCGAGCTTTGGCAGCCAGTGGATCAGGATTCAGGGGAGGGAGATGAAGGCAACCAAGCTGGAACTTTGTCTTAACTTGGTGTCACCTTGTAAATTCAACTGCATAAAGGACCTGGTAGGCCAAAAAAAAAAAAAAAGAGAGAGAGATTCTCTAGTGTCTTCTGCTTTTTTCAAGCCCAGCTGGTATCCTTATAATTCTTTTAAATTCTAGTTGAGACAGCTTCCTTATATCCATATTAATTAAATTTCTGGCCATCATTTCTTCTTGTTCTTTTTTTGGGAGGTGAATTCCTCCATCTTCCCAAAGTCATTTTTCTGATATGTAGACTTGCAGCTTTGTTCTCTAAGATTTCCAATCGATTTCTTGGGTGTTTAGAATGATTTGATATTTATCTAGCTGTGTTTCAGGGAGGAGGCAATCTTTGGGTCACCCTACTCTTCTGCTGCCTTACCTCTGATCAAGCCTTAAATGGATATTTTTTGAAAATCCCTAAATTAGAATTATATTTGCATAGTCTAGGAAGAATTAGTCTTTAAAATATCCAAAATATTCTCCTAATTTACTTGTTAGTTTATATAGTGACTACAAAGGACCAGACAAGTTCCTGAATTCTTTAAATATTCATTCTTCTAACATAGCTGTCAGTTAGGTGCTATTGTTATTATTATTATTATTATTATTATTTAGAAAAAAAGAAAGCCAAGACACAGAAGAGGTTAAATATCTTATCCAATGTCACACAAACAGTATAACTGGAGACACTGAGATGAAAACTCAGGCAATCTGGCTCTAGACTCCACAATCTTAGCCACTCTCCAAGGCTCTTCCTTAGTGCCATAAAAATGCTTATTCATATTAGAAGTATTTATTCATACATTCACACTCAGAAAGTGCTTGTCGGTACTCAGAAATTTGGAATTACGTAACTAAGGCATTAGTTCACTAATTTATATCCATAAGCAGTTTTTGTTTTTTTTTAAGTAGCATTTTTCTGGGGGAAAATGCCTTATGTAATGAAAATGGACCCTGTATATTTAATAGTAATTTAATACTTAAAATATGTTTTCTAATCTCAGATTATTGGCAACATTTCTATTATTTGCTTTATTAATTTTTTTACTATTGAATTCTGTTTCTTTAAGTAAATTCATTTGAAATGTTTCCTCAGGCAGGGTAAAAACTACGTATGTTTACAGCATTTGGAAACAGCTAATATATTTACTAAATGACTATTAAAGGGTGATTACCCCCAAAAAAGGGCAAATAGCACATTACCATTACTAAATGTAATGCCCATGAGAATGAAGCCAGGCAGATGGGCATCAAACATATTTCAAATTAAGAAATGAAGGAATTGGTTACTGACTCACCCTGGCTGAAAAAAAAAAAAAAAAAAAACAGGCATTAACTGAGCCCTGTCCACAGATGAGCTCTGTGGTGATAGGTACTTAGATATTAGCCTTTGATTAGTCCACAGTGCAGCAAAGTAGAGGGAGGTACAAAGATGGCAATGCAGACAAGAAAAAGAGTTATGCACCTAATAGAAATTGGGACTTGAAGAGGGGTAATTTATTGAAATTGGTTTGAGATGAGTCAAATTGGAACTGGGTCATAAAATTATAAAATTGCAGAAAACGTTAAGTGATAGGGGTCTACAGCTCAAGCAAGGCATCAGGGTTAGAGATATAAAGTTGAAAGTCTTCTGTACAGACTTGAGAATTGAAACTAAAAACCTGGATTAACTATAAAAGGAAGATTTGATTACTGTACCATTAGGCCTAAAGAGGATGCTAAGCTAATGGTTCTGAGCCCTGTCTTTTAAATGAGACAGCTGGTAACCCTGCCACAATTTAGCAGTATAAATTTAGGCAAGTCACTAAACCTTTCTAAATCCTAAATTCCTAATCCATAAAACGGAAATAATATGGTTCCCAAGATTTCTGCCCCTGGTGTCCCTGCCCTATATGATTCCCTTCCCTTGAGTGTGAATGGAACCTGTAAATATAAGATAGTCATTTCTTGATAAGGTTATGTTATAAGGCAAAAAGTGATGACATTGTCCCCCCATGATTATATTAATTGACTAAAGGGAGAAGCTGGAGAGATGCACCCCCAGGTCTGGCAGAAAGCAAACAACTGTGTTGTGATCTGCTTATCACATGGGGGCCACATGGCAAGGAATTGTGGGTGGCCTCTAGGAACTGAGAGCAGTCCCTCAGGCATAGCCAGTAAGAAAAAAAGGATGTGACAGCTACTTCCTAAAAGGAATGAATTTGCCAATAACCAGGGAGCTTGGAAGAGGACCCTGAACCTCAGATAAACTGATAGCCCCTGCCCATACTTTGATTTCATTCCAAAGAAACCCCGAGGAGAGGACTCAGGTAAAGGAAATTGTGAAAGAATACATTTGTCTTGTTTGGAATTACTAGATCTGTGGCAGTTTATTGTGCAACAATGGAGAATGAATATGCTCATAAACTTAGATGCCTGAAATTACAAAATGCCTATTACAGTACCCTCCCCAAAATAGTGTGCGATAATTGCTGCCTTGGTAGCACTGTTATGTATCCTCCTGAATCCTATTTCTGTTTCTAGATTGAAAATAAATACCAATTTCCATACAAAGCCTTAAAGAAACTCATCAGGAACTAATGTTTTAGTGACAATGCTGAAGCATTTCTAAAGAATTTTGATCTGTGTTACCTTTTACTTCGCTATGACCTTTTATCTGATCTCCTTATAACTTAGAGGAAGATCTCAAAAAGTAGTTTGAATAAACCATTACTAGTAAGAGTATGTTGTTCTTTTGGTTCTTATTTGCTTTGTTGTCTAAGAATATAAGAGTTTTAAAAAATGACTGAACACACTGATAACGATAAATTTGCTCAGGCCCAAATACGATGTTGAAGCATTAATGAGATTTTTATTTTGTTAAATGTTTTGTGGAAACGGAGTTCAAAGTAAATTTAGGTATTAAAAAGTTCATCATAGGAAAAAAAAAAAAAAAAAAGGTCAATTTTGTAATGGTCCAGAAAGAAAAGCTGTGAAACTACCATGGAAAATAAGAAAATAGTCTGAGATGGTTTGAATGCAAGACTGTAGAGTCAGTTAGCCCGTGTATCTCCACCCACCTCTGCTGCTTTGCTTATGCTGTGCCCTCTCCCTAGCATGCCCTTTATAATCAGTTTTACTTCTGTGCAACCCTTTCCCTTAGAAATAAAAATATGGATAGCAAAGTATCCCTATGTCTATATTCTTTGCTATAGAATGTTTTACTATATTATGAGTTTCTTCAGGGAAAAAATATTTTTGCATTTCCAGTTACTGGCATGGGTATGAACTTAATAAATGTTTGTTAGATACAATTTAATGAAACTTTACTTAGAATTAATACGCTTAAGTATTTGTTTGGCAAAATTAGGTCACATGTTAATTTATTGTATTATCTCCATATTCTTCTGTTAGTTAAAAGGAATGTGACCTGGCAAGCTGATAGTCTTGGTAGCATTTCTGTGTGTGACTTTTAGTGATTATACTTATGTAGCATCAAAATGGCTATCGGGAAAATGCAGAAAATTCAATCAACCAAGTGGTATATCTATCATAAGCAAAAACTACTTTAATTTTGTTGATAAAGTTTCTGACTAAACTAATTATTTTGATATTATGCAAACACACCTGATAAAATAGTTGCTTCAAGGAAAACAGTCTTAAAATAACATTTTAGTATTATATGGATGAAAAGCCCAAGTCACTATTTTTTCACATTTCTTCTATACATGGGAATTTAATTTGAATTATTAAGGAAACCCAATTCCACAACATAAAAATAAATTCTATAAATCATATTAAAAATAAAATTCAATGAATAGAATGTACACATGGTATGATGATTATTTAAAACATCTTATACCTTAATCAGGATAATTCTGTCACTTAGTAATATATGCACGTTAAGCATTTGTTAAACAAGTGATTTCTATCCCATTGCCTATTTTTTTATTATCTAAGATCCTTTTTATTATAAATCTACAAATTTTTCATGTTTATAAGAACTATTTTATGGGGGAAGTTAGTGTTTTAAATATTGGGATAGTATTTAAATTTATTTAAATTTAGAAATGCATTGTGGAGAATGAAACTAATGAAAATAACAAAAAACATTAGAAATAATTTTTTTAGAAAAAAGTTATAATAGCAGAAGTTTAAAAAATGAGCAGGGAAAGCTTCAATAATCACAACAACTCTTCTGGTAAAGTGTAGAATTTTACACATTATATCAATATTTCTCCAAATCTTGCTTACAGTATCTTATAGAGAAATTTTTGAAGTATTTACACCTTCTCTCCTCACAGTCTTAAGGGTTTTATTCAAGTAGAACAGGAGTCGGAAAACGTTTTATGCAGAGGGCCAGGAAGTAAATATTTTAGGCTTTGCAGCCATACAGGCCCTGTCACAACTATTCAGCTTTTGCCACTGTAGCATGAAAACAGACACTGACAATATATAAGTGAATGGGCCTGGCTCCAATAAAATTTTACTTACAAAAACAGGAAGCATTCCGATTTGACCAGCTTGCCAGCTCTTGATGTAGATTAATGTTAGCAATTTTATAGCCATTTTTATATAAGACTATAAGAAACTATCTTCACAGTTAGTAGTTGATTACAAAAAAATATAGTCATTATAACATTTTATAATACAAGTAACAATACCAGAATTCTATCTTTTGTATCTATAGACGCTTACTGTGGTGAAATTTAACATTGAAACTAACTTTATCCAAAGAGAACAGATTTCATGTCTAGGATTTTTTTTTCTCCATTCTTTCTTATTCTAGGAACTCAAAAATTTTATCTCCCATTTACTGAGTGAATACTACAAAATAGGGCTCATTCTTTATCCTACAAATATCATATGGTTATTTACTTATCACAGCCTAATGAAGCAGGAAGTACATTGCCCATTTTACATGTGAGTGAACTGAAGCTAAAGAGACTACATAATCCTGACTACAACAACTATTAAGTGAAGACAGATCTGAAATTCAAACCCCAACATGGCTTTCAAAGCCTATGCTATAGTTCTACAGTGATTAAATGAGTCTAAATTCTAATTTATTCCCAACGAAAAAAAGAAAGAGATTTACTCTTATAAAAGTTTATAGCTTAGTATAATGTGTATAATAAAACTTACAGATTGGAAAATATTTCCAAATATATTTTGTATATTATATTACAATTTGGATGTTGGTTCTGAGTGACTACTTATTTTTTTGTTTTATCAGCCAATAGGTACAAAGTTTCCAGTTTCCAATCAATGTAGCCTCAAGGAACAGACAGAATGAAAATTTGCTTTATAATTAGAGAATTCAAAACACAGCTTAATTTTCATTTGCATTGTGATGATGCCAATGCAGTATTTATATCCTGATTCTAGTCTTGGATGGATGATGTGAATGTAACACTCTCCCTGGGACCCAATTCATAGTAATGGTTGTAACCGAAAGAATTGTTAAAAAGTGAAAACAATTTGCCTGAAAACACAACAGTTTTATTCTATGTTCTTTAATAGATAATAAGAAATTAGTATGTAAAAAAACTTTGAATATGAAAAGAATCTGATTCATATAAACAAAAGGAGAAGTAATGTATAAAGAACTGCCAATCCCACAGTTGGTTGCCAGAAAACTAAGTTCTGATACTGAATTTTTACCACTTAATTGATTACTTTGGAAAAATCACTTAACCTCCTTAAGCATCAGCTTGCTTAGCTGTGAAAGAATTGGGGGAGGCAGTGGAGGGTGGGACAGCTATAAAATTCTAAGATTCTGTCACCGAGAAGAAGATTACTAAAATCCACATATCTAAGCATTTGGGCTCATCTCTTTATATTACAGAGCCATATAATTCACCCCTGCTTTGCTCAACTTTTCCAACAGTTAGATGGAGATGTGGTCTGTTTATCAGATTTCCAGGTGAAACAAAGCCTAGAAGAAAAGTGAATATGAGGGATGACAGAATCAAAGCCAAAAAATCTTGACAGGCTAGAATAACAGGCCAAATCAAATCATGCAGAATATATAATAGAGGTAAATACGTGTCCTTATGTGAAGATACTAATGGCTCAAGTATACTGAAGTTTTCATACTATAACATTAGCCAATGGCAGTATTTGGCTATGAGAACTCATTTGTCATTTATAGATCTGTAATTGGTATCTTTGTAGTATCTTTAACTCCTCATTCTTCTATACTTTTTCGTAGGATTTCTGAGCTGAATTCAAACCTGGATAAGCCTGGTTATCTGTTCCCTCCATGTTGTCACCCAGGCCTCTGATTATTATTTAAAAATGAAATTATCTAGTTTGGAAAACTGATACCACTATAAATTCATGGCCAGAAAACTACATTGAACTTTCTCCATAGTTCTTAAGTGTTATGTCTGTTTTTTCAACTTTCTTTCCCAATCTCTACAGTGACTATTTTAAATCATCTCCACATTCTCAAACTTCAGGCCTTCACTATTCTCTTCTGTCTCAGAAGATGAATTTGTGTCCTACTTTTCTGAGAAAAATTATTGCCCTCAGATGGCATCTCTCAAAATTGACTTCTGGATCATCACTCATTAGTTTTTTTCTTTTCTTTATTACTGTAGAGGAAATTTCTAAGCTACTAACTAAGGCCAATTCTTCCACCCATGTATTGGCACTTGTGGTAGATATTTCTTTTATTGTGGGTGTCCATCATCTTTTTTATTACCCTTTCTATATTTTATAAAATCCCATGTTCTAAGACCTGCCTCTGGAGCATGACACATGACTCACATTTCCGCCTGCCTTACAACTAGGCCACAAACATGACAGAGCCTCTACCAATCAGGTGTAATTCTTTAATTCTGCTTACACCAATGACAGTGAATTTTGCTTTTTGCAACTAAGAACACTAAAGAATGCGGATTTTATTCCTTCTCTCCTTTATAGAAACTATGATATACTCACTCTCCTGTATCTTCAACTTCTTCCATTTCACTAGACCCTCTCAATAGCATTTAAACTACTTTAGTCTTTCCCATTTAATAAAATCCTCCTAAGAATCCCATTACTGTGCAGCTACTGCCCTATGAGTCTTCTCCGTTTCTCAAAGAAAACATTCATTTAGTGGTTCTAACTTGGTACTTCTAATTCCTTACTTCTTGCCATAACATAGCAGCTTTTTATACAATTGAGGATTTTCTGTTACTAAAAGGCTTTTTTTTTTTTTTTTTGGCTTCTCTAATGCCACACTCCCTTGTGATGCATGCCACTTCAGCTGTCTTTTTTCAGTCTTCTCTGCTGTTTACTCTCACTTTTCACAGTTCTTTCTTGATTTTAAACTTCATTTTCTTCTTCATCTACTCATTTTCCCTAATAAATCTCTTCCATTCCCATTGTTCAGCTTCAACTAACAATATTCCTTTACTTACAAAATTTATATCTTCAGAATAGACCATACCTCTGAACTTCAGGCCCATATAGTCAATAAATAGCCCATAGACATCTTCACCTGGATGTTTCTTTAGGTAGCAAAAGTCCTATGTTCAAGGCCGAATTCCTGATCTACACACACAGAGAGAGTCACCCACCACTGGTTATTATACATAGCATATACCATTCACACATTGCCTGATAGAAGAAGTCTGACAGTCATCAAATGTCAATGTGTAGTAATCTAAGAGTATGTCTAAGTACTAAGTATTAAATATATATGTATATATAGATATTTAATATTCTACTTCATTCTTTATCCCCATTGTCTGTATTATTGATGTGAGGTGAAGTGTAGAAAAAGAAGGGAGTGAGAAAGCCTTTATATTTCCTCCATGTTTATTTTTTTAAAAAAGATTCTTGAGATTCTGTGTGTACAAAATACTATTAATCACCAGGTTCATACTGTGTAGCACTTTATGATGTATTTTTATCTTTAATCCAACAGAAGTCTATATCCAGCTATAGAAAGAAGACAAAGTGAGCCTACCAGCTAAACAGTATGTTTGCAATCTCTAGCTGTGATTTCAAAGAGGTTTCTTTGGAAGCAGTTTTCTATCCCACTAGTTTTTAATAGGAGAGGGAAAATTGGTTTACAATATGAACTTTTAAACTTTCTCTTATTTTCATACCAATTGCTTGCCCCACACTTGAACCCAACAATTTCCCATATATTCAAGTGTTTTTCTACTCATAGTTGTTAGCCAGAATCAAAGCAGTTCAGCGGAATGAGTCTCTGCTGTCATATGGGCCACAGATAAAAAGACCAGGAACATAAGTGGCAGCAATTCATGGACTTTCTAATGCACTTTTCTCCATTTTTGAGCTTATTGAACTAAACTACTGAACCTTTTTAGGCTTATCTTTAGATTTTGACCTTCATTTGTCCAAGTTCTTACTGCATTTAAGGTATTTCAACAAGTGAAATAGTATGCTTATGTACTTACTGTCATCATTCTTTACTGTATGTGGTAATTTCGTCTTTAATTTTTTTAAAATTTGTGATTATTTTCAGTGCTTCAGGTAACTTCCGAATTGTATAATTGATATTGCATTAGTGATCTCAGAATGACTATAGTAGACTAAAAATTATTTTCATATTATGTAGGTATCTAATTCTTGAAAATGCCTTTACAAGTTATTGAAGAAATGAAAGTAATGGATAGGAGAGGCCAGTGAATGGGACAAGAATTGAATAATGAAGAGTAAAGGAGGGTTGAGCAAAGTGAGAGACTTAGAGTCATTAAGTGCCAGGTAGTGTTAGGGTCAGGAGAAAACAAAATACTTTATGCCTCTGATATATTAGTAAAAATGTGTCACAGGCTTAAAGTTGAAGAAGAAAGATGTAATAATTCCAGGCTAATGGGCAATGTTTATGGAGACAGCAGCTGTGTGTTCAAAATGGGGAAGGACAAAAACACAGTTTATTAACCACATACATAAAAGGGCCAGTGTAAAGGCTTTGCTGAAAGCTATGGTAGTAACATCTATTCTGTATGTTTTAGAGATTAAGAAGGAGGCCTCTGAACTTAACGAGATCTAGGGTGACATTTTCTACTTGTGTGACCTTGTGCAAGTTACTTAACCTCTACAAGTCGCTGATTCCTCATTCGGAAAAGGGGATAATTATAGGGTTTTACTGAGGACTAAAATAGATTATCCATGTAAAAATAGTTCTAAGCACAGTTCTCACACAAATGAGAGCTAAAAACCTGTTAGACATTATTATTGTTAGAATAGTATGGGAGGAATGGCATAGAGATGACAGGGTTCAAGGGACAGGGTCTTCCGGGCTAGAGTTAGTGAGGAAAAGAAATCAGGTGGAAAATGGGAAACATGGCAGTCAAGGATAGAACCTCTGTGTGGCAATCAGTCTTCCATAACCTTTTGAGAGTCAGGCAGTACATTTAAAAGACTCAGTTTTAGAATTATTAAGCAGCAGAGTCAGTTCTCATAGGCAGATATTTCTAACTGTGCAACATTCAGAAAATTGCTTTCCTTTTAAAGAGACTTAAAAGTCTCTGCTGTCTTCTCTTAAAAAAAAAAAAAAAAACAGAGACAAGAGTAGTACTTTTGAGACCATTACCTGGAATGTAGTAGTTCTCAATAAAAGCTAGCCAGTATTAAAGGGTGATTCTGATTCTTCATATTCTCCCTCTCCTCACCTCCCCTCCCTAACCCTTTCCCTTCCTTACCTTTCCCCTCCCCTCTTCTTCTCTTTTCTAATCCTCCCAGGCACCCCCCAGTTCATTTACTGTCTGTCTCAGACATATCAAATTATCTGTATTGGTGAACTGAATATAGATGTTTATCATATTTTTCTATCTAAGCCTATAAAATGAATAATGGGCAATATATACAGCTTATACATTGAATGACTTAAAAAAATGAACTCTTGATGGCCGTGACTACCAAAACTAATCAGTGTGACAGTGTTTTGGTTTTTTTGTTTTTGTTTAAAGATTTATTTATTTATTTAAGAGAGAGACAGCGTGAGAGCTTTTGGAGAGGGGCAGAGGGAGAGGAAGAGAGAAGATCTCAAGCAGACTCCTCACTGAGTGTGGAGCCCTTCTCAGGGCTTGATCCCAAGGACCCTAAGATCATAACCTGAGCCAAAAGCAAGAGTCGGACACTTAATCGACTGAGCCACCCAGGTGCCCCTGTGTGACAGTGTTAAAACAGAATGAGACTCGTGGAAGTGTTATGGACAAACAACCCTTTAGAAACTATAGTACTTTTCTTTAAAGAAAAAAAAAAAAAACACAACTTTGTGGAAGAGAGGTGACTGAGTCTTACCCAGAACGTCTGCAGTTTCTTGGAGACATATCACCATTTTTTGAAAGAGTAGAAACTGATGGCTGGCTACTAAGCTCTTGTAAAAACCAGAGGCTTTGAATTTGTATACCATATTAAGAGATCCCCAAAAGGTTTAACAGAGTCAACTGGTTATCACTAAATTCAGTTCATCCCCATTTACAATGTACCTACAACCTGAGGAAAGGTTTTAATTCATTACTAAAGCAGAAAATTAGAACGGTGTCTTATTTTCTTCTCTGTATTATTGCACATGCATGTATGTACGTGTATGGGGGTACACATCCATGACTTCAGTCAGCTGCTGGTTACTTCTACATGATACTCCATTTACACTACCAGCTCAGACTGGCTTTGTCAACCTCCCACTACTAAACTCCTCATCCTCCAGCGTTTCCTCCTTGCCTCCATCACCCAGGTCACTCAGACTTAAAAACATCAAGCTCTCATTTCACCTTAACCCACAGTCTACTCATTGTCAAGTCCTGTTCCTCCTAGTTCAGAATGTCCTTTCCATCTATTCTCGCCTCTCTTTTGCTGTTGCCAGCATCCTTAATTTGATTCTCACTTTCACCACCTGAACTGTTGTTACAGCTTTTTAATCTGAATTCACAACTTTTTACTCTTCTTAATTCAAGCTCTCTGTACATTGCTGGGAGCTTAGTATTCTTGAAGGACAGTCCTAATTTTGCTGCTTCTCTGCTCATAAACATTTAATGTCTTTGGCTACAGGATGAAGTTCAGTCTCTTTATTCTGGCGTGCCAGCCCTCTAATAATCTTCCTCCTACCTCTCTCAGCCTGTTTTCTCTTACTCCCCTTCACACAGTCTGTGCTTTTGGCCAACTGAACTCTAGACTTTTCTCTGTATACTTAGCAGATTCTTCAATTGTTCCCCTTTTTCTTGCTCTTACCTCTCTCTGGTGATGTAATGAGCTCATTATTTGCTGAATGAAATAATCAATTAATTGACTAAATTTCCCAGAGTGGAAATTCATTGAATTAAGGATCAACATCTGATGCATCTTGGAAGCTCCCTGTGCCTTGAGCAAAGTTGATTTGAAATATTTTTTAAATGAACACATGTTTAAATGTCCTTATCCCAGTTAAGGGCTTTAAAGGGTTTACTGCATGATTTTTAGGAAAATAATATAATATTCATGTTAGGTTATGGCCTTGTGTTTTTGTTTACTGATAAATTATTCACCTAGTTTACAATTTTGCATAGGACAGGAAAGAGTTTTCTTCCTTGACCACCATCTTTCAGTGTATTCTGCTTCCAGGAGATTGGTCTAAACAAACCACCCTGCTCTGTCACCATCCAGGCTTCAAAGTGTTCCTGTTGCCATGGCATCATCTAGGTCACTTTTTTTCTCTGACCACCATTTCCCTCTTTCCTATACCTTATTTCAAATTTTGTCTGTTAGACAGGGACTTTTAAATTATGTGTGAATGCACTGTCCTCTACTAACCTAGTAAATTGTAGGATTAAAAAAATATCACTATGGATATTTGAAATCTATGCAAGAAAAGAGATTTTTATTTCTGAGAGTGTTATGTTGAGAACTAAAAAAGAGAACTTATCTCTAATTACATGAATTCATTTTAATCAATATCAAATTATAACATTAAATTAATATTACTTCAATTTGGTGATTTAGTTTTTGCAGTCCCCAAAGTAATCCTTATGATAACCATAATAATGTGATTTAAATATACAGGAATTTTTATAACATTTTAAAAATCCTTTTGCACAACTTTAGATTCTAAAAATAAAGCACATTCAATCCATGCTTGTATTAGTACTTGATGTAGTAATTATATATGAAACGTATATTCTTCATGAAACTATGGTTTATCACAAGCAATGGCTATTTTTAATGAAGAAATTAAAGAAGTATTTGATATAACTAATACCTTCTGATTGGCAGGTCAGTTACCTGGTTTTGCCATAAGAAAGAGTGTCCTAAATTGTAATTTAAGATATTTCTATGAATTAGCAGTGTTACTATCAATTTCATCATTTTAATAGTAGGAAAGGTCGACTTTCATTCACCCTTGAAATGATAGCTACTTCCTTTTCAATGATTTGCAGTTTGCTTCCAGGGTTTTTCTAGCAAATCTCTACATACTCTATCCACACTTTTGAAATCCTTAGGAATTTAATATTCAATTTAAACAGTCATTATTTATAAAATATAGAGAATAATATTATACTATATATTTAACTCTAAAATTATCTACAAATTGTATGTTTTTCATACTCTTAGAGATAAAAGGTATAACAGATAATACAAGATATCTTTTTTTTTCTTGTCTAACTTGTGGTTTCTGTTTTGTTCTGTTTGTTTTTCTTTTGCTTTTATAGGTGGGCATGCATTCATGAATATATATACATGAGAAATACTAGAGAAGAAAACTGTATATATTCTATAAATTAATAGGCTTTTGATTCCCCTGTGCTCCCAAGGAAATTTTAGTGTTGTCTCTAAGCAAGTCTAATTGAGTAAGATGGTACTATTCCTGAGGTTTCATATAATCTACTTTGTAGCAAAGATGATGACACTGTGCTTCTATATGTAGCAATAGTAGGCATATGAGATATTCTGATATTTAGTTCTACTAAAAATCAATTAAGATGTTTGACAAAATAAAATGAGCATTCTCTTAAACGCTTAAGTGACTTTTTACGATCATTGCCAGAGTTCAAAAACCAAGAAAACACTAAGGGCCAAAAACCAGAAAGGGAGCTACAAAAAATGTGTAACAAATAGTAAAAGCACAGCATTTGCTGGTTTCACGTACTAAGAGATAAGGGCTTTAACCGTAATGTGAGATGCAAAGAAAAGATCTCTGTGTCTAGGTAAAATCAGGAGTTGAAACTGAAAACTCTTCATAAAGTTTAGACCTCTAAGGGACTTCAGACTCAGTGGAAAGGTGGGGGTAAAAAAGAACCTACGAGCAAAGAAAGACAAGAAAAATTGGTGTTCAGCCACCCTTGCTACAGGTGTATAAGTAACACCCTCCCCAAGAATTTTCAACAGCCCTGCTGGCCTCAGTTCTGATTTATACTGCAAATTTGGTTGAAGAAATTCCAATGTAAAAATTAATATAAAACAATCTCCGTTTGAAAGCCTCAGGATATTTGGAAGAAGCAAAAGCAAATCCACTTTTGCAAATCCAAATTCCATAAATTAGGTCTCTATAGATTCTCACCAATAAATATTAATAAAAAATAACTGCATAATAAAAAAGAATACCAGCTAAAACAAGACTACCTCAAGAAAAAGCTGCAAAATAAATAAATAAATAAATAAACAGCAGCATTATAACCCAAAGGATTTTGGATATTAGATTCATTAAATACAGAAATAAAATTACCCTATTTAAAATGCTGAAGAAAATACAAGAGGGAATTAAATTAAGAGGTACAGACTTCCAGTTACAAACTAAATAAGTCACAGGAGTGAAAAGTATAGCATAGGGAATATAGTGAATAATACTGTAATAACTTTGTATGGTAACAGATGGTAACTACACTTATTGTGGTAAGTATTATGTAATGTACAGAATTGTCAAATCACTATGTTGTGCACCTGAAACTAATATAGTGTTATATATACTTAAATAATAAAAATTTTTAAGAAAGAATTAGCTGTAATGTCATCTATAATTCAGGGATAAAAAAATTAAGGGAATTTAAAAATAAACAAGGCAAAAAGAGACTATCACAAAATGCCAAACAATGAAATGAAATATATAATCACTGAAAATATAATACATGAATTAAATAGCAGATTTGATACAGCTGAGAAAAGAATGAAGTACAAGAAGTTAGATCTGAACATTATAACACAGACAATGCAAAAATGCAAGGGAAATTTAAAAATATGATGAATAGAAAGAGGTGTAGCATACCTAATTATTCTAACATATTTCTAACTATTTTAAAACATCAACAGTGGAATCCAACTAAGAGAAATAATACCTTCAAGTTGCAAGGAGAAACTAAATATCAATATACAAATGCTTGCACAGCTAAACTTGCCTAATTTGTTAGCATATAATTGCTCCTAATATTCTCTTACAATTGTATTTCTTCAGTGTTGGTTGTGATCTCTCCTTTTTCATTCATGATTTTATTTATTTGGGTCCTTTCTCCTTTCTTTTTGATAAGTCTGGGTAGGGGTTTATCAATCTTATTAGTTCTTTCAAAGAACCAGCCCCTAGTGTCTTTGATCTGTTCTACTGTTTTTTTTTTTTTTTTTATTTCTGTATCACTGATTTCTGCTCTAATCTTTATTATTTCTCTTCTGCTGGATTTAGGCTTTATTTGCTGTTCTTTCTCCAGCTCCTTTAGGTGGAAGGTTAGGTTGTATATTTGCGACTTTTCTTATTTCTTGAGAAAGGCCTATATTGCTATACACTTCCCTCTTAGGACCTCCTTCGCTGCATCCCAAAGGTTCTGAACTGTCATGTTTTCATTTTCATTTACTTCCATATATTTTTAAAATTCTTTTTAATTTCCTGGTTGACCCATTCATTCTTTAGTAGGATGGTCTTTAACCTCCATATATTTGTGGTCCTTCCAAATTTTTTCTTGTGGTTGACTTCAAGTTTTAAAGCATTGTAGTCTGAAAATATTTGTGGTATAATCTCAATCTTTTTGTGCCAGATGAGACCTGATTTGTGACCCAGTATGTGATCTATTCTGGAGAATGTTCCATGTGCACTTGAGAAGAATGTGTATTCTACTGCTTTAGATGAAATGCTCTGAATATCTGTGAAGTCCATCTTGTCCAGTGTGTCACTCAAAGCCCTTGTTTCCTTGATGCCCCATGTCTTTTGATTGGAGCATGCAGTCCATTTACATTCAGAATAATTATTGAAAGATATGAATTTAGTGCCATTGTATTGCCTGTAAAGTTGCTCTTGCTGTATTTTGCCTCTGTTCCTTTCTGGTCTCTGTTACTTTTGGGCTCTCTCTTCACTCAAAGGATCCCCTTTAATATTTCTTGCAGGGCTGGTTTAGTGTTCACAAATTGCTTTAGTTTTTGTTTGTCCTGGAAACTCTATCTCTCCCTCTATTCTGAATGACAGCCTTGCTGGATAATGTATTCTTGGCTGCACATTTTTCCCATTTAGCACTTGAAATACATCATGCCAGACCTTTCTGGCCTGCCAGGTCTCTGTGGCTGCCCACCTTATGTGTCTACACTTGTAGGTTAAGAACCTCTTCTCCTGGGCTACTTTCAGGAGTTTCTCTTTATCTTTGAAATTTTCAAGCTTCACTATTATATGTCAAGGTGTTGACCTGTTTTTTTTTTATTTTGAGGGCGGTTCTCTGGACCTCCTGGACTTTAATATCTGTTTCCTTCCCCGGATTAGGGAAGTTCTTAGCTACAATTTGTTCAAATAAACCTTCTGCCCCTCTCTCCCTCTCTTCATCTTCTGGGACCCCTTATTATCTGGATATTTCACTTTATGGAATCACTGAGTACTCTTAAGTCTCCCTTTAAGATCCAGAGTTGTCTTTCGGTCTTCTTTTCAGCTTCCATAGTTTTCCATCATTTTATCTTCTAAATCACTGACTGTCTCTTCTATCTCATTTATCCTCACTTTTAGAGCCTCCATTTAGGACTGCATCTTGGTAATAGCATTTTTAATTTCAGCCTGACTAGATTTTATTTCTTTAATTTCTACAGTTAGGGATACTCTAGTGTCTTCTATGCTTTTTTCAAGCCCAACTATATCTTTATAATCATTGTTTTAAATTCTAATTCCGACATTACTTACATCTGTATTGATTAAATCCATGGCAGTGAGTACTACTTCCTGTTCTTTCTTTTGGGGTGAATTTCTCCATCTCATCATTTTGTCCAGAAAAGATTAGAAGAAAGAAAGAGAAAAGACAATAATAACAACAACAGAAAAAATAAGAAAAAATTAACAAGAAACAAAACAGAACAAAGCAAAATACTAGATCCTGGGTGTATTTCGGTCTGCTTATTCAAAGAAACTAGATCCCAAAATGGGAAAGAAAGAAAAATTTATATATATACAAAAATACAATACAATGAAAGGAAACCAAAAATTATATATTTATGTGTGTGTGTGTGTGTGTGTATAATTTAAAAGGAATAAAAAAAGAAATGAAAAAATAAGAAAATAGCTTAAAAAATAATACTGAAAGACTAAAGAATAAAAAAAAAATGCTATCTACTGTTCACCCCAAGAGCTGAAGTTTGCAGTTCTCTATGATCAGTGAACTTGGTGCTAGCTGGTGGTTCCTGCTGGTCCTTTGGGGGACAGGCCTCTTGCACTGATTCTCAGGTGCCCTTGCCCTTGTAGAAATGCACCTCCCTTGCCAGGGAACTGGGATCAGTGTAAGTGGCTCCAGATTCCACTACATGATGCTATTTTGCTCCCTGAAGGCTTTCAGCACTGATGGGCAGGATGAAAATGGCAGCACGCTGCTCTCTACCCCCAGGGCTTAAAGTTTGTGCCCCCTACTCTACAGTGAGCCCTTACAGAAAAGCAGTCCCTCTTGTCTCCCTGGTTTCTGTCCAAACTCTGTGTTCACCCAGCCTGTGATAGAGTGTTTTTATCTCAGGCACATGACTGAGTTTCAGAACTCCAAATTTTATGGACTCCTACTTCATAGACCCATGATGTTCCTCCCAGGGGAAGGAGGGGGGTCTCCCTAGTTTCTGCCTTTTGCTGGGCCCCTGCTAGGAGAGTGGTCGCCTGCCGGTGCAACAGTTCACAGTTTATGGCAACACAGAGCAGAAAGCCTGCACCTGGACTTGCTGGTTTCAGAGGCCTTCCCCACCCCCCTATGCCTGGGAACTCTGATGCACTCAGGCACCCATGTTCATCTTGTGACACCGAGGATCCTGAGACCACGCTATCCCCTCTGAGATTCCACCCTGCTTTGCCACCCAAGCACCTTTAAACCAGGGACATACCCCACTGTAGGAGACTTCTAAAAGTTCTGATTTTGCACTCCACTTTATGATACTTTGCAGTAGCCTTCTGAAGCAGGCTCCCTCTCCTCTACTGTATCCTCTGATATACTGCCCCGGATTCAAGTCTCCACACCTCCTCCCTTCCAAAAGTAGTCACTTTTCTATCTGTAGAATTGCAGCATTTCTTTTCACAAATCTCTAATTGATTTCACAAATCTCTAAATCTCTAACTGCCCCGGATTCAAGTCTCCACACCTCCTCCCTTCCAAAAAGTGGTCACTTTTCTATCTGTAGAATCACAGCATTTCTTTTCACAAATCTCTAATTGATTTCACAAATGATTTGATAACTGTCTATCTGCATTCCAGGGACCAGACAAAATTAGGGTCCCCTACTCCTCTGCCATCATAACTCCTCTCCCCTATTATTTTTTAGTAATGACTCCTTTAGGAAGAGAGAAATATGGACTTATTAACTGGTGATATTCTTTTTAATCACAGAATTTAACAAAATTAGAATCATAAAAGAAGTAATTATTATTTCTAAATTAAAAACAAAATATTTATTAATAATTACATGGCATCAGTCTTATCTTCACTTTATAAACTCAGTGAAAGGATTTATATGATGTCCTTTCTGGGGAACATAATAAAAGACTCAACAGAAACATTCAAATAGTATTTTTTAATTTCTATTGAGTAGATCAAGTCTATTTCTATTATAAAGGAAGAATAGCAAACAATGTTATGTTTCTTTTAGTACCAGGAATTACAATAAAGTTGTATATGGATAATTCGTGACCCATCACATTTGTAGCTTTACTTGTATGTTAGTATGTCAGTTTCTGGGGTTAGGTCATAGAAGGCTTATAAAAGGCTAAGGGGATTATAACCCATACTGTAGACAAAGGTATTCCATTTCTATTTAGAATGAATAACATTGATGCTGCTCAGATGCTGCATGGTGTTCAGGGTAAAGATATTAATCTCTTCTGTGTTTTCTTTATCATAAAGAACTCCATGGTTCTCTCCTGAATAAAATTTCAATGTGTTGTTGTTACTAATTGACTGTGGTCCTGATTCATACTATAGCAATATATTCGGTAAAAAATAACAAATTCATCCACATTTTTAACACAGGGTGCTCAGTACTCTAGGTTCTCATACCTCCCTTTCACAGTTTGAGTTTTATTTTTTTAATATAACATAACTTAGGGATTTAAAAGGTCCTCCTTCTCAGTTAATTTATTGGTTTTCCCATGAGTCAGAACTGATTTTAAATTTTGTTAACCATATAAAAGTTAATATAATATAGATCACCTTATATGATCTTTTAAGATAGTTAAACATTACAGATGTCTATGTTGTAATCAGAAGTCACCAATTAACCACTGTCTGCCATATTTTGTAAGATGTTTAATACATATTTCTGTAAAACACCCTGTTTTTTTTTTCATTTGTAATTGGAGGAAAAATAAATTTGGAGTATGTTCAAATGTCATTGCCTGAAGAGGCTTTGGAAGCAGCAGGAAAACACTCTACCTAACCCCAGTTAGTCTTGTTTTCTACATTCAGGGCAGTTCTGTTTTCAAACATAGCCACTGAACATGATGATAATGAAAATTAATATGGTTAGAAAGTAATTCGATAGCAAATGTTTATTGTTCTTAATTGTTTCCTGTCATAACTCGTAAAACCTGTCAGCTTTGAAAAAAAGATTCAAGGAGTGTGTGAGCTGGGAAATAGGCAGGTGTGCCTGAATTATACAATAGATACGCTCCTGCAAAGTAATATGGAAGTCATTTTTTTTAGTAAATTGAATTATATTTTTTGTTGGTGGTGGTGAGTTCACTACTTCTCAGAATAAGAAAACCTGATTATGGATCCAAATAATTTAATTCATATGTGAACCCTTATATAAAGACTGTTTTCTTACAGAAATTTTTCTTGTGGATTTATCAAACCACACACACACACACACAAAAAAAAAAAAAAAAATGCACTCTTTGTTTTGTTAAGCAAAGACTGAATTCTGACCTCTCTCCTTTATTGCAATAGCCCTGAGTAAAGTCTTTGGTTAACTTTGTCCAGTACAACTTTTACTTTGACACAGGCAAGTGGTTGTCAACAGCAGGAGTCTGTGCTAAAGTGAAATATCAATATGGGACCAAGTTAGAAGTGACAAGCCAAAGGCAGGCCATTGCACAAATCCTAGAAATTATAGTTGGGAAAGGATTTCTAAAGAATGCGCAAATACTCATGGGTCAGAGGGTTGCCAGATTTAAGAACTAAAAATATAAGACACTCAGTTAAATTTGAATTTCAAATAAATAATTCTTCTAGTATATTTCGTGAAAGCTTTGGTACATACTTATACTAAAAAACTGTTGTTGATCTGAAATTGAAATTGAACTGAGCGTGTTGTATTTTATCTGACATTTCTAGCACATCTGCTATTCCTAGAGCGCAAGAGCCTGCTTATAACAGCATCAGTCGCCAGTTCTTACAGCTCTACCTCACTGTGTACCTCTCTCCCTTCCACTCCGCTTGCCTCCTTCACACCTCCTCCACATTCAAAGCAGAAATGGTCAAATAGCAGCTAGCATGAATGGGAAGAGGTAAGACAAGAAAAAGAACAGAAATCAGCTTTATCCTGCCCCTCAAGGAAGATAGTAGGGGTCAGATGCCCTGTTACAGGTCTTGGCTGGTGGAGGAGGGGAGACAAAGTCCTATCTCTGAAGAAAGTTTAAGTGTTGATAAATTTCTTAGACTGGATATTAGTTTCTGCATCATTATATTAGTAACTTAGAAAGAAGGTAGGACTCATTGGAACTACCACATTTTCATCCAGAGACAAAGAATATTCCCCCCATTGTGAAAGAGACAGAAAATAAAGTTACATTTCCACATGCCATGTTACACTTGTCAATGTACCAAGTCTATAGATCAAAATATAGGCATATGACAATAAAATAAATACTTTTCAAGTTTTTTATGCCTCAGTATTTTGAGATTAATCATTTAAAAGATTAAAAATTCTAAAAGGATAACTCTAAAAAATTAACTTTGCATACGATAGTACCACCACTTATAAAATATCTAACTATTGGAAAGCACTAAATATTAACATACATTAGCAAAACCTTGCTATGTGACAATTTTCTAATCTTTTTGTGTCACAGATTCTTTTTTTACTTTTTTATTGAGGTGTAATTACATCAAATAAAATTCATTGATTTTAAATATATAATTGATGTACAGCCATTCATATCAGAATGTTTTAAGAGTCTGATGAAAATTATTTCACATATGCAGGGACACAGATTTTTTTGTTGTCCATCCTTGAACAAAAATTAAAATTCTTACTTCGAGTCTTTTCCTCTGGTGGTTGATTATTTGAGACAATGACTTTACAAATTTATTGTACTTATATATCTAGATTTCTTAATATTGGGTCTAATGTATATAATATCAGTGCTACCTTCTTACATGAATGCTAACTATAAATGTTATATTCTTATCTACTTAATTAGCAATAGAATGCCATCAGAGCACAGTAACAGGGCTTTTTTTTTTTTTTTTTTAGATGCAGGTGTATTTTTTCCTTATTTCAACAGGAATTCCTATCTAGAACTGCCTCTTTTTTCAACCCTGGATGAGTTGAAATTTGTCCCAGAGAAGGAACGTAACAGAACTGTTACCATCTACTTGACTATAAAAACAAACACTTTGAATGGAACTATTCTCTACAGTAAGTATTAAATATTTGACTTCCTATATGTCAGGTTTCTTTCTCAAATGTTAACCTACTGAAGCAATGAATTATTCATTTAAATATTGTGGGAAAACTTTTCTAGCTTAGTACATGAAACATTACCAAAAGGAAATAGTTCTTTCTAGTTTTCTTTAGAAGTTTCTTTAATTTATGAGTCATTCAATGGAACATGACTTGCAAACAGGCTCTGAACCAGCAAGGAAGAATACAGCAAGCATATGAGTTTGATGGCATATGGCTATAGCAGTAAAACATAAATGCTGCAAATGTTTCAGAGCATATTTTTGTAATATAAATCACTAAATATGAATTGAATTCAATACTTGGTAACTTGGAAGAAGGTATTCCAAAGCTGGGATTCATTTGATAATTGGGAAAATTCCTGTCACTCTGTTAGCATTATCCTAGTTGGCTTGAAAAAGAAAGTAGTATTAACAGTATTTGTTTAAGGAAATGTCTCTATATCCAGGGTTCTCTACATTATGCAATGTCCTTACAAGGATTCCTATAAGCAGAATTTATAGACTTCTTTCTTCTATACCTAAACATCACTAAAGTAGATTACATGCTGTATTCCAAATCTGACAATTGTTTTATTTCTTGTGAAATGAATGTACACTAGTTTTAACAATTCGCTATATTGGAGGTATAATGTCTTTAGTACTTGAATAGGTTATACGCTCTAGGGCAACTCATTATTTTGAAAATTTTTTTCTCCTCTACTTTGAAATATTTGGCAAAATTGATTCATCATTCTGTACTTTGTAAAAAAAAAAACTTAAATCTTTGTATTATTTGGCTATGAATGAAATGCTTTAAAGAAGCATTTTTGGAAAACTAAGTGCAATTAGAAGTTTTGAACATTAGAACTGAAAATTTATATTTTAGAAAGAAACTAATGTCAGAACTAGACCAGGAGTGTAGTTCTATTTCTATTTATTTCCCAGTAGTGTAAGCACCCATGTTTAAATGATGGCTTTAGAGTGTCTGATTTATTTATATTTAAAGAGAGAGAAGGAAAAATTTGTTTTATATACAAAACCTAAGTTGTGGTGGATAACCATGAAATTTGGAGGTAATAGTACATTGCCAGGGAAAGGAAACAAAACAAAACACAGAACAAAAGATACAAACATAATAATTTAAAGTCACAAAGCAAAGTGATTTTCTGGCTTTGCAATTTTTTAAGGTATATAAGAATAAGGAAGTGTTTCCTTGTAGAAAGTATGTTTTTACCAACTGAAAACAGCTCATCGCCAAAGAAGCAGCCAACCTCTGGGAATTCTCATCCTCTGGGCTCACGCTCCTGGTTCATATCTATACTTCCGCTCGATGTGCTCTTTTTGAAAGCCATAAAAATACATGCTAAGCATATATATATATATATGTGTGTGTGTGTGTGTGTGTGTGTGTATAGATATATATATATATATACCCTTGTCCAAGTTGGTACTTTAATTTAAACCAATAAACCCAAGCTGATGGTAGTGCCATAGGATTATTTTTGCCTTTTGCAACCAAAAACCTACGGAAAAAAATCAAACTAGAAGTTATTAGTAAAAGAAACAGTGCCATTGTAATGATTATCGGTTTCTGTCTTTGTCTTACGTAATTGTTGTCCCAACATTGGATGCACCAAAGCTGTTCACTCAATTCAGTTTCATAGCCTGTGAATGGAGAAAATATTTTTGTCTGTAAAGCATTCTTTTTGTTCACTTGTAAAGTGGTCATTTAATCCTACACTGTTGGGAATACCTCAGCAGAATGTTTCATGGGGTTGTTGCTTTCGGTCCTCTTTGAATTTATCAACCTCCTAAAAGCCTCACAACAGATGAACACAAAAATTTTTGTGATTCGGTTAAACACCCATAGTTTAAAAGGTGTCCCTTAACTTGACATAAGGGCTAATTTTCTTTCTTTTGAAATCAGTATATTACATGTAAGAGCAATTAAGAAGAGTGAGGAAATTAAAACAGATGTTTCATTTTAGAGACTAGGGGTTGATTTTTGTCTGTTTTTTTTGTTTGTTTGTTTGTTTTTTAGTTTTGTCCTTTTCATTCCCGGACATTTCAGTAAAAACTCAATTCCATTGTACAAACATTTATTGAACACTTGTGTTTTATATCATCCAGTTTTAAAGGGAAAAGGATAGAGAAATACCAGGTTGATAAGCCAATGTCAGCTTTGAATTATATTCCTAGTTCAGAACTGTGGATGTATCTTTTCTCAGTTTGCTTCACCAACTAATTGGTGTTGAAAAGGAACAAAAGGAAGATAAAACTGGAATCCTTATGGGGTTACAGTAGAAATCCTTAGAAAGGATAGTTTAAAAAGAACTCTCTGTGGGAGAGAGGCAGCTCTGAGAACAGCAGTCAAGATGAAAAGAAAGCTTTCTGAATCTGCCACTGAACCAATTCAGAATTCTGGAACCCCGTCAAAGAAGCTACTGATAGGTCACGGGAGAAGGGATGAGACCACACAAAGCTCTTTAGGTGCACTTTCAGAAAATGAGCTCTATTCGGCCTGCGCTCTCAATCGGGAGGTTTCGTCATGGGATATATTACTATGCAGTTGAATCCATTCTGCGCTGCTTCTTTGAAAAGAAATAAGCATGCCCTTTGGAAGTATGTGATCTTTGAGAATTAAGAGCAGACATCTGACCAAGTTGCAGGAGGCAAATTACATGAGCAACTCCTGTGAAAGAACAAGATTCAGAAGCAATCTCCATATGACTTATTATTTGTGTTTAAGAAAGAAAGTAAAAGAAGGACTAGGTATTTATTCCAGGTAGAAATTGACAGAACAAGTAGGATCACTGGGGCCTCCTCTTTTTGTGCATTTAGGAAGGGCTAAAAGAAGAGATTTCTGATATTGCTGAAGAAAACAAATGAAATCTAAAGAATCATAACATCTGCCTTTCTCTATAAAGTGATTCCCAGTAGAATACCCAATATCTTCATTAGATACTTCTTAGGCCAAAGCCAATGAATTCCCACAGTATTTCCTGACAGCATATTTAAAAACATCTTCTTTTCTTAAAGAAAAAAAGTGTGCTCAGTTTTAATCAATTTTACAATGTGCACCATAAAATTCTTTGAATATCTTTGTCCCTTCTTAATAGCTCCCAGTGGAGCTTGCTCCAGACAGATATGGGAGGGAGTGGAGTTGAAAGCATGGATGGATGAATTCATACATTGCTTTTATAAGATACACAAAGATTGCTTTTCATTGTATCTTTTATGACAGGAAAGTCAAATTCAACAAATTTTAACTGAGTGCCTAGAAAGTGCATCACACTCTGCTGGGCACTGTGGCTGTATACAAAGATGAATAAAAAATTATCTGTACCCGTATCTCCATTTAGGGGAGAGATAATATGTACATAATTCTATGAGAAAGCTGACTATGATAGGTCTTATAATAGGAGTATAAATTAAGAACTGGGGCTGAGTAAAGAGATGCATTACACCAGAAATCTGTGCTTCTGTCTCTTCACTAACTAGGGAACACCTCCTAATCTGGAATTGTGTTTTGCATCTCTGTTCCACCCACCTCCTGGGTACTTCACCAGTGCCTTGCATAGAGTAAGCTTTTTTAGAATTGTTTGTAAAGTTCTGTTGTTGAGTTACCCAACTTGGATGGTCATGATGAAAAATTAATAGGTATTAACACCTTATTTTAGGAAATTATTGTGTGAGTAAGTAAGCAAAAACAAAACGGTGCAGATTTCAAGGGTTTACTCAAAATGTAGCTTAAATCAAAGATAATTTAATCCTGGGTTTACTTTAACAATCAGGAACAGAACAAGGGTTGACAGTTTTATTCTGTCATGGCCAGGGAGTAAATATTTTTACAGGTCACACAGGCTCTCTCCCAACTTTTCAACTCTGCTAGTGTAGCACAAAAGCAGTATAGACAATGTGTGGCTGTGAATGAATGTAGCTGTGGTGCAAAACAAAACAAAACAAAACAAAAACCTTTACTCAGAAAACCAAACAATGGCAGAATTTGGTCCATGGGCCATAGTTTGCCAACCCTTGACCTAGAATGATGTGATTTATTAAACTTCTCTTGAAAGAGAACAATTGTGTTAAGAGAAATTAAACTTTTCTGTGATTGAAATTTATGAAGAGATAAATCAGAGATACACTCTGTTTCTGATGTAATTACGTCAGGAAGTGGACCAGCAAACTTGCTTCTGGTGGGCAGAGGTAGGAGGAAAAACAAATAAATGAGCCCATTCAAGGATTGAAATTGCTGCCGTGCCCATCTCAAGAGCAGTATAATCCAGTTATTACAAAAATGACTATGGAGCTTGACTGCCTGGCTCTGCCATCTGGGCAAGTTACTTAACATCTCTGTGCTTGCATATCTGTAAAATGGAGTCATATTATTTGTAATAACACCAAAGAAATGAAAAATGTGTTGTAAGTATGGAGAGAGTTACCACATTTAATGGGCTTAAAACTCTGTTTGGTGCATGGCAACATGAAGTAAGTGCTAAATATCTTCTTCAGAAAATGCTTTCATCCTTCCTCCCTCATAACTTCCCTGGTAAGGAGTCTTGGGAATTAGATGCCTAGGGTGCTATATTCTTGTCTAATAGGTGTTATTAATATTGCATCCATTTGATAGACATATCCACCATGGGAAAGGATATGTAGACTATAAAAATCTTGGAATCAGGAATGAGACAGAATTGGGACGAATAGTAGATACAATTTTTTTGGTTTTCATTTTTATCCATTTCATTCAAATGAAGAGGATTCATTTCCTCTAAGAATCTTGTATTATGAGTTGTATTTTCTTTCCTGGTTAAGCACAATTAGCAGCCTAGGCAAAATTAAAATAGGCTCTCAATAAATTTTAGAAACTGGCCCAGAAGCCATTCCGCAGCAGCGTGTAATAAACATGTGTTAGTGATTCATTATGTGTGCCAGGCGGCCGCCCCAGTCTATCAGTTCTCCTAGCTCTTCTCCGCCCACCGTCCTTTCTTTCACCAACCAGCAAGGTCACCCCAGCCACGTTCTCCAGACTCTAACCACTAACTACATGTTACTGCCCGTGTTGCCACTGTTGCCCTAAGCTGTCTTCAAATCCCGAGCCACTGCCACTAAGATTGCTGCTGGGTTTGCTGCTGCTGTGTACAAATGCAGACCTAAGGAGAGCCAGGAAAAGGGATTTTTCAAACTGCAGCAAAAACATGTGTGCTCAATAGAAAACTCAATGCAAGCTCAGAGAATAGTTTTTATTACATGCCTTGAAGGTGGCACCAGGGATGACAAGATCATCTGACTGCTGCCATAGGCAATTCTGATTGAAATGTCAGTAGGTAACCAAAGGTAGACTCTAACCCAAGTCAGCTGCGAGTTCACTGTGCAACACAGGGTAGATCAATTAACCTGTTCTGTACTCAGTTTGACAACAAATAATACAGATGCAATTTTTATTTTCAAGTTCATAAGGTTTGAAAAATATATATATAAGTGTTTTGAAAAATACAAAGTACTTGGGGCTCCTGGGTGGTGCAGTTGGTTAAGCATCTGACTCTTGGTTTTGGCTCAGGTTGTGATCTCAAGGTGGAGAGATTGAGCCCCACTTTGGCGTGGAGTCTGCTTAAGACTCTCTCTCCCTCCCCCCCCAAATAAATAACTCTTTTAAAAAAAAGAAGAATGCAAAGTATCATATAAAGTTTGGTGTTTAGGGGATTTTTTTCGATGAGAAATGGTAGAAATCCATGTCACTCTATGGAAATTTCCAAATTTGACCATCTATGTATCTGGTTTAATAAATATATTATTTGTATTCATCATTAATGGTCCTATAAGGAATGATGTTGAATTTTATTTTAATTCAAACTGATGACCAGTGAATCTCTCCTGATGACCAGTGAATGTTTATTTATACATGATCTCAAATCAAACTGTCATTGATGTTTAGGAGCATTCATTACAATAGTTCAAATAGAGAAAAATACCCATTTTTAATAGAAGTGGACCATAATTACTCTATCTTCAGTATTTCAATGAAGTGATAAAATATGTATGCTTAGAAATTTTTAGATCTACAATCCAATATAATAACCAAGCAAACCAAAATTATAAAAACTTGAGTAGGATATCATTCTTTCCCTCTCTCTGGCTTATTTCATTATTATTCTTTACTTATAAGACTAAATATATACATGTATATTATACAACATATATATAAATATAAGCTATATATAATTTACAAATTTTGGACTCAAAATTATTAGGGTTATCTCTCTAAATGCCATGATACCTAGAAACTAGAGTTCACTAATTTTTACATAATTATTACTGTTTATTATTCTAAGCAGCATTTTCTTTCTATATGTAATAAATCTTAAATCAGTAGATACAATCAGTGATTTCATTAGTATAAATAAAATTTGGGAATTATAGACTTTATAAAGTTTCAAAATATTTTCTGGATAAATATTCAGAAAAACTCAAAACATAAATGATTCATTGAAAAAATTACTACACCACCTAAAAGTATAAAGAACTCTTTCAAAAAGGTTAGGTTCACACTTCTCTGCTAATGGATCATCAAATGTCTTTTCAATGAAATAACAGAATGACTTTCTTTCCATGGCTTAATATTGACATCTTCCACAGCTTTCAAGTCCTGACCAAAGGCAGCACAGATTGGATATTATGGGGGGAAAAGACACTGCTTTTCACATTTGTGATATATCACAGAGAGAGAGATTCACATTTGCTTGATGTCTTTGGGTTCAGTGAGAAACACTGAACTAAATTTAATGTAGTATATGAATTACTCAGCGTATAAAGTTTAATATAAAAATATACATCTAATAGTAGCCATGACATAATTTTCCTTAGTAGTTATATTTTGAAATTTTTATATTTGATTATACTAATTGCCACTAATTTTCCATTTTTTATTATAATTGTGTTTGAAAATATGTCTTTAGTACTTGTGAGATAATAAAAAATATATATATTGGTGTCTGCCCCAACTTACTGGCACAAAGCTCTTAAAACCCTTGTAATTTCTTAAGTGATAAGAACACTAGGAGCATTTCTTGTTCTAATATTTGTTTTTGACCCTGTCCCTTGACATAGGGCTACTAAAACCCTAGTAAATTCATAAGTGATAAAGGGAGTAAGAGCATATTCTGTTCTAGTAAGGAGACTCTAGGTGGGCTCCTGGATGACTCCTTGCTGGGGGCTGGTCACCAGAAAGACCAAGCTATGACTAGATGCTTGGAATTTTCAGTCCAAACCCCCTACCCTCCAGAGAAGGGAAAGGGGCTGGAAATGGAGTTAATAATTGATCACGCTTACACGAGGTAGCCTCCACAAAACCCCAATAGTACAGGGCTCAGAGAGCTCCCAGGTGGGTCAACACATCCTTATCAGGAAAGTGATGCACCCCAACTCCACAGAGACAGAAACTCCCAAACTTTACCCTATGTATCTCTTCATCTGGCTGTTCATCTGTATTCTTTATCACATCCTTTAATAAACTGGTAAATGTGTTTCCCTAAGTTCTGTGAATAACTCTAGCAAATTAATCAAACCCAAGGAGGGGTTCCTTGGAACCTCTGATCTGTAGCCAGTTGGTCAGAAGCACTGGCGTCTGAAGCATGTGTTGCAGAGGGAGAGCAGAGCACCAGCAGTCTTATGGGATAGAGGATTTTTTTTTTTTTTTTTTAGATTTTTATTTACTTATTTGACACAGAGAGAGAGCAAGAGAGAGATCACAAGCAGGGGAAGCAGCAGGCAGAGGGAGAAGCAGGCTCCCGGCTGAACAGGGAGCCTGATGCGGGGCTCTGTCCCAGGCCCCTGGGATCATGACCCGAGCCAAAGGCAGACGCACAACCGATTGAGTCACTCAGGCATCCCTGGGTTAGAGGATCTTAACCTGTATGGTCTGACACAGTCTCCAAGTAGTTAGTGTCCAAGCTGAATTAAATTGTAGAACACCCAAGTAGTGTCAGAGAGCATTGCTTGGTGTGGGGAAATACTTCCACACATTTGGCAACCAGAAGTGAAGTGTTTGTGAGGAGCGAAGGAGACTCACAGGAAAGAAAAACACAGTAGAGAAGTGGGTTTTTCCCTATATAGGAAAGTAGAACAGTACTATTTGTGAAAACCAAACAATTCCTCCAGAGTGTTTATTCATAGCTTTTCTCTAAGTACAGAATATAGGTTTGTGATACAAAATCAATTGATTCAAAAGTAAAAAAGTCAATATATCAAATAATATGACCTATATTCCCTGAAGTGGATAATTTGCTATTGAATCATGCAAATACGTCAGTAACCCAGGTCTTCCATGGCCCTGCCACCACCCTCCCCAGCTACCATCACATGTTACCAACAAAACCCTCTGAATTCCTTTAAAAGTATTATTATATAAAACAAGAAATTGCTTATTAATAGAATAAATCCAAATGATGAGTTTAAAACTGTTAATATATAGCAGACTATAGGGAGAACTAAGCTTAATTGTTTATTTTTATTTTTCATTCCCGTTACCCTTATTAGAGCTGCCTTGTTCTGTACTGTATCACAGGGTTGCTCTGGTTCATAATGGGATGTTGGTGTACTTCATCCCTGTCCTTGATTTTAGTGGCTGAGCTTCTTTTAAAAATAACTCATTCTTGCATTGTACCACATATATCTTGTTTAATGTGTATAATCAATCTTTGAAATTCAGTTTTCGAAGCTTTGAAAAACAGACCTTGTACATATAGCACAACAGCTTGACCTAAATGTTTAACTATCTTCTACTCCACTCTGTATATTGTATTTTTAAGTCTAATCACAAAAATATGAGTCTGAAATGATAATATATTTTAGAAATATTAAGTAATAGAAACTTCTGAGTAAAAATGGGGAAAGGAACAGGATACCAGACTGTCTCTTAGTGCATAACAAAATGAACCACCCTCCCCTCTCCCAAAAGGATGGGAGTGGAGAACAAGACAACAATTCAAGAAAAGCGGTCTTATGCCATTTAATGATATGATAAAACCTTTTATATATCCAAGGAGAGAAAACACAAGATGCTGGTACAGAGTGTGGTGTTTCTAAATGTGCTCTCATTGCCCCCAGCCTCCTCCCCTTAGTGAAAAGAGGAGTCAAAGATAATACTAAATTCTTAATTATTCTCTTGAATTCAGAGAAAAGCAGCCAAAGAAATTGAATAGGAAGTAATGGGAAAAATAAGGGGAAACACTAAGGAATAGAAGCCCAAAAACTGCTAATGGATTTTAGGAGAGGCAGAAAAGGTAAAGCTGCATCACCCTCTTCCAGGCACTGGACTAATTTGGCGTATTGTACACCTGAAGTCCTCAGAAGTGTGGTAAAAACCTAGATGTGCTGAATGGGCTCTAGAAAGGGACGTTTAGGAGGATCTCAAAAGAGTGATTTTCAACCAGGTTCATTATGCCCTTTGCTACTTGTACGTTGTTATTAAATCTTTAATGCTGTTGTTTTGTCCAATTTGTTTTCTTCTACAATATTGATTTAATCTAACTATTTTGTATTACATTTCACTTTGTGTTTCTCTTACTGAATTTATATTCTTAATAAGTTCTAGAGCATAAAAAGCTCATGGAAAATCTATTTTTATTTCTTAGATTTTGTATGTCCCACTCCTGTCTGATTTTCAGTTGTGTTTTGAATCCTTTCCTGTCTTCCTTCCCAACCTTATAATCCATAAATGTGGGCCTGTCTGTCCAGTCCAAGACTTCTATGTTGCTTAACACCAGGGGACCCCCTTTACATTGTATTCTATGTAATTTTTTCTCCTTGGAGTTGCTTTTGGTTTTATTTGCTATAATATAATAACTCATTTCTCCTAATATGCCTCATAATTTCAAAAACTAAAATTATCCTATTTTCCTTTGTTAAAGAATAATTTTCAAAAAGATATATAAAATGAACACATGCCAAAATTTTATTTAACCTATTAATTACTGAGGGAACTGGTAAGATACTACAACCAGTTCAAAGAAGTCAAGGAACAGAGACATATAAGACTAAGGAATTTTGAAGCCGATTTACAAATAGATGGAAAGCAAGTCTACCTACAGGGTAATAATCAATTGCATTTCAGCAGAAACAGTTAGTTTGAATTGCTCTTCTTATTAGTTTTCACCAACCTCTATAGAGTTACAAAATAGCTCAAAGATAAAGAAAGGTGAGGAGAACCTGAATGGGTAAGCTAGATTTTTTTTTCCTATTTCAGATTCTTTCAGTTTCTCCTGATACCTTTCCCTGAACCATTCTTTGAAACCCAAGTGTTGCTGTGTTCCATTCTTGTAGAGCCTGAGACATGGGGGAGAGATAACTTAGGTTTCCTGATACTCTGACTGAGATGATAAAGAAACATTTATCTGTGGTTCAGAAATGCCTTTAGTTTCACTCTGGTTTCTTTTTCTTTTCCCCCCTTTTCAAATTGAAGTGAGCTCTAATATGGAGATATTTCAAATTTACCTAGATCCCTGAGTATCTCCAAGACCCTTTCAGGTGTCCATAATATCAAAATTTTTTTTCAAAATTATTTTTTAATAAAACTAAGACATATGCCTTTTTCACTGTTGATTGATATTCACACTCAATGTACCGAAGTCACAGTAGATAAAATCTCTGGCACCTAGTGTCATGGCAGTGACCCCAAATTGTACTCATTTTATTCACTAAAGTAAAAGTGGACACACACAAAAAATGCCCTAATTCTGCAGTAAAATGCATTAATTTTTAAAATTCTCGGTCCTTGTCTATACAACTTTGTAATGTGCTGTGCATAAAAGGAAAAGTATTGACTTGAAAAATGACTAAAAGAAAATCTGTGGTTATTCAGGCTTGAGTATTTTGCAGCCATATTCTCAAAAATTAACAAAGTAAACCTGTTATTTTGAGGAAAGCAGCTTACAGTCTTTGATTCCCAATGATAAAACTCAACCTTTCTAGTAAAAATTAGAATTTTGGAAAACTTAGATTCTTCACAATGAGCTTCAGAGCTTTGCCATACTTTCTGATGAGTTCAGTGGTAATAGTAATTAATGTGATTTTTTATATTATATAATAAAATATGTCAACCTTTGAAAGATACCCATAACTCAGTGAATCCACCTTTTTCAAATACCCAATGCATGATACTACAAAATCATGTAGGGTAAAATATTCATTTAAAATATAAGAAAGACCAATGGAATTTTAATGTAACAGAGGATATAAAAATTATTAGTATAGTTGCAGATTCCACATTTCAGCTATACTTTAAGGAACTACCGCTTGTCCAATTTGTGTATATGTAAAAAGACAATTTAAATCATCCCCCTTTTCTAGTCAACATTCTCTGTGAGGCTAGAGTTCATGTACTTCAGCCAAAGCAACAATTCACAACAGATTGAATATAGAAGTAGATGTGAGAATCTAACAACTTTTATTAAGCTTAACATTGAAGATTATTGTAAAAGTATAGAATAAGCCTCCTCTCACTATTTTATTTTTGTTTTAGAAAATATAATTACTTTTCACAAAATATGTTATGTATGTTAATATGTAATGGATTTATTATTGTTATTTTTAAATAAGCTAACCAATAAATAACTGAAAAATTTGTTTTAAATATTCTTTTTCAGTTTTAAATTCCAATCCAATAAATATTAAAAGATGCAAACCAGTGTGCCTGGGTGGCTCAGTTGGTTAAGCGTCGTCTGACTTTTTTTTTTATTAACATATAATGCATTATTTGTTTCAGGGGTACAGGTCTGTGATTCATCAGTCTTACACAATTCACAACACTCACCATAGTACCTACCCTCCCCAGTGTCCATCACCCAGCCACCCCATCCCTCCCACCCCCCTCCACTCCAGCAACCCTCAGTTTGTTTCCTGAAATTAAGAGTCTCTTATGGTTTGTCTGCCTCTCTGGTTTCATCTTGTTTCATTTTGATTTCTGTTCAGGTCATGATCTCAGGGTTGTGAGACAGAGCCCCACAAAGCCTATGCACTGAACATGAAGCTTCCTTGAGATTCTCTCTCTCCCTCTTCCCTGCTCCCCCTGCTTGCTCCCTAAATAAATAAATAAATAAATAAATAAATAAATAAATAAACCCATGTTAACAAAAGCTCTTTGGGGTTCCTCAATAGATTTTAAGTTTATTAAGAGTCCTTAGATTAAAATACATGTACAATATGATTTTGCTCTAATGAAAAATTCTCTCTATATATATCTGTCCATTTATCAACCTTTGTATCTGTAGTGGTATTCATCAAATATTAATGCTGGCCAACTATTTTTTTTTTTAAAGAGAGCAGGCCAGGGGAGAGCAGGGGCAACAAGGGAGAGGGAGAGAGAGAATCTTAAGCAGGCTCCATGCCCGGCATGGAGCCCCATGGAGGGCTCGATGTCACACCCCTGAGGTCGTGAACCAAGCCTAAATCAAGACTCAGTGGCTTAACTGACTGAGCCACACAGGTGCCCCTAATGATGGCCATTTTCAAGGGTTGTAATTTCAGCTTGGTTTAGTATAATTCTGCTTTTCTTTTTTTATTAAAACAAAGTATTGTCTTAAATACATGTATTCACAAGAATAAATAAAGGAAAAAAGTAAGAAATAGAGATACTAAAAAATATTAAAAATACATATTTCACAAATATCTGAGAATTCAGTAAGTACATAGTAAATACATAAAAAGAATAATTTGCTTTGATGATTTTGGATCAATTGGAAACTAAAAGGAAAAAATGAAAATTGACCCCTGACTAATTCTTGACCCAACCAGATAATCCAGGATAATCTCATCTCAAAATCTTTAATCACACCTGCAAAGTGTCTTTTGCCAAATAAAGTTAACATTCACAGGTTCCAACAAATAGGAAATGACTATCTTTGATGGCCATTATCCAACTTACCACAACCTCCTGCTTCATATCATGTGCAAAAATCGATTCTAGGTACAGTATAGATGTTAAATAAAGCTTATAAAAGATAATATAAGAAAATAACTTTATGACTTTATGGTAAGCAGATATATCTTTAAAGGTTACATAAAAATCACTAATTACAACCGTGAAGGAAACAATAAACAGACCTATGCTAAAATTAAGACCATATGTTCAACAAACCTCACCCTTAAGCAATTGGCAAGACAATCCACAGAATTGGAGTAAGTATTTTCAGTAAATATGCTTAACAAAGAGCTTGTAAGCTATACACACACATCCACATACATGTATGTAGATCTAGATATTAAATATATACATAGATATAACTTTAACCAGTCAAGAAAAAGCAAACAACCACATAGAAATGTAAGAAATACAGACTGACACTTCACAAAAGAAGATATCAAAATAGCCACTAAATATTACAATATGCTCAACTTCACTAGTATGAGGAATATAAAAATGGAAGCTACAATAAAATAAACATAAAGTAGTTAAAATCTGCAAGGCAACCATACCAAGTGATGGTGAGACTGGATCATCTGGAATTCTTACTGCTGGTAAGGAGTTAAAATGTTATTTTGGAAAACAGGCAGTAGTTGTTAAATTAATCATATTCAACAGTTCAGCTCTTGGTTATATACACAACAGAAATGCATGTGCTTCATTCAGCACAAAAGACACATAAAGGTTATCATTAGCAGCATTATTCATAATAACCAAAAACTGGAGTGGAAGGAGGATGTTCATCTATAGAAGAAAGAGTAACTGGATTGTAAATATTCATTCAATCAAATATTATAAAGCAATGAAAATGAATGAATTTTAGCATAGGTGCTGTCTCTCAAACATAATATTGAGCAAAAATTAATAGACACAACAGAATATATACAATATGATCCTAATAATATGAAATTTTAAATTGAGCAAAATTAATCCTACCTGTTAAACATCAGGATTGTGGTTGCTTTTGAAGGAGGGAGGAAAGGAGTGATTGATAAGACTTTGGCAGTGCAGATAACATTCTTTTTCTTGAGTTGATGGTATTTGGATGAGTGGGTTCACTTTGTAATAATTCATTGAGCTGTATGTTTAATATTTGTGTGATTTTTTGTATGAGTTATACTTCAATTAAAAATGTTAAAAACTACTTATAAGACACATGTCTAAAGTTTATTATTAAATGAAAAGAGAAAGATGAATAAAGCTACTTATTACATCATTTCCTTTTTAAAAATAAAACTAGGACCATATAAATATTTGTATGTGTACAGATATATGGTAGAAAAGAATACCTCAAGGTTGGATGAAAGAATGAGCTGGAGGAAGGGGAGTGTTTCCTTTTTTTTTCTTTATATATTTCTTTGTCATTTTAATTTTTATGAAAGACACATTAAAATTAAAATACAAATAATTAACAATAATAATAAACCAAGTTATGTAATACTCAACAGGTGCCAGACACTTTTCATTTATTATTTTATTTATCACAGTAGTTCTAGTAATTACTTGCTCTCCTCATCCCATTATAAGGTATGAGGAAACTGAGGCTCAGAATAAGATCATTTTGCTATTAAGAAACAGAGTCAGAAAGTTAATCTCATGTCAAGGCAATGCTGTTAATGCCATGCTGTTCTCAGCCTGTGGAAAATAATGTATAATTCTAATATAGTATTATTACATTGAATAATTTAATAACACTCCTACCATCTCATCAAATCATTACTCCTTGGGGGCAGAGATTGTGTTTGTTGAAAGAATAATTATTATTGAGTAAAATATAAATCTAATCACTAATTTAATGTAATGTTTGTTTTTAAAGGTAGTGAGAAGAATATTGGGCAACACTTTCTTCATTTATTTCTAGTGGAAGGAAGGCCCATGGTTAAATATGGATGTGGAAGCTCTCAAAATATCTTGACTGTTTCTGCTAATTATAGCATTAACACAAATGTATTCATCCCTATCACAGTACGGTAAGTCCTCCATAGTAGTTCTTTGAATTATAGTGCTGAGCCTTATTTTTTAAATGTTATTTGTATGTATAATAGCCACCCACATACGAAAAGAAAGACAAAAAGTTCCATCTAAAAGTTGTTTTGCCAATCAGTCTTTTCAGTTTGATGGAGTAAAGTACAAATTAAACTAAGGTATATTTTGATACCACCCAATGGCAATCAAATTATATACAAAATGAATCAATTTCTTTGAAAATATCGTGGAGCAAATAAATAGGTTGAAGCGTCATGTGGTTCAGTTGAAATTAAGATCTAGTTCGGGGTGCTTGGGTAGCTAAGTCGGTTAAGCATGGGACTCTTGGTTTTGGCTCAGGTCATGATCTCAGGGTGGTGAGACAGAGCTCCAGGTTGTGAGACCGAGCCCAGTGTGGGGCTCCACACTTAGCAGGGAATCTGCTTAAGCTCTCTGTCCTCCTTCTGCCCCTCCCCACTTCTCTCCCCCCTTCTAGGGAAGGAAGGAAGGAAAAGAAATTAAGATCAAGTTCATTTGTTCAACAAAATATCTTAGTGAAAATAGCTGTTCAGAATGGGGGTGGAGGGTAGCCATTGACCCTGCACAGAAAAAAAGAGAATCCAGTAGGGGAAAAAATTGAATATTAAATGGAGATGTCTTTCTAGGACATATAAACTTTTGGAAAGCAGTCTTGAAATTAATTCATACTTCAGAATTAGGAAATCTCAGAAGAGAGAAATGGCTAAATATGATGGTCACATCCCAAGGGCATTACTGAACAAAATTTACATGTAGCAGCCAAGAATTTAAAATTCTTCATCAGTGGGCGCCTGGGTGGCTCAGTTGGTTAAGCAACTGCCTTCGGCTCAGGTCATGATCCTGGAGTCCCAGGATCGAGTCCCACATCGGGCTCCCTGCTCAGCAGGGAGTCTGCTTCTCCCTCTGACCCTCTTCCCTCTCGTGCTCTCTATCTCTCATTCTCTCTCTCTCAAATAAATAAATAAAATCTTTAAAAAAATAAATAAATAAAATAAAATAAAATAAAATAAAATTCTTCATCAGTATAGCAATCTAGTAATAATGGTCTCTAAAGTTACTCTGTGTCAGTTAAAAATAACATTTTGTGTCTGAGCTTATATGTTAAATAACAATTGAATACGTTAGTCTGACTAGCAGGAATCTTGGCTAACCTGTGAAAGTTATATAAATCAAATAAGCTTTCCTGGGGTCTGCATCAATCTGCAAATGAAATCAAGGAAATTGACACCAGTCTGAAAATGGAAACTCCTTCCAGGCAGGAACAGTATCTTACTCATTTTTAATGCAGTTTGTAGGGCATCTGACAGAAAGATATTCAGTATATGTTTGAATGAATGAAGAAATGAGAGTGTCTGGACTGGGCAGTTCAGTTGATTATGACAAGAAGGCAACGAAATTACCCTAAGGTAGTAAAATTATTATTCGTAAATTAAGCAAACCCTTTTGGAACAGAAAGTTGTGTACAGCCAAAGCAAATTTTCAGAGCCATGGACTTAACTCTTACTTTAATCATCTTTCTAACAAAGGTTGCAGTTGCTCACAAAAAAAAAAAGAGCCAGAGAAGAAGGAGAATAACTTAGACACCAAATTAAAAGCCATTTTGATTGATAACACCATCATTTTATACAATGTAATCATTTCATATTAACAGTGGCACATGTGATCACATATGAAGTAATTTCTGTTTTCATCGAACTTTCTTAAAGGGATGATTTCATTCTTTGCCTTTAAGTAATGAATACCTAAGTACACAGTCCTCAAACCATGCAGAGCCTTAGGTAGACTAAGGTTGAAACCATCCCTAAAAAAATACTGATGCTTCTAGTAAAACTAAAAACTGAGGGCTTTCCAAATATTTCAATTAATTTTATTCAAAATTTAGAGAGTGAGAAAGAAATATCTCTACTGACACAAAAATGAAAATCTGCATCCTACAATACCTTAAGGTGATAATAGGTTACATTAAAGGCTGACTGAGGACTGTATTATATATTGTATATTATGTGTTATATAAATTATTTAAATTTATATAATAAATATGAATAACAAGTATATACTAGACAACTCTTCAATAAGTTTTACTGTTAAAGTATAAAAAGAGGTAAGGTCATAATTAAAGGGAGGTGAGAAGTTGAGAGAGGGAAAATGTAAGATGAGAGATTTGAGCATGTTTAAATGTGGATTGGACTTATTAGTTGGGCAGCAGGTGTTACTACATAGAAAGATAATGAATAATTGAGAACATAAAGTCCCTTAGAAATTTAGAGTGATGAGATACAACCCACATAAGAGAAGATTCCTGCCAGAGAGGAGAGAAAATGGAAAAGATGCACACATTAAGACTCCTGATTTCTGTATTTGTGTACATGACTCCTGATTTCTGTATTTGTGTACATGCCTTGATCTGTGACTGCCTTTTGCTTGATCCCTATCTGTCCAGTTATTTATGTCACCTTCTCTCTCCACCTTGTCTGCTCCACTCTTACTTCTCCATCCTTAACTAGGCACAAGTTAGAACTAAAAGGGTCTTTTTGTACCCCTCTTTCTAGCTATCCTAATTCTCTCTAATAGGACATTTGTTATTGCAAACTCAGAACAAATTTGTCCCTAAAAAGCATGCAAATTAAGGTCCTTTTTAGTTATATGAATGTTGTTGGAATTTCTTCTATATTTACGGGTCCCTGACAATAAAATACCATAGCATGATTGATAAGAACTTATTTTCAAAAATTAGTGGAATGAGCTCTAAAGTAAACATGTAAAAGATGACTTTGATTTTTATTTCGTTATTAGACACTGAGAATAAACATGAGAGTATTTCCCCCTACGAAATTTACATTGTACCTGCAGATAGATGGCAGAAGTAGAATGAACTTGAATAAGCCACCTGTAGTGATTGAGGTCATTTCAGTATCAAGAAAGAAGTTCTTCTTAAATGAAATGGAGCAGAGATCACAGCTCTACAGGTAGATTGTAATTCATACTCATGCACAGTTTGTCTTTCATTTCAACAAATTTTGAAAGGGATCACATAGAGAGAGTCTTAGTTTTCACAAGGGTTATTCTCCTTTGGGGAAGTTCAGAAAAATTGTCTTACCATATATATATATACTTTTTAAAGTTTCTGAAGTTTAAATTTTTCTGCCACCTTTTGTGTCTCTCCTATACAAAAGCTGACTCTTTGTTCAGTATTTTGTTCTGTAAAGAAATCCTGTGTCATTTCCTCTAGGTAATTTACTGTGTTATTATCTGCATGTTTTAAATCCACACAGCCTATTCTACCTTCCTTAGCTTTCTCAAAGACTTATCCGGAGGTATAACGTTATCCATGTGTATCTAAGGCACATTCCAGTATCTAGTGATTCATTTTGGTTAACAAACTCTTAGGGTAGCCAAAGCCAAGTGGATTTTGAACAAGAACTGCATGAGTGTCAGAAGTACACATCCCGGGGCACCTGGGTGGCTCAGTCATTAGGCATCTGCCTTCGGTTCAGGTCATGATCTCGGGGTCCTGGAATCAAGCCCCGCATCTGGCTCCCTGCTCCGCGGGAAGCCTGCTTCTTCCTCTCCCTCTGTCTGCTGCTCTGCCTACTTGTGCTCTCTAGCTCTCTGTCAAATAAATAAATAAAATCTTAAAAAAAAAATAGTACACACCCCAATCAGCAACTTTTGAGTAGCTGTTCAGTGTAAAGGAATGCATGCATGGTTTAAGGTCAATTGATCAGAGGCTGGAGAAGTTTCTAATAGTTGGGCAGTAAGAAACAACTTGCTCAAACTCAAACATCAGATAAAACCATTGCAAGTATTTTTGACGCATCACCTTGTTAGATATTTGGTCCAGAAAACAAAATAAACTGATAAAAACTGCTGTTGAGTTTTGTCAGTGGACCGATTTTTTACCTCCTGTTTGATCTTACTAATTTCTCTGAGATAAAAACCTCATATAGGTAGAGGTATATGTATATGTGTGTGTTTGTGTGCTTGTGTGAGTACATATCTGTGCAAACTACTTATTTTTAATCAGTGCATTTTCCACAATTGTTTGATTAAGAAAGTAGAAAATAAATTTATATAATGCAAAGCTAGCATTAACCCTAAAGAATGGGAAATAAGAAGAATTCGGAGTAGGATTGCTATGACTGTATCAAATGAAGAGATTTAGTGGCAAATAATTTATGAAAACTAAGAAAGGAACAAATGACAACTGCTTATAATACCTACATGTATTGTCACAGGCCTTTCAGACAACTCTGCTCATAATCAGTTTCCATTGCTTTGCTCCATTCCCACGTAAATTCTCTGTATTACAACTTGTTGCCCAGCTGGTATTAACCTGTAACTCTGTACAGAGAATGATCAGGAGACTACCCACGTTTATGTAAGAAGAAAGAATACCCATAATGTATTATCACCTCCAATTTTGAGAGTAACTCAGAATGTCTTTTATGTCTCTGATTTTCTAAAATATGAAAGTTTTTCACACATTCCTGATAGTTAATATTACATAAGCTATGGATTGCATGCCTTTAGTCTTAGGGCCCAGAAACTGTGTAATAGCAAGAACCTTCACTTCTTGAAACAGATGGTGACTTTTGAACTCTGCTAAGTCTATAAGATATTAGATTTATTCATAAAACGTTGCCATGTCAATATGGAAAGTTTGGCAAGATTTTCCTCTTAAAAAGGTCAAACTTCATCACTTCAATATTAATTTCTGTATCTTTTCCATCAACACTTCCATCTGGTATTTCTTAGAGGAAATGTAGGAAAACTGTAGCTAAATATAGGAAATATAGCACAATACTTTATAATTACATTGACTTGTACCTAAATACATATATCTAAACATTACTCTTACTCCATTATCCATTCATTACACACTAATCATACATAACATGTCCAGTACTAGCTGGACAGCAAGTTATAATGTAGTTTATTTGTATTGAATTGGGGCTAGCTACTATAAAAAAATTTTTCTTTCATTAAATAAGATTAGGAAAATCTTTCAGAAGTCTGTGGGTCTAGGAGTTGGTGATTTTAGTACTGTTTAAGATTATTGGGTAGAGTCTTCTGCTAGCATGTGTGGTTTTGTCTATATTTTACATATATCTTAAGAAACAAAGAAGTGTCAGTTTGGTGTTCAGTGAGGCAGAAATAGAATGGAGCTTTCTAAATAAAGACACTGTAATCTGAATGTGAAGCTGAGTCTACACAATATGTTCACTGGTTAATATGTCAGTTATGGACTCAACCAACCAGTAATATAAAAAGAATTCCAAGTGATTGACTGTGTAGTCACATGCTTGCTCCTCTTAATTGTGCAATTCAGTTCAAATTGTCCAAATGGAATGGCTGTTAACAAAGTTACAAAAGTGAAGATTCAGGTCCATAACTCCTCATCTTCTGGTGTGCTTCTGGCATGCTAAGATGCCAAGACAGCCATAGAACTGATTGACCCTCGAGGCCTCAGAGCAACCACAAAGAGTCTACTGGAAAGAAATGAATATAGCAGTTGACAAGTACAACTGTAAAATGAGAAATAAATTGGATTTTGAAGAAAGATTAGAAATTTACCAGAGGGACAGCAGATGGAAGAGGAAAAGCAATGACATCATGGTATAGAATAACGTCATGGCTCATGTGGGAAATTGTATGAAATTGGGTAAAATGGGAACATAAAGTTTGAGGTGAAAGGATATTTAGCTCTTCAGCAGATCATCATCTAATGCATAGATTGACAATAAACTAAAATAAAAGCCAAGAAATTATTTTGAGAATTAGCAATGTATGCTGAAGAAAGCTTCACATTTTCTTCATCCTTTATTGTTAATGGCAGATTTCTACAACTGTCAAGGCTATTGAGGAAGGTGGAACTATTCTTGTATGGTGGCAGAGTATACAGCAAAATGAACTTCAATCCCTAAAAGTCTTTGCTCTCTGTAATTCTAAAATGCATGTACACTATCATCTTTAAGACAAGATTATATAAGAAAGTAACAGGAAGCAAATAAAGACTTAGGGGCAAACTGAATATATAGGAATTAGGTCAGAAAAGCAATAATTGATAAAGTCAGAGAACACTCTGCCACACAGGGCAGTTAAAGGGATTTAACATGTTAAAAAATAAGATTCATGAGAAAATGTCAAGGGATTATTTGTTTATTAAGTAAAGACGTGGTGAATTAACAATACAGATTTAAATCCCATGTATTTTCCAACCTCCTTCTGTAGGACCCACAGCTCTCCCTAATTGGGATCCATCATCATGGTTAGAGGGTATTTGATTACTGCCTTAAGCAGCTACCAAGAAAGATATGTGAAAGTTCTTTAAGTCCTATTCTTAGTGGTAGGCTTCAATCCTTGACAACATATTTATCTTAATTAACTTCTGTAGAATAATTCTTACAGAGTGGACTCAAAATATAGACAATCTTACTTATTTAAAAAAATGGCCAGCCACCTAACTTTCTAAATTAAGCTAAAAGAAGCTATGCAAGCTTCTTCCTCAACAAATTGACCTTGACTTCATCAATATACTGAGTAAAAAGAAGATATATATTGAGATAAATTGTTTTAGACTTTAACATCTGTGAACTCTGTTCTACCTAACACAGATTCATTTAAGAATAGTTTAAGACTTTTCAAAAGATACACTGAATTTTTAAAATTGAAAGCTGGTTTCATAGACAGGTACTGGTACTAAGCCAAAGTGTTTAAACTCAATAAATAAAGAACAAAGACTTTTAATATTTCTTCAGATAATTTATTCTAATGCCACCATAAGAGGCAGTAAATTCCCATTTTATAGTATTCGATATAGAATTCTGTCCTGGTCCCTCCTACTTTTCAACTTGGTAATAGTTGGCTTAATTCTAATTTCTGGTAATATTTAAACCTCAATCCTGCCTTCAAAGACAATGTTACAAAGATAAAAAGGAGATTCCAGGACAAAACCCTGTAGCAAATACAATAAAAATTCACACAGGAGGGGCGCCTGGGTGGCTCAGTTGGTTAGGCAACTGCCTTCAGCTCAGGTCATGATCTCAGGGTCCTGGGATCGAGCCCCGCATCGGGCTCCCCGCTCCGCAGGAAGGCTGCTTCTCCCTCTGACCCTCCCCCTGCTTGTGTTCCCTCTCTCGCTGTCTCTCTCTCTCTGTCAATTAAATAAATAAGTAAAATTTAAAAAAAAAAATTCACACAGGAGATTAGTAGACACCTCAATAAAGCTCCCATCATTTGGGGGGCAGAAATTTTCAATCCTATGTGATGGACTGGGATGAACTCAACCATGCCCTGAGAATCTCTTCCCATCTCCCAAATGAATAAAACAGCAAAGAAGCATTCTCCTGCTTGCATTGTACTAGCAATGACAGTCATTTCTGCCTGTAGGGTGCAGTAGTAGAGACTGTTCTGAAAGAAAATTCTAGCTCCTCTTGTATATAAACCTCAGAGAAAATGATGGAAACACAATTCCAGCTTAGCATAGTCTCTGTGGAGAATTCATGGAACAAGAGAACGTAAAGATTTAGATTGTTTGCACAGAAATCACCAATGAGGGGAGCACTTGGGTGGCTCAGTCACTTAAGCAGCCAACTCCATTTCGGCTCAGGTCATGATCTCAGGGTCCTGGGATCGAGCCCTGTGTTGGGCTCTGTGCTCCAGGGGAAGTCTGCTTGAGGATACTGTCTCTCCCTCTCCCTCTATCCCTACCCCCCTAAAATAAACAAATAAATAAATCTTTAAAAACTTTTTTTAAAAATTACCAATGAGCAAGGCTGATCCTTGGACACATGTGCAAGCAATCCTGAGGATTCCTAAAAATATTTGGAGATGGAGATTCTATAATAGACTGTAATTCCTGTAGTTATGTCTCAGCCACTGAGACTTAATAACTAGTATCTTAGGTCAGGTTCTTTGGAAATAGAAAATAGAGATTTGCATGCAGGAAGCTTATTAGAGAGTGCTCTTGGGAATAACTTCATAGGTAGTGCGAGAAGAGCACTGAGAAGAGGTAGAAGTTGAATTACAGAGCAGCTGCAACAGAGGCTTCAGCTGACCCTACAGGAAGCCCTGGAGTAGGGATGTTCATAGTTTCCTGAATTGAGTCAAGGGGAGCTGGGCCTTTGTCCCATCACCAGGAGACTGAAGGCAGCATACCACAGCAACCACTACATCTGGTGAGGCTCATGGCTACGTCATCACTTAATGGCTGATGAAGTCCAGGACTCTTTGGTTTGACTTACACATAAGCAAACTAATATTGTTTTTAGATAAACCAGACACATATCACAACACTCCTTTAACTCCCACCATACTAACCAGAGGGCTGAGTTCCCCATGTTAGTGACCTGGTTCTATTCAATCTTGTCAGGAGTCACCTAAAGAAGCAGTGGCCCTTAGGAAGAGCAGCTCAATACTAATCACATCAAAAACCCAAATGCCAATTTTATAGATGTGTATCAGCATGGACATAGCCACAAATAATGCTATTCTGTGATTTATCATTAAACCATAGACCACTGTCCAAGTAGGGTATACCTAGGTTTAGGGCAAAAGGGTAGATCTTTATATGTTCATTATGATTCAGAGTGAAAGCACAGGACGCCTAAAGGGCGCCTGGAAACAGGGAAGTGAGGAAGCAAAGCATTCTCTGTATAACTACAAAGAAGTCTTACCTGTCTGCTCCTTTCTTTGAAACATAAAGATAAACACACTCATTTTTTTGCTATGCAGGCTCCTATGAGTGTCATCTATATGAAAGTTCTTTGGAAAGCATCAAGTGTCCCTCAAATGAATAGTATTATTATTACAGTTTATCATCCTTTTAAGTCCATTTCTTCTATTGCTGCCCTAGGACCAGAAGAATCGCTCACTACTTTTTTTATTTTATAGCATCTCATTAAAAACACCTCATAAAAACTTTAATTAAGTTTTCTGCAGATATTTCTCCTTCCAGTTAAGTAAACTTACTTCCTCATGGTTTTGTTCTCTGAGCATTCAGTTATTTTAGGCACTATTTTCTGGATGTCCTCCAAAGTTTTCCACAGGCCTATCAGTTGAATTTTATGTGCTGACTCCTTTTTTTATTAATGGACTGAAAGATCAAAGACATCACATATATTTCTTCTCCCTGTGGAATTTTCCTCTAGATTACTAGTAGCATGTTTTTCAGTCTATAAGCAGGTCTCAAATATCATATGTATCAGTTTACATTTATTAAATTTCCATCATGGCTATTGTTCAAAGAATATATTTGAGGGAGACACAATATGTTTAGTGAAAGTAAAAATCTCCATTATTTCACCTCTCTTCCATCATTTCTCCTTTAGACACTGTCCATTTGTCTGTTTCTTGGAAAGATGCCAGACAAAAGCTGTTCACAGAGCTCTATGATCACACAGCATATATTCCAATGTGTCTTTAAAATCTGTTAAAGAAGTTTTGGGGACAACAAATATATATTTTGTGTGAAGTTAGGGATGTTCCCAGTGGCTTATTCTGAAAGTCACTGCCTTTCCAATGTTAATTGGGCAGTGGGGTGATTGATCCACCACCCTTTGGTGAAAATGCTTTTGAAATTCCTTCCTCGTTAAGCTCATCTCCTTTTGTAGTTTCATAGATGGGAAAGTGATAAGCTTGGACCAGGAGGAGGCTCTGTTTGGTATGGTATAAGAAGCAGATGAGTAGGATCAGAAAGTGAGCACAAAAATGTCTGTACTACAAAGAGCAGATTTGTTATCATGTCAGCAGAAGAGAAATCTACCCAGATAATTGTGAGATAGACATATCTGGTAAGTTTTGGGTGGATCCAACAAACAAGATTGTATTTACAAAGATGTACTAGACACTTCACATGCATAATAATCTCAATCTAGTTCATTTATTCACACTCATTAACAGCTATATAATTATAGTATTTATTCTGCACCTATACAACAGGCACTATAATAAATACTTTTACACACAATCTCATTAAATTTGACAATATCTTTAAGGGGTACTTACTTTTATAATACTCATTTAAGAGATGAGTAAACTGGGGCTTAAAGCAATTAACTAATTTATTTAAGGTCATGTAACTAGTAACTAAAGCAGGGTTCCCACCTAGACAGTTTTATTCTGGATCTCTTATATTTAACCACCATATGACACATCTCATTGTTGTTCAGATTTTCCTGCCTAAATTAATACTCCTAAAAGGAGATAATCTCAAATCAAAACATCTATAAGGAGTCCCTCCCTCATCATCTATCTTTCAGGCACAGATTATGTGGCTTATAGTCAAGGTCTTCTTCCCTATACATCTTTATCCTCTTCTGCTACCCACCATGGACTGTCCCATTCCACTAAATCCATGGTCCCAAACACAGTCCTACCTTTTCCTGCCACATTTATTTTAGCTAATGCTACAGTTTCTCCCCTGAAATGCTCTATTCATTTCTCCTAACTCTACACTACCCTTCCTATAAGCCTACCTCCTTTAGAAGCTAGCTTAGACTGATCCTCTTCCTTATTCTCAACTCTTAGCATGCTCTTGTGATACTCTGATACTCTTCTGATACTCTACTGGCCTTTCAGATGGATGGTTACCTCATCTCCAAAACCAAACAAACATGTAAGGCTTGAGTATGGGACAGGTAGAAGAAAAACAACTAGAGAGACTTCATTATGGAAGTCTTACTAATGGAGATCAGTTAAATAAATGAAGGCCATGGAAACTTAGCTTCTTAGATTATTTAGGCAGCAGATTTGGCATAAGCAAATACACAAGTGATAAATGTTCATATAAGAAATTAGAAAATTTATTTAATCCTAATGAGAATTCCAGAAGTTGTGTTGCAAAATAAAAAGGAGTGGCATTAGCAGCGGGCCTTCAAGATTAGATAGAGAAGTTGTTCTCCTTTTTCCTTTAAAAAATGTTTAAATGATATTAATAATAAAATAACTACCACTAATTAAGCTCTTACTACTTTGCACCCACACTTTAAACTCTTTTCCTGGATTTAATTATTTATTCCTAATATTATTCCTAAAATATTATTCCTAATATCCATAATGAGGTACTATTATACTCATTCCAAAGAGGACACTAAGGTACACAGAGCCTGAGGGCATTGTGAAACCACAGTTTTTACTCAGGAAGTCTGATTCCAGAGTCCAAGTCTAATCATTACCCACTATACCCTGTATTATATTATAGACAATAAATGTAGGGAAAATTTTTCATACTTTCACATTTCATGAAACCCTTAAGACATATCAAAAACTCCCTAACTTTTTTTTAAACAAGAAGTTTATTTAAACAACAAGATGCTTGACTTCAAGGAAAAGCTATCTAGGATTCATTTCTTTTAGAAGTAATTGATCCCTATTTAAAGACAGATTGCCCTAGATGTAACAGCTACACACAAAAAAGTTATAAAATTGTCCTTGGTTTTACAATAACAAATGAAAAGCATTAAAATTCTTGAATTGAACAAGGTATGTAAGGATTTTTATGTTGTCCTTTTTTGTTAAACAGTGAGAACGGAATAACCTACTGGAATATAAAGATAAGAGCTGAATGAGCATGCCACTAATGGAGAAATGGGGTATTTTCAAAGAACCAGTATTTTTTCCCCATCCCATATCCTTTTGACGTCCATCCAAACATACCATTGGCCATTTAGTAAAAAAAAAAAAAAAAAAATGGAATTTGCTTGTGCACAGACACAGTTACTTTATGTACAATTAAGGAGTGAGGAAGGAGAAAACGAAAGAATAGAGAAAACAGTACTGTAGTAGTCAGGATGTGGTGGAACCAACTTGCGGTTTTCTCACTGAGAGTTGTCTTCTTGGTCTGGAGGAACAGAGTTCTTCAGTAAAGTAGCAGGTTCCCTTTTTAGTAGACTCCTCCTGTCTGCTGCTGGAACACATCAACTACATCTTCATCCTCCATTTCCAGCTGTGCAGGTGTGTCCGTTTCATTGATTGGCTGCCCGTCAAATCAGAATCTGATCTCCCTCATTGACAAACGCTGTCATTCACAATAGGCTTTCAGTAGTTTACTAAGTGGCATCTTAATCTTAAACCGCACGACAGAACCATCCTGCCCCTCCACCTTCCAATTAATATGATCACTGTTCTCAGTCATGACTCCTTCCTTGGGCTTTTCAAGGCCATGGCAAGCACCTTGGCAAGCACCTCCTCAGCTGCCACTTCACAAAAAGAGGTACCAGGTCGAGCACAACACACACCAAAAACTCCGAGACTTTTGAATTCTAAATTATGCTTTATCAAATTAGTGAACATAACAGTGTTGAAAACTCAACTGATTATTATAAAAATATATACAAAGTATAAAACTTTATTTTCTATTTTCAATTTTGCCTTATGCAATTACCATTTTCTCTCAGGGAATTTCACAAAATAAAATTTAGTGAAAATTATGTTTTAATTGTGATGCTATATTGAAAGAAAAATAGAATCGGTATACCATCTGTCAATTCTAGATATAACAAAAGGGGTAGATAGAATTATTTTTACTCAGCCTACATAATATATAAGTATGGTAAAGTTAAAGATGTTTTAAAGACGTTTATGAATTATATGCTCCTGTACTTACTACAAGTCAGATTTTTCATGTATTTGCTATCATGAAGAAGCCATGGCATTCTGTTACTTAAAATTCATTAGGCTGTAATTATTAGGTATTCTACAAAAAGCTTCTAGAAAAGATACTTTTATCCTTGAAAATTTCTTTAGTCAATTATATTCTATCATAGACACATTTTTTTAGGTCCTAAAAAGCAGGAAAGTTCAACACAATTTCCTTCGATCTAATAAGAGAAGGGATGTTATATTAAAATGAGTATTTCTAATTAAAAGATTTACACAGGGCACCTGGGTGGCTCAGTTGGTTAAGTGACTGCCTTCGGCTCAGGTCATGATCCTGGAGTCCCGGGATCGAGTCCCACATCAGGCTCCCTGCTCAGCAGGGAGTCTGCTTCTCCCTCTGACCTTCTTCCCTCTCGTGCTCTGTATCTCTCATTCTCTCTCTCAAATAAATAAAAACTTAAAAAAAAGAGAGAAAACCTAAAAAAAAGATTTATACAGACTAATATATGATTTTTCAGATTTTCTCAAGCAAAAATACTGTACTCTCTTAGATATGCACTGTCTCTAGAATCACCAGTTTTGTTGAAATGGATTTAAGACATTCAATTCATAGGATAGGATAAAGGAATATGAACCACAATAATATTTATTATTTGAGAGAATAGTTGCTTTTAAAATATTACATGGGAGTTGTTCAAAAGTATATTGTCTCAGTGCTTATTAAAAGAGTTTTCATTTCTGGATTTATTGATAGATTCAGGAATCAGAAGAGTCATGTTTTGATTGTATGGGATAATTCTATTGATCCATTGAAAAGATGTCAATTTTATTTCTAAAACTTTACCTTAATGGTCCAAAATACTTAATTAGACATCCTTACAAAAATGAAGGGGGAAAATTGGAGGGGGAGACGAACCATGAGAGACTATGGATCTGAGAAACAAACTGAGGGTTCTAGAGGGGAGGGGGGTGGGGGATGGGTTAGCCGGTGATGGGTATTAAAGAGGGCACGTACTGAATGGAGCACTGAGTGTTATACGCAAACAATGAGTCATGGAACACTACATCAAAAACTGATGAAGTAATGTATGGTGATTCACATAACATAATAAAAAAAAAACAGTATAGAAGAATACATGAACTCGGAGTTTCCATTATGAGAAGCTAATGATTACTGTTCTGTGTGAACTATATTTGGAGCTTTCCTGGGCCAAGAAATACCATTAAAAATTAAATTAAAAAAAAAGAAAAAAGTATATTTTAATGCTCTCTAAAGCATTTAAATGTGAGACCTAAAAGTTGCATGAAAGATAATATAGCTCAACCTCTCATTTTTCTGCCAAGGAAACTTCATGCCAGAGAGGCAAATGTACTTTCTTGGAGCCACATGACTCAAGGAAATATAGCAGAATTAAAACTAGAGTCCACGTTTGGCACTCTTTCTCCCGCCCCCATCTCTTTTTTTTTTTTTAAGATTTTATTTATTTTTTTGACAGAGAGAGACACAGTGAGAGAGGGAACACAAGCAGGGGGAGTGCGAGAGGGAGAACAGGCTTCCCGCGGAGTGGGGAGCCAAATGCGGGGTTCAATAGCAGGACCCCGGGATCATGACCTGAGCCAAAGGCAGATGCTTAACGACTGAGCCACCCAGGCACCCTTCTCCTGCCGCCATATCTATTTCTACTTTTATAGGTGACATACTACAACCTTATCTTTCTTCATGTGACCTGTGTTTTACTTCCTATATCACATAAAGAAAAGAGTTACCAGTTGTCTATTCGTTGTGCCAGGCCCACAGAACCCTTCACGCCTTCCTTTGTGAAAGAATCAAGAAGTCCAAATCAAATGACTCCTTTTATCCAAGCCTGACCTGAAGCACTACTTTTTATAACAATCATGTTCATTTCTCTGGTCATGATAAGTGAAAATTTGTGATCTTGACTAACAAAGAATTAGAGATCTTAGAGAATCTATGGGCAAGTCTCACGGATTCTCATCCACAACCACCTTGAACCTTGAAAATTTAACTAAATATTACAAATAATGGGAAATTACCATCCCAGAAAGCATCTCCTTCCAGGTTTTCAGTCTCTGTAGATGTTTGAGATTTATTTATATTAAGTAGGTACATTTTTTCATGCAGTCTTGGATGCATTGGTCCCTCATGTGCTTTTTAAGAAAAAAAAAAGAAAAGCATAAATCCATAAATCTATTCCCTTTTCTACTTAATAGTCTTCAACTATTTCCTTAGCCATGGACTCTAAGTTCTATGTGAGCGGGCTATTTTTTAATCACTGTTATTCCCCAGAACTTAACTTAGAACTAGCATACAATATATATTCAACAGATATTTTTCAAATGAATGAACCAGGTATACTTATCTTCCCTAATTCTTTTCTGCTATAAAGTAAATATTCCCAGCCCCTAACCCATTCCTCAACTGGTATGATTTGGGAGAGCCTCACCATCCTAATTATTCTCTACATTCTTCATTATATCAGCTACCATATAAGCTGTCACAGACAGTGAAAGTCGGTATTCCCTGTGTAAGTGATCCATATGCACTCAAAGAAGAAGAAATTTGCTTTTCCTAGCTTTCAGACCATTCAGATTATACTTTTAGTCAACTAAATCCTTAGGTCTTTTTCACATAAAGTGACTGAGATTATTTAAGTTGCTTAGTCACACTGCCAGAGTTTACCACTCTTGTAATACATAAACATCCTCAGGAGATTTAGCACATTAAGTGAGGTTCTCAATCATTCACAGCTTGTGGTCAATTTCTCCCATCAGATATAATTTTCTCCTAACCCCTAGCTGAGAGCAGCATGCTAAATGAATGGGAGTTTTCAGAGAAGGGGTAGAGGATTTTATAACTTGTGGCACTGTCCAGAAAGTCAAGTCTGAGTACAGCTCCAAATCAAAGGGCCAGGGTAAGATAGCAGTATTAGGAAATGGACAAGGAAGAGGGCCAGGGTGGGAGTCAAACACAGCAAGGCATTTAGAATAACACTGGAACAAATTTTTTTTCTCTATTCATGTATTTTCAATATATATGATTCAATAAATTTTAATTAGGAGTCTACTATGTATCAGGTAGTCTGATAGCCTCTAATTATACAGGAGAAGAAGAAAATGTGGTTTTACCATTATAAAGTTTTAATCTACTAAGGTAGAAAGGTAAGAAATAAGTAAACAAATACATAGTTAGTAATTGTGATGTGTCCCAGTTGATATAGAGTACAGAGAGAGAGTGTAATGGGAGGAGTGAACATTAAGGGGGGGGCATGTGCTATGATGAGCACTGGGTGTTACACACAACTGATGAATCACTGAATGCTACATCTAAAACTAATGATGTACAATATGTTGGCTAATTGAATTTAAATTTAAAAACATCAGGAAAGGACTCTCCAATGAGAGGGTGATCAGAGATACATGGACAAGAAGGAGCCTGTCAATTGAAGAATGAGGGGAGGTATATGGACGTAAATATACATGATATGGATACGAATATAGATTCAAATATATCTCAGGTAAAGGAAGAAGTCAGGATGAATAATGACTTCTATAACATGTTTTAAAAGGTGCTACCAAATCTGAGAAGCACTATAACTTTCTTTCCCCTCATAAGATGTCAGAAGCTCACCACCTGCACATGTTCAGGAGAATAGCCTCCTCGCAGATCCATCTGCCTAGGCTCAAATTGTCTATTTGAAGTGTGTGCTGTTCTGTAAAGGAGTTGAGTTTCCACCCAGCTGGGTATAAAGGAGTAGGCTGCCACAAACTGCTGCATGTGAATCCCACTTTTTAGCCTGTGCCTATTTTATCACCTCATTTCAGTGTATCTTTAGATAAACTGGATTGTCCCTCTTGTGCCTCTTAAGCACACAGTATAGCAGCACCCATGTAAGTACTTCAGTCAATCAGATGGTGGCCTACCTGATCTCTCAGCCAACCACCTCCTGAAAGTTTGTCTGAACATTCCCCTAGGATATATTTGACAGGTCACAAGTTGGGCTAGTACAAGCTACATATAGGTATGTCTCTTCCCCAACTCCATAAAACACACCCATCTCTGTATGCCTCTGAGGCTCCAGAAACTATTTAACTGGGCTTACATACCTTTAATTTCTAATGGATTTCAAAGTGATACTGAAATTCAACCCAGTGTGCATAAATTGACTTTCTATGATGTGGTCAATGCTCTACTGGGTACTATGGAGTATAGAAATGTTGATCACAAAAATACCATTAAAAATATTCACTTTAGTTAGTGATAGACATGCTGAAGTGTCAGAGGTGAAATACACCAATCTCTATAACTTGTTTTGCAATGTCTCACAAAAAAATAAGGTAAAATGATGGGTGGATAGATGGATGGATGCATGGAGGCATGAGTAGGAAGATATATATGTGAAAAAGCAAATATAGCAAAATATTAATTGTAGGATCTATGTGGGTATATGATGGTTCACACTGTGAAATTCCTTTAACTTTTTATGTTTATAACTTTTGATAATGAAATATTGGAGGAAAACAATCACTGTGTACCTGAATCTTACCATGCAAGTAGGAATAAACACCCACACATGAAATAATTGCTATACTGTGAGGTGCTAATTGTAAGAGCAGTGGAGATTCAGAGAGAAATCAACATGGATTGGCATAAAAGGAAAGAGGACCACTTGAGACTTGAAGGTGTAAGATTTTGAAAAATGAAGTGGAAGATGGAGAGCATTTCAAATGGAGGAAAACAGCATGAGCAAACACATGGAGGATGGAGCAGAAACGCAGGTGTTTAAGAAAACAAGACAACTGAATCTGGTGGGGAATCGTCAGCAATAATTTTGGATACACATAACAAAGCTAGAAAATGGCAGGTCATGATGGGTTTAAAAAGACATGATCCCTTCCCTTAAGTAGTCAATAATATTTTGGCACAGTAAGAGGAAATAAATATCAGATTTACAAACAGAATTTTCAGACATTCTTATAAAAATTCATAAAGAAAGTTATAAGATGAACATAGGCACTCAAACAAATGCTACAGTCCCTACAGGCAGTCATTACTCTGGTGACACAAAATAATTGGATGAAAAACTTTGGGCCACCTTTGTCAGCTTGTACTAGGGAAGTCAAGTCTTGTGTCTGTACAGGGCCATTCAGATCCTCCCTTTCCCAAGACAAAGGATTCTACCACATTAGCTTTTCCTGGACGAGCTCAGAATCAGCAGAATCAACCTTGGCAGCAAGGCACTGTCAGTTCCCTCCAGTGCGTGCTAGCCCCCTCACCCAAGCAGAAAGCAATGCAAGGCCAAATGGAAACAATGGAATATATTGGAAAGGTATGGGGTAACTCAAGAATTAAAATGAAAGCTCAAGGACCAGTCTCAGAAATCGCAAAAACCAGGATATATATCAGGGATTCTGGTCACCCTCTTCAGGGTGCAATGTGGCTAAATTCCAATCATTCTCAAAACCATTTAAAGTTCAAAATCAAGGGAGAGTGCTTCTGAGGGGACCAGTTTGTGTTGCATCCCACCCTGTGACCAGAGAAAGGTGGTCACCTCAAAGAGAGTCTCACCAAAAATATATTTAATGAGGACATGTAGTTTCTCCAAGCAAGTGACTTACCCTTCAGAAACACGCATGAAAAGGGAATAATAGTAGCGTCCATCTCATAGGATTGTGCAAGAACCAACTGAGATAAAAATAATAAAAGAGGACTCATATAATGCTTACCATGTGACAAATACTGTACTAAAGATTTCACAAGTATTAAGTTAATCTAATCCTTACAACTTCTCTTTGAGATTTATGTAATTAAACTTTGCAGCTCATATTTCAAAATTTAACTCAAAGTTGACAAGAAATACTCATTCTGTCAGGCATTTTTCTGCCTGGGTTCTGAATGCTCATCAAGTATGTATCTTTTGAAATGCATCCACTTGAAAACTTGAATATAGCTTTATCCTCTCAATTCTCACTTTTGTAAAGATTCTCTCTCATTTACCCTTTTCCCCACTGCATGCTGATATGATAAGTTTTTGTGGGGGGGTTTTTTGTGTTTTTTTTTAATATTGGTGTTCCCTTGTGTTCTCTCCTTGGCTAAAGACCATCCTTACTAACAATTTCAGATTCCCTACTGAAAGGATTGAATTATTATCCCTTCCCAAAAAATATTTCATTACTACAATTTTATCTGTTTTTTGTACCTAATGACTAAAACTAGAGCTGGGAATTGGAAAAAAAAACATCTGTACCTGGGGAAATAGGTGCCTAAACTTAATATTTGGCTAACTTCAAATATGGAATAATGAGAAGGAGAACAGCCATTAGGTGAGATGCCCTCAGTGGTGGGGTCAAGGCATCTAGTCAGGTGCCCCATGTTATCATTAACACCCAGCATGGCTTACTGCAAAAAAAGAGGGGGGGTGGAGTTTGGAATTTGCAGTGACTGGCAAGCTAAGCCTGACCCCTGCCCTACAACCTTCAAAGAGAATAGAAAATGTAATGAGCCACTGAAATCATGACCTCCTGACAGACTGTACCTCATTTCTAGGTGAGAATCTGGAAGATTCTCCAGAACAATTATAGAAACAATTTTTCAGGCAAAGAAAAATTGTGATGATAAAAAACCTATACCATAATCAAATGCAAATGTCAATATATGACATGCTGACTTTCTCTTATAGATGAAGTTTGTAAGGAGAAAAGGCAGGGTTTACAATTCACTTGTTCCTAGTTTTAAGGAAGCTTAAGCAGTTTTTTGAATATAATACTCTCCCAAGAGGGGACTTTTTTTTTCCTCAGTAAAAGGAAAGGAAATAAGTTCTGCTGTTTTTCTGTTTGCAAAAAAAAAAAAAAGAGAGAGAGAGAGAGAGAGATTAATATTTGAGCCCCCTTTCAACTCAGATTCATACTTCACAACTGAATTTAGATGTAGAGGAGGGTAGGCACCAACTACCATGTGTCCTCTTATTTTGTCTCAAGATGCTCATGGAGATGGCCATTTTCTCTCTCTGGTGAATCCAAATGGATAGATGGATGTAGATGATAGATAGATGATAGATAGATAGATGATAGATAGATAGATAGATAATAGATAAGCATTCTTAAAAGTTCTGAAATATCAAACCACATTTTAAATTTTTCTTCCCCTTAGATTCCTTTTATACTTCAACTCGGAAATCTAGGTCTTTAAACTGTCATTGTTTGCTCCTAGGCAGGCATGAAAATTTCAAGGTCTGACTTCCAACTTCAGGGAGCTAACACTCTCAATTATATTTAAAACTCTAAAATACATTGCATATATATATGTATAATATTAAATATATATAATATTTAACTTGCTAATAACTTCTTTTGCCCAAACATAAAAAAATTAGTTATTCTGAGTGAAAAACAGAATTTAAAAATAAATATATGTCAACAATTCCTAAAATATTTGCATTTACCATTTTAAAGTTTTTCTGTAAAAGATTTTGTATTGTTAAAAAGTAAATATTAAGCAGCATTTTTATTATCAGATGAAGGATGGATTACTGTAACCTGGCTCTCTAGCCTATTTTAAAACTATTTTCAAGTATCTGTGGACAACGGATGCTCACATAGTCAAGGAGATGATTTCACTGTGCCACCAGTCACTGCTGGGCTAAAAATAATGTTGTTCCTATGAATACCCTGTATATTCAGAGAGGGAAGTAGCTGAGTAAGGAAATTCCTCTTCCACTGGATTGATTACAATGAAACATTGTTTTTCAGCCAAAGATTATCTCAGTTTTCCTTATACAATGCTCTACATATAGCTAATCCATGTGGGACTTAAGAGACTAAATTTAGTCTCAACCACCTTATTTTACATTTTTCAGGAGTTGCATCTGTCATTTGGCTTATAGTATCTCCTGTCTGGTCTAAACTGTTCACTTCTACCTTTTATTTTCTTGCTCATCTGGAAGCTAAATCAACAAAACAGCTTGGCACAGTAAATCATATGTTTTCACCATGGAGTTCCATCATATTTTTTAAAGTAAAAAGTCATTCAAAATAGTCTATATCAACAACATAAAAAAAAAAAGGAAAGAAAGAAAGAAGAAAAAGAAATTTTTCCCTAAAAGGAGCAGAAGGAATGTTAAGTACTCTAAGAGATATATGTTGAATGTCAAAAGACCAAAGGACCAATACATTTTCATAGCTACATTAAGTAACAAATGAAGCTGCACAGAATTATTCAGTTAAAACTCAAGCTGCATTGAACAATGCCAGGGTACAGTCACTCACCTTACATGAGTGTTTTACCTTATAAGTGAACTTACATTCCACCTGAAGAGTTGGAATGTAAGTTCCTTGCCATCTGCCATTTTGATACTAGCTTTCATTGCATTTCTAACCAGAAAGCCTTTGTCTTTAATCATCTTAAGGTAATATTGATGGGAAGAAAGCCAGTAATGAAAGAACTTTAGCATACCTATATGCGAACGAAAAGCAGCTCAATCAAAATCATTTAACCAATCACCAAAGCTCTCTATTAATTAACAGAGGTATTTTGAAGCATACTTCCCATTCAGTGTAGGAACTATAATGTTATAATGTCAACGTGGAAGGAAGATAGGAAAGGTGTGCTTCACAAAAGCAAGTCATTTTTTGGCTGAAAAGACCCTTGAAAGTACTTGGAATCATATTTTTAAGAAAATGTAGGAATATGACATATTTTCAGAGAAGAAATTTTCATAAACAAGACTAACTGAACCTGGGCCTCATTAGCATAATTGATGAAACAACTCCCCAGGTCCAGGGGCTGCAGGGCAAGGTCTTTATTAAAAAGTTCTCTGTGTATGCCTGGAGTATAAAGTCACAATGAACAATAGGTTTCCTTTGTATTTTCCCCCTTTATATTGTAAGGGGCATAATACTGGTAGGATATTAAAGCAATGTATTTTTATTTCCCCTTTAAGTCTCTCTTAGTCATCCATCTCTGATGCTGAGGCTCCTTGCCCAGTGAAAAAGAACAAAGGCTGTTAAAAAGCTTTGACCTCCATCTTCTTCGACTCTAGCAAAACAGTCTTGGAGGAGAGAGAAAGGAGTTTTCCAAACTCCTTCAGACTCCAGTAACATACCAAGAGTCTGCTTCCCCACACCTTCAGAGACAAATGCATAACTTGAGTAAAGGAGGTGGTACTATAATAGCAGTCAAAGAAAATGAGGACCTACAGGTTAATGGGCATATTTATGACAGAGCTTCTAGGCATCTAGGAGTACTCCAACTTTGAACTCAGTATCAAATCCAACATGATACAGGTAGGATGTCACAGAGGTAATGGTTGGGAGGTGGCTGATGAGGTGAACAGGAAGCAGTAGTCCTAGCTCCTAATGACCTGTGTGTGGCATGAAAGCAATCTGGATGTTCCCATAGTCCTCAGGAAAGCACTCAGTGAATATCCATTCTATAGCTGTGATCATTCCCAATGCTGCACATCTCTACATAGAACACTGAGCCCTATAGTGGTGCATTTTATATTGTACACAAAGGCTGCACCAGTTACACTTGTGCTAGCAGTGTCAGTTTTTCCACTGCCCCCTCACCAGCACTAGATGTTTTCAGTCTATTTAAGTTGCTAAGTTGTTAAGTGATTGAAATGCTATTTTATCACTATTTTTAAAGATTTCTATTTAGCACTCTGGTCATAGGCCTTTCTTAGACTAACTTAAAAAGAAAAAGTTTTGTCACTCAGGGAACTCAGATGGCAACATAGGACTCCTGAACTTCCCTCTTCCCATGCTCTGAATATACAGGTACATGAAGCAATTCCCATTGAAAGAAATTCAGAAACTAGCTGAGTAACTCCTACATGTCCGGCAAATGCATTGAAATGCATAAGAAAAACTGAGACACAATTTCTCCATAAACCCTACCTCTGGCATAGCACCATAAAATCAGAAAGGAACCTCCAACTCCCAATTTGTCACTGAAAGACTGAAGATTTGGAAAGCACATCTAGCACCCCAACTTTTAAGGATCCTATCATCAAATGGGCCCCCAAAACACCTAACTCTGAAAGCCAGTGACACTTGTGTCCACAAGACCCACAGAACTACAGAAAACAAAGGAATTCATAATGGTATGTGAGCACTTGCCCCAGCTGCTAACCCCCAAGGGCGCATTGCAGAGGACATGGGCAAAAATAACCACCTCCCAGTCTTCACTGAAATGGGTTTGACTGCATACTTGACAAACTGAGAGCCCATCTTCCATTTTGTGCAAATCTAGGGGCTGGCTCTGATCCTCCATAGAGCCCAAGGTTGCTGAAAGCCATTTCTGAAGCTTTCTTCCTCTGATGTGTTCCAACAATAAAACAAAATTGCCACTATCTCTTTGGAAGGGGTTTGTACACATGCTTGATACCAGATTTTGCAGTTGCTATGGAACAGACTGCCAAATCATGTTGCTCTGGTAGTCAGTGGGTCTTGCATTCACAAGTCCCACAGAAGTATAGCAAACAAAGTGGTTTTTTAAAAAATACAGGCTCAGCACAGAGGGAGAAGATAAAAACACCCATCCTCTAGCTTTTCCCTGGAAGGGGCTTACCCCAGCTGCTGTCTGGCTTCTAATCAGCCTGTAATTACTTGCCAAATGTGATCTTTCCCTTGGAACACTGATGGGCCTTGGCACACCCTCAACTCTACTGGAAGCCACTAAGAACAAAGAGTAGCTTGGACAATCACAAGAGTTTAAGAGATAACCAGAGCTCGGGCCAGGTTGGTTGACAAGATTCATCTACAAAAGACCACTCTTTGAAGACTGGGAATGGTGGCTGTTTTATTTAATGCACAGAAACCAACATAGACAGTCAAGAAAATGAAGAAACAGGGGACTATGTTCAAAACAAAAGAATATAAATCAGAAACTAATCTTAATGAAACAGAGATAAGTGATTGACCTAATAAAGTTCAAAATAACAATTATAAATATGCTCACTGAGGTGAGAAGAGTAATGCAGGAACAAAGTGTGAATTTCAACAAAGAGGTAGAAAATATTAAAAAGTACCAAACAGAAATCACAGAGCTAAAGAATACAATAACTGAACTATGAAATTTAATAGAGGGGTTCAACAGCAGACTAGATCAAGTGGAAGAAAGAATCCATAAACTCAGAGGTAAAGCAGTGGAATTAAGCTAATCAGAGGAGCAAAAAGAAAAAATTATGAAGAAGAGTGAAGATTAATTAAGGGAACAACAAGCAGACCAATATACACATTACAGGGGGTCCTAGAAGGAGAAGAGAGACAAAGGGGCAGAAAGGATAATCAAAGAAATAATGGCTGAAAACTTCCCTAACCTGAGAAAAGAAATGTATATCCAGATCCGGGAAGCACAAAGAGTACCAAAGAAGAATCTAAGAGATCCATATGGAGACACATTGTATTTAAGTTAAAGACAAAGTCAGAAGTTAAAAGTTAAAAATTAAAGTTAAAAGTTAAAGACAAAGAGAATCTTAAAATCAGTGAGAAAAAAGCAACTTATTACATACAAAAGAAACTGGTAAGACTATGAGCAGGCTTTTCCAGCAGAAATTTTGCAGAACAGAAGGGAGTGGGATAATATATTCAATGTGCTGAAATTAAAAATAACTGCCAACCATGAATACTCTTCCCAGCAAAGTTGTCCATCAGAATTGAAGGAGATATAAAGAGTTTTCCTGACAAACAGAAGATGAAGGAGTTCATCACCCCTAGACCAGCCTTATAAGAAATGTTAAAGGGAGTTCCTTAAGCTGAAATGAAAGGATGATAATTAATAATTTTAAAACATATGATAATATAAAACTCAGTGATAAAGTTAAATATATAGTTAAAATATAGCTAAATCTAGAATACTCTAATTTTGTAATGGTGATGGTTAAATCAGTTATAACTAATATAAAGGTTAAAGGACAAAAAGTATTACCAACTAAATAATTTGTTAATTACACAATATAAAAAGATATAAATTGTGACACCAAAAAACATAAAATGTGGACAAGAAGTATAAAAATATAGAGCTTTTGTAATTATTCAAAGTTAAGTTTTTATCACTTTAAAAGAGATTTCTTTAACTGTAAGATGTTTTATTTAAGTGTCAAGGTAACCACAAGGCCAAAAACTTAGTAGATATAAAAGAGATAAAGAGAAAGAAATCAAAATATACCATTACAGAAAACCATTAAATCAAAAGGAAAGACAACAAGAATGGAAGGAAGGAACAAAGGAACTACAAAATAACCAGAAAACAATTAACAAAATGGTAATAGTAAGTCCATGCCTATTGATAATTATTTTAAATGTAAAAGGACTAAATTCTTTAATCAAAAGCCAGAGTAGGAGGTGCCTGGGTGGCTCAGTCATTAAGCGTCTGCCTTTGGCTCAGGTCATGATCCCAGTGTCCTGGGATCAAGCCCCACATCAGGCTCCCTGCTCGGCGGGAAGCCTGCTTCTCCCTCTCCAGTACCCCCCCCCCCGCTTGTGCTCCCTCTCTCGCTGTGTCTCTCTCTGTCAAATAAATAAATAAAATCTTAAAAAAAAAAGCCAAAGTAGCTCAAAATCAAGATAAGAAGGATACAAGATAAGAACACGGATTAAAAAAACAAGACCCAGTTATATGCCGCCTACAAGAGACTCACCTTAGCTTTAAAGACACACATATACTGTAAATGAAAGGATGAATAAAGATACTACATGCAATGGAAACCAAAAGAAAGCAGTAGTAACTATATCATAACAGACAAGATAGATTTTAAGACAAATACTGTAACAAGAGACAAGAAGGTCAATATATAATGATAAAATAGTCAGTTCATCAAGAGGATATAACAATTGTAAATATGCACACAGCATTGGTGTACTTTAATATATTAAGCAATATTAATAGATCTAAAAGAAGAAATAGATAGCAATAATAGTAAATAGTTCATTACACTGATTTCAAGAATGAATAGATTATACAGACAGAAAATCAATAAGGAAGCAGTGAACCTAAACTACACGTTAGACCAGGTGGAACTAAAAGACATGTACAGAACATTTATCAACAGCAGCAGAATACATATTCTTCTCAAATGAGCATGGAACCTTCACGAAGATAGATCATATGTTAGACCACAAAACAAGTCTTAATGAATTTAAGAATATTAAAATCATATCAGATATCTTTTCTGGCCACATTGGTAGAAACAAGAAATCAATTATAACAAGAAAACTGGAAAATTCACAGATACGTGGAGATTAAACATGTTACAGAACAATCAGTGAGCCAAAGAAGAATTCAGTAGGGAAATCAAAGCATATCCTGAGACAAATGAAAATGGAATCACAACATAACAAAACTTATGGGATGCAGCAAAAGCAGTTCTAAGAGGAAAGTTTATAGAAGGGTGCCTGGGTGGTTCAGTTGGTAAGTGTCCAACTGTTGATTTCGGCTCAGGTCATGATCTCAGGGATGTGAGATTGAGCCCACATCAGGTTCCATGTATGGCATGGAGCCTGCTTAAGATTCTTTCTCTCCCTCTCTAAAAAAACAAATAAATAAAAGAGGAAAGTTTATAGAGAGAAATGCCACAATAAAAAAAAGAGAGATTTCAAAAAACAACATTACACATCAAAGTATTAGAAAAAGAACAAAATTCTTTTAGCCCAAAGCTAGTAGAAGAAAGGAAATAGGAAAGATCAGATTGGAAATAAATGAAATAAAAATTTAAAAGAGAGAGAAAAAAGATCAATGAGTAAAACTAAGAGCTGGTTTTCTGAAAAGATAAACAAAACTGACAAACTCTTAACTACTTTAACTACACTAATTTTAAAAAGAGGGAAGAGTCAAACCAAATCAGAAATGAGAGAGGAGAATTTACAACTGATACCACAGAAATACAAAGGATCATAAGGACTACTGTGAACAATTATGTGCTAAAAAATTAGATAACCTAGAAGGATGGATAAATTCCTAGAAACATGCAACCTGCCAAGACTGAATCATGAATAAATAGAAAAATCTGAAAAGATCAATTATTAGTAAGGAGACTGAATCAGTAATCAAAACCTCCCAACAAAGAAAAGTTTAGGACCAGACAGCTTCAGTGGTGTATTCTACTAAACATTTAAAGAAGAATTAGTACCAATTCTTCTCAAACTCTTTCAAAAAATAGAAGAAGAAGGAACACTTCTAAACTCATTTTATGAGGCCAGCATTACCCTGATACCTAAACCAAGCAAGGACACTTAATGTTTTGTATTTTGGCCTGTTTCTCTTCAGTGTCTTCTCTATCTTCTCTTGTTCACGCCTTCCATTTTGCTCTTTCCCTTGGAGTACATCTGCCTAATCAAGATGTTGCTTTTTAGTTGAAGAACACTGAAGAGTTATGATTATATGTTTCCAAGCTGAACTCTGCAGAGTGGGTGCTTAGACAATATTTAGGGTTTCTAGTGGCAAAGCTAGTGCAAGAGCTGGCCTTTTCTGTGGTTCCTGGAGAAGAAACCCATTCCACCCCCCTCTTGACCAACTTATATTTATAAGTGCTGAGAAGGTCTTGACCCACACAGGAGTTAGGGCTGTACTGAACACAAAGGTTATTTGGAAATTTTGTTTCTTAGTGGCCACTGATGAGAATGCAGAGTCAGGGAAGTGAAGAGGGACAAAAAGAGGGTCTCTGTGCCTGATGTCTATGCCTCATCCATGGCTGGTCCAGACCAGTGCTGCTATGTGCAGGAGTCAGACGAAGATGGGCGAGGGAAGGGGCTGCTGTTCAGTCCTTCTTTGCCTTATTGACAATTAGGAAGAAACCTTCAAGGATACAACCTTAGTGATAAAATTTTAAGGGAGGTTAACTAGCAGCTAAACATCAGCTGGAAAAGCCAGTCACCATTTGGGGCTCAGAACTGTTTCTCTCCTGACAGTACCTGCCTTTCTAGGTTGTTGCCTTAGAGCAAGAACAGATCCAACAGCAGCCTTTCATTCCCTAGTATCTGCCACAGGACCATGAGAAGGGTGTTTGCTGAACTCTCCAGGACTTCCAGAGGTCAAAGAGTAAGCAAACATGAGGAGACCTCTTTCCTCTGTCCCGTTTCTCACCCAGAGATTGGAGCTACCTAGGAAAAAAGCACACAGTTAAAACATATGATAGGGAGGTGGGTACTTCTTCCATTCCCTCTTGTTTCCCACTGCTAAAATTTTTATTACATTGTAAAAGTATTGTGAGGGAGAAGAAAAGAAAAAAGGAAAAAGGAAAGGAAAGGAAAGGAAGAAGAAAGGAAGAAAAGAAGGAGGGAAGGAGAGGGGGAGGGAGGAAGGAAGGGAAGGGAAGAAAAAAAACTCAAGATCAAGAACAAGAAATGCCCACTCTTACCACTTTATTCAATATATTATTGGAAATGGGAAGTTCTAGCCACAGTAATTAGGCAAGAAAATGAAATAAAAGGCATCTAAATTGGAAAGGAAGAAGTAAAATTCCCTCTGTTTGCAGATGGTATGATATGATATATAGAAAATTGCAGACTCCACCAAAAACTGTAGAATTATTCATAATCAACCTACAAAAATCAGTTGCATTTCTTTTTTTGTTTTGTTTTGTTTTTCATTGTTGTTTTTCATAATAGTATTGTTTTAATTTTACAGACCCCAGTATCAACAAGTCTAAAAAGTTTTGAAATATTTTCAAAGTATAAAAAAATGGAACACAAGATTACAGTAAATAATCAAGGAAAGCCTCTTAAAGAAGGTAAAAATATAAGATGACTTTAAAGGAGATGGTACATATAGACCAAAAGGAGGGAAGTGAGAAAGTAATTAGCCCTCCACATAGATCCATATCTAAAATCTATTATTTTATTTATTTTTTAGTTACATTTCTGTACACTAACAATGAACTATTGCAAAGAGAAGTTAAGAAACTAATCCCATTTCCAGTAGTATCTAAAGAATAAAATACTTAGGAATAAAGTTAACATAGGAGATAAAAGATATGTACACTGAAAAATATAAAACATTTATGAAAGAAATTAAAGAAAACAAATAAATGGAAAGACATCTGGTGTTACTGGATTAGAAGAATTAATATTGTTAACATGTCTATACTACCCAAAGCAATCTACAGATTCAGTAAAATCCCTGGCAAATTTCAGTGGCATTTTTCACAAAAATGAAAAACTGTCCTAAAATTTGTATGGAACCACAGAAGACCCCAAATAGCCAAAGCAATCTTGAGAAAGAAGAGCAAAGATAGAATCACACTTCCTGACTTCACACTATATTACAAAGTGATAGTAATCAAAACAGTATGGTACTGTCATAAAAACAGACACATAGATGAATGGAACAGAATAGATAGCCCAGAAATAGATTTATGCATATATATTCAAATATCTTTTAACAAAGGAGCCAAGAACACACAATAAGGAAAGAATAGTCTCTTCAATAAATGGTATATGGAAAACTGTATAGGCACATGCAAAAGAATGAAACTGGACCTGTACCTTACACAATGTATAAACATCAACTCAAAAATGTATTCAGACTTGAATGTAAGACCTGAAACATTAAAACTTCTAGAAGAGAATATAGACAGTAAGCATCTTGACATTGATATTGGCAGTAATTTTTTGGATTGACACCAAAAGCAAAGACAACAAAAGCAAAAATAAACAAGTGAGGCTGCATCAGCAGAAGAAACTAGCAACAAAATGAAAAAGCAACTTATGGAATAGGAAATATTTGCAAACCACATTTCCAATAAAGGGCTACTATCCAAAATATACAAGGAGCTCATACAGCTCAACAGCAAAAAAAAAAAACAAATGACCAAATTTTTTAAATGGGCAAAGGAACTGAATAGACATTTTTCCAAAGACATACAAATGGCCAACAGGTACATGGAAATGTACTATCATTACTCATCAGGGAAATACACATCAAAACCACAATGAGGTATCACCATGCACTTATTAGAATGGCTATTATCAAAGGGACAAGAGATAAAATATGTTGGTGAGGATGCAAAGAAAAAGGGAGCACTTTTGCTCTGTTGGTGAAAATAGAAATTGGTACAGCCATTTTAGAAAACAGTTTTGAGCTTCCTCAAGAAACTAAAAATAGAACTACCATATTATCCAAAAATTTCACTTCCAGATATTTATTCAAAGTTAGCAAAAGCAGTATCTTGAAGAGCTATCTATCTATATTCCCATGTTCATTGCACTATTATTCAGAATAGTCAAAGTGTGGAAACAACCTGTGTCTGTCGATAGATCAATCAATAAAGAAAATGTACGCACACCTGCACAAGCAAACACACAATGGAATATTATTTAACCTTTAAAAAGGAGATCCTGCAATTTATGACAGCATGGATGAACCTGGAGGGCATTATGCTATGTGAAATAAGCCAGACAAACGGAGAAAAAAAAAATACTTCATGGTGTCCCTTGCCTGTAGAATGGTTGAGGGGGGAAAGTGAAACTCATAGAAATAGAGAGTAGAATGGTGGTTATCAGGGGCTGGGAGGTGGAGAAAATATGGAGATGCTGGTAAAAGGTACAAACTTCCAGTTATAGAATGAATAAGGTCTGAGGAGCTAATGTATAATACGGTGACTACAGTTGTTAATGCTGTATTGTATAATTTAATTTCGCTAAGAATGTAGAACTTAAGTGTTCTCACCAAAAAAGAAAAAAATGAATATATGTGAAGTGATGGATATGTTAATTAATTTGATGGTGGGAATCCCTTCACAATACATATATATAGCAAATCATCACACTGTACAATTTAAATATTACAATTTTGTCAGTTATTCTAAAAAAGCTGGAAAAAGTTCTTCTAAAAAAAAACAGTTCCTGAATATTTACTATATCCCCAGCACTATTCCAAATATTTTACTTGTATTTAGTCATCATAACAATCCCATAAGAAAAGTGCTACTACCATCCCCATTTTAAAAAAAGAGGAAACTGAGCACAGAGATGTTAACTTGTTCAAGGTCCCTCAGCGAACTAGGATTCAAGTCCAGGCAATCTGGCACTCTGTGTTATTATGGAAGCTATTTTAAGAGAAAAGTATACAGCATGAGGAAAGTCAAGTGCAGGTACTCAAAGATAATCAATACTGGACCTTTTAAGATTCCTAGACCCAGTTCCAATGTGGTGGGTGTGGAGCATTCTCCACATTTAACACCAGGCAATTCTCAGTCACCAGCATAGTATCTGAGAATTCAGCTCAATTCTGACACTATCTACCCAGAGATAGCATCAGATTCCACAGGGTAAATGTTCAGTCCTGCTATACCATACCATTCCCTCCAACCCTCTAGTTCAGATGCCAGTCACAAGCCCCAGGCAGTTAACTGTGCTTCTGACCAACCAGCTACAGAATGGAGATTCCAATAATCTCCTCCTTCAATTCAATCACTTTACTAGAGTGGCTCGCAGAACTCAGAAAAATACTGACATTTACAAGTTTATTAAAGGATATGATGAAGGACTTGAATCAACAAATCAGATGGAGAAATACATAGGTCAATGTCCTGAACAAAGGAGCTTCCATCTTCCTGAAGCTTGAGACCCAGTTCCATGGCACATAGAAGTGTTTTGATTCAACAAGCATGGATGCTGTCCAAAAGAGACAGAAGGCTTTTCCTTTTGTGTTTTTATGAAGGCTTCATTACATAGTCATGACTGACTAAGTCATTGGCTATTGGCTGATGCAAACTCCAGCCCACCTTCCCTCCCTGGAGGTTGGGGAGGTGGAACTAAAAGTTCGAACCCTCTAATTACATGATTAGTCCTTCTGGCAACCAGCCCCTACCCTTGGGTAGGATCCAAAAGTCACCTTCATTAAAAACTAGACATTGAGGAGGGTATGAGCTATGGTGAGTGCTGTGAATTGTGCAAGACTGTTGAATCACAGATCTGTACCTCTGAAACAAATAATACAATATATGTTAAAAAAAAGAAGAAGAAGAAGATAACAGGAGGGGAAGATTGAAGGGGGGGAATCGGAAGGGGAGACGAACCATGAGAGACAATGGGCTCTGAAAAACAAACAGTGTTCTAGAGGGGAAGGGGGTGAGAGGATGGGTTAGCCTGGTGATGGGTATTAAAGAGGGCACGTTCTGCATGGAGCACTGGGTGTTATGCACAAACAATGAATCATGGAACACTACATCAAAAACTAATGATGTGATGTATGGTGATTAACATAACAATAAAAATTTAAAAAAACTAGACACCCATTTCACCACTGTGATTCTGAAGCATTTTCAGAACTATGGATGAAGACCAAATATATATTTCTTGTTTTTAAGATTTTATTTATTTAAATTTATTTAAGAAAGAGAGAGAGGGGGAGGGAGAAAGCAAGTTGCGGGGAGGGGCAGAGAGAGAGAGAGAGAGAGAGAATCTCAAGCACAAAGCCCGACAAGGGGCTCAATTTCACAACCCTGAGATCATGACCTGAGCCAAAATCAAGAGTCAGATGCTTAACTGACTGATCCACCCAGGCGCCCCAAATATATGTTTCTTATAAATCATGCTGTCACACAGAGCTGCACAAGTCAGCCAAAGGAAGGTGTCAATTGACTGGAGGCAAGTCAGCTGAGAAAAGCTTGAAAGCAAATATCAGGACGAGTAAAGTAGTAGGTGTCCAATGATCAAAACAATGTAGAAAGGACAAATTTGATAAAGAAGTTCAAGAAGAAATAGAAGCTGCTAAATTACTCAAGTGGTAGTTGAGTTTTCATTCAGTCCCAAGGAGCATATCTGGAGAGGTGAAGAGAGAACTCATAGCAGGCTATTCTGTGTAGACAAACTGGACAAGGAGCTTTCTTCCTGGAGCACTGTCTGGGCTGTTCATTGAAGGTTTGTGGTTCTTAGTCTTCTGTACATTGCAGAGATTATCCTGACTCTACCACAAAAATTAGTCTCAAAGTTAAATGGTTTTGGAATAAAGGAGGACATCTTTATTCCCCATTTTCTAGTCACCAGCTGTATTTTTTCCTGAAGTAGTACCCCAAATAGTTAAATCTTGTTCCTAAAGGAAAAGAAGTCTTAGTATGAAGATTTATATAAAGGTCCACAGGAAACTTTGACAGTCATGGAACTAGTATTATTTCCTGATTCTAACCAGGTCCCTAAATTAAACCTACAAATGACCCCAAGTCCAATCCATCAGAAACCAAGAAAATTACCTGCTGCTTTAAAATTCTTACTTTTGTAATTACAAGGAAGTTTTTGCTGTCATTTATCTAATTTATTAATATGTTAAATTATATGTTGATGGACTTTCTAAAAGACAGATTTTTCCAACAGCTTTTTACCTTTTCTCACTTATGCTGGCATTTTAGACACTAAAAGACAACCATGCAGAGGTGAGTTGGTGAGTTTCAATGCATGAAAAGAAAAGACAGGTAAACATGAAGAGAGCTAAAGGAACCTAAAATGCTTTGAACATAAAAAAAGAAGAAATGATTATGTTTGCTTTGGATTCCAGCTGAGATACAAACCCATGGGGTTTTTTTTCTTTCTGCTTTAGATATCAAATTATAGCTAAAACTATTAAGATCTCCAATTAGCATGCGGACAGCACAAATTCAAAGAAAGGAAAATGAAAGGGAGGCAGAAACATTTTTATTTCTCTTCAGTATTTTCTCACACTTTCTCCAATTTCCATCCCACGGAGGGAAATTGATGTGTACTGAAGATTGTTATTGCCTTCTGAACATGTAAGAGTTGTGACACAAAAGGAACTTTGGGGCTTTATGATTTATTGCTTTATCATTTTTAGTGCCATCTCTGTTCATCCTCAAATCCAGGGCAGGCTACAGGACATATTAAAAGGGCAACATTTTCTGTATTTCCTTTTTAAAGGGCAAAGCACTTACCATTTTCTACATACAAAGCACTTATCTTTTAGCTCACTGTTTGATGAGCAACTTTGAAGTCTGCTTTTTAGACTTCTTTAATATAGGAGAATATATTTTCCCCATTCTCAACCAACTTTTGAATTTTTATGCAACATGATTCTTACTTTCCTGAAAATTGTAGCTATTTTAGCCAACATTATCCTTTTAATGGAAATGTGTTTTTTCATACACACACACAAATATATATATTTCAAACTGTGCAGGTCTATATGATCCTCCGTCAGCATCACTAGAGCCTATCACCCACTCTCTGAAGAGGCAAAGGAAACTCAGGCACCACCCAAACCCTAAGGGACCAGAAAACTTCAAGTCATTAGTCATTTAGGTTTACCAGTACACTACCCATGCACTTAGTAAATGACCATGGTTGAAAGTCAAATGTAGACAAGTACCTGCTCTTGAGTCTATTTTCTAAATATTCTTTATTTTCATTTTCTGTGGACTGAAATTTGATTCGAGATTTTAATATGAATACTTCTATTTAAACTTAAGTTATAAAAATAAAAATAAATCTAAGTAATTTTTTTGTTTCCCCCTTATCCTAGTGCGCTTAACTATTCTTTGTCACAGACCATCTTGGAGCTCAAATTTCAGCTTTTCAGGAACTGTAAGGCAGGGGTTGACAAGTAAAGGGCCAGATGGTAAATATTTTAGACTTCCATACAGTCTGTGCTGCAACTACTCAACTCTACTATTGTAGCTCTAAAAGCCACCATAGACAATATGCAAATAAGTGGATATGGCTGTGTTCCAATAATTTAAGTGTGAAATAGTTGGCTCTCAGTCCTTACTTTGTAAGTCCCTGTGCTGCCGGTGCACACTACTATCTTTTATCTTAGTTATGCACTACATTAAAATTTCCAAAAGAAATTTAAAATGTCAGAAAATAAAATTGAATTTACACTCAAAAATAAATAAGCGTATGTGCCAAATACTATAAATTTTAAAATTCCATCTGATTATGTAAGACAATTTTTTAAAATCCCTTAATTTTTCACAAGATTGACTGCAGAAACAATGAGTTATCAAATACACACTCAAAATTAAATGAAAGTGCATTCCAATTACAATTTTATATCCACATTACATTTAAGTAATTTTCGTTCCTCCCCTCCCCCCACACCATAACATTTCAAGTAATTCTGGGGCATCATCCGTGCCTCACCATGTTAAAACAAGCAAAAAGGATAGAAAAAAGTCTTGGTGCAAATTTCCAAATTTTTTACTGGATTTAAATATAGCAGGTGCAGACTTCCAAGTTGCACACTATAGTAATTGCAAAGATAAAGCAGTTATAAAAAGAATACCTTCCCCCACAAAACTTTATTTTGCTAAAAATATGTTTTTCAATTCTAATTTGGAACATCTGATAATAAATTGCCGACTAAGAAAAATTAACTGTGCAAGTTCTGTCACACCATATGTCTATATTATCTCCTTGTTTTATTTTCAGTATTAATGTTTCTTATCTGAAAATCTCCAAATAGAAAACATTTACAATCTAACTGTAAACTTTATTAAAAAATATTTTAATAAAAGTGATTATTTTCCATCCCTTCTTCTCTAGAAATCATAAAAATCAAGATAAAAATCTTAAATAACAAGGGGCAAAAAAAGGAAGAGAAATATTTTCCAAAATGTTTTCCCTGGAGAATTTGTGGATCACCACAATACTGGGCTCTTGCCATTCAAGGATTTCTTTCTTCCATCCCTTTCGGTCCCAGTGCTATGAAGTTATCTATCTAAGAACAAATTTAAGTCTGAAACGTGGAAGTAAGGAATTCAGAAATAGACCCTATTTTATTAGGATTAACATTTAATCGTACACATTAGAATCCTTAAAATTGTGGATAATCCCAAATAAGAAAATTTATAGTGCCTTAATTTTTTTATCTTGTAACATACTCCTGCCCAATAGGCCACAGCCAAGTACCTGTTTCACAAATAAATTTCAGGAAAATATTGTTCCATTTAAATAAGCTTTAAGACCCCAGTCCATACTTTTATCCCAGTTAGTTCCTAGTATATTTGCACCAAGTATTTTGCCAAGGAATCTAAAAATAGCATTAGTCAGAAAAAGACAAATACCATATAATTTCACTCATATGTAGAATTTAAGAAACAAAACAAATGAGCAAAGGGGAAAGAAAAAAAAAGTTGAGGAAGGCAAACCAAGCACCAGGCATGTATGGGAGTGTTGAATCACTATATTATACACCTGAAACTAATTCTACACTGTATGTTAACTAGCTAGAATTTAAATAAAAACTTTTTGGGGCACCAGATGGCACAGCCAATAACCATCCGACTCTTGATTTTGGCTAAGGTCATGATCTCAGGGTCGTGACATTGAGCCCCACCTCAGGCTCCACGCCCAGTGCGGAGTCCACTTCAGTTTCTCTCTCCCTTTCCCTTCCCTCTGCCCCTCCCACTCATGCTCTTTCTCTTTCTCTAAAATAAATAAATCTAATATATATATATGCTATATATATATAAATATATATATATATATTAAAGCTTAAAAAAAAATAGAGTGCTGCTCTATCCCTTCCACGTCATTTGTATCAACAAGATGTTGTCCCGTACTGAGGCTGACAGGCTCCAGACAGGTATGTGTGGTGCCTTTGGAAAGCCTCAGGGCACAGTGGCCAGGGCCCGCACTGGCCAAGCCATCATGTCCATCCATACCAAGCTGCATAGCATGTGATTGAGGCCCTGTGAAGGGTCAAGTTCAAGTTCTCTGGCCACCAGAAGATCCACATTTCCAAGAAGTGGGGCTTTACTAAGTTTAATGTGTATGAAGAAGACATGGTGGCTGAAAAGCAGCTCATGGCAGATGGTTGTGGGATCAAATACATCCCTAATTCTGGCCCCTTGAAAATAGGCTCTGCACTCATGAGAACCTCAGCACTGCCCCCTTCTTACTAATGCTCACCAATAAATCCTACTTCCAATCTAAAAATAAAAATGAAAATAGGGGATCCTGGGTGGCTCATTCAGTTAAGCATCTGACTCTTGATTTTGGCTCAGGTCATGATCTCGTGGGTGGTGAAATCAAGCCATGATGGGCTCAGCTCTCAGCTAGGAGTCTGCTTGAGATTCTTTTCCTCTCCCTTTACTCCTCTATACTCCCCCACTTGTGCACATGTGTGCTCTTTCTCAAAAAAATAAATATTTTTTAAAAATGAAAATAAAAAATTAATTAGAAATAAAAACCTAAAATTTTAAAAAGTTGTCAAATGAATTATTTCTATGATTGTAAACAATACAATTCGTTGCTTTTTGTGGTAAAAAATAACATAAAAATTTACCCTTTTTAAGGGGTGCCTGGGTGGCTCAGTCGTTAAGCATCTGCCTTCAGCTCAGGTCATGATCCCAGGGTCCGGGGATCGAGCCCGCATCGAGCTCTCTGCTCCATGGGAAGCCTGCTTCTCCCTCTCCCACTCCCCCTGCTTGTGTTCCCTCTCTCGCTGTGTCTCTCTCTGTCAAGTAAATAAATAAAATCTTAAAAAAAAAATGTACCCTTTTTAAGTGTGCAATATAGTAATGTTAACCAAATGCCCAGAATTCATTGCTTTTTTAAAAAAAACTTTTTCAATGAGTGTTATATCTTATGTTCTTAGAGTTCCACAAAAATATCAGTAAATTAATAGATCAATTTTAACACTTTTAGATTATTGTTCCAAAACTCAAGCTGTTTGTCTATAAAGAGGAAAGAAATTTTTATTTTCAGTAATATTAGAAAATGGTAACTATCATAACCTGTAAGTAGTGAATAATGGACATTTAAGAATTGAAGCAAACCAAAGGAAGAAAAGTGAAGCTGGCATCTACTTCCCCAGATAGAAGTAAGACAGGGTGTAGATTTCTCCATGTGCAAGAGGATCATAAATAGCTCAACCAACGCTATATTTCCGATGAGGAGAAACAATAATTCATTAAATTCAACCAGCCTTTTTCCAACAGATCTTAAGAGATTTTACTCTTTTTGAATGTATTTTAATTTGCTTCACAACCAACTGTGACTCTGCCAGAAATATCTTAGTAGATTATATATATATATATATATATATATATATATATATATATATATATATAAGTAACAGGGGGCAGTTTGCTATTTTTGAGAACTGCATTAGTCCAGTAATGATAGCTACAGAAACTTTACTGTCTTCTAAGCACTTGACTCAGATTACATTCCTATCCAAAAGAGTTCACCTTTCTCCTTTAGTAATTATCACAATAATACTTAAATAAGGTAAATAATAATTAAAGTAAGAATTCAATACAGGTAAATGAGTGAGCTATTAAAAATTTTAATTTTGGGGGCACCTGGGTAGCTCATTCGTTAAGCGTCTGCCTTCGGCTCAGGTCATGTTCCCAGGGTCCTGGGATTGAGCCCCGCTTCGGGCTCCCTGCTCCATGGGAAGCCTGCTTCTCCCTCTCCCACTCCCCCTGCTTGTGTTCCTGCTCTCGCTAGCTCTCTCTCCATGTCAAATAAATAAATAAAATCTTTAAATTTTTTTTAATTTTGTATAGATTAAAGTACCCAGCTGATTTGATTCCTTCAGTTGTCCATGAGGTATTTGGAAATCAGGTAAAATAAATAAATCAAACCACTAAAAAAAAAAGTTCTACTTTGTGAAAACAGTTCCATGAATAAGGAGTAGTCTCATACCATTTAATGAAAATGCGGGGGTGAGAAATTGCCTCAGATTAATCTTACATGAGATTTTAAACCATCACTAATCAGAAAAACTCAGTTTGATCTAAAATGAATTTTAGTTCATTTGGGATGTTTATTCAATTTTATTCAGATATATTGAAACTTTACTCAGTGTCTAAATTATAATTTAAGTATCTATATGAATGTTCCCACACAGTTTTAGAAAATGAAATGCCACATTTCAACTCATCTGAACTAATGAAATACCATCCAATGAATTAAACCTTGATGTGTTTTGAAGCAGGCATACAATTCACAGTGACTATGTGTACCCTGTTAATGATTTTAGGACAAGGTAAAAAAATCAGAAATAATGACAGATGGGAATTTCTAGCAAATCCACAGCAACCTATAATCTCATCTGGATGTGTGCATTTGTTCATTGTTTCATAGTTTACTAATGATTCATGTTCACTGAATATGATCTTGTTAAGATGCTGCCAAAGGGAGTACTTTATCCAAAACCTCATTCCTTCATTAAGAAATCTATTTCTCATAATCTGAGCCTATCTTCTTTTTCCATGAATGTTTCACACTTTACATTTTTTAAAGTGACTAAAGCAATCCATCTTGTTTGGAAATAGCAGTTCCACAAAAGAATGAATTGTACGTTTTGTGATACAAATTCAAGCACATTACATTTGTCTGGTTTTCTATTAATATTCATGAAATTTTTTGCACTCTTTGTTTTCTAGATTGTACTTAATTTAGTTCCCACTTTTCTAGTAAATGTGGTTTAATAAAAGCCCAAATTGCTATTTTGCGAAGTGTACTGGAGTGTTAATGTGTAATATAGTTAAAAATGACTAATGAAAAAGTTAATAGGACCTTTTTCCACAGTCTCCTTCCCAATATGTTCTGTAGCATGCTTACATTGTCACTGGTCTTTTTAGATTGGGACGTAATATATAAATATTTGCCATTGTCATTGTAAAGTCCAATAAGCTAGAATATAATATAGGAGGGTGTCATAAAACCAAATTTAAAAATTCCAATCATTTAGTTGCCTATTATATGATCTAACTATGTATTCCATAGCCATCTCAGGCTCCACATTTCCAAAACATAATGCTTTATTTTATCTAACATCACAAATATCCTCTTCCTCCAAGATTATGCATCCTAGTTATTGAGAACAGTTGGAAGCATGTGCTCTGACATTAGATGATCCTAGGTTCGAATCCTAGCTTTGCTGCTTTTCTCTGTGTGGTCTTGGGCAAGTTACTTAACCCAGGGGTCTTCATCTGCAGAATCCAGATAATCAGATTACATCATAGACTGAAAGAGATGATGTAGATAGTGTTTTCACGCACCCGAGATCAGTAATCTAAGAGTTTTTACTTAGTCTCCTTTACTGCCCCCTTTATAGCCAAGCCAAGCTCAAGTTTTCTTACTCCTTGAATATCTGTCTCTTTATCTGCCCGCCTTCCTCTTGACTCCCACTGTAACAGCCTTAGTATACATGCTCCTTGCTCCCCTGAATGATTTTTGTGTCCTCAATGGTCACTCTGCCTAACTGCCTAAACTCTAAGCCCCTCCAAGCCTTCTTCCACAACACTTACAAAATAATGTCACTAAATGTCTGGAATAATGTCACTACAACACAAATATGATTATTTTACTTTCCCAAATTAAGCTTTCGGTAGCCTAAACCCAAACCCATTTGTATGATTTTTTAAAGCTCTCCATCATCTGAGATGTAGCCACTGCTCACATGTCAGTATTATGTCTCAGGACTCCTCATCCTCCACCCCAGCTCTGTAACACTGAACAGATGCATCATCTTTGCATATCTAGAATAAAAGAAAAGCAACAAACATACCTCTCCAGATAGATCTAAGTTATCACTTTTCTGTGTTATACAACAGAATTTGCTGTATAAGATCTCTTAAAAGATTACCTGTTTGGTCATTTCAGAAATAACAAGTAGAAATCAGAATTCTAGTTCAGACTCTTTTCAGACATGCAACACTGTGCTTTATTGCTAGCACAAACTAATACCTTCAACAAGATCAGAGGTAGAGCTATCCAAACCAAAAGTTCAGAGGTGAGCCTAGGATCCAATTTTAATGAGCTATGCTAGAATGAATTTCTGAGGATTTATAATCAGGTTTCCTAATAATCACTTTTTTATATAATGTTAAATATAGTAGAATTTAAAGAGGTGAAAATTTAACATTTTTTTAAAAAGCAATACAGTGAAAAATTTTTCAAAAGAAAAAAACAGTTAAAATGCCATGAAAATGCAATTAGTACACAGTAAGAAAAATATTAGAAGTGTCAATTTGAGCATTATCCTCTCACGGGCATGAGTAATGTGTCGAATTTCCCCTGTACATTTTCAGTGATCCAGCTGTGTCTCTCTTACATGATTCTTTACCCTGATTCCATAGAAGGTGTATCACAAATTTATGGACAGGTGAAAATAAACATATTCTAGGCACAAAAGAACCATCGTCAGAGTACTGGCAGTGTCTGGCTCTGGTTTTCTCATCCAGTGGTCTGCACACGTTTGATATGTCACTATTCCCTATCTGTTACTGACTACTTAGTTCCCTTCTCCTCTCTGTGAATCATAGATTTTTAAGGCTGTAACTGCACTTGACTTTCATGATTTGAGATTATCAGATTAATCTTTATGGCTTTTCTTTTTTTTTTAAGATTTATTTATTTATTTGAGAGAGCGAGAACGAGAGAGAGTACATGAGACGGGGGAGGGTCAGAGGGAGAAGCAGGCTCCCCGCCAAGCAGGGAGCCCGATGCGGGACTCAATCCCGGAACTCCGGGATCATGACCTGAGCTGAAGGCAGTCGCTCAACCAACTGAGCCACCCAGGCGCCCTTTATGGCTTTTCTTCATAGAAGTAGGGCTTGCAGAATCTCAAGAGCTTGTTTAAATTGTTCCAACACTGTTATGTAGATCTGTCTCACTGATTGAGTAAACATTAATTAACCACAATCCTGGATGAAGGAAGATTAAATATACTTAATCTCTTTACTGTCCTATAATTAAGAGAAAAAAGCCCTTAGTAAAGAGCTTCTTAAACTAGGCACTGTTGGCCCTTTGGGCTAGATAAGTGCTGTGAGAGCTTGTGGTGTGCGCTGTAGGATGTTTAGCAGCATCTCTGGCTACTCTCTACACACCAGAGGTCCGTAACACAGCCCTAGCCCCCACCCAGGTGACCACCAAAAATGTCTCCAGACATTGACAAGCATTCCCTGAAAAAGGACAAAAATCACCCCTGGCTGAGAACCAGTGCATTAGATTGTGCCATTTTTGAAGTGCAATTATCTAGATCAGGGGTTGGCATACTATAAACCATGAGCCAATCTGGCCACAGTCTATTTTCATACAGCCCATGAGCTAAGAATGGTTTTCACATTTTTAAAGAAGTGCAAGGAGGAGGAGGAGGAGGAGAAGGAAGGAGAAGAATATGTAAGAGACTGTAGGGAGCCTGCAAAGTTTAAAATATTGCTACCTGGCCCTCTACAGTAGAAGTATGACAATTCTTGAGATAAGTGAACTGAGGCTCCAGAAATTTAAGTGAACATAATACCATAATACCACTTTCATTACAAATAAAGACCAGACACCTTTTTCTTTCAAGTGCTCATTACTCGCTGTGAATTGTGCAAGACTGTTGAATCAGAGATCTGTACCTCTGAAACAAATAATACTATATATGTTTTAAAAAAAGAAGAAGAAGAAGAAGATAGCAGGAGGGGAAGAATGAAGGGGGGAAATCGGAGGGGGAGATGAACCATGAGAGACGATGGACTCTGAAAAACAAACTGAGGGTTCTAGAGGGGAGGGGGGTGGGGGGATGGGTTAGCCTGGTGATGGGTATTGAGGAGGGCACGTTCTGCATGAAGCACTGGGTGTTATGCACAAACAATGAACCATGGAACACTACATCAAAAACAAATGATGTATGGTGATTAACATAACAGTAAAAAATTTTAAAAAAAATAAAATGCTCATTACTTCATATTGTTTAGTGGGTAGAATATTAATAATTGGGATATCCAATTTCATCTTGCTTCAGCTTAAACTCTTTTTTTTTTTTTTTTTTTTTAGTGGTATAAGAATGCCATGTATTACTTGTTTCAATTGATTGTATGTTAAAGATTAGCCCTTCTTAATGCCCCGGTTGTAGGTTTTCTGACTTGATAATTCTGGTTTCTTTGACCTCTACAATTTAAGGCTACCTGGGATTCCCAACTTTGTCTGCACATTGGAATCACCTGGGTAACTTGAAAAAAATACATGTGCCTGTGTTCCACCCCTAGAGATTGAGAGTTTATTGGTTGGGGGTGTGGCCTGAGCATTGTAATTTTTGTAAGACCCCCTAGGAGATGCCAGTGCGGACACAAGTTTGGGGACCACTGTAAGATGTGCAGATTCAAAGCCAGGTTACTTGGGGCCACATCCTGGATCTGCTCCTTGTGAGGTTGGGCTAGTCACCTACAATCCCATGCTTCCATTCCCTTATCTGTAAAATGGATACTACTGTAAAATAACATTTCCTACTTCTTTGAGGTTGTTGTGAGTTAATATGTGTAGTATATAAAAGCACTTAGTACTTGGCATTTAGTAAGTCTTATTCAATCAATTATCAGCAATTAGTACTACTAGCAGTAGTCATGTTGGTGATATCATTACTTTGTACTGCCCTCAATCATTTTCTCTTCAACATTTTTATTGTTATTTTTTATTTAACACTTAATAGACTCAGGATTTGGCCTACCATTTAATTTTAATACACTCCTATTGTAGACCATTACAAAATACAAGTCTGACCAATGACAATCTATTAGGAATCTAGAACCATTTTACTTCCATTTACTTCGTTGAATTTGTATTGATTAAATCAATGTTCCTAACAAATTAAGCTGCACTGTGAAAATGTTCAAGAGGAAAGATACTGTTGCTTTCTGATTTTTTTTCTTGGCCACTCAATAGCTAAATATTTGTTAAAACCAAAGCATTTAGATTATCTGTATATTTTTAAAGTGCAAGTCCACTCAATTTAATATATACGTATTCTAATCTCATTTGCGTCTAAATTACTTTTTAGCTATTGAATTTACATATATAAAACATTATCAATATAATCTGGGGGTTCTAGAAAACTTACAATTTCTAATTCTTCCAATGACTAAATTTATTTTATTATCTTATTAGTCATACCTAATCTGAATGTAATTAAATTAACCTACTAAATGTTTTCAATGTGAATTTGAATAGACAAGAAATTTTGACAATTTGTGTAGGCTTTTTGCCTCAGTTTGAATAATTTGTTTAAATATATTGCAAAAGAATTTCTGACCTATTTTACATGATAATTAACCTCTTTATTAGAGTTATCATTCCTTGCTTATGAATGTAGTTACAAATACTCTTTCTCAAAGTCAGAGATAATATTATCCCTTGAACAATTTACCTGAAATCTTTTAGAAAATAAAATCCCTGATATTTTTCACCTTTATCTTAATCCTCCTGAAAAGATAAAATATGTCATGCCAGAATTGGGCAGGAATCCAAATTTAATGACTGTGTGCCTATTAGAGTGAAAGGATTCTATCTTTTCTCAAGGAAGCAGACTTATGATGAATTGGTGAAAATTAATTTGAGTAAGGTTTTGACTCAATGTATGAGGAGGAAAAATAAACAAAAAAAGACAAACGACCCAATTTTAAAACAGGCAAAAGACCTGAATAGACAATTCTCCAAAGAAGACAGATAGATGGTCAATAGGCACATAAAGAGATGCTCAAAATCATTAGTCATTAGGGGAATGCAAATCAAAACCACAATGAGATACCACTTTATACCTACTACAATGGCTATAATTTTGTTTTCAAAATGAAAAATAACAAGTGCTGGCAAGGGTGTGAAAAAATTGGAACCCTAGTATATTGCTGGTGGGAATGTGAAATAGTTCAGTCACTGCAGAGAAAAGTTTGATGGTTCCTAAAAAAGTTAAACATAGTATTACTATATTATATATATATATATACTATATTACTATATGACAGCAATTCTTGCCCCTAGTTATATGCTCAAAAGAACTGAAAACAGATTCTTGTATTCCAGTATTCATAGCAGCATTGTTCACAGTAGCCAAAAGCTAGGAACGATATATGTGTCCATCAAGAGATAGATAAACAAAAGGTCTATACAATGGAATGTTATTCAGCCTTAAAAATGAATGAAATTGTGATACATCGTACAGTATGGATGAACCTTGAAACTTTATGCTAAGAAGAAATAAGCCAGACACAAAAGAACAAATATTATATGACTCCACCTACATGAAATATCTAGAACAGACAAATTCATAGACACAGAAATTAGATTTGAGGTTATTGGGGGAAAACTGAATGGGGAATTATTGCTTAATGGGTACAGAGTTCCCATTTGGAGTGATGAAAAATTTTGGAAATAGTGGTGACCAGTGCACAACACTGTAAATATATTTAATGCTACTGATTTTGCACTTAAAAATAGTTAAAAGGGTAAACTTTATGTTATACGTGTTTTGCCACAATTTTTAAAACAGACTTAAAAAAATCTCTTGTGGGCAGATTCTGGATACCTGACTGCTGAGAACATGATAAGCACAAAATATTATATGGTGTGCCCACCTTTTATATATTCTTAGAAAGTTTTTGATGAGGTATAAACAGTGAGAATAAATTTGAAAAATTACAAAATGGAAATGGGTACAACTTTAATGGTGGGTATTTTGGAAAATAGCCAATAAAAATTACAAACATACAAACTTTCTTCTTCGGTGAATCTACTCGTAGGGCTTTACCCTACAGGTAAAGTTAGTAACAAAAAAAAATGGAAATAACCTAAATATCCATGGAGAAAGGAGTGGTTACATAAAGTACAATGAAATCCATACAACGAAATACTCTACCACCTTAAAAAGAAATGTGGAAACTCTTTTTGTAATTGTAGGACAGAAACTATCTCCAAGATGAATTAAGTAAGAACGCAATGCAAAGAATGTGTATAGCATTTCTATGTCTGAGTATGTGTGTGTGTGCCTGTGCACATGCGTGCCTATGCATACATACCTCTGGATAAGTAAACAAGAAATTGGTAACACTGGTTCTGCCATGGACAGGACTTGGGTAGACCAGGGGTGTGGCAGGAGAAAGACTTTGGACTACATACCCTGGCACACCTTTTGAATCTTGAGTCATGTGAATATATTGCATATAAATAACAAAATGTTATAAAATAATCTTTTTGTAGTCCTTCATTGTAGAAAACAGTGCTTTATTGTAGAAAAAAGGTGTTCCTTTGCCCCTTGTTTTTATAACACGACCAACCATTTATTTAGCTAGTGAACATTCACTCTGGTTTTACTTTAAATCAGTTTCTCAGGATAGACATTGTTGATACTTTGGGGCTGGATCCTCTGTTGTCAGGCGCTCGCCTGTGCATTGTAATATGTTTAGCAACATTGTTCACCTCTTCCTACTAAATGTCAGTGACATCCTCCTCCACTGGTTGTGACAAGATTTCTCCAGACATTGCCAAATGTTCCCTGGCAGTAAATGGGGCCAAAAAAAACAAAAACAAAAAAATCCCAGTTGAGAAACACTGCCTTGAGATAATCTATGTATGGTGTTGAACCCAGTGCCTAGTTTAAGGAAATCTTCAATAAAGGGTACCTAACACACACATACACACACACACACACACACACACACACACACACAGAATGGCTTTTATTTTTTTTTTTTTTTTTAAGATTTTATATGACAGAGAGCACAAGCATGGGTAGCAGCAGCAGAGGGAGAGGAAGAAGCAAGCTGGCTCCCCCCTGAGCAAAGAGCCGGGTGTGGAGCACAATCCCAGATCCCAGGACCCTGGGATCATGACCTGAGCCAAGGCAGATGCTTAACCGACTGAGCTCCCCAGGCGCCCCAAGAAATGGCTTTTATACAAACAGTGGCAGAACTGTTAATAAAGAAATGCATTTGTGACACAAGGAGCTCTCTTTCAATGGAATATTCAAACACAGGTTGAAATTCATTCTTTACAAAGCCTTTAAAAAAGTGTCTTCCTTTAAGTAGGAGAACGGACTATGCATCTCAAGTCTTTCCCCCCACTAAGATTCCTGGGTTCTGAGTGTGGTTTACCCTGTTCCATGTTGGCATTTACAGATACACGACTATTAACTGAATGTCAGAAAGTTTTCTTTATATAATTTGTCAAGTTATTTTATTCTGCTGGTAAAAAGTGCACAGAACTGTGTTGTATTATGATGTTTTGCCAAAAGACCATGAAGAAAGAAAAGGGATGGTTTATTTTTTTTTCTCCTAAGTGCTAGAAAGGAAAATAACTTGATCCTTATAACCCTCTACTTAAATAATCATTCAGAATGAAACAATCATTTGTGTGTTTTAATACTCCTTTTACATCCAGTGCTTTTTTTTCATTGAAAACTTATCACTTCAGGGGATTCTAGGCTCTGACTGATTTATAGACAAGTGAGAACCCTTTCTCAATTCAGAAAATGCTTTTGAGTAGAGAGAATATTTAAGATCCTTTAACAAGGATGGTAAGGTTTCCTAATTTTTGGATACTTCTTTGTTCTTCCCTTTACATTTCACAATGTAATAGAGGTGCTTCTGTGGTGACGAAATGCTTGGATTCCCGGGAAAGTCTTTGAAGACAAGGACAAGTTTTCTCCATCCATCTATAACACAACCATTGAGAACTTTTTTGGCCTAAAGAAGTTAGGATTTCAAAATTTGTATTATTTTCCCAAGATTAGAACACTAGATTCTCAGCTGATTGAAGGCTAAAGTAAACCACCATGGAAATGTTTACTACATTGGTTGTTGTCACAAAACATCTGCAATTGATAAAAACCTTTGAATATTAATGTTTGTTTTTAACATAGATAGCAAAAAATCCCTCTCCGCAAAAGGTAATAAAAAAACAAATCGAGGGAAATTTTTTAGATTTCAAAGTACCAATAGTAAAGGAATGGAAATTGCTGAATATTTTTTTACCATTTCCAGTTACTACTACGACTGTGTTCACGCTTAGTGTTTACTGAATTAATGAGCACTATCCCCTTTGCACTTTACAGAGATCTGTTAGAATGTTTTGATTACTCTATTTGAATTACAATAAATGCAGGTACTAGATTTAGATGTTTGTAATAGATTTATGTTGATTATGTCATGTTTCCTGTCAAATTAAACTATGCTGTGAAAATGTTAAAAAACACACTACTGCTTTCTGATCTTTTCCATAACCACTCCACAACTGAGATATATGTTAAACCCAAATCATTTAGATTACCTGTATATCTTAATAAGCTGTCTACTTATCATTCATATATATACATTCTAATCTCATTTATGTCTGAATTCCACTTTAATAATTGAACACTGCTAATATTCAAATCCTTGCCTCTTATTTTTAAATATCTGCTTTGTATGTGCTTATTGCAGCTGTAACCAAATTGCCATAAACTTGGTGGCTTAAAACAACAGAAATTTATTTTCTCATAGTTCTAGAGTCCAGAACTATGAAGTCATGGTGTCAGTAGAACCACCTTCCCTCCAGGGACTTGAGGGAAAATTTGTTCCTTGCCTTTTCCACCTTTGGGCCACTGCTGGCATTGCCTGGTTTTTCTTGATCTCACTCCAGTCTCTGCCTCCATCTTCACATCAAAATCCAGCTCTGTCATTTAGAGACTGTGTGACCTCGAATAGTAGTTAACCCCTCATGTTCTCAGTGTCCTAATCTTTAAATGGAAAAAATATGTTTCTGCTTAACTCATGGGGAGGATGATGTTCAATATTTTAAAGTACTTGGGGAGGGGCAGGGCACCTGGCTGGCTTAGTCGGTAGAGCGGGCAACTCCTGATCTTGGAGTCATAAATTCAAGCCCCACACTGGGCATAGAGCTTACTTAAAAAAAAAAAAAAAAAAAAAAAGAATTTAAAAGTAAAATACCTGGGGAAAAGAAAATGCTTGGTCCATAATAAATGCTACATAAATGTTTACTAAATAAAGCAAATTACTCCATTATACTCCATTATAAGAAGCCACTACTAATAATAACAATGTATATACCCCATGAAGGTCTCTCTCACTTTGAAACGATGTGTTTCCTCATTGGTCAAGTGTGCTTAGAATAGACAGAAGATAAGACAAAGAAGCATGAAAGCACCACATGCTAGACTGGGGCTCAATAAAGAAAAGCCAAAAAGCTAAAGATGAGAAAAAAAAATATTCCCCTTTTTGTTTGTTTCCTGTAATCAACAAAGCTAGGCACTCTTTGAATTGCCGACTTTATTTTTGCCTAATCAACCTGGCAGTCGAAGGTCCCAGTTTGTATCTCTGAGTAAAATCTTCCTGCATTATTTGCTAACTGGGTTTCAGTGAGCCTTGAACGCATAGTGCAAATCTGTCAGCTCTCATTAACACTAATCTACACTGCCAATACTGGTGTGCTGGCCCCCATTCCTCTGGCTTCAGTGAAAATTGACCTCTCAGAGAATGACAGTGTCTTTTCCTCCCTACCCTCTATGAAAACAACTACTTTCTCTACCGCCATCTCCCCATCACCAACCAGTTTCTTAAAATAATAGGGATTCATTCATTCGTTTATTGAATGAATAGATCCATTTTAAGTTGTATTTAAGATAATTTTCCTGAACACTAATTTTGTTTATGCTTTATTTCCCTCACAAATGTTCCCTTTTTCTTCTGTTCCTCACTATTTTATCTTATATTAAAAATTACCTTAGACTGAGTCCTATAATGGAATAATGAACAAATTTTAGTATGAACAAATGTACATGTTTTAAGATAAAATAAGACATTAGGGTTTTAAAAATAACTACCGTAAATCATCTTGGATCAAGATTAGATAAATAAAATTAACTCAGGTCATAGATTTAGAGCTTATTAAATTTCTTTGTCATTTTGGACCTATAAGCCTTACAGTAATTTAGTTTTCTATTTGTATCAAGCAGTATAAAACTTTCAACCATTTCTAATTATCAGCAATTTTACTTGGCACATGAAATGATGTGGATTTTGATCTACTTAGAGTATTTCACATATCATCTTCTGGAAAATTTCCAAGTTTAACGTAATTATTTTTCTTATCAGAAACAACTCCAGAAATATGTTGTCTCTATTGTAAGAGTGAAAAACTAAGCATTTTTTTCATCATCATGATCATTTATTCAATTAAACTTTTCTCAGTCTTTAAATTAGGAGTACTTTCATGGGAGCTATTAATAAGAAATTGACCCAAAATTAGGGAAGGGCTGGTAATGCTTCTTTCAAGCATTAAGCCTAGATTACATATATTCATCGATTCCATCTATCTTTATATTGGTTGAATTTCTAAAATTTTACTTGTCTGGTTATCTCCAAATTGAAAGTTTGCTTGGGGTAAGAATGGTACTTTTCTTCTCCTCATATCAGAAGTTTTGAAGATGGGGAAGCCAAGTTTGGCAAAGGTATATGAGAAGGACAATTAGAGGGGGAAGGGAAGTAGCATACATTAAAAACCTTAGAAACCATAAAGAAAAAGAATTTGAATTGTATGTAAGAATGAGAAATAGATGTACTTACCCAGAGAAAACTGAATAACCTGAGACAAGGGACACTTAGATGGTATGCTAGCTGACAAAGAAATATGAAACCAAAGAGGTATTGATCCTGAGGCACAGCTCACTGGATCACACTGCAGCATTTTACACTTAGAGTGATGAGAATATTTACAACTTTGGCTCAGAGAGTGCTTCTGAAATGTAAATCCTTTGCATCTCTATTAATCTACTCTCTCTTTATATTTTTAATAAAAGCTAGAATGATTAATTGGATTAAACATGATGAGTATAAATATTTTAACATTAAAATATTATTTTTAAAAATAAATCTCATTTAAAATACACAGCCAGGAGTATCAATCATATGCTACAAACAATAATAATCATGCAAAAACTACAGTATTCAGAAGATGGGAAAACTATACGTTTATTGTTTACATAAGGCAATTTTATAAGAATCAGCCATCACTCACTGTAACACTTCTAAAAAAATGACAGGGACACACAGGGCTTTCCCCTGAGGAAAAACTTGCCTTTGGCTTCATTCATAACCTAACAAAAGTGAATCTCTCCTCATGCCCATTTCATCAGATTTGCTTTGTGTTCAAATTTGGTAAAATAATCTATTATCAAGTTGATTTTTTTCAAATGCTATATCAACTTGGGAAACTTTTAGTGTCTCAAAATACATGTGTATGAGATATTAGTTGTTGAAGAGGAAAGATTAAGGAATCAATATTTTCAACTCCTGAGTTTTGATTGTTTACTCAGTGGACTGGATACAAATACACCTCAAGATTGCTAAAAACAAATGAACTGAGCCAATAAGTACTAGACTTGAAGGATAAAACTAAACACTACCTGGTATTTGTGAACTGCATATGTGTATAGGCTTTAGGGGTAATATTCTTGAAACCCCCATTTATCATCAGAGTAAATTGATCCAACCTGGAGCTGTGAACTAACAGACTATGAATAAAGCAGATTTCCTACTGAAATTCTGAATTAATTGCCAACAGTGAAGCTAAGCTTTGCGACTTAATGCCCTTTTTCTAAGTGAATGCTTAAATCCTACTAAGAAATATTCAAGGAACTAGGTGGTGTGCTGGTGTTTTACAACCACATCTTAGAGGGAAAAGGGTAGGATAGGGGGTTGATTGATTTGTAGCTTTTGCCAATTCCCGGGCATAAATACTCCCACCATGGCCAATTTCAAGTTACCAACATGAATTCGTGGATGTGGAATTGAGAAGGAATGCACAAAACTAGCTCTCGTGAGTCAGTGCTAGCTTTCTCCAGCACGCCATTGACACTTCTTATCATCATATTCAGAGAGATTAAAGCCAGATGTCAGGTCAAAAAACGCAACATTTCTGGATGCAAATTACAATTTGTATAATTGTAATAGTCATTATGTTAATGTTTTTACAGGGAAAAGAAAACAAGGGAATTCTGGCCACCTATACTTTTACAGATGCTACCAGGAGACCATGAAATCTGTAGAGTATGCTGTGGGTCCCATTGCACATGAATTGGATAGTGTAGTAAGAAGTAAAATCACAGTTTTTGGAATATCTGTGATATCTCATGACAGCTCGTTGGATGTTCCCTTGACGACTGCTCTGGTTAATCAAGGGTGTAAATGAAGTTCCTGCTTCAGCGGTCTTCAGGCATCATTGCAGACTTACTTTAATATCAGTGCTTCACAGGATAATGGCTTGGTTTTCACGGTAATTGATTATTAAGGATATTTGGGCTGTCTGTCAGTCAGAGGAAAGGCTAAATAAAATAACCTAAAGCCAGTGACCATCTCATGACAGCCACCTATTAGAGGTCATGCAGCTTTCCTTGTTCAAGCTGTTTGTATGGCCAGCCTGGCCAACTCTTTGGTGCTCTAAATAAAAAAGGATGCTTCAAGATGCTTTTGGCGTGTTTACATTGCTTTAGTTTGGCAAAGGGCCTAACAGTGATTTTTGTGCCTGATCTTTTTTTTACACTCTTTTAACATATAGATTATGCTGAGTCACACTGACAGCCTCAAACAGTATGGCTGTGTTCATAGGGCTGTATGAAACCCTCATACTCCTAAACAGCATCTTCTTAAATTTGCTCACATAGCCATGACAATCACATTAGATACATGAACTGGTAAGGAAAGCTGTCTGTCTCCAGACAGTTTCATCCATACTGCCTGATGTATAATCTTTTAAACATATTTTCCCATGTTTTCCTGTTGCAAACAGGGAGCTAAAACAATCGCACTATCAATTAGATCCTCTCTGTGGGGACCAGATGCCTTTCAGTGCCTCCATCTCTGCCATGTACCTTTCCTGCCATCTGCTGATAGGAGTCTCCCATCTCAGCTAGTCTTAGGCAGAGCTAACTGTCACCACTCAACTGAAACCTTGGGCTGAATATGGAGATCATACCTGCTAACAATTGACTTTAACCTCTCTCACTCCTAAGTCTAGCCTGAAAGATTGTTTTAAAGGAAGTTCCAAGCTAGAGCTTAACGTAAATGCTATCCATTCACTTCAGAGCAATACTTACATTTGGTAAACATTAAGCCTGGTTATAATTGAATAGTTATTAATTTGGAGATTCATTTAGCTACTATCTACATTATAAGTTATCCATATAGAGAACCTGTTTTTACATTCATTTTTTTTAAGATTTTATTTATTTGACAGAGAGAGACACAGCAAGAGAGGGAACACAAGCAGGGGGAGTGGGAGAGGGAGAAGCAGGCTTCCTGCTGAGCAAGGAGCCCGATGGGACCCCGGGACCATGACCCAAGCCGAAGGTAGACACTTAACGACTGAGCCACCCAGGCACCCCATTACATTCATTTTTAAAGTCTAATTTAGGTAAATAAAGAAAGAAATTTACTAGCAAAATTAATCATATCCAAAATTTAAAATAGACAAGCTAGATCATGCTGGTTAATAGACAAACCTAGTGATAAGAGGAAAGAACATACTTTGCACCTGTGGAAGCATTCAGTATTGCCATCAATTTTGCAATATTCCCTGGAAGCAGTTGGTGCTGTTCAGTAGTGTTACTTTTATATCATGGCTTCAAAATTCCAAAGCTACTGCAATTATGCATGAGCTATGTTTTGGGAGCCTTCAGCATAGCACTACAAGGGCCTTTTAAAACATTTAATTTCATTATGGTGTAATGCCAGTGAATCATATAATTCCCAGATTTGACAAATCAGACATAGGTACCTTAGAGAAGAAAAAAATCCATACTTCCTATTTCTTTCTGGAAGGAAAACAAACCACTTTACTTATGTGCTTTTGAAATATGCCAATGAAAAAAAAACTGTGAGACAGATGCACTGAAATGCCTTTAGCACACACACACACACACACACACGCACGCACGCACACACATATACGTGCGCGCACACACAACCCGAGGTGGACAAAGCCAAAGAAATTAGTCCTTCCAAATTTAAAACCTGCAAAGCCTGCAAAATTATAAAGGCACCTACAGATGGCTTGTTTATTTCTTCTTCATTCTGCCCCTCACAGATTAAAGATAACTTTCTATTTACATGGCCCTTCAAAAGTAAGGACTTCAATTTGATCGTTATCGTTATTATAAAAAAATAGACTTCTAGTCAAGATGACTCTGTAACTTCACACTTTGACTCTCTTCCTTAGTGTCAAACACATAGCAGTAAGATAGGAAATTTAAAAATACACAACTGAAAATATAAAGGCAAGTTTAAAAACAAGATAAACATCCCCTCACCCCCAGACAAGAAACAGACAAAAATGCAAAGCAGCAAAAGAGCTAATACTGCAGGCCTGCCAAGATCTAGGTCTAAAAACAGGGAAGCTCAGCTCCTATAAGGGAACTAAAACTACTCATTCAAGTATACATGTGATATCTATGTCTGTCTGTCTATCTATCTATCTATCTATCCATCCAACCATCTATCTGCACGGAGAGAAAAAGAGAGAATGTCACCTGGGATTCTGATTTTTAGCAAACTGCCAGCCTAGGAAGAAAGCAGAATGCAAACAAAACATCATGAGCAGAACTGTACCAAGCAATCTTTTCAGCTCTGAATGAACCTATGAATACCTTCAATATCACCATAGGACAGAACTGCCAAATATACATTATCCAAGATTTGGGTTTAGATGCTCAGAAGATCAGGTGGGGTTCTCATTAGGCAGGCAGACTTGGATACAGCAGAAGAGGCACAACAAGAAGAATGGAATTGGGGAAAAAGAAAAATAAAAATACTTCTCACTGAAAATGAGCCTGCACTACACAATAGCAGAACACATGGCAACATTGAGAAAGGAACCAAGCAAATCAGCAAGTGGAGTATGAATCACTCTAGATAAAATCCTTCTTATGGAAAAGTCTGACAAAAAATTTAAAATAAGTATTTCTGGCATGCTAGAAAGCATTAGTGAAGGAATAACTCATTTTAAGGGAGAAATTATAAAAGAAAAATAGGCATAAATTAAAAAAATTATGAAAAAGATTCCACATCTTGGGAATAAAAGATTGTATTTATTGGCATTTAAAACTCAATAGACAGAATAAATGGGCCTGGAGACTGCTGAAGAAAAAATAGGTGCCTAGGAAGAATACAGGACAGAGAAATTAAGAAAGCATTTTAAAAGTGAAAGCCAGGGATGCCTGGGTGGCTCAGTCAGTTAAGTGTCTGCCTTCAGCTCAGGTCATGATCCCAGAGTCCTGGGATCGAGTCCCACAGCAAGCTCCTTGCTCAGTGGGGAGTCTGCTTCTCCTTTTCCCTCCGCCTTTCCCCCTGCTTGTGCTTGCTCTGTCTCTCTCTCTCTCAAATGAATAAATAAAATCTTTTAAAAAAATAAAAATTAAAAATTAAAAAAAAGAAATTTAGTTAACAGTTTAATAGGCCTCCAAAAGATGTCTAATATAAGTTCTAGAACCATAAATTTCAGAGGCTGTCAGAATGCAATACAGATGACCCTGGGATAATGGGTTTCAACTATGTGGGTCCACTTATATGCAGATATTTTTTGATAAGTACAGTAAAGTACTATAAATGTTATTTTCTTTCCTTATGATTTTCTTGATAATATTTTCTTTTCTTAGCTTAGTTTATTGTAAGAATATAGTATATAACACATATAACATAAAATATGTGTTAATTGACTGTTTATGTTATTGGTAAGACTTCTGACTTAGTCAAGTTTCAACTCCTGGGAGGGAGAGGGTATCTCTAACCGCTGTGTTGTTCAAGGGTCACCGTAACTAGCAAGAAGATAGTCTACCTGGAAGTAAAGCATGGAATCCAGGAAAGCAGAAATGTCAGTAAATTATTTTTACTTTTTTCTAAATAAAAACGGAATTTGTTTTTTATAAAACTGAATTTTCTTTTAAAAGGTGAAATTTAAAATTATTGTATGTTCCATGTCCAAAATATGGAAAATATAAATAAGCAAAAAAGACAAATTAAAAGTCATCTTCATTCTCAGAATGCAAAGATAGCCACTGTTAATATTAGTGAAAGGAGATCTGGTATTATCTCTATGCATATTTTTTATAAAAATGATATATCACTCAAATTGTCTTTATCTCTTTCTGTATTCCATACAAATATCTTTCCGTACCATTAGTTAGTATTCTGCAACTCCTGTTTAAGAGCTAGGTAGCATTCAGTTACATAAAAGTACTTGATTGAACAATCCACTCTCCATTGTTTACATTTTTACAACCTTTCCCTTGGTTTTAGATACCCTGAACTTGCAGTTTGAGCAGGATCTTCTAAAAATTTAAAAATAAATTGTCTTTTCCAAATCAGAAGTTTCTGCCAAATAGCATATCTAAAGACTATAAATATAAATAACAAGAATGTTAAGGACACTGGGGGGAAAACGTCTGTTTTGTCAGATTTTAGTTTTAAAATAATGCAACCCCAAGTATTTGATTTTGAATCCCATTACAAGCAATATTAGTAGAAGTAGATGAACACTTCAACTTGACTGTGTAATTTATTTTCATAAAAATCTCTTTAGAGATCCCTGTCTAGTCAGCAAATAATTGCCTTAACTTTGGATTTTAATATTAGCACTGAATGATTTATGTACATTAAATAGTGTAATTCTCACTAACCATTTATGAGCCAAGAATGATTATCTCCCTTCTGTGGATAATCACACTTTAGGGAAGAAAGGTTAAGTGGTTTGCCTGAGATCACTCAGCCAGTCAATGGATTATCTCAAAATATGATCCTTATGTCTTTAAATCATTAGACTTGGCTGGCCTCAGCAATACTTGAGAGGCATAAGGGATATGTACTTAGATTTTTCCTCAAATGATTTATGTAGCATAATGTCTAATTTGTTTATAGAGCATTTTTTCATTTCTTATCGCACAATTTGATCTATAAGCAAATATGAGGCATTATAAAAATGAACATGATAAGAATCTACATGTAGAAAAATCTCTGGTAGAATTAGAGTATCAATTTCCAAAATAGTGCATAGACCTCGCAGACAACAGAATCGGCCATTTGGTGGGAGGGTCTGGGGAAGAAATGAAGGCGGTAACACGAAACAGATAGAGTGGCATCCTTCTATAAGACCGCAGTTCATGGTTAGATTTTAACAAGCACTGAATGAAGCAAATAAAAAGAGATCTTACTATTTCTTAATAAGAACATGTGCATTCCCTGAGAAATATTTCCTCCATCTCCAGTATAAAGCATCTATACAGGTCTCCCTGCCCATATCAACTATATGACAAATGTGCTTCATATATCCCTATAATATATAATTCACACAAATGGGATGCTCTAAAGGTCATTCCTAGAACTGAAGAATTTTCAACGGTGATCTAATCAAAATTAGAAGTGACCTTGATAAACTAGATCAGAAGCCAAAAAAAGTAGCAGAATGATGTATTAAAAGGACCATATCAGGGCGCCTGAGTGGCTCAAAAAGGACCATATCAGATTTGTATTTCTAGGTAAGGGGGAAGAAGAACTGAAAAATGATTTAACCAGTGATTTTTAATAAAACTAACTTTTTCTTTTAAAAGTATAATTACCAACTGATCCTGGTTTGGTAGGCACTTACCTGGTTTTAGCTCTGAGAAGTCCTGCATCCTGGAAAAGCTCTCAGTCAGGCCCAAACTGGAGCAGTTGGTCAAAATTAAAAATAAAAATTAGGTGTGTTCGTTGTCTAAAATGTAGCAAATACAAATAAGTGAAACTGAGCATTAAAATCATTCATACTTTCAGTATGCACAGAGAGCCACTTTTAATATTAGTAAGTGTGCTTCTAATATCTCTATGGAATAGACTTCATAACAATACAGGTTACTGTTATTACATATGGCAAATGACAGGGTAATATCATTTGAATTGTCTTTTAAAATTCTATTTCACTTTATGCCAAGCACTTTAGTATGTATACCTTTTCATCTGATTGCATTACTCTATAAACTGTGATAAATTTTCAATTTTGTATTGGTCATTTCCGCTATTCATTCTACAAATTCCCTTAACCTTATACTTTTCTTTATCTCTGAGACACAGTACCAGCTAGTACATTAGCAGCATGCTTTCTGAGTTCTGATAACTATATCACAGTGTAATCTCACTGCTCAGGGGTATGCAGCCTTTCATTTCTTATTCCATTTCTATTTCCCCTATAGGCCAGGGAGGGGAAATTTCTACCTAGGCAGTTTAGCATCATTTAACATTGCTGTTACTTGTCCAACAGTCTCCTACATGAGTGAGACCGTATGTCAACCACAGTTAGCACTAAAAATTTATTATTACCTACTTATACAGAAAAGCTCTTTTTGTTTTGTGGGGGTTTAACTTTCTGAAAGCATTTCAAGTCCTGATTTAGAGACAGAAAGAAAGAAGGAAAATAAAATTTCAGTATTAGAAAAGAAATATATCTTTTGTCTATCCTAAAATGTCCACCCTCGGTTGGGGCCATATTTCAGGACTATTATGATCCAGAAAGTACCTCTTGTCGTTGAAGAAGTACTTACCAACCATGTGCGAAGTTACCCTGTTCTTGCCAGTAGCACATAGAATAATGGCCTCTTCTGTTTTATTTCTAGCTACACGATCCCTGTTGGCAGCCCTCGGGTTGCTTGCATGATTGAAATGACTGCAAATGGAAAACCTCCAATACAGAAGAAAGACACACAGATACCCCACGTCTCTCAGGTAGTTATGCAAATATTCAGTTCCAAACGTTACTAAATGTGCCCTCAATATCTGAAACAAGTATTTCTTTTTAAGTTACTAAACACTAATCATATTTCTTTATTGAACAGATTCCTTGTAAAAGCTCTCAACAAAACACCAGAATATTCATCTCTGATACTTTAGGTACAATTAAATATATTTAATACTGCCTGTTGCTATAAAAATTGTATTAAATTTATCAAGAAATTGATTTTCCTCTCACACTTTGCATATGTTATGCTTGATTAAGAAAAACAGCACAGGAATGGTGCAAAATTAGCAAGTTACAAAACAGTGCTTACAACTTCCATTTTTATAGGATATGGTAGTGCTTATACTGTGCTATTAAAAAGTCCCTTCTCAGGGAATTTTTCTTAGAAACATTGAATGAAGAAAATTGAAAGAAGAGAGGATGTTTGTCCCTCCAGAGACCAGGCAATTTGCTGAATTCTTTTAATTTTAATGATGTGGTTGGTTACATGCTTCTTAGTATGACTTTATAGAAATACATTTAAGATAAAGAATTCCTGGTTCATTTGATCATCGTGGAGAGTTAATCTGTATAATTAGAGCTCCAAAGTGCTAATTTTGGTGCACATTAGAGCTGGCAGTGTGTAGGGCCCTAATGAATTGGAAATCTCATTTTATTTCCATTTTTTCTATGTTGTTTTTTTCTCTTATTGAGTGTATACCAGCATCCTAAAGAAGGACATAAGAATAGCTAACATTTGCATAAGCACATTACATTTTCCAAATTATGGCCATGTATTTTATCTCATCTGATCTTCTAAAGTAAGAATGAATATCTTTTTTACAAGGTCATATCTGATAAACTGAGTATCAAATGTCCAAAATTTCATAGTGATAATGAAAGAGACTTGATCCCAGTTTTTCTGATTCCCAACGTGGTTTTTTGTTGTTGTTCTTCCTTTATAAGCACTTTATTGTACTTCATTTTCTGCTCCAGCAGATTGAAAACTGTCAAGTGAATTATTAAGGTAGGAACAAAGTTGGTTTTTGTTTTGAAGAAAAAAAAAGAGACCAAAAAAATTAAAAAATAAAAACAGACTCTTAAATACAAAGAACGAACTGGATGTTGCCAGAGGGCAGGCTGGTGAGGGGATGAGTAAAACAGGTGAAGGGGATTAAAAGTACACTTATTGTGATGAACGCCAAGTAGTGTATAGGATTGTTGAATCATTGCATTGTAAACCCGAATCTAATATGATTAGACTGTATAGTAGGCTGACACTGTATATTAACTATACATCAGTTAAAAAAAAAGTTGTGCTAGAGTCCAAGATGGCCAAATACTTAGATTCAAGACACAGATTATTCAAATGGTGGAAAATCTATGAAATACTTACAGTTTTGTGAAAAATCTAATTAAAGCAGTCAATGTGATTTTATCTCTATTTACTCCGTCTAGTCATCCTTTTTTTTTATATTGAAAGCTCCATACTTTATTATTAATAACATGCAATATGCTACAAACAAAAAAGCATAGGGGAAAAAAAAGAGAGAGGCAACCAAGAAACAAACTCTTCACTATAGAGAACAAACTGAGGGTGACCAGAGGGGAGGTAGGGTAGGAGGATGGGTAAAATCGTGATGGGGATGAAGAAGTGCACCTGTGATGAGCACCAGGTGTGGTATGAAGTGTTGAATCATTAAATTGTACACTAGTATTACACTGTATGTTACCTAACTAGAATTTAAATTAAAACTTTTTAAAAATACACATATAAAAAAAATCCTGTTTTCAGTTCTTAATAAATACTCATTAGTGGAATTGCTGGATCATATCATACTTGCATTTTTTAATTTTTTGAGGAACCTTCATACTGTTGCACATAGCTACCACACAGTTTTACATTCCCACCTACACTGCACAAAAGTTTCAGTTTCTTCACATCTTTGGCAACATTTGATATTTGCTTTTGGTTTTTTTTATAATGGCTACCCTAACAAATGTGAGGTGCTATTTCATTATGACTTTGATTTGCATTTCCCTGATGAGTACTGATGTTAAACATCTTTATTATTTATCTTTTGGTTATTTATATGTCTTTGGAGAAATGTCTATTCAAGTCCTTTGCCAGTTTTTTAATCAGCTTATTTGTTTTTGCTGTTGAGGCGTAGGAGTTCCTTATATATTTTTGATATTAACCGCATATCAGATATTGCTTTGCAAATATTTTCTCCCATTCTGTAGACTGCCTTTTCATTTCATTGATCGTTCCCTTTGCTGTGCAGAAGCTTTCTCATTTGATGTAGCGCCCCTTGTCTTTTTTTGCTTTTGTTGCTTGTGGTTTTGGTGCTGTATCCAAGAAATCGTTGCCAAAACTAATGTTATGAAGCTTTTCGTCTATGTTTTGTTCTTCAAGTTGTACAGTTTCAAGTCTGAAGTGTAAGTCTTTAATCAATTTTGAGTTGATTTTTGTATATAGTGTAATGGTCCAACTTCATTCTTTTGCATGTGGATAATCCAGTTTTCCCAAAACCATCGGTTGAAGAGACACGCTTTCCTCACTGTGTAGTTGTGGCACCTTGTCATGAATCGTTTGATCATACAGGCACAAGTGTACTTCTGGGTTCTATGTTCTGTTTGTATATATGTGTCTATATGCCAAAGCCATGTTCTTTTCATTACTGTGGCTTTGTAATGTGCTTTCAAGTCAGGAAGTGTCGTGTATCCAGGTTTGTTTTCCTTTCTCGATATTGCTTTGGCTATTTGGGTCCGTTTGTGGTTCCATATGAATTTAAGGATGATTTTTTTCTATTCAAAAAATACCATTGGAAGTTTGATAGGGATTGCATTAAATCTGTATATCACTTACATAGTATGAACTTTTAACAATATTAAGTCTTCCAATCCATGAACACAGGAAGTTTTTCCACTTTTTTGTGTCTTCTTTAATTTCTTTCAGCAATGTTTTATAGTTTCCAGTGTAGAAGTCATTCATCTCCTTGGTTAAGTTTATTCCTAAGAATTTTATTCTTTCTGATGCTAAGTGAATGGAATTGTTTTCTTAATTGCTTTCCAGATTGTTCATTGTAAGTATATAGAAGCACACTGATTTTTTATGTTGATTTTGTATCCTGCAACTTTGCTAAATTCATTTATTAGTTATAATTTTTCATGGGCTCTTCAGGATTTTCTATATATAAGATCATGTCATCTACAGAGATTTTTTCCTTTTCTTTTTCCCGCCTAATTGTTCTGCTAGGACTTCCAGTACTGTGATGAATAGGAGCAATAAGAAGGGGTACTCTTGTTCTCTTCCTGATCTTAGAGAAAAGGTTTTCAGGTTTTCACCATTGAGTATAGTATTAGCTATGGACTTATCATATATGGCCTTTATTATGTAAAGTAATTTCCTTATATTCCTAGTTTGTTAATTCTTTTTATAATGAAATAATGTTGAATTTTGTCAAATACTTTTTCTGCGTCTGTTGATCGTGTGATCCTTATCTTTTGTTCTGTTAATGTGGTGCATCACATTGACTTATTTTTTATGTTGAACCATCCTTGCATCACAGGAATAAATCCCACTTGGTCATGGTATATAATTCTCATAATTAAATGTGCTGTTAAGCTTGGTTTGCCAGTATTTTATTGAAAATTTGCATCTTTATGCATCAGGTATATGAGCTTACAGATTTTTTTTCTTTTAATGTCTTTTTCTGTCTTTAGTATCAGGAAGATGCTAGCCTCAGAGAATGAGCTTGGAGTATTCACTCCTCTTCAGTTTTTTGGAAGAGTTTGAGAAGGTTTGGTATTAATTCTTTCTTAAATATTTTGTAGAATTCTCCTGTGAAGCCATCTGTTACTTGGCTTTTGTTTGTTGGGAGGTTTTTGATTACAGATTCATTCTCTTATTATTCATCTGTTCAGATTTTTTATTTACTCATGATTCCCTCTTGGTAAGTTGTTTGTTTCTGGGAATTTATCCATTTCTTCAGGGTTATCCACTTTGTTGGTGTATAATTATTCATAGTTATCTCATAATCCTTTTTATTTCTGTGGCATCAGTTGTAATGTCATCTTTCATTTCTGATTTTATTTGAAACTTCTTTTTTTTAATTAGTGTGGCTAAAGGTTAGTAATTTTGCTGATCTTTTCAGAAAACCAACTCTTAGTTTTACTGATTTTTCCTAATGTTTTTCTGTTCCCTATTTATTTCCGTTCTAGTTTTTATATAATTTTAGTCTTGCTGCTAACTTTGGACTTAGTTGGCTCTTCTTTGTCTAGTTCCATGAGGTATAAAATTACATTGTTGATTTGAGATCTTTCTACTTTTTTACTAAAAGCTTTTTGAGCTATGAACTTTCTTGTTAGTACTGCTTTTGCTACATCCTATAAATTATGGTATATTATGTTCCATTGTCTCAAGATTTTTTCTAAAATTTTTAATTTCTTTTTTGAACATTTCTTCTTTGAAACAAAGAGTGCATTACTTAATGTGCACATACAGTTGCAACATGGGGACTAGGGGTGCCAGCCCCCCACGCAGTTGAAATCCATTCATAATTTTGACTCGTCCAGAATTTAACTATTAGCCAATTTCGACGAGAAGCCTAACTGATAAGGTAAACAGTTGATTAATGCATATTTGTATGTTATATGTATTTATATACTGCATTTTTATAACAACGTAAGTTAAAGAAAATACTATTAAGAAAATCATAAGGAAAACAAACATATTTACAGTACTATACGTGTATTTATTGAAAAAAATCTGCATAGAAGTAGACCTATTCAGTTCAAACCCATGCTGTTCTAGAGTCAGCTGTATTTGTGAATTTTCCATCCCATTGTATTTGGAAAAGATAATTGGTATGATTTCAATCTCCTTAAATTTGTTAAGACTTTTTATTTGTGATCTAACTATAATCTATCCTGGAGAATATTCCATATGTACTTGAGAAGAATGTGTATGCTGCTACTGTTGGATGGAATGTTCTGTATATGTCTGTTAGGTCCATTTGTGCTACCATGTGGTTCAAGGCCTCTGTTTCCTTATTATCTTCCAATTGGATGCTCTAGCCATTATTGAGACTGGGATATTAAAATCTCATACTATTATTGCACTGCTGTCTATTTCTCTCTTTGGTTTTGTCAGTGTTTGTTTCCTATATTTGAGTGTCTGACATTGGATACATATATATTTATAATTGTTATATCTTCCTGGCCAGTTGACCCTGCTAATCATTATATAATGTCATTCTTTGTCTCTTAGGACTGTAGTTGACTTGTCTGTTTGTCTGAATAGCTATAGCCATTCCTGCTCTTATTTGGTTACTATTTGCATGGAATATCTCTTTCCATTCTTTCACTTTCAGCCTCTATGTGCCGTTAAACCAAGTGAGTTTCTTATACTTTGAATATAGGTGGATCTTGTTTTTTTTTATTTTTGTCTTTTTTCTCCACTCAGTCACTTTATGTTTTTTGAGTGACCGTTTACTCCATTTACATTTAAAGTAATTATTGATAAGTAAGAAGTTGCTATTTCCATTTCATTGTTTTCTGTCTTATAGCTTTTTTGTCCCTCTTTTTCTCCCTTGCTCTCTTCCTTTGTGTTTCACTGATTTTTGTATACACATGTGTGTATGAGACATACTTTGATGCCTTTCTCATTTTCTTTTTTAAATTTTTTATATATAGTGTATTTGTGGTTATCATAGGACTTACACAGAACATCTTACAATTATAATAATATATTTGAAGCTGATAACAACTTAACTTCAATTGCTGTAATCTTCAAGCTCTAATCTTTTACTTCTCCCCTCTCCACACTTCATACAATTGAGCTCACATTTATATCTTTTTTATATTGTGCATACATTGACACATTTTATAGTTAAAATGTTTTTATACTTTTAACTTTCATACCAGAATTACAAGTGACGTATGTCCCACCATGACAGTATTACAGTATTTTATATTTGTCTATATATCCACCCTTACCAACAAGCTTTATATTTTCATATGCTTTTATGTTGCTGTTTAGAGTCCTTTCATTTCAACTTGAAGGACGCCCTTTAGCATTTCCTGTAATGTAGATCTACTAGTGATAAGCTTCCTCAGCTTTTGTTTATTTGGGAAAGTCTATGTCCTTCATTTTTTAAAGGACAGTTTTGCCAGATACAGTGTTCTTGTTTGGCAGGTTTTTGTTTTGTTTTGTTTTTGAGCACTTTGAATATGTCATCCCACTCCCTTTGGCCTTGAAGGTTTCTGGCAAGAAATTCACTGATAGCCTGATAGGGACTCCCTTTTATGTGACAAGTCACTTTTTTTTTTTTCTGCCCTCAGAATTCTCTATCTTTGACTTTTGACAATTTGATTATGTGTCTTGGTGTGGACTTCTTTGAGTTCTTGCTTATGGTAGTTTTTTGGGTTTCTTAAATCTGGATGTCCATTTTCTCCCCCAAATTTGTGAAATTTTCAGTCATTATATCTTTCTTTTTTAATACAGTAATAAATGTTTGTCTTCATTCCAACTAAAAGAATCAAGTAAGAAAATACTTAATTTTCATGTTTATTAACAGTCATTGTATCTTCAAGTAAGTATTCTGCCCCTCTCTCTCTCTCTTCTCTTTCTGATACTCCCATAATGCATATATTGATCCATTTGATAGTGTCTTATAAGTTCCTTAGGCTTTCCATGCTCTTTTTCAATCTTTTTTTTCTTTTTAGTCCTCTAACTCAATAATTTCAAAGAAACCTGTCTTTGAGCTTGCTGATTCTCTCCTCTGCTTGATCAAGTCTTTTGATGAACCCCTCTAAGTGATTTTTTTCAATTTAGTTTTGTATCTTCAGCTCCAAAATTTCTTCCTGATCTTTACTATATTTTCTCTGTGTTGACATTCTCATTTTCTTCATGCTTCATTTTCCTGAACTCGTTGAGCATCTTCATGACAGTATTTTAAAATTCTTTGTTTTCTTTAGGGTTAGTTGCTGGAGATTTATTCTGTCCCTTTGATTTTTCCTGTTTTTCTTCCTCTACCTTGTATAATTCGTGATGGGATCTACACATTTGAAAAAACAGACATCTCTCCCAGTCTTTATGGACTTGCTCTGTATAAGAAAGGACCTTCACCAGTCAGCCCAGCTAGAGAGCCTGTGAACCTCTCAAACTTTTCTGTGGATGTATTTTCTGTGGACTTGTGTGTGTAAATTCTCTATTACAGGAATTTGCCAGTTTCTTTTTTCAGGCATTCGTAGTCTTTTGCTCCCTCTGGTGTCTGTCTACAGTTCTTCAGGTTCTCTGGAGCTGCCACAAGCCACCCAGTTCTCTTTTGTTCTCAGCAGCCCCAGAGTTTCTAGGGTATATGGGTCATGTCAGAGTTCCAAGTCAGGCAAAATAGAAACCGGTCCCTCAAGAAGGCTGTAGAAAAACCAGAATGTTGGAAGCATGCTCTACTCTTCTCCACTCCACCCCCTTGCTCTGGTCCCAGTGAGAGGCCACCAAACCATATCAGCCTCAGTCTGCTGCATCAGTGGTCCTCTGGAGCAGCAACACACCATCCAGCCCTCTTTTGTTTTAGCGATGGCCAGGCATCTACAGTGTGGCAGGTCCTGTCAGTGTTCTAAGACAGGGTAAACAAACTTATTCTTCAGTCAACTCCCTGAAAAGCCATTATTTTGGATGCACAGTTCAACTCTTTCCATTGCCGGGGAGAAGGCAGAAGTTAAGGGCGTTTTTGCCCACTCTTCCCACTGAGCTACAGGGCATGTCTGTGGTGAGTGAATGCATACTAGTCCAAACCTTTGCCTTTGTTCTCAGCAGCCCCCAACCTGGCACACTTTTCCTGTCAGCACTTAGATTCAGGCAAGACAGAAATTAGTCCCTTGGACAAGCCCTGAAAAGTCTGCACATATATATGTTTCAGTCTTCTATTTCCCTCCCCAGAGAGAAACTGGGAGCTGGAAGTTTTCTTCCAATTATGCCTCACTGAGTCTGGGGGAAAGCTTTGGCCAGTGAGTGTCACAGATTTTCCTCTCATCCTCAGTGCAGCTGTACCCTACTTACCTAGGGTACAAATGCTTCTTAACTCAATCTACTCATTTCTCACAAAGGGATTTGGTCTGTGTATTGTTGTTGAATTAGTGTCTCCCCAAGGGAAGAAATATCTGGAGCTTTTTATTCGGCCATCTTGCTGATCTGTATATTGTATTTTCTAAATATTTCATTTCTTTGTGATTTCATTCCCCAGATTACATTAAATTTCCTTATAGACAAGAATAATCCCATATCCTTTTTTTTTTGTATTTCCACTTTCCTATATCACTGTGCTCACAGGGTAGCAACTCAGTTCATTGATTGCTTCACTAAAGTTCAGTTCCTTCTTTGACAAAGTGAGGAGGTACTATTTTGAAAACATTTCCTAACATAGAAAGCCCTAGGAATCAGAGATTTAACTGTAAAATATGGGGCCAATGAGGATTTCATTGCTATTTATCAAATTTTTTAAAAAACCCTCTTTGTTTAAGCTACTTGATATTAATCTCATAAGAAATTCAAGAACTTCTATTTAAGCACACTTGCTACCCAATGCTGTATATACTAAATATAGAAAGCTATATTAGAATTAAAGCCATATTAATATTCCTTTTTGGGTGATATCCAGTGACGACCTCCCATATGCTGAATCTAGCAAAACAGCAAGGTTCTATGGCAGCATAAAGTAGAAGAAGCCTAAAAGATAAATAGGATACTGTAAAAAAAAAAAACAGGATTAAGTTTCATGAATCAGGTGATTTGTAACAAACTTATATTAAACCTCCTATTTGTAAGACACTGCTATGGACTCTGAGAGAATCTCAAGATGACCATGTTGGAGGCTCTACCCTAAAAGGGATAAAAATATAGAAGAGACTGTATGATCACAAATTATTATACTATTGGAAGGGAAGAAAGAGAGAGAGAGAGATCTTCTAACTGCAAAGAGATGAAGGGTTGAGATAAATAGTGGTTCTGCGTTTTGAATCCCTTTCATTTAATGCCTCTAAATTTTTAGAAATTTAAGACAAATCATATGTAAGAAGTTATTTAAATAAATCCTTCTTCCCAAACACTTTACCCAACATCTCTTATTCATCCCTATTCCAAGACTTGATGTTTTCTGATTTTGAATTTGCATACAATTCAGAAAATATTAAAAACAAAAATTTGGTAACAACACACAAAAGAAAGTCAGTTCATTTCAATTATAAGTCATCATATTCTTGGGTAAAAAAGACTCCAATAGTTATCGTAAGTAAAAACTACGTTAGAGTTACCTTCCTGTTAACATAAACGTTGTTTAATTTCAGACAGATTTGAGGCTGTAAAACAAAACTAAACATTGAATCAAGATATCATTACAGGGCGCCTGGGTGGCTCAGTTGGTTAAGCGACTGCCTTTGGCTCAGGTCATGATCTTGGAGTCCCGGGATCGAGTCCCACATCGGGCTCCCTGCTCAGCAGGGAGTCTGCTTCTCCCCCTGACCCTCTTCCCTCTCGTGCTATCTCTCATTCTCTCTCTCTCAAATAAATAAATAAAATCTTTAAAAAAAAGATATCATTACAGAAATGTATGTAGACTCCAGTGTCCAAATTTAAATTAAAACAGAATAAAGAAGAGATAAAGCAGCTTCTTATCTGTCTCCACTTCCGGTTTTTAGAAGTTGTTCCCTTTTGCCTGTCTTCTTATTTTATTCCCACATATTATAAAAGAGCAACAGTATTCTTCCTTTAAATAGAAAACTCTGAGAGGAAAGCTCATTTCACCTTGTCATTTGTGGAGTCCTTTTCCCTCAGTCACCATTCATATTTTTCATTACCTTGATGATTCCTCCTTGATTATCTATGTCTGTTCTCTGTGGTTTTATCTTGTAAGATCATATCTTGATGTCAGACTCTATTCTCCATAGTCTGATTCACAAGAAGTTATTAGAAAAGACTTATTTTAAAGACCTGTTTCCTTAGGAATGTTTATACACACAAAAGGCAGCTCTTGGATAATTAAGAGTCTGGGGTTAGAGGAAGTCAACCATTTTAATGGTTATCTATGTGCAGGCAATGGCAGCAGCTTTTTTAGACATTTCAGGACTCCCAACTAAGCTTGAGCCTCAAATCAGAAGAAATACAAGAGCCATCTACTTTCGTTGTTTGGGTGTTTTTTAATGGTCTAATAAATCATAGATAGCTCTATAGACTTTCCCTCAGATCTGCCTACTGCTGACAGAAGAGGAGGATATTCTTCCATCCGCTCTCAGTTTTGTGCTAAAACAGCACACTTGTCAAAGCTGTGAGAGGGTTTGCTGTTCCAGGTGTGTGATCAATACACAAAGATGTCAGAGATCCTCGGTGAGAGAAGGCCATGGCCTTGGATTTGCTGAGTCTGCAAGTTCATCATAGATCCCAGATTGCATTAGCAGTGAGTCACTTATCCTAAATGATAAAACAATTCTGCTAATAGTTTGTTAGAGTAATTAATATAAATGGACTTAGCATATGAGAAAGGATGTGAAAACAGACATACTCCTGTACTGCATGAGGGCTCTATTAATACGCCTTGAGACTTCCGCCCCACAATGCCCAAAGTTAGTCATCTTCTGGGTGACTACATAGCTGAGTCTTTTATAAAGTACACACACACAGAATTAAGGAATGCCTTCAGGAGCAGAACTCGAATCTCTAAAAAAGAACAAGGGCTCAAATAATTGAGTTGGTTTGATCTATTATGGGTCATGGAGATGCTTTGATGTTCCTAGAATTGAACATGCTTCTGTTCTCTAAAAGCACATCTGCATCAAACCAGAACATATTAGTATAAACATTAAGTGGCATTACTGAGCATTTCCCATCCTCTCCTCCCCTTAGAGCCCTAACTTAATTATTTGGCTCTAGTTTTAGAATTCTTACAATGATAGTTTTCCATTTTAGTGTATCTGTAATGTCAATTTAAATACTTTGCAGCTATCAGTTTGGAGTGCATGAATGTGTTTTGGGGATAAGGACATCAGAGACATAAAGTGCGCAAATGCTGCATGCACCTTTCATATGCCAACAGCCCTGAAGATCAGGGTCTCATTACCAGTTCATCCAGAATTCTTTTGTAACTCATAAAATCCTGTTTGGGGAAGCTACATTTTATATACATATAAATGATGAGAATTGAATTTATATATGTTACTGAAGGGTGGGTAGAAAGATTAAGTCACAGTTTACTTTGTGCCAGTGATTTTATCGTCATTCTGGTCAGTGAGTAAATTCTATTTCCAAGTCAGGTCACATTCTGAGCTACTGAGGGTTACAACATCCACATATGAATTTGGGAGAACACAATTCAATCCCTAACAATAGTTAATTAACAAGGTTCTATTTTCTTTATCAGTTATTATTTGGTAATATTCACATTAAAATGCAAACACTTGAGTTCCAAAATACATTTCAGAGTAATCAGTTGCAAGTTTTATTGAATGCTTTTTTTTACTGTTTTATTAGATAGTGTGAGAGATTTTAAAAATGTAAAATAAGGGCCCTTTTCTAAAGTAACTTATCCTACCACCTAGTAGAGCTGACAAAACTAAGCAACAATTACAACCTGTTTTACACAGAAAAATACATTAAAACATGCATTATAAAACAAAACATTCTAGGTCTTTGTCAGATAATCTGACCACACCTTATAAGATGTTTTGGTTGTTATTTTTCCTATAGGTACATTTTGAATAAATGTTCCTTGGCCACATCCCAGCAGATATTAAAATCTATAAGAATGCAGGTCACATTTATGGGTTCAAAGGCTGCATTCAAGAGCTTCAAGTAAACAACAAAGAATTCTCCATCATTGATGTAGCACTACGTGGAAAGAATATTGAGAACTGCCATGTCCCATGGTATGCTCGTCATCTATGCCACAACAATGGCACCTGCATCAGGTTAGTTTTAGCCTCTTGATCTCCAACCTATATCCCATGATTTCAAGTTCTTAAACAGAAACTAGCAGCATTTTCACCTGGGTGATAGAAAAAAAAAGGTCTGGAACCTCTAAGTTTGCAAATGTATCACCTAGGTCATGCACACATATGGTGAATACTTGTTTCTTCAAAAAATTTATATATTATGGCTTCAATGTCAAGAAATACCTGACCTCTGAAAATAACTAGGTGACTGGACCTGATTTTGGCAATTTCAAATGACCTGGTTTCGGCAAATTCAGATGGATCCAAACATAATTTTACCAAGGTGTTCCGCTTTTGGGATATATGAGTGAGATTTTTATTCATTGATAATGGTTTTGATGCATTCATTTTTATTGTGGTTTTCTTTTTTTTGCTTTATCTTCACAAAATAAAAGATCTACTTAGATCTCTAAGATTAAAGATGGAGAAGAATACTTACATCTGTTTCTTCTTTTTGTTTGCAATCTTTACATCAAGGAGGAAAAATCCTATATAACTTTTTTCCCTTGGAATAAAGATTCATCATGCCTATAAGCTTAAGAAGATTTTAATTAAAATTACTTTCTGCTCCACTAAAATGTCTTAAGTTAACCAACCCTGAGGGAGTCTCATTTGGATAGTGTAGAACATTTTCCCAAATTTCTTTAATCCTCTGAGAAATCTTTATTTCAGGGCTACAAATAATGGCAGAGAGGATGCTAAAACATGTGCAGATTATATTAATTCAAATCAAGGAAAAATTGACCAAATCTCACAAGAAATATCTTAATTAATTCACCTCAGTGTTTCTAAGGGGCAAGCTCTCAAGTAATGACTTCACAAAAGTAAACATCTATATGTGTAGTGTGGGAAGGAGAAAAATTTTATCAATAGAGTAGGATAGGAAATGGTAGGCAGAAGTGGGCTCTGAAAACAATCACTGGAATAGGAAATGAAAAATGAGAAAGAGCCAAATGGCAAAGACAAAGAACAGAGGAATGGACAGGTATGATAAAGTCAAGGTGATATATTTACCAAACAATCACAGACTGACCTAATAAATTTGAAGAAAAAGCATGGTTTACTGGAAAAAAAGGATATCAGCTCTTGGGGTGTCTAAACCCTTTGCTTCTGATTAACTCTGTCCAAGTCTGTGCTTTGATTTACACATTGGTAAAATAACAACAGCAATATGGACCTATTTCATGTAGGAAAAATATAACAGGTGAAGTTTTAAAGAGTGAATTTTGAGTTTGAGTGAAGATTACTTCCTTGGCCATGGTTATTTTTCTGAAGGAAGCAAAACCAGGGTCTTATTTAATAAGTATTCTGCTTTATAATGAACTCACCAATGACAATTATTTTTAAAATATGATAATGCAAAAATTATCCAGCAAGATAACCTTCAGAACCCTGAAGGAAAATGAATTTTTGTGTAATTAAGTGAAATAGAAACATGAAAAAAGCTTCTCCTACTGAGTTTCTAATGTCTGAAAAATGTGTCATTCAACCTAAATAAATACTGTCAATGAGGCTTTACCAGTGATAGAATTATAGAAGTGACAGGAATTATGTTTTCTCCCTTTCTACATGTGGTGAACAGACTCTAACATAGTCCTCATCATGCTCTTTCCCAATATTCATGCCTTTCCACGATCCCCTCTCCTTAAGTGTAAATAGGATCTATGATTTGCTTTTAACCAACAAAATAATCAGTACAATACAGTGATGAAATGTCATTTCCATGATTAGGTTACATGAGATTGTGAGCTGCATCTTGCAAGGAGACTCTCTCTTGCTGACTTTGATAAAGCATGGAACAATTTGGGGAAGGTCCATGACATGGCCCTGGGGGCAGCCTCCAGCCAACCACCAGCAAGGAGCTGAGGGGTGGCCTCTAGCTGACAGCCAGCAAATATTGAAGCCCTCAGTTCTACAACTGCAAGAAATTAAATTTTACCAACAACCAAGTGAGCTTGGGATCAGGTCCTTCCCCAGTTGAACCTTGAATAAGACCCCAACCTGACCAACACTGTGATTGAAGCTTGTGAGACTCTTCATACAGAGGACCAGTTAAGCCTTGCCCAAACTCTTGACTCACAAAAACAATAAGATAATAAATAAGTGTTGTTTTAAGCTGCTAATTTTGTGGTAATTTTGCTATGTAGCAATAGAAAACAAATATACTCAAATTTTCTGTAAAAGTGTCCACATCACCAACTCAGAGAAAGAGGTAAGAGTTAGTTTTACTTTGCAACAATAACCATCTGAAATACTGTAAGCCAAATACATGTTAAATAAAATAAACCTTTTATTTTCATAAATTATAAAACCTCACATCACTTCCAGTCTTAGTTATTTAATATGTATTTGAAAATGAAACTAATTATTCTAGTAAGATAGATATAAATAGTCCTAGGTTGATATATACTTTATATATTTATTTTCTTAGATTTATTTCAACAAACATCACCTAAGGACCAACTAAGGGCCAAGGATTCTATGTGAAACAAAGATGTATATTTGAGACACCATCCTGCACACAGAAGCTTTCACTCTAGTATGGAAGTTTTATCAGCTCATTGGGCCTTAGGGTGAATTTTGCCACCAAAAAAAAAAAAAAAATGCATCTGTCTTCTGTCATGTACATTATTCTGGCCTTCCCTATCCATTTCTCAGTCTTTCAACCTCTCAACCCTACTCTAGAGAAATCCACTCAAATGTCAACTGATTTTGGCAAGCACTATTTAAGGTCTTCCAGATCGGTATGTGCCTTTTATTGTTAGTCAAATGGAGACTTGCTGGCTGTGACCCAACAAATAAAACACTTCTTCACATTCTATGAACAACATGATTTCTATCTTGATTGCCAATGCTGAACTACCAAAACGACTCTTTGCATTATTGCATCCAGGACATGCTGGTCCATGGCAACCTGACTTCCATTCCAGCATCTCTTTATGCACACCAGCACCATAATATGCTGGAAGTGGCTAGTTCCAGAATAACAACAAAAATAGACTTCTCAGAAGGATCATAAGAACAGTCCCTAGGAGGTCAAAAGAGCACAGATAGCTATAAGGCTACAGGGAGGATGATCAGAATCGGAATGGTATCTTCACTCCTCTGTCCTAAAACACCCATACCCAACCATAATAGAGCACTCCAGCAGTCTGTGCAGCAAGTCATAAGAAGAGCTAGAATACGCACTGAAGGAGGACTCCCAATGAGGCCATGAGCAGCTTCAGTCCACAGAGAGGAACACAGACCAAAGAAATAAGTCACAAAGAGCCATCACCATGACCAACACCCTGCCCCCAGCAGACACATACCCATACTTGGAATACATGGAACAGTGTAGTTTTCCAACCAAGAAACCTAGAGAAATTCTGCTACTGAGCCTTATCTTGACTTGGACAAAATGAATCTGAACTAGCTTAACACCTTTGGCAACTCACTTCCCATCTGTGTTGTTGGCCAAAGCCAAAGGTTATTTTCCTCATGCTATCATAAAATGGATCTCTCCAAGATCTTCCAAACTGTCTTCCAACCCTTCTCACCATTTGGGTCTGTCTCTGCTGCCTGACTTTGTCTCACTCCTGAGCCTGCTTACCCAGGCAGACTTCTGAACTCTCTTCTTCCCTTCCCCTGGCCTTCTATTTGTTTGTTTTTGTTTTTTATATATGCAAACATATATTATGGAGGAGAATGTAAAATCAACATGAAAAATTGGGGGCCCCTGGGTGAATCAGTCGCTTAAGTGTCTGCCTTCAAATCAGGTCATGATCCCGGGGTCCTGCTCAGCAGGGAGCCTGCATCTCCCTCTCCCTCTGCTGCTCCCCATCCTTGTGCTCTCTCACCCCCTCCTCTCGGATAAATAAATAAAATCTTTTCAAAAAATCAACATGAATTTGAAAACATGAAACTTCCAAAATTAAATACCTGTTGAGGGCTGGGACGGATGAGATACCTTGACCCCCAAGGTGTATGGGCTCACTTTGGATTATTCTAATGGGAAAAAGCTGATTAATTAGCATAGTTCATGGCAATTCACCTTCTGAAACTGAAGGTCTTCACAGTCTGGGTTTGCTTTCCATGGTTTTGTGGCACTAGCAACTAACTATTCTTAGAAATGAAATGCAAATTATTCTTATGGATAGGCAATATCAGTGTTTTAGCAAATCAGTAAACAGATGTTATGCTTGTAATGATTTCTAACTAGGGCCTTATAAATAGCTGGAGTTTAAAATAGTCAACCTGGTAAAGAGAGCCATCCATGATCTCCTATCTTGCGGAATCACTGGGAGAGATGGCACAACCAGGGAAATCTCAGATTTTCAGAATTTTCAGAAATCATTGAACCTTGTACCTCATTTATGTCCTTCACTCTTTGTCCTTGCTTCACTCTTTTTCTGGTGTGTCTTTGTTTTTTTGTTTGTTTTGTTTTTGTTTGTTTTATTTTATTATGTTAATTACCATACACTACATCATTAGTTTTTGATGTAGTGTTCCAGGATTCATTGTTTGCGTATAACACCCAGTGCTCCATTCAGTACGTGCCCTCTTTAATACCATGAGGAGTAGGAGACCTAAATTTCGGCTAGTCCCAGGAATTGAGCTAGATAGGGATCAAACCATTCTGAACACCTACGAACTCAACAGGAGGTCGAAGAAAAGAATAGCAGCAACTCTCTGAACAGAAAAGCGACCACTTTCTGGAAGGTAGGACGTGCGGAGAAGTGAAGCCCAGGCAATATTCAGGAAGATAGACGGTGGGGGGAGGGAGCCTCCGTCAGCCCCTACTGGCACGTGATAGAGTAGCGGGGCACAAAAAGTGTCTTTGTTTTTTCATGTTTGTCACATTGTAGTCAGTTAAAAATCCAGTTTGAGTTCCCCCGCCCCACCCCCCAGCAGCTCCTTTTAGCAAACTGAAGTGAAGAAGTGACTTCGATTCCTGGCTTGGTCACTTAATAAATATGTGAACTTGGCAAGTTAGCTAAACCTTTAAATCCTCATTTACCTCAACTAGAAAATGGGGATCATTTCTGTATCAGGTAGGATTCCTTCTGTTGTGAATGCTAGGAAACTCCTCCCAAACAGAATTTACTGGGAATTCAGAAATTACTCACATTAAGTGGGAAGGCTGTGGATTCCCATTTTAGGCATTTTTCGATTCATGGCTTAAAGTCCATCCTAGGACCCAATTTCTTCCACTCCCTTTCAGTTCTTTAGCTTTGACTCCATTCTCAGACTTCAACTGATAGGAAAATGGCTATAGGTGCTCAATCCCCTACACCCCTCAGGTTTTCTCTCTTCTCCTATTTTCGCAGAAGAGGAGAGTGGATTCAAGACAGCTTTCAAAATAGTAGAGCAATTTAAATAAGGTATATTAATATTTAGCCTTTCTGGATCCAAAAGGAATGGACAAAGTGACCTGATGGAATTCTTTTTTGGGGGTGCCTGGGTGGTTCAGTTGGTTAAGCGACTGCCTTCAGCTCAGGTCATGATCCTGGAGTCCCAGAATCAAGTCCCACATCGGGCTCCCTGCTGAGCAGGGAGTCTGCTTCTCCCTCTGACCCTCCCCCTCTCATGCTCTCTCTATCTCATTCTCTCTCTCAAATAAATAAATAAAATCTTTAAAAAAAAGGAATTTTTTTTTGGTCTATAAGTTTATTTTATTTTCAAAGTGATAGACCATCTATGTTCAGAATAAATAAGTCATTATTACAAAGACAGGAAGTAAGCTTTTTACCTCTCAGCTTTCTCAAGATATAAAGACACTAATTTTTTAATACTACAACATGTATGCAGGGTTTTACTTGAAAATGCAAATAATTTCTCATCACGGTTTAATCGTTCTAGTCCAGGGACTTTCATCTAAAGGTTAGGAAATGCCTCCTAATGAGGTACAAAAGAATCTTAAGAGAGAAAATTTTTTCAGTGCATGCGCGCGTGCGCACACACACACACACACACACTTGTGTACTTGAATCCACATCTCCTGGGAATGTACACCCACTTTTTCCAACATGTAAAGAATAATAGTGGTTTAGCAGGAGATAACCCTTAAAGAAGTATACTGTAAAGAAGAGTAGGAGGGTAAGTGAACAAACATTCAGTACCATAGAGCTACACGTTAGGGTTCATGAAATAAACACTATTTATAGCTATTTATAAACAAAATCATCACTAATTTTAGTAGCATGGTTGATACAATTCACTGTTATTAAGTGCTGTCCCTACATTGTCTATGAAGGTAATCTGCTTACAAGACACATTTCATGTTGCAAAGTATTAAGAGGAGTAACACTTCAGCAGTTTTACTGAGCAAGTGTCATTCTGCTCTGAGTACCATCACATGTTTCTGGATAGTATCCAATCTTTTTCCATTTTGTTATAAATCTGTGCTAGAATTTTCAAACCCCTGTGGTTGCTCATTTCAGAAAAATCCAAATTGCATGTAGTGAAATTCAGTTTAGAAAAGTGATCCAGAAGGGTTATTCTGAGTATCCAAATCTCTATGGACTTTGAACAAGCTGTTTCCAAAAGGGCATACATAAGAAGGTTAGCAAATTAAACAGATAATATTTAAATCACTTTCTCCTTTCTATGCCAGAAGTTTTAAAATAAGTTAATAATTAAAAAGGAGTTCAAGTTTGGGAATATAAGCTGTACAACAATTACACTAAGAACGTATGTCACTGACATAGTAAATAATTATTGAGACATGAGTTTTAGACTTAGTCTTAATTTTACCAGGTGCTAAGCCTATATGAATATATTTTATCATGCACTGAAAGTCAACAATTCCCATATGTGCTTTCTGGACCTCTAATTGTTCTCATAGCTTTTACTCATCACTAATCAATTCTACCCTCCATGTGCTAGGGCAGGGGTCAGAAAACATTTTTGTAAAGGTCCAAATGGCAAATACTTCAGACGTTGCATCACAGCTTTTTGACTCTGCTATTGTAACGCTAAAGCAGCCATTGACAATATGTAAATGAATGGACATGGCTGTGTTCCAGTAAAACTTTATTTATAAAAATAGGTGACTGGCAGGATTTAGCCCAAGGGCCATAGTTTGCAGACCACTGCACTAGGACAACAGATGGATAAAATAGTTTTATTCAATTCATTGACCAAGAAAATCCAACTCAATTTAATTTTCAATGTCAAGCAATGTTTAGATAGATAAATAGATAAGAGAGAAAGTGAGAGAGAGAGGGATTATATAAGGTATTGACTCATGCAGTTATAGAGGCTAGGAAATCCCACAATCTGTCCACCTGCTAGCTATAAACCCAAGAAAGCCGGTGATGTAGATGCCAGTCTGAGCCTGAAAGCTTGAAAACCAGGAGCGTTGATGGCAGGATATGATTGATGTCACAGCTCAACAGTCAGATAGAGAGCAAATTTGACTTTCCTCCACTTTTTTTCTATTCAGATCCCCAAGGGATTTGATGATGCCCACCCAAGTTGGGAGAGGTCATAAGCTTTACTCAGTCTAGTAGTTCAAATACTAATTTCTTATAGAAACACCCTCACAGATACACCCAGCAATAATGTCTAACAAGCATCCTGTGACCCAGTCAGGTTGACACATAAAATTAACTATAACAAATAATATATAAAAAAAATTCACATTTCTTAGCATTAGGAAACTTTCACTGTTCTCATTGTGCCATGTGAATAGAAGTAAAAATTGGTTTCTTTCATTCTTTTCTTTCAATCCATTTTTCCCTTTTCTTTCAATCCATGTTTTCTCATTTCATAGACATCTTTTTTGACATTGTCTGATAAAAAGAAGTCTTTCATGATTTCTGTGGTAGTTTTCAAATCATTTAGCACTTCAAAATAAGGTAGGAGCTGTAAATTGAATTTGAAATTGCAATGGTAACAACCATTAGAGTACAAAAGATTAGTGTATCATGTCTTAGCTTTTCCATTCGTTCTGTAATGAGTGGCGACACCCCCACAAAATGTTTGCTTGTCTTCATTGTCATTTCATAGTGGCATGTAGCTAGGCATCACCTGCTGAGATCTTATAGTTATTACTCTATATCCAGGCCAGATTACCCCTAATCTAGCTCAGCAGTCTACCCTCGTCTTCTGAATACCAAGGGAAAAAAGAGCCTATTTCAGATCAATTTCTCACCACACATTTAGACTAATAACATCTTCAAATATTTAATCTTTCTTCTTAGTTGCTACACTTTCCGTCTGCAGTGAACATCCTTGAAATTGTACTCGGAATTTGTGTCTCATGTCCTAGAGGACTAATTTATATTTGGTTAGATTATTCTCAGATGTAAAAGTTTGCTACGAGCATCCAAGCATCTCAATTGTAGGTAGCTCCTTTTGCTAGAAATAAGGGGAAAAAAGAAAATATCCAACCACATTTCAGGTAAAAACTTAGAAGCATATGTAATTTTCCACATTTCTTTCATTGTGTTAATTGAGCATTTAAGACATTTATCTATGTATCCTTTCATTAAAAGCAGTTTAAACTTTATGGCGTGCAAATATAAAAAAGTTTTAATTTTCTTTTGTCATTGATGTCAAACATCTGTAGGATCTCTCCTTACTTTCCCTTAACAGAATATCATGCAGGTTCCAGAACCTGCTATTCGTGTTGACATATTAAAAGCATGGTTCAGCCTACTTTAGGTTAAAATTTCCATCTTATGCCTACTTTGGTGGTTCTAATCCCCTTCCCAGTTGGATAGTCCTCCAGTTCAAGAACTTGAATGGAGAAAGAATGTGATATGTTCTTCCTGATGCCTTTCTATCCCTCTTCTGCTTCTGGTTTCTCCAGATTTGGGGCTATCTTAGGGCAGAAGGGATTTGATTGAAAAAGATTCAAAGGTTTTCTTCTTAACTGGTGCCATTTTGCTTCTGCGTGTTCTCCCTGCAACAGAAGCTCAGTCCTAGATCTCTTGAGACATGCATGTGTCAGTCTTCTCCAAGTCCTGCACAAGGGGCCACTCCATGGCCCAATTGCCTGAAGGAGGAAAAGTTCTCCAGCATTATACTTCACAACTCCTTACCTGCTGGTGTCTCCTCACCCAGTAACAGAGCTGGCTTACTCTGGAGCTAATGAAGCTTAAGAGGCCCCCACCCTTACACATGTCCTGAGACCTGGGAGTTGCTAGGAATTGCAGTAGGTTGTTATAGTTCTCTTTCAGAGGGCAAACTAGGTTGACAGTCAAAAGTCATTTCCGTGTAAGCATTTCCTATGAAGAGCCTAAAGAGGTTTCAGAGAAAGAGGCCTCAATCTCCAAGCTTCCTTGTAATTCATTGGGATTTCTTTCCTCATTCTAAAGAAATATTCACTTTGATACACAATTCTGTGTCTGTACTTCTAAGTCCTTTTTTGTTATAAAGGACCAAAACTCATATGAGCTGTGGGCCCCACAAAATCTAGACTCACCTCTGCCGAAAAGGCAATCTTCTTTGGCAGGGTCCCAGAAAGATAACTCAAGCCCAATGTCAAAGGTCAGTTTTCAAGGAGTAATAAACCTGACTTTCATATAGGTACATAATGAACACATGTCAAAGATTTATTTATTTCATTACTGAAGGAACAGGCATGATGGTTAAGGCTGGTTCAAAGAGAATTCAAGAGACTGAGAATATATAGTCACTGAATGCATGCCAAAATAAGATTGCTAGGTTTGAGACCAAACTGGTTAGCACCCTACATGGGAATAAAATGTAGTTTTTGTGGTTTTCTTTTCTACCATTTTATACTCATTTGCTTCTCCAGCAGACAAAAATCTACAAGTTAGCATTGTAATTTTATTTTTTTAAAGATTTTATTTATTTATTTGAGAGAGAGAGAGAGAATGAGAGAGAGAACACGAGAGGGGAGAGGGTCAGAGGGAGAAGCAGACTCCCCGCTGAGCAGGGATCCTGATGTGGGGCTCAAACCTGGAACTCCAGGATCATGACCTGAGCCAAAGGCAGTTGCTTAACCAACTGAGCCACCCAGGTGCCCCTAGCATTGTAATTTTAGAGTCTGGGCCTAATCAATAGTAAATAGTGAGCCAAAAAAAAGTGCTTTCTTCCAGAGGATTACATAATCTTAAGTAGGCCTGTTAGGTAATACTCTAGAAGGATATTAAAAGAATATGCTGTTGTCCCTTTGTCTTCTTTCTAAGATTTGAACTTTGTCTGAATACCAGCCACCTTCTGCATTACCAAGAGATGGAAATCCCAACTACTCAGTCGTATCCCTCTGCTTTCCTTAATGTTTAACAAGCTGGAGGTAATCATAAGCAAAAAAGTACTTAGAAAAATAGACGCATTAAAGTTTTTCATGATGTGAAAAGCAAATATACCAATGCTATTATTAGGAGAAAGAAAAAAACACAGGCACTTTTTAGCTCCATGTCACTTAGACGAAATGTAATGCATCACAACAAAATATTTTGGTAACTTTTTTTGTTTTTTCTCCTGCAATATCCATGTTTAGAAGCTATTTTAATCCAAGTCTGTTTGATTAAAATGGGATATCCTTAAGACCATCTATTCCTTCTTTCACACCCCAAGCATTTGCAGAGAACCTCTTTTATGTTAAGCAGTGTGATGCATGGGATTTACAAAGAATAATAAGACATGGAATCATTTTCTACATACTCTTTTGCTTATGGTAATCTCAGGTTTGTAAAACATTAAGGGCTACAGAATAAAATGTGTTTTTTTTCATTTATGCACACAAAGTGCAGTCTCAGGTTAAAACAGCCTAGATTTCACAGCCTGTTGTTTATCTTTTTGATCTCATTTCTTTCCCCCATTCTACAAGTGTCAGGTATTGTGAAAATGGATTGATGTGGGGTCATTTATTCTTGCCTGGAGAGTGTGACTGAAGCTACAGGGTTTTTAGTTGCTTATAAAAGTGGATCACATATTTGGAAAGCATAACTCTTACCAGTGTAAGTGTCACAGGGTTCTTGGTAAAGTACAAATGCAGTTTAAATTGATTTTCTAACCACTTTTATTACTGCCATCCTTGAGTGCAGCAACAAGTGTTGAGCATTTGTTTTTACAGGGCAGAAAGCATTTAGGTCCTCTGCAAATCAGAGTTTCATTAAAGTCGTTGATTGCAAATACAATTATATTTAAATGAGAACAAATAAGATTAAACACGGAAGAAATTGTGTCATTTACACCAAATTTGAAAACTCTCAAAGAGTTAAATGTTTCAAGGTTTGACTAATAGAAAAGACCACTATCAAATTCCACACATATTTTTTACATCATATTTATGCAGCAAGGTCAAACAAGTAGGGGGAAAAAAATCTCATCTTCAATTTTCTCTACCCTTAGGTAATAATACATGGAGAACTCATTTACCCTGATTGATCTTCCTGGGCATAAGAGACCTCTCTGGCTTAAATCCCATCTGAAAACTATCTTTCCTCTCCTTTTCTTATAGAATACTAACAGTTTCTTTTTTCTCTACTTCAAAGAATAAGCAAGCAAAATATGAGCTGCTAATATGTTTTCCTTGACTGTTCAAAAACTATTTATTAATGGGTTTTTAGGAGGGAATTATGTAACCAGTTTGTTTTGTAACTAGAAATATTTATTCTTGTTTTAAATCTGCATGGCTCACCACTTACAGATTTCATTTTGTACATGCGCGCACACACACACACACACACAAAAAGGATTTGGTAAATTGTACTAATCATTATGATTTTTACATGTAATTAGATATGCAACTGTTAAAATTGTGTGAAAAGCTTGACAAACAAAATGAAAACAAAGCAAAGTTAAAGCTGAAATAAAATGTGAGATATCTAGAATCCCTTGGCTTAAGTTCGCAAAATGCTTAAAACAAGGAGTTTAAATAATTAATGTAGGAAGGAAACAAGCCAATCTTTTTAGTTCAGCAGTAGACAAAATTCCCAAGTCTTACATTTTGTTCCTAGCCCATTTGCTGGCATATTATGTACCTTAGGAAAATTGCTTAGCCTTTTATACTAGGAAAATGAAGTAAGAATGGTTCCCCTTGCCCTCCTAAACATCAAGTGATTTGGAGCCAAAAGTTAGAACTTGCTAAAGATGTAAGAGTATAAAGACTAGATGGAAAAACACTAGAAAATAAAATTTGGTTATTGTTTGCTGACACAAAATGCAATAGTGACTTCAAGCAAGTACTGTCTAACTAAACACTGCTGATTGTCATTGACCTAACAATTATCAAGTGCTGTCTTTGTTATGGAAAATGGGATAGTAGTATTGCTCTGAGGTAATTTTATCTCAAAATGATGTTAATACTTAAAATATCTTTGGAACACAGATTTAGATTTCGGCTTCACAAATGGGAAAATAGGGTATAAGAGGGTTAAGAGATTTGTTCAGGTCAACACTGATAATAGAGACAGGGTAAATCATACTCTTCTAGACTTTAAGTAAGTGCTTTCCATCCTAAGCTTTGCAAAATAAATCAACTATTTGCTCCATCACACAAAAAAAGTTAGTTGTCCAAAGTTAATGATTTGGTAGCTATTTTCAACAAGTCTCTGACTGGGGAATTATACTTAAGGACTAGGCTATCTCTAAAAATTATAGTTTTGGGGCTCCTGGGTGACTCAGTTGGTTAAGCGTCTGACTCTTGGTTTCTGCTCAGGTCGTGATCTCAAGGTTGTGGGATTGAGCCCCATGTGGCCTGCACGCTAAGTGTGGGGTCTACTTGAGATTCTTTCCCCCTCCCTGTCCTTCCCCCTCTCCTCCTCCCCCCAGCTCACATGCTCTCTCTCTCTCTCTCTCTAAAATAAACAAATGAATAAAATATTTTTAAAAATTACAGTTTCATCACTTTGGACCAATCTAACAGGTAAGAGGTCTGTGCCTTCTTCCCCTTACTCTTAAATATGCCACTAACCATTTCTGGACTTCACTTTCATCATTTTGGTAAAAAGGGGATTAAACTAGACTAAACTTTCAAAAGTATTTTTCAAGATCCCCTAATAAGCTTTCTTCAAGAAAAAAAGATGAGAAGGGGTAAATTTTTCTAAGACAAATTCATAAAATGTCACATGCCCATTCCCTCTTAGAAAATAACCCATTTAACTCTACTTAATAGAAGTTTCTAAACTTACTTCACCCAAATGATATTTTTCCAGGAATACCTATTAACAGCACACCGAACATTTTCTTTCTCAGACTCAGTCTGAGGAAATGCTGCACCAGATGATACAAACAAGGTCCAGTGAGTACACATTTTTTCTGCTTTTCAAAGATTTCCAAAGTATAAGATTGTACAACAACTGGGAATATATGCTGAGTTTAGTGTGCTTTAATAGCGAGAATTCTTTCTTCACACCTGACAAGTTGCCATAGGCTTCAAGATATTCATTGCTCTCTTTTCAGTCCTAGATTAATAGTACTTATGACAAATACAGTTTAAGTTTTATAGAACTAACAGAAAATCATGCTTAAATATTTGAGTTGTGTTGAGGTAGGAAATTATCTGGGCATTAGAACCATGTGGTAAAGTTATACCTGAATACTTACCTAATTAATTTCCTTCCCTTTGCTCCCTCACAAAAGCTCTAGGGTTTTTTTTATTTCCTTCCTCAATCTATCAATCTACACAGAAAAAGAAATTAAAGCCTCAAAACTGTTCTAGTCCTAAATATGAGTCACAATATTTATATTCATGATCAGAGAGTGATCATTTCTGCTCCCAAGGAGAGAAGGCTGGGTTGGGGAAGAGGCAGTGGGGAGGAAGAGTCAAAAGAATAGGGATTAGTTGAAGTGGAAAGAAGGACCTTTGTCTCAGGACAGAGTGAAGGGGACTTGGTCCCTGGCCGACCTTGAACATGGACCACCCACTGTCACATTCGGGAGTCCTTGACACTTGAAATTTCCTTTGAAGAGAGGATGAACCACCATACACCTTATTCAAGGAAGTAGACATGAATGGACACTTAGTCTCCAAATGAGATGGGACTGGTCAGAGCCACTGGGGACTTCCCCATGAACCAGAACAATAACCTAGGATCAAATCTCATATCTGCTCTTCTTTGTGATATGGGCACATATCCTTCCAGAGTTGGTTTGTTTTTTTCTCATTTGACTAAAGATCACCCAGACCTTTCTAATTCTAAATATCTAAGCATCTAAAGGCCCTTCCAATGCTATTGCTTGTAGTCTAGAAGTATATCGTCTAATTTAAGTATTAAGGGAATCTAAATGCATGCTGATTTAAATATATTAAGAAATACTCTCTTATTTTATATTCTACCATTGTGTATATTAAACATCTATTTCTGTGCATATGGAGGGCAACTGAGTAAATCTTTTAATATTATGGCCAGATGAAGTAAAAAGCCAGAGAATGCTAGTCTGAGATAAATAACATTGACAGATAAGTCATCCTTAACCTGAAACAGGCAGAAGAGGTTACTTGGGGGGGCACCTGGGTGGCTCAGTTGGTTAAGCGACTGCCTTCAGCTCAGGTCATGATCCCGGAGTCCTGGGATCGAGCCCCGCATCAGGCTCCCGGCTCAGTGGGGAGCCTGCTTCTCCCTCTGACCCTCTCCCCTCTCATGCTGTTTCTCTCTCTCTCTCTCTCTCACTCTCGCTCTCTAATAAATAAATAAATAAAATCTTTAAAAAAAAAAAAGAGGTTACTTGGGTACACTTGGAGTGCAGTTTTCCAGTGTTGGGCTTTACTTTCTATTTTCTGGTCTATTTTACAGCTTTATAGAGGCAGAGGTTAACTTGTAGATTTTTGTCAGATAGAGATGAGAATAATTTCTAGAATTCTAATGGAAAAGTGCCCTAAATGTTGCAGTTTATTGCCCTATTGGACATTGATTAGTTTTATATGTAATTGAGCAATCTTAATATTGCTTCTCAAATAGTCTTTAAGTTAGTTTTGACATCTTACTGATTCTCTCATTAGTTACCAAGTTAAATAAAACCTTGACATGCTTTCAGATGATATTTGCATGCATAATTTCACTGGTATAAATTATACTTTATTAAAATTGCTTGTCCACTTTCCTATCCTTCATTATTTTTCTATAAAAGAAAGTAAAGTGAAGACCAAATGAGGAAACAGTCACAATGGGGAATAAGAAAGGCAATGTCAACCCCCTTGCCTCAGGATTGAGACAAGACATATCACTTCTTCTCCAGCAGCAGTGTTCTCCATCATCCCATAAACCACCTGTCCTGGGGACCACATCCAGCTCCTTGGGTGTGAGTCCTTGCAGTTGCACAGGGACTCTTGCTCAAAAAAGGGCCTTCACTAGATGTTTAATGCTCTGGTGCCACCGTATCAAAATTCTTAATAGGTTATCTTTGATTTTGGCTCTTGTTAGTGAAGTGAGATGAGACAATGGAGCTTGTGCCAGGGTCTTGGAGTCCTGGGTCCCACCACCCTCCCATATCTCCAGGAAAAGTTCTCAGTCACCTGCTTCCCCACCCCCACCCAGTGACCACTGCCACATCCACCCCTGACAGGGGCCTGGGCATGGGCACAGGAAGAGCCAGGATCTGTACATGGCACACCCATGTGCTAAACACAGGGCAGGATCCTGGAGGCCTGCATAGGTCTGCATTCACCCTGTGAGTAGCCTCATGCCTGAGGAAGTGTAGCATTAACTGACAAGTAAAGAACACAGTAACAGCTTGAGAGAGACTGCTACAGAAAGTAAGAAGCTTTTTTCTGCTCTTTGAAGTAGGGACTCTGCATCTTCATCTTGACCTGGGCCCCACCAATTATGTAGCTGGCACTGTGGGGGTGAAAAGTAAGGGCTCTCAAAGACACATTGCTTGGTGTCCAAGCTTCACATACTTGGGATGACCACTGCAAAGATACTAAACCAAAAAAGGTGTGAAAGACAAAGTTTTCCATTTATCATTGATCCTCACATCTTTGTTTTATTTTTATCAAAATGATATATGCTCAAAGAACAAAATAAATCCCAATAACTTTGCATGAGATTATTTAAGGATCCCATAAAATTATAGGGCATATGCAGAGTATTTATCACTCTCTATTGGTTAACACAGAAACCCATAAGGATATTCTTTTTTCCCAGAACTTATGCACTAGAAATGAAATAAACAAACAAACAAACAAAATCCTCACTCTTACCTCTAAAGCCCAAACTCATAAAAGCCAGGTCAGAAATACCTTAAATTTGTTTTTCTAAGGTTTTCATGGATTTTATATTATGAAATTGTTCTTTTTTTTTTTTTTTTTTTAAAGATTTTATTTATTTATTTGAGAGAGAGAGAATGAGAGATAGAGAGCACGAGAGGGAAGAGGGTCAGAGGGAGAAGCAGACTCCCTGCGGAGCAGGGAGCCCGATGTGGGACTCGATCCCGGGACTCCAAGATCATGACCTGAGCCGAAGGCAGTCGCTTAACCAACTGAGCCACCCAGGCGCCCATTATGAAATTGTTCTTAAACAAGGAGACATTCCTCTTCAGTTCAGTTCAACAAGCATATATAGAGAGCACCTACTATATGCTAGTCATTTTGCGAGGCATAAAAATAGCGCAGTAAAGAAGTCATAAACCCTATGCCCAAGAAGTTGAAGGTGAATGAGGATACCACAACATAATATATAAGTGCTGATATTAAGAACTGTACATGTTGATGTACTACTAAAAAATATGTCACTATGAAACCACAAGCATAAGTACAACATAAACAGAAGTGGAAGTGGAATATATGAACTTCATACTGTATACACTCACATTAAGCTCAATTTTGATATATCGCATCATTAGGTAGATATTACATATTACTTTTATACAACCAAAAGCACATTTAATGTGGTATAGACCTAGTTCTCACATGTTCCTACCAAGTTCTCCTGTTTGATTTGCATCACATCTAAAACTACCAAGTAAGGAAAAAATCCAGTGAAATTTCTCACCTGCCTAACATGGCTGACTGGAGACTTAATCGTGGTGAACATCATCCTTTCTGAGCCTGTCTTCCTTTTTACTGAAAGGAAGAATGAAGTTTATCAGGGGTCATCTGGCAGGAGAGATTTTTATTAGAGTTTTGAGAAACCTCTGAAATATTCTGCCTTCACCTTTCTAGCCTTGTAGAACAGGGGACTGCAGATCTCCTAGCTAATATTCAAACTAAAATTGGACCACATAGGTATGAGAAATCAACTTGACATCAAAGGTTATCCATCTTCCCACACTTGCTTTTCCTTCTCCAATCTCAATTCCATAGGTGCTCTTATTTTTTAGTTCATTTTTTTAGAATAAGAAAAAGGAATTCTTCCACACATACCTCTGCATTTTTCCCCTATTAGAAGCATCTGCAAATCCAGCTGTGATTCTTTTGTTGCTTCTCAGATGTAGGCAAATAATCCATAAGCAAGACTATAAAAATAAAGAATTTTATTTGTCCTTGAATGTGGTATGAGCTACCACATCTTTATTTTAAACTAAAGCTCTTCTCTAAACTTTGCATCCATAATATTTTTCTGAGTCTTTTTCAGAGAATATTCCTAGAAAAAGCAAAGAAATGTCAAACTGAAATAGTCTCAAAGAGCAGATATAAATGTAGAAGATAAGTATAGAAGGCAAACACATCTCCATGTTAGAAAGGTCTCCTTGTATTATAATTAGTGAAAGAAGAATTTTAAAGTCATAATGTGACAGTAATTCTATGGCACTTATGACAGCACACTCTTATTTATATGTAATCCTAAAACTAAGCTGCAAAGTCAACCTTATCAAACACTGCTGAGTAATTTTTTAACTTACTCTGTTGCTTAAAACTATGTGATTTGGGGTAGGTCCCTTCTCCCGAATCCTCAGTTTCTTGCCCATAGATGGAGAAAATATTAATGTCCACTGGGCCAACTCCCCAGAACTGTAAGGAGCTGAAATAAAACTATGTGTGTGGAAATGCTTTAAATTGCAAAGAATCATCCAAATGCAAGAACATTTTGTTATATAGGTGCAGGATGTTGAAAAAGAGAAAATGTAAAGGCTCCTTTTGGTTTAAACAAGCAGTTTCTATACAGCCCATGGGGATTAACTATAGACTTCCCATGTTTCCAAAATACTCACAGATTTATTTAAATGGTGAAGTTCAGAACCTACCGGAACATGATGAGTTGATCAAAAGTCCAAAAAAATTCCCCAGTCCTGCTTAATAATCACTTGTGTCAGACTCACATTCATGCTTTGGAGACAACTATTCAGAACAAGATTAAATTCCTGTGATCATTGGGGAACATCACCAATGTCATTAGTTCACTGCCCCCCCCTCTCTTCCAGGAAAATCCTAGTATGTGTCTAGAGCTTTTAAAACACATCCTGTTGTCCTTTAGCGCCACATGGATTACCTCTGTACTCTTCTGTTAACCTCCTGGGAGGGAGAGATAATAGGAAAAATAACTGCAATCATTCATTTCTTACACTGTCCTAATTACTCTGTATGCATCGCTTCAGTCAGGCCTTGAAGTAATGCCAAAACGTCCGTGCTCTGGTTATCTCCCCTGCGTAAATGGCAAAATTCAAGCACAAAGAAGTTAAACAATCTACCCAAGGTCACACCAGTGGTGGAGGTAAGTTTAAACCTCAGGCTGTCTTCCTAGCCTCTGCTCTACGCCATTACCCTCTACTGCATCCTCTGGAATGTTCTACTGAAATGACTCTTACCGCTATTGCTGTTGTTTGGGGAAATTACCTCTTTTAAGTGCTTTACTGTGTTTTGTGAATGGTGCTGAACACTTTATCTCTCATTAGTTGATGTACATTTTTAGAGTAGGCATTACAGACCCTGTTTTACAAAATAAGAAAACTGAAGTTCAGAGCTTAAACAGCTTGTTCAAGTTCACAGAATAAGTGGCCTAAGTGACTTAGCTGGGATTTTACCCTGGTCTGCTTGAATTCCACATCACGTGTCCTTTTCATAATGTTTTGCTAAATCCCCATGATCCTGTTCACATAGTACACATGATATTTTCTGTTATAGGCTCTGTCTTCTGGGTCTGACCTACTCTTTTCTAGCTACTGGTTATGAGGGGAAAATTCCAGATATTCCCCCAGACCTTGCAAACGCCAAGGCAGGTCCAAAAGCTAAACCATGAAGCTATCCATTTTTTTTTGTTGAAGTCAGGTCAATCAATCCAACCTACACAGCCACCATTTTCATCTCAAGAAAATGATTTATGCAGTAGTTAGAGTTGGAATGAATAGAGGTCTTTACTCATGAACAAGTTGGGATACATTGCCCTGCGGACCCGTTATGTTACCAGTTGACTCTTACAAAAGGAGGACAAATTTGGTACCTGAGTACTCATTAAAGGGTTAGGCCTTTCTTGTTCATCAAAAATAAAATGCATTTTGAATTTTTAAACCATTCTGTTAAAATTGAAAACTACTTAAACATAAGAATCATAACAGTGCATAAATGCTACCTATTAGATTGGGAAAACTGGGGCAGAAAATCCTGCATTTTAACACATAAGCATCACACTGTCTTTTCTGCTGTCAGCTGCTACAACAAAGAGTGGAAAACCACGGAATTAGCTTATCGATAGTAGGCTATCATATACAAAGTAAGAATCCTACTCTCTACATTGTAAATACATGAATAGAAAGGCTCTTGTTAGACCAAAAGCATTCTGCTGTCACAGGCAAGGTGAAGTTAACTATATACCCTGAAGCTATTAAAAAAAAAAAAAGCCAACTTAATTTCTGGCAAACAATGAATCATGGAACACTACATCAAAAACTAATGATGTAATATATGGTGATTAACATAACATAATAAAAAAATGAAAAAAAAAAGTATAAACTGGCTTTCTCCATTAGGAAGGTCCGTGAAGCTAAGCTAAGCAAAAGTGCAATGTATTCACCATGGTGGAAAGATTGTTTTTATTTTAGAAACCTGGCAGTCTCTGTTGGCATAATATGACAGCAATTGCCTCACCTTATTGGCTGTTTTCTTTTTTCTGTGGCTCTGTCTGCTGTAGCCTGAAATTGTCACTTTACTTGGCTAACTGCTAAATCACAAGCAATAAAGGAGTTGGTTGTTGTTTTAATTGTTCTAACAAGAGGAGAAGTATGAGGGGGGAAATTTCATGTTTCACTCTATTTGCCTTACATTTGTGGATCCGGTGTTCTGATGTATAGTGTGACTTATGCTGCCTCAAGACTCGGAGCTAAATTATAAAGTCGGTTTTCAGCGTCAACAAATCCTCTCTGGGTCCTGCTGTGTTTCCCTTAATGGCAAGTACTGGTGGATTCCATCTGTAAGGAAGCATGCTTTGCATATGAACAACCACAGGGCAGAAGACAATGCAGAACAGAACTGCAGTTCAACAATCCCTTTGCCTTTCGTGTGTGTGGTTGTTTTTTGTTTCTTTTTAACACTGAGGATAGAAATCAGTGAGTCATTTGGAAAGAAATCTTTTTTATTGTGGAATTGGAAGAATAATTATTTGATGTTCTATGTGCACCTACTTGAAAGCAAAATGCCATTGCTTAATATAAATATAACAGCAGGCTGTAAGATCTGAACTAATCTTGCTTAGACACATCACTTTAAGAAACGGTGGGTTTCTTGAGCTGCTGATTTATACAAAACCCTTTACTCTCTTGTTCTAGATTTGTTTAGCCTGATGTGAACATAAGTTCATCCTAGCTAGAGGAGAGTCCACTGAGAATACACAAGAATTTCAATTTTACCTCAAATTAAAAAGGGGGAGGGAATCAAACTTCTATTGAAAAAAAAAACTGAGTTATTGTTCTTTATATTGGCCCATAGGTAGAACAATATTCTCTTTTTCTAAACTGAATTTCTCTAAACTGAATTTAATCTTCCTCCCACTGGGCAGAGTAACAAAAATAGTAATAACTTACTGCCACCTACAGATAGGAGATAAGACTTTGAAAATGTCTACGAGTCGCAAGAAAGATGAACCTGGAGTTCACACTAAAGACCCACAAGTCACCAAACATAGATCTTACTGGTGTTACATGCAAGAAATGAATACTTTCCTACCACCAGTAATTAGATTATGTTTGTAGTTTATGAGATTTAAATGAAATTAGAGCTACTAAAAAAGCAGATTCTCTAATAACATATTCAAGCCATTTTCTTTTTGTAGACGTTTCTTCCTCCCGGTAGCGAGTTGTCAATTACTGCAGCCGGAGTTTTAAGGAGAGGAAAAAACCCTTGTGCCAGCCAACGTTTGCAATTAGCTATCACCTCACCCAAAGCCTTGTGAACAGGCTGCACTGGGGGCATGAAGTAATGCCATTTTTGTGTTATTATTTCTTGAAGCCACATATCAGTAACTTCTTGAGTCATATTTGAAGTGTCTTAGACCTCCTCTCCCACATTTCTCAGTGTGCAATTAACTGGATGTGTCTTTTTCTCCTTAGTCTTCTTGCACTTATTACTGGGTCCATCTAATCACTTATTTTCCTTTCATACAAAAAAGTTGCTATATCGCTGCTTGGTGTTCTTGTTTTTAAAACACTTCATTGCACTTTTCCAAGTCTAAATGTTGATTTGGAAAAAAATATTAACAGAACAGACAGGGAGATATTTTCAAAGAAATGTCAGAGCTCCTCTAAAAAGTAAAAGGTAATGTCTAAGCACAGAATCACACACACCTATATGAATGATTTGGGACCAAATTACTTAATTTCCTGGTTACATTTTTTCTCCTGTAAAATGGGAATGATAACATTACACACCCCATAGGGCTGTGCTTGGATTAAATGAGTTTAATATATTTAAACTGCTCAGCACAGTGTTGGGCAGATGGAAAGCACTCAATAAATATAAGCTATAGTTTTTATTAAGAGCTAATCCAAACCAACAAAATTAATGCAGGGATTAAATTTCCTGCTTCACCCCATCCTCATAATATCAATGTGCATAAGCTTGAGAAAGAACATCTTAGTAAGAACATGTTTTAAATGAATATTTTATAATTTGTTTCTCTCTTAGCTCATTGTGACACTATTAGCATGCACCTACAATTTAAAATTAGGGCCTATTATCTGCTAAACACCATAGTAAGAGATTTGCCTTTATTGCGTCTACCTCTTACAACAATCCTACCACTAAAACCTGGAATTTAAGAGATTAGGAAAGTTTGGGAAGGTTGCCCTTGGCTGGTAAATTCCAAGCCCAGATTTACATAACTCCAAAATAGATGATTCTCCTACTAGAACACATTGCTTCTCACTAGGTCAGGGTAGGAATGAGGCTAGAGCCCAATTTCAGACCCCCAAGCAGTTTAGTTGAATCAGAAACTCTCTTTTCCTGATATCATGCTGCTTGTTATTTCTCTATTTAATCTTCCCAGGACTATGTGAGGCCCTTCTTCTCTATTAAACCTTGAAGTACTTCCAAACTACTCTTAGGTCCTCTTCTCATTATGCCCTACTTTCTTCCTGAAGATGACCTCATCCATTCCTATAACTTCAAAAGCCACCCATCGGCTTGTAACACCCATTTTGATCACCCTCCTTGTATAAACCAGCTCCCAACTTGGGTTGGATTTGTCAAAGGCAGGCATGCAGTCTTCCCTCTTCTGTGGAGAGCATCACTATCCTCCCAGCTAACCAAGCCAGAAGCCTGAGAATAATGCTCGATCCCCTTTTTCTCGCATCCCCACTCCAGTCCAGCAGGAAGTCCATTTTATTCAATATTCATAATACACTGAGTCCACACACTCTTCACCTTTACTGCCGTGAATCAAGTCAAGGTCACCATCTTCTGCCTCAACTACTTCCACAGCTCCTAACTGGTCTCCTTGACTCCTCACTTGCACCCTACCCTGAATTCTCCAACCAGCCACCTAAATAATCTCTTTAGACTACAGTTCAGATAATGATCCCTCTCCTTTTTAGCACTCTTCAGTGGTTTTCAAATATACTTAGAATCAACTACAAACCTCTTACTCTGTCCTGCAAGGCCCTGTATGATCTACCAATGGTCAAATTTCCAGTAGCATTTTGTGTCAACTCCCCTTGCTCACTATGGCTATTAGGAAGTTCCTAAAACAAGGTAGGTTTATGGCAACCTCAGAACCTTCCCACTCGCTGTTCCTTGCACCTGAGATAGGCTTTCCACAGCTCTATCCATAGAAGGATCATTTTTTTTTTGTTACATTTCAGTTCAAAAATCTCCTTCTTGGGCACCTGGGCAGCTCAGTCATTAAGCATCTGCCTTCGGCTCAGGTCATGATCCCAGGGTCCTGGGACCGAGCCCCGCATCAGACCCCCTGCTCAGCGGGAAGCCTGCTTCTCCCTCTCCCACTCCCCCTGCTTCTGTTCCCTCTCTCGCTGTGTCTCTGTCAAATAAATAAATAAAATCTTTAAAAAAAAAATCTCCTTCTTAATGAAGCTGTTGAAGAATCCCATCTAACCTATGCCCCCGCCTCCCTACAACCATTCTTCTCTCCTTGCAGTAGACATGCTTTCTCTATGGTACCCTTCATAATCTACTTATATTATTATTTCTCTTTTTACTTGCAGAGTGTATATCTCTTCTGGTAGACTACTAGCTCCATGGAGATAGAACCATACCTCTTTTATTCACAGTTTACTTCTAGTACTTAACACGGGCCTGGGTTGTTTTCAGTGGATATTTGTCAGTGCTTGGTGAATATTTGTTGACAAAATAAATGAATGAATTATATTTGTTGGTGATGATGATAGATTAGATTCCCCACATTAGCACATTAGCTTGACTCTAAGCTATGGTTATAAACCATATCACTAGATCTACAAATACATTGAAAAGTTTTGTCTTTGACATAAAGAGAAACAAGCAAGAGGATCAATATGGGTCAATTCAAAGTCTCTGCTCATTGAAAATCAACCTAGAGTATATGTGTGTCTCAGTGGGTTGCACTGACTTTTGTGTAAAGGTTAGCATTATCCTACAAAAAGAATTGTTTCTCCATATGTCAGAATTAGGTTTTATAGTAAATATAAGTTGTAGATATGATAGCCTTGTTTGTTTCTTCATTAAAAACAGGACTTTTTCATAGTTTGCAGCAGACAGAGCAATACTCTAGTTCTTAGTTGCTTTTCTTTAAGAGATGATCACCATTTATAGATATACCTTATAGTTTTACACATACAAAAAAAATCCTTTAATATCACATAGAATGAAGATTGTTAGACTATGCCTTGAAGGAAGCAGTTAAGATACTGTGAGAAATATGTGTTTTTGCAGTCACTCATGGTTATTCACCAACATGTGCAGACTTCAGCTGATATGAACCCTAAAGCTGAAGTCCTTCTTGTTTCAGCTCTCATAATATAAACTAGTGTCTTTTTTGTGGCTTACTGTCACATTTTTTGCCTTTTTTTTGCTTTTTGTTGGTGATTTCACTGTTTAAAATGGCCTGCAAACATAGTGCTGACATGCTCTCTAGTTCCTAAGTGTAAAAAGGTCATATGTTATTTAAGCTTTGGTCAGGCATGAGTTATAGTGCTGTTGGTCATGAGTTCAATATTAATGCATCAACATTATGGTATACTCAGAAAAAGGAAGGGGAAATTCAATGATCTGTGCATGAGGCGACCCCAAAAAGTGATAAAGTAATATTTACAGTGTGTGATGAAGCTATGGAAAAGATGTAAAAGCAAATAAATTTGGAAATGAATGAGATGTTGACCAATAAAAAGAGTGTGGTGAAGAGCATCATTGTAAGACTGAAAGCCAAGAAAAATTCGTCACATGATCCAGGGTCAGGAAAATGTTAAACACCTCTCTGCTAGTGTTGGCTGACTTGCATGTTTTAAAAGGTGATACATGTGGAAAATGTTAAACTTGAAACCAAAGACAGGTTTTCCAGATCAGGAATCTATGGAACAATTTTTAAAATACCCACTAAGTGTTATATAGAAAAAGGATAGAGTATGTGGAAGAGCAGGTTTTCAACACTGATGAGACTGGGTTGTTTTACAAGGACATTGACTACAATATTATATATATCATACAATATTATATTTATTATAAAGCCTAAGAGTCTATACAATATAATAAGTATTATATTTATTATGTATGATATATATTACATGTTATATAATAATATATATGATATAATCTATATAATGCAAATGGTGTTTTGGTTGATTAAAGTATTATGACCAGAGGATTGAAGGAACCCAACCCTGTATTTTTCTTAGGAGCAATAGTTCAGTATTTGCTAATTTAGTGTCCACAGCAACTTTATAGAACATAAGTGTCAGGAATAACAAGAATCAACTATATATGTCTTACCTCTAAGAGGTGACAGACACAGGCAAACACATTCTATTAAGAGAAAAGATGAGAGGCAGCTTAGCAGGCAATTATATAAATGGCATCTATTAGTCACACAATATGTATTTGTTGAAGGAATGAACAAGTGAATAAAAAGGCAATGAAAGAAATATATATAAAATACGAGTGATAGGAGGGACCTATCTTAGCCTGATAACTGGAATGGAGAATATCTTCCTAAAGGAAGAGCCCACTGACCTGAATATTTACAAATAAAAAAAGTTACCTGAAGAAGGAGTTGCATGTACAAAAATATGAAAAGATAATCTAGAAAGCTTAAGGAATTCCACAGAAATCAGTATGGCCAGAATATAGGATACTTGCAAGAGAATGGTAAGAGTTGAGGTGGGCAAGGAGTCAGGGGCCAGACTAAAGAGTTTAAATTGTATATAAAAGGCAGTGGAGAACATAAAATGTGTACAACATAGACATATTTCAACTCTCGTCTTTTCTCCTATCAGAACTTTGTTTACCTGTGTCTGGTTTTAAGTGTACATTGATGAGTCCTTAACGGTCCATGTCAATTAGAAATATATGTATGGAATCTTCACTAAGAGTAAAATTTTAATACTGTGTTTCAGTATATTTTTTTTAAAAGTCCCACGTTATTATAAGTAGCATATTGTTCTCATTGGATAATTGTGAAAATACAGAGCCATAGTGAGAGTGCAAGGATTATAGATATACCACAAAGTGAAAAGAATATATATGTGTGTATATGTGTGTATAAATGTATATATATTACGAATTGTGGAACACTACTTAAATGCCCAGATGCAGAAAGATTGCTTCTTTAAGCCAGTAGAAGAACCTAAATAAACCTAGTCCCTTAACCATAATGCACTGTTGTTTCTGTTTGAAACTAAATTAATAGAATGGTCTTGATTGAAAGCTTGGTTCAAATTAGTCTTTTAAAAGTGGTTTGGGAGAAAGGAGGCAGGGAAGGATCGAGAGCAGGAGGGAACAAGAGAAAGAGAGAGAGGGGATAGGAGAGAGAGAGAGATCATCACTTTGTCAGGGAGCTACTTGTCCGTCACTGGCTTGCTACTGAAAGCAGGTGTCAATGTGGTTGACACTGTAAAGGGAAGCCACATGATACAGGAAAAGGCCTTGTCTCACATTTCTGAGAAACAAAGAAATGGAGAAGCATGTTGTCCGCCAGTGCACAAAAGGCAAAGATAAGTGCACATGCTATAAGGAGCAATTGAGATTGAGAATTCATCTTTTGGGAGAAGAGGGAGGAAAAAGGCATATCCATCTTCACACAATGGCAGCTACTGCAAAGAAATGACAGAGCACAAGTGTTCTATGCAACCGAGTATGATTAATCATGAAAGGAAAGGCCTGGAAGCTTTAAGCCAGTATAAAAGCAGGACCTTGTCCATTTTCTTTCAGTATTTCAGATGTACATATGTATTTAACATTGTTTTAATTAAATGTTTGATGCATTTTTTGCATCACTTAGTTCAGCACATTTTACTTGTGAGCCATTAATACTATATTTAATCCTCCATCTTAATAAAACTTGGGGAGAATGTAATGTGAGCAAAGAATGCATTTTCAAACATTCTACATAAGACTCATTACTGAAAAAGATTTTTAATTAAAATTTTTAAAAAGACTCATTACTGAAAACCTTGCTATTTTGGCCTAAATAACCAATAACATACATCATGACCCTCAGTATGAAACAGTTCTCTTTTCTCTACAGTGATTCAGTAGAAAAGAACCATTTAATCAATCTCAGAAAACAAAAGAGCTTAACATAAGACATAATCAAAGATAGCTTTCTGGCAGAGGGCATTGCTTTTCCTGAGTAATTGCTTATTGTGCTATTAGGATAATACCCCTGCTTGCTATATAAGCTTTTAACATCCTTAGCCCTGACTGTGTTCGTTTTCAGGAAAGAGTTGATCACAATAGTAAGAAAAAGTAGGAGCTTAGAGCTTTGAATCACATCAAGCAAATCTCAAGAAGCATAGGGCGAGATCAAATTACTGATCTTTTCCAGTTTAATTGAGAAATAATGGTCATTTATCACTATTTAAGTTTAAGGTGTACAGCATGATGGTTTGATTTACATATATTTTGAAATGAGTACCACAATAGATTCAGCTAACATCCATCTTCTCAAATAGATACAATAAGAAAAGGAAAAAGGAAAAAAAATTCTCCTTCTGATTAGAACTCTTAGGATTTACTCTCTTAACTTTCCTATATATCACACAAGCAATGTTAGTTATAACCATCCTGTTGTATATTACATCCCCAGTTATCTTGTAACTGGAGGCTTGCACCTTTTGGCCACCTTCTTCCAATTCCCCTTCCACCTATCCATGCCTCCAATAACCATAAGTCTGATCTATTTTTCTATGAGTTTGGAGGTTTTTAGATTTCACATATAATTGACATCATACAGTATTTGTCTTTCTCTGTCTGACTTATTTCACTTAGAATAATGCCTTCTTTTTTTTTTTTAAGATTTATTTATTTGAGAAAGAAAGAGAGAGAGAGAGAGAGAGTGGGGGAAGGAGCAGAGGAGAGAACATCCAAGCAGACTCCTGCTGAGCATAGAGCCTGATGCGGGGCTCTAGCTCATGACCCATGAGATCAAGACCTGAGCTGAAACCAAGAGTCGGATGCTTAACCGACTGAGCCACCCAGGCGCCCCAGCATAATGCCTTCTAAGGTCCATTTATGTTGTCACATATTGTAGGATTTCCTCAATTTTTATGACTAATATTCCATTTTATATATATATGGTTTTACATATGATATATATAGATATAGATAGATAGATAGATAGATAGATAGATAGATAGATAGATAGATAGATACCATAACCTCTCTATGCATTCATTCATCAATGGACACTTAGGTTGTTTCCATGTCTTAACTATTGTAAATAATGCTGCTATGAACATGGGTGGTGGGATGTAGATATTTTTTTGATTTAGTATTTTTGTTCCCTTCAAATTTATTCCCAGTAGTGGAATTGCTGGATTATATAGTAGTTCTATTTTTAATTTTTTGAGGAACTTCCATACTATTTTCCATAGTGGCTGCACCAATTTACAATCCCACCAGCAATACACAAGGGTTCCCTTTTCTCCACATCCTCACCAGCATTTATCTCCTGTCTTTTTGGTGATAGCCATTCTAACATGCAGGAGGTGATAATTCATTGTGGTTTTGTCTTGCATCTCCCTAATGACTGGTGATGTTGAGCATCTCTTCATGTACCGGTGGGCCTTTCATTTATCTTCTTTCTAGAAATGTCTATCAGGTTCTTTACTCATTTTTTAATTGGGTTATTGGGGAGGGGTGCTATTGAATTGTATGAGTTCTTTATATATTTTGACTATTAACCCCTAACAGATGGTATGGTTTGTAAATATTTTTCCAATTCTATAGGTTTCCTTTTTTACTTTACTGATGGTTTCCTTTGCTGTGCAGAGTTTTTTAGTTTGATATAATCCCACTTGTTTGTTTTTTATTTTATTGTTTGTGCTTTAAGTGTCATATCCAAAACTTCATTACCAAACCTGTGTCGAGGAGCTTTGTTCCTATGTTTTCTTCTAGGAGTATCATGATTTCAGGTCTTACAGTTAAGTCTTTTATCCATTTTGAGTTAGTTTTCGTGAATGGTATAAAATATAGGTCCAGTTTCATTCTTTTACACGTGAATATCCACTTAGCACCATTTAATGAAGAGACTTTCTATTCTCCATTGAGTATTCTTGACTCCTTTATCAATTATTAGTTGGCCATATTATGTTTGGGCTTATTTCTGGTTTCTCAATTCTCTTCCATTGGCCTATTTGTTTTTATGCCAGTACCATACTGTTTTGAGGACTATAGCTTTATAGTATAGCTTGAAATCAAGAAGTATGATACCTCCTGCTTTGTTCTTCTTTCTCAGGATTTCTTTGGTTATATATAGGGTTTTTTGTGGTTACATATATATTTTAGGAGTGTTTTCTCTACTTCTGGAAAAATGACATTGGAATTTTGATAGGGATTGCATTAAATTTATAGATGGCTTTTGATAGAATTGATATTTTAACAATGTTAATTCTTCTAATCTATGAACATAGGACACCTGTCCATTTATTTGTATCCTTTTTTATTTCATTCATCAATATCTTATAGTTTTCAGCCTAGAGATCTTTCACCTCCTTAATTAAATTTATTCCAAAGTATTTTGGTGCTATTATAAATGGGCTCGATTTCTTTTTTTCTTTCTCAGAAATTTTGTTGTTAGTGCAGAGAAACACTACTGATTTTTATATGTTAATTTTGTATCCTGAAACTTTACTGAATTCATTAATTAGATCTAATGGGTCTTTTATTGAGTTTTTAGGATTTTTCTCTATATAAAATCATGTTGTTTGCAAATAGAAACAATTTTACTTCTTCTTTTCCAATTCTGATACCTTTTATTTCTTTTTCTTGCCTGATTGCTCTAGCTAGGACATCCACTACTATGTTGAATAGGAATGGTAAGAGTGGGTACACTTGTCTTGTTCCTGATTTAGGGGAAAGTTTTCATCCATTTACCACTGAGTATGATGTCAGCTGCTGGCTTGTCATGAGTGTTCTTTATTATGTTAAGATATATTCCTTCCATGCCTAGTTTGTTAAGTTTTTATCATGAATGGATGTTGAATTTTATCAAGTTGCTTTTTCTACATCTATTGAGATGATCATACTATTCTTTCATTTTATTAATGTGATATAAGACACTGATTGATTTGCATATGTTGAAACATCATTGCATCCAAGGGACAAATCCCACTTGAACATGGTAAATGATCTTCTAACGTTCTGCTGAATTCAGTTTGCTAGTATTTTATTGATAAATTTTGCATCTATGTTCATCAAGGATATTGACCTGTACTTTTCTTTTCTAATACCATCTTTTTCTGGCTTTGGTATTAGGATAACGCTGGTCTCATAAAATAAGTGGGAGCGCTCCCTATTCTTCAGTTTTTTGGGAGAAACGTTGTTAATCTTCTTTAGTTGTTTGGTAAAATTCACCAGTGAAGCCATGTGGTCCTGAGCTTTTCTTCATTGGCAGATTTTTGATTACTGATTCAATCTTACTAGTAATTGGTCTATTCAAACTTTCTATTTCTGCCTGATTTAGTCTTAGTAAATAATGTTTCTAGGAATTTTTCATTTTCTCTAGGTTGTCCAGTTTGTTGACATACAGTTGTTCCTAGTAGCCTCTTATGATCCTTTGACTTTCTGTGTTATCAGTTGTAACATCTCCTTTTTCACTTAAATTATGTTGATTTGGATTGTTTCTCTTTTTTCCTTGGTTAGTTTAGCTAAGGAGTTGCTAATTTTGTTTATCTTTTCAAAGAGCAAACCCTTAGTTTGGTTAATTCTTTCTGTCGTTTCTATGTTCTCTATGTCATTTATTTTTGCTCAAATCTTTATTATTTCCTTTATTTGCTAACTTTGGGCTCAGTTTGTTCTTCTATTTCTAGTTCCTTAAGACATAGAATTAGGTTATTTATTTGGGATCTTTCTTGCTTCTTAATATAGGCTTTTTTTTTTTTTTTTTTTTTTGCTCTTCTAGGTAGTTTCCAGTGTCCTATTCTCCAAATCACTGATTCTTCCTTCTGCATGGTTGAGTCTACTTTTTAAACTCTCTATTGAATTCTCCAGTTTTGTTGTGTTTTTTTTAACCCTAGGATTTCTGCTTGTTTTTTTGTTTTTTTGTTTTTTTTTACAGGGGGAGGGTGCTTGCTCTTTCCTTGCCAAACTTGTTTTATTCATGCATTGTTTTCTCAATTTTGTTTAGTTGTCTGTGTTTTCTTATAGTTTACTACACTTCCTAAAGAGGATTATTATGTCCAACAGCTCATAGATCTCCATCTTTTTTAGGGTCAATTATTGGAGCTTTATTAATTTCCTTTGGTGGTGTCATATTTACCTGATTTTTCATGATCCTTGATTTCTGACATTGGTATCATTGCATTTGAGTAATGGAACTCCTCTCCAACTTTACAGGTTTGCTTTGGCAGAGACAATTCTTCATCAGTCAGTTAAGTTTGACTTTCTAGGTATGTCTGCTGTTAATGTCACTGGGCCAGTGGGACTCTGTGGTTGTCTAAATTCTCTGGTCAGGTTTACTAGATGGCTAGGACTGGGTACTATATTCAGCAGTTGATGGAACTGTATATTCACTTCCTGCCCTGGCTGGACAAGAGGCTAGAGCCCAGGAGCCTCTACAGCTCATAGTTTGGGGACCCAAATCAGGCCTGAGTGTGCACTATATTCCCTTGTTGGAGAGGCCTCTGATTTTGCTCTGCAGATGGGGAAATTATGATATGTGCTCTCTGAGTGCCACTGTACATAGAACTGTTGAATGGGCTATGCAGCTTCTCATGTGCTCTGGTAGAGCTCTCTGGTTGGAGAGGCAGGCTAAAAGCTGTATTCAGTGATGAGAGGGGCTACAGATTTGATTCCCTGCCCAGGCACAGTGGGAGAAGCAACTCTAAAACCACTAAAGTTTTGGGGCGCCTGGGTGGCTCAGTTGGTTAAGCGACTGCCTTCGGCTCAGGTCATGATCCTGGAGTCCCGGGATCGAGTCCCACATTGGGCTCCCTGCTCGGCGGGGAGTCTGCTTCTCCCTCTGACCCTCTTCCCTCTCATGCTCTCTATCTCTCTCATTCTCTCTCTCTCAAATAAATAAATAAATAAAATCTTTAAAAATAAAATAAAATAAAATAAAATAAAATAAAATAAAATAAAACCACTAAAGTTTTGTTGTCTCAACTTGTTGTCTCAACTCAAGCCTACCTGCTTCCCAAGTTCCCTGGCCAAACAGGGCCACAGGCTTTGCTCTGTAACCCATCAGCTCTGAATGCCCTTCTCTCAGCTCAAGCTCTGCTGGTCCATAAGCTTTCAGTTGTTTTTGCCAGCCCTTCTAGTCAGAATGGGCCAGAAGACACTCTCCACAGTGGCTGGCGCTATGTCTCAGGCCCTTGCCTAGGCAGGAAGATGAGGGGCCATTCCAGGCTATCATCAGTTTCTCCAACAGGTTTTTGGTTGAGAAGGGCCAGGAGCTACTCTCGGCCTTGGCTATGAATTAATCCCCCTGCCTGTATGGAAAGGCTCCATATGAGGTACTGGCTTTGTTCTGGGGGTGATCAGCTCTGCCTGCCTGCCTGTCTCTTAGCTTGAGCACCCTTGGGCCATACAGCTTCCAGAAGTTGTCACCAGCCATTCTGGTCAAATGGGGCTGGAAGGCACTCTCCATAGCAGGTGAGACCGTGACTCAGAGCCTTGCCTGGGCAAGGGCAAAGCAGGCTCTAGGGCCAGCAAAACTCCTCCTTTGAGGACCTGATTCAGGCAGATCTGCACTCTGCTGAGTTCCTTGGTCAGAGTACACCCCCGGCTTGGTTCTACAGATGAGCAAAACTGCTGGTTGGAATTTCTACTTAGGCACTTCCGAGTGTGAACTCAGTCTGCCAGTTTCATATGCTAGTTGTTGCAAGCACACACCTCCTTCTCTGTCACAGTCAGAATCTCATTGGCTGGGCTATGAAAATACCCCTACAATCCCCTTGGTACAACATCGGAGTAAGGGCTTCCACAGAGCAACCCACAATGCTGGGGATTGACCCCTACCCTAGCTTCTCTTTTCCCACTGGAGGAACTGAAGGCTCAAGGGAAACCTCTGGGCATGGTGCTGCACCAGCCTCGGGAAGAGGCAATGTGATCAACATGTAGCCACCTCTCTTACCCTTCTAATGCAGCCTGTCTTTGTATCTGTGGTGCAGGGGGCTCCTTCAGCCTCACCCCCATGTTCTAGGATTCTCTCAGTAGGGTCTTGTTCTCAAACAGATATTAGTTGCTCCTCTTGTGAGGAAGAGCAAACTCAGGAACGAGCTATGTCACCATCTTGGTGATGTCACACCAGATCCTTTTTTTAATTAGAAAAATCACTTGTTCTATAAAAAGTGTCACTTCCCCTTCAAACAATGCAATAGAAATGTGGCAAAATATAAGCTAGTAGCAGTAATTATTTGTCATTTTTAAAGAGTAATATAGTCATTTTTTATTTTTCATAAAATTTAGCTGACATTTGTTGAACATTTTTTAATGCTTTTCATACATTTGTTTAATTGTCCCAACAATTCCTTGAGATAAGATTTCCAAAATCATAAATTTGTATTTCATGATCTTGATAAAGTATTACCTTTGTAGCACAGTTGATATTCCATTACAGATATTTTTGTCCAGAATTCTTAAAGCCCTGTTGCTTCACAGTTTCTAAAATGATATTTTATTCTGAAGAAGAAAGACTTTCTTCTAACTCTAAGCCAAAAAGAATGGGAACACATAAGACAGACTTTATTCAGGATTTTACACAAAACTATTCAATTTAATATATTTTACTATAGTTACTATAGTTACTGAGGTGATGTTTACTTGTACAAACCAATTCACCTTTTTTGACTGGTCATTTCAAAAACAAATAAGCAAACACACAAAATGTCACCCAAGATCTTCTAGATAATGTAAAGAGGACTTAATGAAAGGTAAATGAGATTACCTGGAAGACTGAATAGTATGTTTTTATACTAAAGAATCTAAGAATCATTAGTATGATTTTATACATATAGAATATTTTTAATTAACAGAAACAAAACTCAATAAAGAACTATTTTTTTTTCAATAATGTTAACTTTTGGGGAGCCTGGCTGGCTCAGTCAGTGGAGTACGCAACTCTTGATCTCAGGGTTGTGAGTTCAAGCCCCACGTTGGGTATAGAGATTACTTAAAAACAAAATCTTTAAAAACAAATAAATAATGTTAACTTTTAAATTATTTATCATAGTAATTCATTCAGATAATTTGAATATCTAATCCAGATTTATGATGTTATGTTGAACATAAAATCAAGCATAAAACCAAATCAATACAATGAAAAGTGCCAAGTTGTTTGCATCTGAGGAACAGCTTTCCAATAGAAGCATCGGTCTGGGCCTCTGAAGGTCTGTGTGCAGGCCTAACTCTGCCACTTGAGACCTTCAAATAGGTATGTCAGAGCCCTGAATATGAGTTTTCATCTATAGAACTGGTTAGTGAAATAGGCGTTTTATGGTTCCTTCTGATTGAAATTCTATATCTCTTAGATTTACCGACAGTTAAAGTTCAGATTATAAAAGGAATGCTGAATGATAGAGCAGCAGTCAAAGGCTTCATGTTCTATTCCTAGGTTCAGTTATAAAGGGCAGTTGCTACAAATACTTACAAAGCCATTAAAGAATGATCTAATTGACATGGTATTCTGAGTTACTGAAATGGTATTTACTTATATAAACCAGTTTACCTTATTTAATGTGTCAATTTAGAAAACTAGTTCAGACAAATACTTTGATGGAATTGAACTAATATTCAATTCAGTGAAAAGGGTCAAACCAATCTGGTGTGTAGACATAGCCCAAGATCCAAGGATTTCTTAATAGATGTATAATTATGTCCAAATTTTTTTTATATAATTTAACTTTCCTTGGTTTATTGACAATAAATTTGAACTTAACCCAGTACTTCTGCTTCTTTGTAATGCATAATAAAGTATATTTGCATATGTTTTGTGTATAGATAATGAGGGGGTGGAGGATGGCTTAAAGTCAGATGGATTACTCTGTATCTTTTGCTATCAACTTCTTAAACGTCTCATCTTTACCTAAAACTGCCTATGTACATGGTCACATCATACTAAGTGTCATTAAATAATTTGGTCAAAACAATGGATTTGCTATCATATAGCCAAAAATATGGGTCATTAACATATTTTTTACTAAGGTGATTATGCTTTTGATATGTAAATGTGTTCTTTTAATATCTTTATAAATTAACATACTAAAGTATGTCATCTATTAACATATTTTGTAAAATGTACTAACAGTTTCTATGTCCAAGATATATTAGAGTAAGAGTTTTTATTTTTCTCTCTCACTATATATGTGAGGACCCACAGCCCATTTTGGCCATATATGGGTAAGAACAAGAAGCATTGCCTTATAATATGTTGTAAATTATTTCCCTCCCAGCTTTTTCTATTGGTTATTTGTTGGAATTGCTAGAATTATTTTGCCTGCAAGGGACAGAAACCCAACACAAACTAACTTAAAACAAAAAGGGAGTCATTGTCTCTTATTAGAAAATCCTAAGGCTTCAGGCAGGTCCTGGCTCTGCATCCTTCTCTGTCTTTATTCTGCTTTTCTCTCTGGCTTCATTCTGCAGCTTTTTGTTCAGGCAGCTAGGAAGGAAGGCTGTTGGCATTCCAGCTAGATGGTCTTCACAGCTTGCGGTCCAGGACAAAGAAAAAGCCTCTCTTCCTGCATTCACTTATCAAATGTTAGAGAAACCTTTTATCCAAATATTATTATATCCAAGTAGATCTAATTGACTAACCTAATTTGGTACCCCACATAACGGAAGGGAACGAGGAAGGCACAACAACACATGTAGTTCATCTGTGGACAGAACAGTGATTTGGTTAGGTCACTCTCTGGAGAACACAAAATGCTACAGAGAAATAAAAACAGTGACCTCCGAGAATTAGCAGGGAGAACACCCTTCCAAGATAGGAACAGTACAAGCTCGAACCACTTTAAAACTAGTTCTTCAAAACAAAATACCATTTTGGTCTAATTCATAGTTTTAATTCAGTTTGAACTTTAAAACTGAATTATTCAAAATCAATTTGTTTGCATATTTCTTCTTATCAAGAAAAAAATAACTTGCCCTAATTAATATTTATAATGTTCACTCTTACATGAATATATCACTTCACAAATATCTTTAATGTTTCTATGCAGAATCAAGCTGGACAAAATTTTCTCTGATTCTGATTCATCAAATGTAAACCACTTCACTTCGCATTTTTGCACATGATGAAATCAAACCAACCAAAGCTATGATTAGATTAATTCTCAATGGGATGTACAGATAAGACCATTAGTGGCTACCTAAGTAAATTAATTCTGAGTTTGATTTCATTGCCCCAGAAAACATTTTTTTTTTTGGAGATAATTCTGACATTCATTGTCATTAATTGTGGAAAACTGCAATATTATTTCCAAACACAAAATTTGTAAAAATATTTCTCCTAAAAATTTCCCTTTTTAAACCTAGGAAAAGAGTAATCTTGTCTTATGCTCTCTTTTGTCAAAACTGAACTTGGAAACGCTTTTTCCCACCCCTGCAATATTGCCGTTTTTTCCACATGGTACTTTTTTGTTTTGCCTAAAACACTAAAAAAATTAATGGCAGTAGTGAGGTTTTTGGTGTGTCTTTATCACACCTACGAAAATTTCACAACCTCGGTATTCCTCTTAATCTCACTACTCTACTACCCCTTAAAGTGTAACTTTGAAGGAGTAATTTTAGAGATGTTGAGCTTGAAAGGGCTTTTGAAATATTTCATTTCTGAGCTGAGTCAAAAATAGTCATGTTTGTTAAAAAAAAAAAATCCCCTCACAAAGAAGCTTGTCTGGGAAAAGTATTCTTCAAAACTGTAGACATTTCTTTCAGAAAGCCTCTGTTCCAATTCACGGAGCTTATTGTTCTGATCTCAGAGCTCAGTCCCCGCAGCTTGAATTTCTTTTCAAAATTGTTTAATGACTTTTAAGAATGTATTTCTTGCTAAGTCTTGTGAGCATCCGGTGTCAATGTTTGCCTTTTTATTTCTGTTATTTAGTTCACTTTTGTGCTCCCGACCCTTGATAAAACAAGGGCCAGAGCTGTCCGGCTCTTTGTAAAATATGTGCCCATTCAACTCAGGACTCCTAGGTACGTGGGTTAATTCACAGATGGCATAGATTAGACCAGATAAATCATCCCTGACACAATGGAGAGAAATTAAGGGAGACAAAGTCAGTAGTCTATGTTGCAGTCACTTGAAGATCACTTACATTTCCTCTTTCAACCAAAGGAGTAAATCACATTTCTATATTTCTGTCAAGTTTAAGCTGTCTTAGAAAATGTGTTTAAGAAAATAACTTTAGTTTGCCCATGGCCAGAAGGGCTGCCTGAATTGTTGACCAGGTTGACTAGTGTCGTCTTTAAATGTTACAGTCATTTGATCCCACCTGGCATTTAGTAATACTTTTACAGAGCCCTGTTTTCTTAACACCTGGAACACATTTCTGTTTTAGTGCAGTAAGGTTATTCCATCTACACTAAGACCCTGTCTTACTTCTCCTGCTTCCGTCTGTTTTCTGAAAGCTGATGCCATTTGCAGCCCTATGTTCAAGGGCTGAAGTTACCCCAGAACGCTAATATCTCTTGATGGGTGGGGTTTAGAATTAAGTTGCAGTCCCAGGCACTTAAAACAGTGGCACTGCCAGTTTTCAGGCTTGTGAATGGTGGTCTTTCATATTCCAGGCTCCCGAACAGTTCCCAAATACAGCATCCAGGAATAAACCCTAGAGACCTGCACAATGCTTGAAGGACAGGTCTTTTTATCTTTCTAGCTACCCTCTCCACATTGTCCAATCAGGTTCAGGGTTCTGCCTCTATCCTGCCCTTCCTTCATCTTTTTTATTGCTTCCTGAATCAAATGAGTTTCAAGAAGGAAGAATGCACTCTCAAATTTGAGTAAGTCAATGCTGGTTTAATAAAGGAAATATTTACAAAAATATGACCAAGGTGTAGGGGAATCCTAAGAAATGTGGACCACCCCAAGGCCAAAGAGAGGCAGGAATAAAGCAGTTTAGATCTGTAAGGGAAAGATGGGTAAACAGGAAAGAAGGCAGCTTCATTTGAGGGATAGAACCAGTTTAACCTACCCAGCAAGAAAGAAGTCAGGGAAAGACGCTCAAACTTCATTTTCCCCTTTGTTTTGATCTCCCTAGGGCAGGCCCTAGCGGCCCACGGACAAGGAAGCTTGATGGGTTTCATACAGGTCAACTTTTCATGGCAGAGAGAAGGGTAGACCACGATGGAGTAGATTAGTAGAGGAAATTATAAAATATCCAGCACACTTCCCCTCACTTGTCAAAATAGATTGGTCTCTGTTTCCTTCTCTTTTGTTTCCCAGCTAAGGTGGAATTCTTGAGAATTGTACCAAGTGTCTTTCCCATTCCAAAGGGAGGAAATTTGGGTCTTGACAGGGTCTGATGTTACTTGAGGGTAGCAATAGCTGCACCAGCTCCATTCCTACCCAGGAGGGCTAGGGTTTTATATGTCTGTTTTCCTCACTTCTTGAGGAAGTGGGGACCATCTGTGATTCACCTTTGTACTCCTACAATTCTCTGGCATATCGTGGTTGCTCAAAAATATTTGCTAAACCCATCTGATTATTCTATTAAATGCCATCCCTTACTATCACTAGAATTGGCTGGAATTTCTGTCTCACGGGCTGTACCTTGGGTAGCACTAATCTGATCCTTTTCAACAGTGTTCCTTTTTCAGCATTCCTTCCAGATCCTCAGAAATTTCAGTTGTCCCTTATCGTTATACCATCACTTTCCTTCATTTAACATATCCTCATGACATGTAACAATTTCACTGTTTGCAGCTTATTTTCCATTGATTTCATTTTAGATTGGTTCCTGGTGACACGTAGGGAAGACACCTGAATCTCATCAGTAACATGTCTTCAAATTACATTTTAGTGTAGGTTACTTTGGGGAAACTTCTTATACGCTGCTAATAGCATCAAAAGCTTGTAGTTGTTTGGGGCGCCTGGGTGGCTCAGTTGGTTAAGCGACTGCCTTCGGCTCAGGTCATGATCCTGGAGTCCCGGGATCGAGTCCCACGTCAGGCTCTCTGCTCAGCGGGGAGTCTGCTTCTCCCTCTGACCCTCTTCCCTCTCGTGCTGTCTATCTCTCATTCTCTCTCTCTCAAATAAATAAATAAAAAAAATCTTTAAAAAAAAAAAAAACTTGTAGTTGTTTTAGTATCAAATCAAAGAAACTGACTTCAACCTACCACCTGATATTGTGACTGAAATATAAAAAGTTCTAAGTCAGGTGGGTGAATGAAAAAACAAATGAATACATGCATGAACAAATGAGTGGATCATTGACAATAGTCTAAGAATCATCTATCACAGGCCATGCCTGGATACTACCTGCTTAATGATAGCCATGCCTAAAATAAGCAGAAACATGGAAGCAAAACTAACTATTTATGGAAAGCCTGGGGCTTTAGGAGAGACTCAGCTTCTGACTCTGGGGGAAAAAAATACATATAAAGGGAAGAACACTATATGTGAAAGCTATAAGAAAAAAAAAAGAAAAGAAAGCAAGCTATAGTAAAATATAAACAATGGTATTCCAGGAATGTAGTCAATACCAGGCTAGCGGGGATTCCTGTGCATCTGACACAGAATAGCAACATGGAATTCTGAGACAAGTGAATTCATAAGCACACATCAACTGGTGTGTGTTTATCACCAGGGATACCTGTCAGCCAGTAATCAGGCCCCAGGTATGGAGACAGACTCTCATCCCAGAAGGGGTCCAGGTTTAATGTCAAAGGGCTGTGATGAATAATGCAGAGCCCCAGTCCTGGAGAGTTAGGCAGGTTCCTAGCAGGCACTTACAACAAGGTTGGAGCTGAAAAGGAGGCAAAAGAATAATTATTAGAATGCAGATTCAGGCCAGAGTACAGGAACTCAGTGAGAGGACATTTCCTCTGGCTTTAGACAGAGTTTTGAATGTTTAGAAATGAGGGAAAGGGTGATCCAAGAAGAAGAAACAGCATGAGTCAAGTTGCCTGCATTCCAAATCCTGCCTGGGGGACCATACGGAAATTAATTAACATACCAATGCTTTCACAGTTTTTATTTGTAAAATGGAAATCCTGTAAGTATCTGTATCACAGTATTCTTTATTAACATTATACATAGAAGGTTTAAGAGAGTTATCTGGCAAGATTACATGTCTTAGTTTGTAAGACTGTCCTAACAAAATACCATAGGCTGATGGCTTAAACACATGGAATTTATTTTCTCACAGTTCTAGAGGCTAGAAATTCAAGATCAAGGTATATGCAAGATTGGTTTCTCCTGAGGCCTCTCTCCTTGGTTTTCAGAGGTCAACCTTCTCGTCAGATCCTCATATGGCCTTTCCTTTATGCACACAATCCCTCCTTTCTCTTTTTATGTGTGTGTGTCCAAACTTCCACAAGGACACCAGTCAGATTGGATTAAGGCCCACCCTAACAACCCATTTTAACTCAATCACCTTTTTAAAGGTCCTCTCTCCAAATACAGTCACATTCTGAGGTGCTGGGGGTGAGGACTTCAACATGTGAATTGTGGGGGAACATAATATAGTCCATAACAGGAAGCACCCAATAATGTGAGTGAGGTCTACCAGGGCATGGAGGCCAGAAAGCATAAGGACAGTACTATCCAATCATTTGTTCAACAAACACTGAGAATATACTATGTATCAGGCTCTATACTAAGCACAGAAAAAACATCAGTGCACAGAGCTCCTGCTTCAGACAAGTTCCCGCTTCAGACAACTTCCATTCTAGGTGAGGAGTTGGGAGAGGAAAGGCAGACAGCTACTGGTTATTTCTGTTACACGTGTAGTAAAATACAAGATTTAAATATGGGTGTAAATACTAGTCTAGAAGCTTGGATATTGTTAATTAGGTGATAGGGGAAAATGCATATTTTTGAGTAAGGAAAGGGTATGGAGCAGTTCCTCTGAAGAGCCCAGGGAGAAAGCAGTTAGGAGGTTAATAAAATGATTCAGATAGGGCTGCTCATTATGTCACAGGATGAGATGCTTTATCTCTCCCTCAAGCCTTCATGTATAGCATTCCACCTTTTATACTAGAAGGATTTTTTCTAGAATCAGAAGAGAGAAAAAACAACAGTGGATATTGAGAGGAAAGGAAAGAACATCAGGTATTATGAGATAGAAGGAACAGAACTGAAAAATTCACAGAAGGCAGGGAGCCAAGGGAAGGTGTAAAGGATGATTATTGGATTTTGAACAAGGTAACTAAAATGCTGAAATAATTACAGGAAGAAGAGGGAAGATGAAGAGTTCAGTTTGGGCCATTTTGTCCTCAGGAGTCAAATAAAAATCCAAATGGGGATATCCAGAAACAGGTGCAAACATTAACAATGGTCAGGGCTAACACATAAACTTGGGGTCAAATATGTAGAGCTTAAGGATGAGCCGTGTAGTTAATGAAAGGAAGCAAAAAAGAGGGGAAAGCAGAGCAAGGAGACATTTTATAGAATTACATTGGCTACTGTAGGAAGGGAACAAAATGAGTAGTAGAGCAATTAAAAAGAAGTGGGAAAGAAGGAAAAGGAAGCCATATGAAATAGAAGATCTGGACTGAATATTTATCTCCCCCCACCCCAAACTCATATGTTGAAACCCTAATCCCAATGTGATGATATTGGAGGTACAAAACAATTATTTAGAAAGCAATCTGTTTGTTGTTTGGGGTCATGAAGACCCATTGGATATGTCAGTTTGAATGGAGTTTGTGAAGCTGGACTTCAGTAGGAATTGGCCTTTGGGAGGTAATTATTAGGTCATGAGGGTGGAGCCATCGGAATGGGATTAGTGCCCTTATAAGAAGAGCCACTAGAGAGATAACCTCTCCCTCTGCCATGTGAAGATATAGCAAGAGGTGGCTGCCTGCAAATTGGGAAGCAGGCTCTCGCCAGAGACAGAATGTGCCAGCACCTTGATCTTGGACTTGTCATCCTCTAGAACAATAAGAAATAAATTTCTGTTGCTTCAGTCACCCGGTGTATGTTACTTTGTCATAGCAGTCTGAGTTGACTAAGACAATAGGAGACCTAGAAGAGCAAAATATCAGAAACAAAGAGAAAGGAACGTGAGGAAGAAGCTGTAGGCAGCAACGGTGGATGCCACAGAGCAGTGAGAGAGGATGAGAAATAGAAAGAGATGTTATACTGTGTCTTAAGAATTCGTGACTCTAAAGGAACTGGATTTGGTAGAGTGGAGACCACAGAAATCTGGGTGGCATAGTGATTAGAGATCAGGGAGCCATTTGGTGAAGCAGATTCCTCTTTAAAGAAGGGTGAGAGTGAAGTACACCAAGTTCATGGTAGCAGAGATTCCTTCATTAGGAAGCAAATCTTGGGTGACCCAGTTATGCCTGTTGCCTCAAGTGAATGACTAAAAGCATGTCCTTAGACTCATCAAATATAATCATTTAGGAGAATGCTTTGGTAATGCCCAACAAGGCAAAGAAGAAACATCCTTTCTCTGAGACAGCAAGAAAAGGGATGAAATTATATGAAGACACAAGGAGGGGTACCTGAGTGGCTCAGTCAGTTAAACGTCTGCCTTCAGATCAGGTCATGACTCCAGGGTCCCGGGATGGAGCCATCGTTGGGCTCCCTGCTCAGCGGGGAGCCCGTTTCTCCCTCTCCCTTTGCTGCTCCTCTTGCTTGTGCTGTCTCACTCATTCTCTCTCTCTCACTCTCGCTCTCAAATGAATAAATAAAATCTTTTAAAATTTTTGAAAAAATAAATTTAAAAAAGACACAAGGAAATGTTGATATGATGATCAAGCATGGTTTAGGAGCTCAATCAAATAGTCTTTATCTTTACAATGAAGTACGGAATAAAATAAAGGAGTGGGTTGTAGGGTTTGGAAAAGTAGCTCCTTCAAGTGTGCCTTTAGTAACTAAGAACACCCACTACACCCTGCTGAGCCCGAGAACAGTATTGGAGTGGTCAGTCTGAATCATCCATCTGCCATTTCAATGGAGAAAAAAAATCAAATTTAGAAATAATCCATGTTAAGATTTTCATTTACCTTGGGGTGCCTGGGTGGCTCAGTCGTTAAGTGTCTGCCTTCAGCTCAGGCCCTGATCCCAGGGTCCTAGGATCAAGCCCCGCATCGGGCTCCCTGCTCAGCGGGAAGCCTGCTTCTCCCTCTCCCACTCCCCCTGCTTGTGTTCCCTCTCTCGCTGTGTCTCTCTCTGTCAACTAAATAAAATCTTAAAAAAAAAAAAAAAGATTTTCATTTACCTTTATGGAGTGGATTTTTTTTATTTTTCTTTAGACTTTTCTTCTTTACATTTTTATATGTAAAATGAACATTACTTTGACAATTGGATACAAAAACAATTGTTTAGAATCTGTTTGTTGTTTTTGGATCATGAAGACCCATCTGACATATTAGTTGAACAGATTGTGAAGCTGGACTTCCAGAGAGAACTCTAATCCTAGCACACTACTAATCTATGCAAAGGACACATTTTGATAATATTGATGTAATGAGTGTTTGTTGGTTTCCAGTTTTTAGAAGTTGCCCATCAGGAAAACATATAAAACTGAAACATGGTTACAAAACAAAATGCAAATGTAATCCACATTGACACTTTTAAAGTAAATCTCCTGGAATTGACAGCAGACAGGAGACAGGAGCCAGGGGATGAGGGCAGAGGAGAGCAAATGGGGGAGGGTGCTAACGTTTTAATCTATCAGAGAAGGAAGGCAAGAAATACTGAGTAAATGAGATGTGTAGAGAAACATAGATTTAGGCATATACTATGATGATACAAAGATTACTATTAGGATGAGTCATATATAAGGCACAAATATCGTGAAAGAGTGGTTTAAGTTAACTAAACTCTTTCCTAGCAGGAAATTAATAGATCAAGTCTGAATGTGATTAACCAAGAAGCGCTATAATCATACAACGGGAGAAAAAGACCAGAAGAACTAAAAACAGCTGAAAAAGCTGCTGTCTCTGGGAAATGAACACAAGAGGAGGAAATGATGGGCAAAGAACTGCTATCTTTCATTAGAAGTCCTTCCATTCCACTTAATTTTTTACCCTTTACACATATTACTTTGATAAAATATTGAACAGAGCAAAAAATTAATAGTAATAGTAGATGACAGAACTCTCTTCCTTTCTAAGCAGTCGAGAGAATTTCAGGATTCCAAGTCATGCTAAAATCATCCTGAATTTATCTGTACAAAATGTTGGGTTTAGTGACCTAGAGAAGCAAATGATTCTAAGAGATTAAAAGGTTACTTATACCTTTAGATGACAAGTCCAGGCTTGACAGGTTATAATTTCTGACCTAAAGAGAGAGAAAGCTCCAACAATTGCTTTTTCTTCTGGGGAAAGAACAGCTCTGAGTCTTGAGGCATGTGAGAATCAAGGGCTCCGACAAAATTAGCAGTTGAAACTGGCCTGCAGACTGCAGTTTTCCTACAGTCTACTGATCACTACTTATTTGTTTTTTGTTAGATTCCCTGGGCTTTAGTTTAGTAGAGAAGGGCTTAACTTGACTGAATGAAATCAGATTAGAAACAGTTCACTTCATCTGACTTCGTTTTCATTAAAATTCCTTAAATAAAGGATCAGTAAACATTATTGATGACATACTCGTGGATCCCATTTGACCCACTCCGCTTCCCTAGATATATCCAGGCAGGGTCTTTCCAGGACTCCATAGAAATGGGGCATTCAGTGTTTCAACCAGCCTCCTATTACCACTGATGCATTTGTGGATTTGTATAGATCATAAAACTGCCCCCTGTTTCTCTGACTGGATTTAGCTCTGACATAAGAAATTCTTCATTTAAAGACTGATTGTGTTGTCAATTCTACTTCTTGAATCCCATTAGTGATTCATTGAATGTGCTGGCCTCCTAGGTGGCTTTTGGTAATTGTGTATCTCTGTAAGACTTTCAGGGCTTGGTAGGGTATTATTAAGCTGAGTGCAACTAATGTGTTGATCCAGGAGCAACCAGAACTAGTGACTTGAATTGTGACTTGAATTGGAATGTCAGGAGGAAATAGGTTTTTAAGCAGATGCTACCTGACCCAAAATCGGAAATCAGGAGGGGAAATGTTTACCAGTTAAGGTGAAATGGAATACATGTGAGGAAATACCCTTAATGCCAAGCTTTCCCCAGTTTGCTTACACACACACACACACACACACACACACACACACACACTCAGTTGAAAAGTGAGCAACAGTAGGTCCTTGTGACCTCCTGCGTTAAATCATTCAGTCATTTGACAGTCACCGAACACAGGCTGTAACCCTGGTACTGTCATAGGCACTTTGGACACATCCATGAACCAGACATACAGAAATAAATGCCTGCCCTCATGGACCTTCTTTTCTTTTCCTTTTTTAAGATTTTATTTACTTATTTATTTGAGAGAGAAGGAGAGAGAGAGAGCACAAGCTGGGGAAAGAGCGGAAGGAGAGAGGGACAAACAGACTCTGCGCTGACGGAGGGGCCCATTGCAGGGGCTCGATCCCATGACCCTGAGATCATAACCTGAGCCGAAATCAAAAATCGGATGCTTAACCAACTAAGCCACCCAGGTGCCTCTGGAGCTTTTTTTCTAGTGTAATTCTAAATAATGTGGAGAATAAAATCAGAAGGTATTGTATGTTTTTTGTTTTTTTTTTTTTCCAGAAGAGCGTAAAACTCATTTTGCAGGCAGTTGGCACTAAGGGAGAGGCATGGAGCGTGCTTAACCAAATAAGTCAATATAACCTCCTCTTTCCCCTAGTAATAAAAATTATTTCATAAGCCAGCATCGTCTGATGCTTTAAATTTTCAAAGCATTTCATACATGGCAACACAATTGATCTTCTCAACTTCTGTATTCTTATTATCCCCATTGTGCAGTTGAGAAAAAGACACAGGGTAAATGACCTACCTAAAGTCACACAGCTCATCAGAGACCTGTGCTTTTTCCATTATGCCACACTGTTTTCCTAAATTAGTGGAAAACGCATGAGACTTCAGTCTAGAGTAGAGAAACCAGTCTGAGCATTAAAAGAACAGAGGTCCAGGCCGTTTATTGTAACTGCCACAGTTCATTTATTTTCTTTGAGGTTGCTGCGTGAAGATGACCTAAACAGTCATGACTAGAAAAAAACCGTTTCTTTGCCATTACCTCCACATTACCCAACATAGCCATCTTACACCCGACCAATGGTTTGAAGTGTCCCCAATCTAACCAGAAGCCTAGCTTCTGCTTCTGGCTTCTCCTTAACGATATCATTTGCCAGAGATTCTGCAGCAACTGGTTTCCATTTTGACATGCTGATAATATAACAGAATTAAAATTAAGGAACTACTGTGTATTTCTGGCCACAGAAGGGATATAGAATATTGAACTCAAGTGATATCTAACAAATGCCATCTCAGAAAACTCAGCTCAACCACACTCAGCCCACAGGGGAAAAAATGTAAAAAGTAAAATCCATCTCAATTCAAGTGACATTGTTTCCAGATCAGCAGAATCACTAATTGTTTTATGGTCATGACTTTTTAGGCTTCCATAAAGCAAAGTAATAACAAATCTTCAATGCCTGTCAGGTGCTTGGGGCATGGCTCATGACACAATGACTGGTAGATTATTGCCTTCATCTGACTTAATGCAAAGAGCATATGACCCCAAATCATGAGACCTGACCTCAGATCTCATTTCTGTCTCTTAACTACAGACCCTGATCAATAACCTTGGACTAATCCAGTTACATGCATAATCTCATTCCCAGCAATGACCCTTTGTTTGATGTTAATATTCCTACTTCTCTGTTGAGAAAACTGAGGCTCACAAGTTAGGAAGAGCAGAACCAAGCTAAGGGGCTATTACTTGACACTAAAGCCCATACCCATTTTATTAGTCTTTGTCTGTTTCACAGCAAAATTGGTATAATTCTACCTACTCAGTCTTTTGCACAGAGCTATTGTGAAATGAAGTAAGCTCATATATATTTTAAAAGCTCTTTGAATGGATCCACAAATATTTATTGAAATTTTATTTCTGTTTAGTACTGAGCTAAGTACTAATATAATAGCAGAATTATAAAGTATAAGGCACAGCTTCTGCCCAAATAGAGGTCATTATTAACATTGTCAATTTGTACATGATAATAATGTCATCAATAAGTACCTTCCTTATGTTTTAAGTATTCAGTGCTTCCAGAAGCTTTACAAGAAAGAAGTACCACAAAGCACTCAATGATATTCATGATATTATTATGAAGTTATTACTGCCATAGACATCAATGCTGACCCAAAAAGCTGTGTGTTAGCTCCTAGGGTGTCAAAATGTGACCCACATTCTCAATCTAGTTCTTCCACTGATAATCATTTATAAGCCACTTACTCTCTCCATTCCTTCACCTTCTGTCTTTCATATAATGGAGAAAGAGTAACCCGCCATTAGGTGTGTTGTTGGGCTACTGCAGCTCTCCGAGACTAGATATAAGACATGCTGAGTCTATTAAATGCACTATGAAAGTCCCAGGTGATATTAATATTTAACTTTTACATACAGTATGCTATAAGATGAACAACTGTACAGAAAATAAAAATGCTAAAGGCCTTTCCTGCGAGGCCATTGTAGTCTAAGAAGAAAAGGCCAATTGTTCCCTTTGTATGGCCTGTCATAGCATGTGGTAAGGGTTCTTTCATTCTTTGACGTTTTTCTGGAGTGATTGAAAGTTAAAGATGTGATTGACTAGATTAATTCCCAATTTCCACAGAATTTAATGAGACATCTTAAAAGAGGAACTTTGAAAGAATTACGTACCTGTTGACAAGCCCATGCTGATAGGATGATCTATGTGGATAAAGTACAATGACAGAGATACCAGAAATATGGGAAAGTAATTGAATACCAAATGAAAGGTACTACAACTTCTATTTTAAACAAGCCAGTAAAATGAGTCTAATTTGTTGAATTTTCATGTAAGAATTTTCAGAATTAGCTATTGCCTAAAATGGGTAAAATTGTACTCATTTTCTTTAGTATGACATTATATTTTTCTTCTATTTCTCTTGTTCTTCCTGATGAACAGGAGTGATGACCTTTAGACCTGGAGAACATGAATAAATTGCAGAGTTGCTATTTTTGTCTAGAAACACCGTTTTTTTTTTCAGAGGTATTTGACAGCACTTCCCAGAAATTCTCCCTTTAACATGCAGTTCATATTAGTGAACATTTGCGTCTTTTGTTAATCCCTAGGACTGTTTTCATAAGTCATTGATATCTTCATTATACAGATACAAGATTTTAGGCTCAAAATCAAGTTGCCCATGTTCTGCATAGAGCACTGGGTGTTACGCACAAACAATGCATCATGGAACACTACATCAAAAACTAATGATATAATGTATGGTGATTAACATAACAATAAAAAATTTAAAGAGAAAAAAAATTAAGTTGCCCAAAGATATGCCAACACATACATTTTTATGCCTTGAGCATCTCATGCTGTTGTCAACACAAAATATCCATATGAACTATCTTGGTTTATGCCCTTAGGTCTTCTGTCAACATTGCTGGGTAGTGGTGGGTGACAGAAGAAAATCTCACTTCTCAGTTCTTAGATGATCAGTGATGTCATTAACCAAAGAATATAGAGATGACCCCAAACTCCACATCTATCATTTATTTCCCATTTGTACTTTTCTATTATGGGCCAAATAGGGAAAGAAGCAAAGATAAGAACACAAATTCTAATGCTAAAGATCCAGTTTGTTCATTATAATTTGGCCTTAGTAGAACAAGTAGAATCTTAGGAAGTAACCACTGAAATTTACAGATTATCTGACCTTGCCTTCACATTTTACAGATCAGGAATCTTCACCCAAGAGATTAAGTGGTTGCCCCTAATGTTCCAAAGGTTTTTAAGGGCTCCTTTATACTGATGGCAGCAAAAAAAGAGTTCTCTCAATACCAGTCTTTTTCTAGTTTCAGCTTCACTGCTGTTAAGTAATTGTTAGTACACCTTACATTTATTACTAGGTATTTCACAAACAAAGGTGCCATCATGTACTCTAAACAATGGATTTGATCTAACACACCGTGTAGAAATTATCATTGCACAAAATGTATCGCTTGTGATTTACTGCCTACACAAACAACTTCAAAATGTTTTTCTAGAATTAAAAGGCTTTTTCTTCTCCATGCAGTGCATTTCAAGAGTAGCTCTAAGCAATTCACTTTGCATAAAGACTATGGTAATAAACTGAGTTTTGACTTGCTACAAGCCTAAACATGGAAATCATCATATCACTGCACATTTTAGAAACTAAATTATAAGGCCCAATTAATTTTGAAAAGGAGAAGAAATACAATTCTTAAAAGAAGTGACATGTAATATTATATACAACAAGGTAAGTTTCCCATCACTGAGTTCAAAAATGTATATGCTTTAGAGAAATTTTTTCCCCAATTTATTTTATGCTGTAAGCTTTACGTGTAAGCTTTTGAAAAAAGAGATCTATGAATAGCACCACTTGGCTGGTTACTGTATTATACTTACTGATCAATCAGATCTCAGGATTTAAGAGAAATGATTCAATTTTAATTTCTTATGATACCAGCCAGGGTCTATAAGAAGAAAGGTAAAGATTAGGCTTAAACAGTGGCCCATTTTGGTATCATTTCAGTGGTTTAAATAAGCACTGTTATTTGCTGTCTTCTTTTCTAATTAGCATCTTTTAAAAAGGAATGTAACCTATAATTTCAATGACCTTTACTATCCAGGAAAGTATGGTTCTTTTATCACAGGAAATATCACTTTCTAACCTTTTAACATGTTAGCTTACTCTTTGCTTCCACCTAGTGTAATGTTGCTAGAATAGCAAGTTTTAAAAATTGTCCTATTTGCATAAAATGTTATGAAAAGGAATCTTGGTTTACATAGTATACCGTTTTTACATTTCACCATCAGGAGTCTTGTTTGTCTTGTTACTTGAAAATCACAATATTTTATTTTCTGGGCTGGGGAAATGAAAACAACACACTGACAAATTAAGAGTATAGTGACTATATTTGCCTATCATTAGATTTATAAGCAGTTTTAGCAGCATTCTCTAACAGCCTATATAGCATCTTTCAGACTAATTAATTAAAGTTCAACAAACTTACAACGCATTGGCAAACACATATATAAAGTGTTAGAGCTCAAAGGGATCCCAGACACCATTCAAGTACTCCTTTTTACAAATGAGGACGCTGAGGATAAATGACTGGTTCAAAGTCACAAATCAGAAATGAGGTCAGCCGGTGGCCAATCCAGGGTGCCTTCCACCGTCCATCCTACTTTCCTGATTAGATGTCAGAGTTAGTGTCATAAAATGACCCACGCTAGATTAATAGAAAATTACATTTAGTCAGCTTTATAAAATCACTATCTCAAAATTTTACTCCTCAACAGAATGTAACAGATTTTTTCACACTGAGTACGAATCAGTGATGATACTTTGTATGAAAGGACAATTAACAGCAAAGTACGAGAAATTGCATTTTTATTTAAACTCACTAAAACATGGTACTTTTTTTTCCTATTAGGTCATGCCTAATCATCTTCTCTCCTTTGATCTGAGTAACTTCAGGAGTTCTTAACAATCTCTAATAGAGCTAACTCCAAGTATATAAGTCAGCTCCAGCTGCCATAACAAAACACCATAGACTGGCTGACTTAAACACAGAAATTTATTTCCCCACAGTTCTGGAGGCTGGAAGTCTTTTTTTTTTTTTTTTTAAGATTTTATTTATTTTTTGACAGAGAGAGACACAGCAAGAGAGGGAACACAAGCAGGGGGCAGTGGGAGAGGGAGAAGCAGGCTTCCCGCAGAGCAGGGAGCCCAATGCGGGGCTTGATCCTAGGACCCTGGGATCAGGACCTGAGCCGAAGGCAGACACTTAACGACTGAGCTACCCAGGCGCCCCTGTAGGCTGGAAGTCTTAAGATAAAGGTGCCGGCAGGATCAGTTTCTGGTGAGAGCAGTCTCCTGGGCTTGTAGACAGACATTCTTGCAATGTGCTTGCATGGCTTCTCCTCAGTGTATGCATGCAGAGAGAGATCTTTCTCTCTTGTCTTCCTATAATGCTTCAGTACTACTGGATTACAGCCCCACCCTCACACTTCCTTTAACTACCTCTTAAAGTAATCTGCTATACAATTACTTTGGGGGTTAGGGCTTCAACATATGAATGGGGTGGGGGTGGGGAGCACAGTTCAATCCACAGCATCCAGTGTTTGATACTCTAAAATGAGAAACTGCTATTTATTTTTTCTTTTATTGTGTTATGTTAATCACCATACATTACATCATTAGTTTTTGATGTAGTGTTCCGGGATTCATTGTTTGCGTATAACACCCAGTGCTCCATGAAGTACGTGCCCTCTTTAATACCCATCACCAAGCTAACCCATCCCCCCACCCCCCTCTCCTCCAGCAACCCTCAGTTTGTTTCTTGAGATTAAGAGTCTCTTATGGTTTGTCTCCCTCTCTGGTTTCGTCTTGTTTCATTTTTCCTCCCTTCCCCTATGCTCCTCTGTCTTATTTCTTAAATTCCTCATATCAGTGAGCTCATATACTTGTCTTCTAAAATGAGAAACTGCTATTTAATTGATTCAAAATATGTATGATTCTGAGGAGAGAAGTTTGTCCAAATTAGGTAACTTAGAAATATTTCGGACTCGTTTGAGAAGAAAAATAATAGGAAGGCAATAATCCTCAGACTCATTGCTCTATCTTTAATTCATAGTTATTGTTCCCTGCTCTTCGCTGAGACCTAGCTCTTCAATGTGTTGCCAATGTAAAATGTACATTAATGCTGAAGGGTGGGACACAAATCTTCATTTTTCATTTGGCTTTAAAGCCCTATATAGATTCTTAAAGAATTTTGACTTTTGAATGGACCTCTAAGCATCATCCAGTCCCATTCTAGTATTTTGTATTGTAGAGAAGAGACTGAAACCCAGGAGCTTCATAGTAATGATATCGTTCCTATTGATTTCAAAAATGCTCCCTTTCTTTTTCATTATGTCTTTACATTACTGCTGTGAGGAAGGCTTGGCAGGTGTACTATTATGATTTCATCCACAAGGAAATGAAACCCACCAAGGCTACGCAGCTTGCTCCAGGCCTCAAAGTCCCTAGACTTAAAACATAAATATGCAAGCAGAAGCAAGAACCAACAGAAATCTCCAACGGATATTTTCAAACCCGTCATCCAACCACAAAAACTAGACTACTAGCTGGGGCGCGTGAGGCGTTGGAGCATTAAATGAACCAAGAAGTGAGGTGGCGACACCTGGAGACCTCGGGAAGGGTGGCTGTTGCCTCATCAGGACAAGGGGAAGGAAGTCATGTTTGCAGGAGCCCCGTGAGAACTGGAGTTGTGATGGAGATATTGCCAAGCCAGAGCTGTTGTCCTGGACGGACAACACCTTCCAGAAATGTGGCCGAGAGCAAGGAGGAAGAAATACCCTTACTTGTCCTTCCTCCCACCTTTAAGTCCCTTGCTGGTGCTTCCCATTAACAAAACCCAATCAGAAGCCACCTGGCAGGGAATTCTAGGGGATAGAGTGGGAAGAAGTCAGCGTCCTGGACACAGAGCAGCATGGAGGAGGAAAAGAATGGACCCAAGGGAACTGGAAAGGGCAATAACCTACATATCCCATATCTTTACTAAAAATAATAATAATAAAAAAACAAGGACACCTTGGTTGACTCTTGGTTTCCGCCCAGGTCATGATCTCAGGGTTGTGAGAACGAGCCCCCTGTTGGGCTCCACGCTGGGCATGGAGCCTGCTTAATGACTCTCTCTCCTTCTGCCTTTGCCCCTCCCCATACCCCCTCTAAAAATAAATAAATAAATAATAATAAAAGTGCTTTCTATAAAAAATGAAATGCTTTGAAATGTTACTAATCAAATCTTTAGTGATTCCATATTTTACTAAAACTAGAAGTGATTTTATACACACACACACACACCTAAATACATAAATAGAACTATAGATAGGTAGGTATAGATATAGACTGATAGACTTTTCTTCAGGTCATTGGTAAAAAGAATAAATTAAAACAAGTGCAGGTTTGCCAGAGGATTCAGCAAACAAGCAAAGAACAAAGCGATTTACCCAGTTTCCTTAGTGCCAAGCATTCCTGTATTTAGAAACATGTGGATAACTGACTGCACATTTCATTGGAATGTGTCAGTCCAGCCACATAGCAGAATCTTGCTAGATAAAGATGACACTGTGCTGCAGCACACAAGACATTATGGGAAACAGACCACTTGGTCTATAAGCTCCTGGGTGAGTGTAGGGCAGACAAGCTGGACATGTGCAGCAAGGGGAGAAAAAGTCGATGGAGAGCCCCAGCACTAGCTGTGGTTTTGCCACATTCATTTCACTTCGGCAACCCTTCCCAGGATGCAGAGTCCTGACCAGGTCGAGATGTGAATCGCCAAACATCACACAGTTTCCTCCCAGGAGAGCTGGCCTCGGATTAGATTGAGTCTATGTCACAGTTTAATAAGATTTTATGCCTCCTTTCTAAACTCTCTTGACCGAATTTTGACGTCAAGGAAGATAGGAAATAAAATCACAATTTGATTTAGATACAAAGGAGACTAGAAATTACACTTTTATCCAGCTTGAATAAGGACGTGCAGGGTTTTTGTAGTAAGATCTAGAACAAAATATTTTAGTCCTATGGACTTAGACTAAAACAACCTCCCAAACCATACAAGAAAAAAAAAATCTCTGTTCCCCTCCTGCTTCCCTCCCCTGCCTTTGAACACCCCTTCACATACCCATTTCTCTCTACCACTTCTGCTCACTATTTCTATGGCTTCCCATCTGACCTATCCCCCTATATGCCCACTGTCACCATCAATGTCCTTGCCACCTTCTATTGGAACCATGGTTGCTGGCCTGCTATGCTCCTTTCTTCCCCTATGCTTCTTGGACTAGAAGAATGGTTCCAGAACACAGTGCCAAAGAAAATAGCCCCCTAAAGTTAAGTGTAGTTATAGCCCTATGGACCCAATAGCCTTGAAGCTAAGCCCAATGCAAGGCTCACAGAAGGTTCTCTAGACATTCTTGTGAAATGGACTGGACTGGAGTGGAGCCGTCACTTCTGAAAGCTTCCATACATTTCAATAAAGAGAATAAATTTACATTGCTTCTTTCTTCCAAAGGGACTGTTTAGATAAAAATGATGTACAGCACTTAACAGTAATTGAGGTGAGTTCTCCGACTTTGAAGACCTTTCCTGCCACCTTGCGAATTCTACGCTAGTCTTTAAGATTTGGCTCTGAGTCATCTCCTTGAAGCCCTTACTGATGCTATATGGTTGAGCTAAGTCCCTTTCTGGACTTCCACACAGATCTGTAGGTGAACTCCCTAGGTGCCCACTATTGCCAATGACATAGTTTCAGGTTATTGTTTATTTCATGTCTTTGCAATTAACAGGGTGTCTGGGTTCCATGGCAGAGACGCAATTTTTCATCTGTTGAATTGAACTAATGTCAAAGAAGCAGGAAGAATTATCATATTAAATAGGTACACTGCACAATATTCAAAATTACAATCAATGCGTTCATATTAACAGACTACCCTAGGTTTTAGGATACGGTTTTCCTTTTATATAGCAACCAACTATAAAATATTTCAGTAATGCTGCTCATTCAAATAAATCAAAAAACCTCATGACTTTATGTAACACCAGATTGCAAAGGGTAACATGAGGCCTGTAAATGTTATCTGGTGATTCTCATCAACAGTATTATTTATATAACAATATTTTATCTGCATTTGCACTTAGTTTGCAAAGTCATCTGCATTACAGATTGCCTTGAGGTAATTCTTAAACCTGCACAGCTTAGAATAAAGATACTCTAGACACAGAGAATAACCATTTATGTACTAACTGGATCTCCTGAAAAATATGCACAAGGAAGGCTGTGCAGAATTTTGAATACTTTCTTTGCCACGTGTCTCTTATCTGAATAGTGCCCAAAACTAATGCATGGTGTGTGCTTTGTTAAGGGCTTTGGGAGCCAGCAATAAGAAAGGAGAGCTGGAGAATCTATTTTCCCTTGTTTCCCACTGGTAAGGCTCATTAAAGTAAATAAGAGTGAGGCATGCGCACCAATGGGAGAATAGATCCCCAGGGTTCTGTCTATTCTAAAAATTGGACTCGTCATAAAAGCTGTGTAACTCAGCCTTTTGTGAAATCAACTTTATTGATTTTACCTTTATTGCCTCTTTCATGTCTGTTTTAATTTCAATTCCTGCTGTTTGACATTTGGTACAAGCGATAATTTTAAGAACATTTTACCTACAGTTTTGCCCAGTGTTTATGATAAGTTATACATTTACCTAAACAGACTTTAAAATATAAAAGGAAAGGTAAGGACTGGTCTGGTCAAGAGCAAAAGCTGAAGGTGAAATTGCTTTTTGTTAGACAGAAGGGACCCGCAGAGCCCTTGGAAGATTCCTGAACACAGTGTACTTTCTTCTGAATGTAGAGGTTGTTTGCAATTAGTTGACTTTGGACTTAACCACAATACAAGCTGATTATAGAGTTTTGTCTTTCTATGACTTTATCTACTATTCTATCAACCAGGAATCTCTATCAACCAGCACTTCTATGCTGAGCCAAACCAATAACTGACCCCCAGAAAGATGACCTAAGATAGGCTGCAAGATCCAACAGCATGTTCTCTACACACACACACACACACACACACACACACACACACACACACACATTACAAGGCACTGCCTTGTAAGAATGAAGGATGTCATCACATTCAAAGGATTTTAAATGAAGAATGTCAGAAATGAAGAATGTCATCACATTCAAAGGATTTTAAAAATTACATCCAGGAACAGTAAACACTAGATTCTTTCTTCCCCTCACTGTTAAATAATACTTCTTGACAGTTTCTAAGTTGTTACCTCTAAAACCTTCTCTGGACCCTCCCCACCAGGAGTTGATATTAACTGTCCTTGCAGGGTAAATCCACAATACTTTGAACCCTGCCCTCTGGCTTATTTAATTGCATATCTTTTCCATCAGCTCCATGTGAACAGAGGCAATGTCTAGTTTTGTTCACAAAGGTGTTGAAAATAGAATGCATGCCACAACACCAAAAGCAAAAATAACAAGAGAAAAAATAAATTGCATTTCATCAAAATTAAAAACTTTTGTGCCTCAGAGAACACCATAAAGAATATGAAAAAGTAACCTATAGAATTGGAAAAAATATGTAAAAATCAAGGTATCTGGTAAGGAATTTGTATGCAGAATATATGAAGAACTCTTACAATTCAGCAATAAAAAGACGACCCAATTAAAAATGGGCAAAGAATTTGAACAGACATTTCTCCAAAGATACCAAAACGAACAATAATCACATGAAAAACGGTAAGCATCATTAGCATTAAGGAAATGCAGACCCAAACCACAATGAGGTACCGCTTCACACCCACTGGGACAGCTATCGTCCAAACGACAGACAAGAACAAGTGCTAGCAAGCATGCAGAGAGAGCAGAAGCCTCACACGTTGCTGGTGGGGATGTAGAATGGTGCAGGTACTTTGGAGAACAGTTTCTACTACTAGGTTTATATCCAAAAGAAATGAAAATGTATGTTCGCACAAAAACTTACACATGAATATCCATAGCGTTATTATGCATAATCCTCAAAATTAGGCAAAGCTATAGAGAAAATAGGTTACTGGTTGCCTAAGACTGGGGGATAGGGAGAGAATCGATAGCGAGTACTAAATTGTCACAGAGTTAACTACCTGAGGCGATGAAAATGTTCTAAAGTTAGATTGTTATGATGGTTGCACAGCTCTGAGAGGTAGACTAAAAAACCATTGACTTGCACAAAAGCAGTGAATTTTATTGTATAAAATTATATCTTAGTAAAGAGACAGATAGATACCAAAAGGAGTATATTCATTATATATATGTTATATTTATTCATTATACATATTACATATATAATATATATTATTCATTATATGTATTGTGTGTGTCTGTATATATACACACACACATAATATGTATTATGTATATGTATATATGTGTGTGTGTGTGTGTGTGTGTATAATGAAGAATTCACATGTCCGTTTTCTTCCTTCACTCACATCCAAGTCCCTGGAGCAATCTCATGGTTTGGAGAAAGAAATATGAAAACATGCCAGTTTTGCAAGAATTTAGAACTAAACCAACTGAGCCATCCATATAACTCCCACAGAGTTGCCTTCTGGTTCCCCTGAGGGGATATTAAAAAATGACTTTCCCTGGTTTAGCCTGAGAAAAGCTGTCTGATAAATTGTCAAGATTCTTAGATACACACAGGATTAAGTAGATAAAGGGGAGCCCTAAAGAGTTAAATGTCTAGAACTGCACCATCCAACACAAATAACCACCAGCCTCATGCAGCTACTGAGCACTTGAAATGTGGCTAATCTGCTTTGAGCTGTGGTATATATGTAAAATACACCCTGGGTCTTTTTTAAAGTAGAATATCTCGGGCGGGGGCGCCTGGGTGGCTCAGTTGGTTAGGCGACTGCCTTCGGCTCGGGTAATGGTCCTGGAGTCCCGGGATCGAGTCCCATATCGGGCTCCCTGCTAGGCGGGGAGTCTGCTTCTCCCTCTGACCCTCTTCCCTCTTGTGCTCTCTGTCTCTCATTCTCTCTCTCTCAAATAAATAAATAAAATCTTTAAAAAAAAAAAAAAAGAATATCTCGGGCGCCTGGGTGGCTCAGTTGGTTGGGCGACTGCCTTCCGCTCGGGTCATGATCCCGGAGTCCTGGGTTCGGGTCCCGCGTCGGGCTCCCGGCTCGGCGGGGAGCCTGCTTCTCCCTCTGATCCTATCCCCTCTCATGCTGTTTCCCTCTCTCTCTCTCTCTCTCAAATAAATAAAATCTTTTAAAAAAATAGAATAAATCTTTAAAAAACAAAAAAGTAAAATATCTTTTTTCTACTTCGATTATATTTTGAAGTGATATGTTGTGGATATATTGAATTAAATTGAATATATTCTTAAAATCAATTTCACCTGTTTCTTTTCATTTTTTATAATATGGATTCTGGAAATTTTTTTAAATTTCCTATGTGGCTCAGATTGTATTTATATTGGACAGCCCTGGCCTAGAATCTTAGAATGCTAAATGATGCCATGAGACCAGCCAGTTAAAAATTCTAACAACATGGAGAGACTCAGAACAAAAAGAATGCTTCACTATTAAGGTCTTGAGATAGAGGTTAAAGTGATAGGAAACAGGAAGAGCAAAGTCACGTCCGGTGCTCTTGCTCCTTCTCTTTCCCTCTCTTCATCTCCCTCCCGTTGTCTCTAAAACTGTCCAAGTCCCAAGACACAAACCATACTCTAGGGCTTCTTGAACCTGCATTAATAGTATAGGCAATCAATCAATAAGTCAATCAATCAATCAATCTTGGGCTTTCTGAACATCTTTATGATAGTGCCGATCATAATTATTCGTTTACATCTATCTTCTCCATTAAACTGTTAGCTCCTTAAGGACAGTGTATATGTTTTATTCATCTCTGCATCCACCCAGCACATAGTAGATGCTCCATAAACACTTGTTAAATTTGAGATAAATAGGGAAGAACATAGTTGGCCAAGTACACTCTGTTTGGTTTGTGTTTTTCTAAGCAGCTACAGAAAAACATGGTATCACCAATTAGTACAATGAATAATAAAAATTTTTCAAAGAAAATATTTTTAATTAACCTAAAAAATTTGATTCTATGCCAGACTATATCCTTAAATGAAGAAAGAAAAAAAAATAATTATAATAACTAACAAGGAATAACTCGGAGTCATATTGTCCAAAGTTTTGATAATGTTTAGTCTTACTACTCGAGGGTTCTCACTTATGATGTAAAAGACTCAATAAACAAATAAATGAATGGAAAATAATGTGAATAAAAGCCAAGCCAAGTCTGATGTCGGTGGGAGATGTGAATACGGAACGAGTCTGTTCTTGGCAGTTCAACTGTGTCAGGCTGTTCACTTATTAGTTTGTTTTTACTCAATTTCCTATTTTTAAAAACAATTTTTAATGAGCATAAGGGCAGATGTTTATCCTGGAGAATAAGTTATAGCAGCATTAAGTAGCAGAAATGTATACCTCTGGGACATTTGTAACACAGAATATATTATTTCTGACACTTAGGAGACTAAACAGCAGGAAGTCAGCTTCAGATTTTTATCGGCTTCAACTGCTAATGGAGCTGATAAAGCTGATTTGTGGGAAAAGTGACTGCAATTGAAATGTGTGCAGATGCATTTACATTAGGATTTTTTTTTTAACCAATGACTTCAACCTAGATTTCAGAATTTTTTGCTTTGCTAAGCAATATCATAATCCGTGAACATGTCAAGTTCAAGCCAAATGTGTTTGCATTCCTTTCTCACTGCTAAATAACATATTATTTTTCGGAAGCCAGAATCAAGTAAACTGTCTTGAGTAGAAATCATGCTAAGAAATAGCTTTGATTTATTTTTTCACTTCAATTAATGCTGAGTAATGACCAACTGCAATCTAAAATAATTTTGCCATAACTTTAAACCAATAAATCAAGTAAATGTAGAAAATAGTAGCAGGAAAACTCTTTAAAGATTCTTAACATACAAGTATTTTAACTATCTTGTTTTCTTCGTTTGGAAAGTGTATTGAACACACTTGAAATAGACATTATCCCTGACAAATTTTAAAATAATTAATTGCCATTTATAACCATCTAAAATATCAATACGTTTTAAAAGAGTTTTAGCCTTGGTATTGAGGTGAAGCTTCTGTATGATAAGCACAATTAAAAACAAAGTAACAATGATAACAAAACCAACCATACGACACCAGCGTTACTACATTGAACCAAAGAAAAAGGCTTTACTCATGGCCATTTGGGCTGAAGTATTTATTTATAAGGAGCCAGAGCTTGCAATCCTAAAGGTTTGAATAGTTATTCTTTCTCCATTACTTTTTTTGGCAAGATCATTTTGTACACTGTATTCTGCAATAAATTAAATCAGAATCTCATGTGCCTGATTAGATACTCATTGAATTTTTGCATCCCTCTAGTCTAACGATTATTTATCAGTCCCAGTCTCCCCTTCAATGAAGGCAGCTTTCAACAACAGCACTGACATTCAGCCATCCAGCTTCCACATTTCCCCTGAAAGTGGCCCACTCTATTTGAGAAAGTCTTAACAATTAAAAAGTTTTTATAGGGTGCAAAATATTCTTGCCATTGTCTAATTCTAACTTATGGAGCTGGAAACTTTCTAATTCATTGATTTCTATAGTCATCTTTTCTTCTAGTTCTCCCATTTCTGGTCTTTGTAAGGCCCCCCTCCTCTTCGATCCCCCTCTTTAACAGTGGTATTCCCTGGGGTTCTTTCCGGGGATATTTTAATCGTCCTGACGCCCATATGACATCCTCTACCAGTTTAAATGAAATTTCTGGAGGTGGTGCCCAGGCACTAGAATTTTTACATCTCCCCAGATGATTCTACTGTGCACTGAAGTTTGAGAACTGGCAGTGGTGTGCTAGTAAACATTTAAAAACCAGCTCTTTGCAAGGATGAGGGGAGGGAGCTGCAGAGTCTGATGTATAGCGTTCACTGATTTCACTGGTTTAATACCCCAAGCATGAATTGAAGCTTCACATCAATTTTAAGCTGCCAACCTGATGTCAACCAGCTCCCCAAATTCCTGAAATTTAACAGTTGGCTCTGGCAAGTTGGTATGCGCCAACTGCTGCACACCTCTAGAACTAGGGTACTATGGTATCCAGTTTCCTGCTGAATAGATTAACCAGATGATCCACTGGGATACATATGTCAGTAGATTTCCTCTTCAAAGATATATAGAAGCTCAGTAAATTAAAGATAGATAATAACGGTGATGATGATGACGATGATAGATGGATAGATAGATAGACAGACAGACAACATAGATGGAAAAACACAGGCATGAGCTGAACTCCTCTGATGAAATGAGTTAGAGAGCCACATCTCCTTGGCTTCTCTTTCCTGCCCCCTGTGGCGTTATCTGAAGGGCTTCCACAGAAACCAGAAGGCTACATAAAGGGTATTTTAAGAACCACTCACCTATAGATAAAACCCACATTTCTCATCTCCCTGTATGCATCCTCTTCATGATCTGATCGCAGAGACCTTTTCAGCCTCATTTCCTCCATGTTTTACCTCACATTTTACAGTATAGTCACAGTCAATAACCACATGTTCGCATCTTACTCTCCTACCTCTTCCAAAAAAAAAAGAAAATAAATGAAGTGAGATGACCTTCAGTGATCCCACCAGCCCCCTAGAACACTCTTTTATTTGCTAGCAAATTATGTAAAATAGAAATGTTCTTTAATTCCAAAAAATATCGTTTCCTGCTCCCTTTCCTGCCCTTAGTTGAGGAGTGAGCTCAGCCCCAATGCTACTGCCATTTAGGTTGAAAATGATGATTTTTTTTTTAAATGAATGTTTTGGCACTAACATATCTAAGTTACTTTAAGAGGAGATGCTTAGAAATATTTGGAGCATTGTAAAGAGGAATACAGAGAAAGAGCAGTACCTGTGGGTTCTTAGAATCATGTTACTAAAATCAGAAGCCGACTTAGTAGACCTTGAGGGTAAGAAAGATTCAAAGCAGACAAAAAGTTGAATACCTCAAGTCGTCAGGAATCCTTGTCCCTGGAGAGCCAAAGTGATTTGGATCATGAGAACTAGAAACAATTCCCCACCCCCGTTTCTTTTTTTTTTAATTATGTTATGTTAATCACCATGCATTACATCATTAGTTTTTGATGTGGTGTTCCGTGATTCATTGTTTGTGCGTAACACCCAGGGCTCCCACCCTGTTTCTACACTTTCCTTTATCCACAGCCAATGTAAATCTGAAGGAATACCTGGCCCATTTAAGACAAGGGAAAGGTTTCACACATATCCTAGACAAAAAGTGGAAACTATGAATAAATTCCTTAAGTTTGAAGGCTGAACATTCTGTTAATGTATGAAACAGTCCTAAAAGAAAAAGTAGCAAGGAAGGTATTTCTTCCTTGCAAGAGTCCATCAGTGCCCAGCCCACCACCCCACAGAGGAGCAGAGATATGAAGAGAGAACACCAGGGTACAGGCATGGATCTGCCATGTACATGCTGTGTGACCTTAGCTTTCCTGCTAAATGGAGTAGTGAATATCAACACGCTATTGAACTGGAAAGAGGTGGACCAGTATTTCTCAGTCCACTGTTTTCATTATTGTCCCCCTAAAAGTACATTTTTGGACATCTTTTTCCTAATTGCACCATCCAGGAAATTTCAGTGCCATGGATATACTGCATATCTGCTTGTGTAGTGTATGCATATCTGTGATTTAGACATAAAAAGATTGAGATTTCTTGCTGCCCCTGAGAAACAATTTTCACTCCTTGGGAACAATATTGCCCTGTTGAGAATGCATGAGCTGGCAGATGAAGGCTGATTTTATTATCATATCTGTGTTACCCAAGCAAGACAGGAGACTTTCAAAGCTAGGTATAAGTGAAATGTTATAAAATTAAATAATGTTAAAATACGACATAAGAACAGAAAGTTTTTCAAAAACATTCTGTAAGTTTCAAATAAATACAGAAGACTAAAGTTCTAAGAACACTAAAATAGACCATGGTAGGTATCCAAAGTCTAAAGGATATGTTTTTAGAGTCTTTGTGGTTTGGGTAAACATGAAGATTATACTAGCCTCTCACTGAGAATGGACACAGTTGTGGGCAGAAATAAGCAAAGCATGAAGAACATCAAGCGCTAATAGGCTGTCCTATTAGAAATGCAGCAGACGTCTTTTGCAGACAGTATTTGCATAGTAAGGTGCAGTATTTTGTGGATGGCACCTCAGACAAAACATAAAGGGTCCTTCAACCTTTACAGTATAGTAGACTAAAATAGAGTCAACAAAATGCTAAATAAATTACTGAAACCTGCATAGTATTTTATAGCTATGTAGAGTAATTACGCTTCATAACAGGAAAAAATTGGATATAATTTTGTTTCTGTAGAATCTGTCTTACTCGAAATGTCTCCCAATACTTTATAGCAAATTAGAGATTGACAGCATAGTGGTAACATTAGTGAACCGGGCCATTATTTTTCACCTGTAGGTAGCATACATACATAACTTTTTAAGTACAAAAGCAGACATTCAAATGAGCTTCAGGTATTTAACAAAGAACATGTTATTTTCAAATGTTCTCACTAAAATCAGGGGGAAATAGTTTTTTTTCTCTGGAACTTCGGTGGGCAGTTTGGATGCTGACCCAGATGAGAAAGGCAGTACTTGGAGATCAGGCAAAGGGCGGAGGGGAAGGACAGGCAACCAGCACAAGGATTATTTCTGAGCAGAATGTATATGAGTTGAAAAAAAGCTTAGGAGTTAGTCAAGATCATTTGACATAAAATCAATATGAAGACTAGGAAAGACAGGTAAATTCTAGTTCACTGGTTTAGAGAACTGAATGCAGTATAATGCTATGAAAAGTTCTGCCCATAGTATCTGAGTCATTCTTTCAAATTTTACTCTTGGAATTCTCTTATTCAATTGGCTACATCCTTTCTAAAACTCTTTTATTTAAAAGGCCTTCCCAGGGGCGCCTGGGTGGCTCAGTCGTTAAGTGTCTGCCTTCAGCTCGGGTCATGATCCCAAGGTCCTGGGATTGAGCCCCATGTCAGGCTCCCTGCTCAGCGGGAGGCCTGCCTCTCCCTCTCCTACTCCCCCTGTTTGTATTCCCTCTTGCTGCCTCTCTCTCTGTGTCAAATAAATAATAAAATCTTTTTTTAAAAAAAGGCCTTTCCATATGAAAAGGAATGAAATATTGATACATGCTACAACATGAATAAAACTTGAAAACATTATGCTAAGTGAAAGAAGTCAAACCCAGACACAAAATTGCCACATGCTGTATGATTCCATTTTTATGAAATATTCCAGACTAGGCAATTCCATTGAAAGAGAAAATAGATTAGTGGTTGCCAAGGGCAAGAGAAGTGGGGGAATGGGGAATGACTGCTTTAACAAGTATAGTGTTTTCTGTTGGGATGATAAAAATATTCTAGAACCAGATAGTGGTGATGGGCACACAACATTGTTAATATACCAAACGTCATTGCATTGTAGATTTTAAAACTGACAAATTTTGTTATGTGTATTTTACCACATATGCAAAAGAGAGCTTTCCAGTTTGTCTGATTTGACCTATATAAAATTATGTTTCTTTCCAGTAATAGACCTAAGTTTTCCTTCCAGTGGTAAGCCTATGTTTTGTAGAGCCCTGAAGCCTTTGTAACTTGGGAAGGTTTCTAAAGAAAATAAGTAAGAATTACAAATATGAAATACCTGTGCATTCTCTGGGAGGGGCCTATGCAACTGTGGGGACCTGAAGCCTCACAGCCGACTCTTCTCAGTTCCTTCCACAAGAACTACAGAAGAGAGATTCTCATTTCCTGGCCTGACTCAACAGTCAGCTCCCCAGTTCAGTCCATATTTGCCAACATCCCAGGAGGTCATTTAGTCGGTTACCAGTAGGTTATCTTATTCCAGTGTCTTCTGACCTGTATTATCTCTGATGAGGAATCAGCTAATTATCGTATTGTTTTTTTTCCCTGTATCTGATGAGTTGTTTTTCTCTTGCTACTTTCCAGGTTTTCTCTTTGGCTTTCAAAAGTTTGACTATTCTGTGTCTAGATGTGGATAATTTTGTATTTATCCTACTTTATATTCATTGAGTTTCTTGGATTTATAAATTAATGTTTTTTCATAAAATTTGGAAAGTTTTTAGGCATTTTTTTCTTTGAATATTTCTTTGCCCCTTTCTCCTTTTGTTATCCTTTTAGGACTTGATACACATATGTCTCTATGATTTATATTGTCCCACATATCTCTGAGACTGTTCATTTTACTTCAGTCTTGTTTCCCTGTTCTTCTGTTTGGATAATTTCTATTTATTTATCTTCAAGTCATTGATTCTTTCTTCTGGCATCTCCAGTTTTCTGTTGAGCCCCTCTAGTAAATATTCTTTGCAGTCATTGTACATTTCAATTACAGAATATCCATTTGGTTCTCTATTTTTCAATAATTTCCATCTCTTTGGGGTACCTGGGTGGCTCAGTCAGTTAAGTGTCTGCTTTCAGCTCAGGTCTGATCCTGGAATGGAGCCCTTCATCGGGCTCCCTGCTTGGCGGGGGGTCTGCTTCTCCCTCTCCCTGTGCCCCTCCCCCGACTCATGCACGTGCATGTGCTCTCTCTCTCTCTTTCTCAAATAAGTAAAAATCTTAAAAAAATAAAATAATTTCCTTCTCCTTATTGGATTGTCTATTCACTGAATGATTGTCATCTACTTTCCCTTAATTCTTTAAATATAGTTTCCTTCAGTTCCTTAAATATATTTAAAATAGCTGCTTTTAAATCTTTGTATGCTAGGGGCACCTGGGTGGCTCAGTCGGTTAAGCATCTGACTCTTGGTTTTGGCTCAGGTCATGATCTCAGGTTCATGAGATTGAGCTCCAAGCCCCACATTGGGCTCCCCACTCAGCAGAGAGTCTGCTTCTCTCCCTCTCCCTCTACCCCTCCCCCTGCTCTCATTCTCTCTCCCTCTTTCTCTCTCTCAAATGAATAAATAAATCATTTTAAATAAATACATAAATCTTTGTATGCTAAATCTACCATCTGAGGACACTCAGAGAGTTTCTATTCACTACTTTTTCCCCTAAATACATGTCACACTTTATTATTTCTTTGAATGTCTCATAGTTTTATTTTGTTTTGTTTTTAAACACTGGCTTTTTATTTAATTTTTTAAAGATTTATGTATTTATTTATTTATTTATTTATTTATTTATTTATTTATTTGAGACAGAGAGAGACAGAGAGCTTGTGTGGGGGGAGGGGCAAAGGAGAAGGAGAAAGAGAATTTCCATCAGACTCCTGCATGAGCATGGAGCCCCACTCCGGGCTGGATCCCACGTGAGATGATGAGCTGAGCTGAAATCAAGAGCTGGATGCTCAAATGACTGAGCCACCCGGGTGCCCTTAACACTGGCCTTTTGAATAGTATATTGTAACAACTCTGGATTCTATTTTTCTCCTGGGGGATGTTGTTTTGTTTTCTTTGTTTAGAAAACTTGTTTAGACTAAATTTATGTAGTATTTCTCCACCAAAATGTGCAGCCACTGATATCTCTGTTCAATTATTATTTTCCTTGTTTTTATTTTTAAGCTTGCTTTCCTAGAGATCACCCATGCATTTGTATAGCTTAGCATTCGGTGAAAGATTGCACAGAGGTTGTTCCACTCCTCAAGCCAGTAAGGCTTCCCTTTTCTGCTGATGGATCTGTGTGTGAACTGCAGAAAATATTAAACCTTTAGATCATTTTCAACTTTTCCCAGGCTTTCAACTTTCCACCAGGTTCTCTCACAGAATCTCTGCACCTGCATGCAGGTGCTGTCAGCCAAGAATAGGTGGGTGACTTGGGACCTCTCTGGTCTCTGTGTACATGTACACAGCCTCAACCCTTAGGACCTATTTGAGACTTGAACATATGAGAAAGGTATTTGCTGTACAGAGTTTTCTTGTTTGTTATTAAGAGAAATTAAGTGTAATTTGATTTCTCAAGGACCACCTTCCATTACACATTTTCTGATAGATAATAAAGCTCACTACAAAACAAGAGCATTCCACAGCAAGGCACCACCAAAAAGTATGTATATTTTAATATACTAAACATTTACATCTAGAGAAGACTGATACATTTGTTAATGTTGTCATTCTGTGCTAAGAAAAAATAAATAAAAAGAAAAAAGAAACATGAATGACCCCTGCAGGATGTTCAGTGTCATTAAAAACATTATGACTTTTTAAAATAGCCATACTAGAAGGGAGTAACAGTCAAAAAAATCTAAACAAATCTGATTTCATAGGAGGATGCAAAGCAAACTTCATAGCTATATATGATTATTTTCTGATGATTGCACTAAGGGGAATATCAAATGAAAATGGATAAATAAATGGGTGTCTTCTCTCCGGAAAACATACTTATGACACCAGGCTATATAAAATTTAGGTTTCAGTCAAAATTAACAAAAAAGCTACCCCCCTATAGCCTTCAGTCACCAAGTATTTTCTCTTTATTTGTAAAAAAAAAAAAAAATCATTTATTTATTCACCAGGCATTCATTGAGCACCTGCTGTGGGCCAAACACTCTATTAAATACTGGATATATGGAGTGTATGAGTTAGCCTCTGTGTCCTAAAGGACCTTACAATTGAGCAAGGGAAGAGAATGAGTAAACCTAAAATGTAAGTGTACTGTAGTCAATGCTATGAAAAAGGAATCCTGCCTGAAGGGATCAGGGAGTGCTTCCCAAAAGAGATGACATGAATGGATCCTGAAACATAAGTAGGAATTGACAGTCTAGCATTTGAAGAAGGGACAAGCAGTCCTGGGTACAGGCAAAAGCATGGAGTATTTGAGGGAACTACAAGTAGTTTAGTAGCTGGAGCATATAATCCTACGGGAGTGGTGAGAGGGAAAGCAACAAGAGAAGGCAGGATCATCTCAGAAAGTTCTTGTATCCTCAGCTGAGGGTTCAGTGTCACTCCCAGTGTGATTCAGAACTTCCATCGGAATTCAGGGAGGATACTGACATTTGGGGCCCTGCCCACCCTGTGCTTTGGAAATCTATTTGTGGCTATCTTCTCCACCAACTCAACCTGTGTTATGAAGATAAATAAAACTGGCCAATGATTTTGCTGATCCTTAGAGCAAAGAGGGGAGAAAAATACATTAGTAAGCAACATGAGTCTGGTAGGGCCTTTAAGTTACCTTCATGTTTAGAGGTTAAAGATGCTTGTTTGAAATTTAATTATCATTTAATCATTCCAGAATTGTCTATTCTCTGAGTGTCAGTGTCAGTCAATAAATGTAATAATAAGCACTTCTTTTTTTTCATTTTAGCTGTTCTCAGCTTAACCTTTAGCAGGTCATAGCTGCTTTTACTGGACATTTATTAACCTTTAATAAAGTAATTATTACTAGTTTAGAGCAGCCTGGCAGTGACTCCATGTTTATTCACTTCATTTAAATAATAATTGCACTTATTCTTCAGAATGATGTATTAAAAACTCATCACTTCTTAATCTGACTAGTCTATTTGATTATTGGCAAAATGATTCCATCAATGCATAGTTAGGATGCTATTTATTTAATCTTATATATTTCTTTGGGATTTAACACTTGAAAAGGAAGTTATACCCATTTACAATAATTTGATTCATCATTCAAGTGATATTCAAGATGACCTAATATTAAATCATAATATTAGTGATCTTTACATGATGAAAGTTGTGTATGGTATAAATTTCTGTGTTGATTCATTTTCCAAAGGTTCTCACTTAAAAAAAAAAAACACTATCAAGAATATGGGAAAAGATTATTTAAAATCACATTCTAAAAGAATATTCTCTCCAGTAAAAACATTTTCAAAATAATACTGAAATCATTTTTCAGAAGAACTACTACAATTTATATAAGGTATTTTAACAAAAGGCCAAAAATCTAACAGAAAGAATTACTAGGGGCAAGATGTTGAGCTCAGAAGGGTAAGATGGCTCAAAATGATGTAATTATTCAGTTCCACTTCAGAAAAGTCTCTTAAATTAAAATCTCTCCTCCCTGGTGCTGTGGCCACTGTTTCAGTTCAAACCCTTATTAAACTCTTACCAGAGCAACAATGTCATTAGTATCCTCAATTCTGTATTCTCCATCTCCTTCAGAAACAAAGGTGATGATGCTACTCTCGTACTTAAAGCCTCCATTGGCTGCTGATTGGTCACTGGGAAATGAAAGCAGCTTACTTTGGCACGTAGCCCTTCATGCCAAAACCAACCTATCATACAAACACTCCTTCCACTTTTCAAGGTCAAGGCCAGGGTCCTATTGGTATTTTTTACCTACACCATATGACCCAGTGCAGAAACATAGGAGGATCTTGTATTAGTTTCCTATGGCTATTATAAAAAATTATCACGAACTTTGTGACTTAAAATATTCTCTCAGAGTTCTGGAGGCTAGAAATCCAAAATTGGTATCACTAGGCTGAATTTAAGGATAGTTGGTAGTCATGCTCCCTCTGAAAGCTATAGGGGAAAATCTGTTTCTTGCTTCTTTCAGCTTCTGGTGGCTACAGCATTCCGTGGTTGTGGCTACATCACCCAGTCTCTACCTCCATGGTCACATTACCTTCTACCCTTCTGTCTAACCCTTCTGTCTGACTTGCTCTTGTAAGGATGCTTGTAATGACATTTTGGGTCTATCCAGATAATCCAAGACATAATCTCCCCAGATTGTGCATGTATTTAGTACATAAGATTGCATGTATCTAGTACATAAGAATTGGGTACAAAATGATTTAAGCAATACTTGACATTGAGGGTCCTGAGCTATAAAAAAAAAAAAATGATCCAATGCATTGTGACACATATAATGAGAGAAGAACTGCTTAGAAGGGAAACTGCTAAGAAAACCCTGGTACTCATAAAAAAGATCCAGAATGGGCATACAGATTTGGGATTTGTAATCAAGTAGGAAATGGTGGAAGTCATGAAAATTATGAGAACACTTGAAGAAATTATTGAAGACAGCTGTTCTAGTCCAGTGTACTGATCTTCCAAGTAACTTAGAGTATAGTTGGACAGACAGATACATATCCAAGTAATGTGATAAATGCTAATATAAAAATACCCACAAAGTGCTTTGGAGTAATAGAGAGAAACATTTAGCCCAAGTTCATGGAAGGTATAGACCAGAAAACCATGCACCAAGTATCAATCCCAGTGGAGCAGAACATGGTGCCTGGTTGCCAGTCCCAGGGGAGATCTCCAAACATTTCTACCTATTGCATCTTGGTATCAAAGTGGCCAAGGAAAACTCAAGAGTTAAACACCGGAGGAAACAATTCTTTACTTACTTTTTCTTTACTCCTCTATAGAAGGGATACAGCTAGGGGCGCCTGGGTGGCTCAGTCTTTAAGCGTCCGCCTTCGGCTCAGGTCATGATCCCAGGGTCCTGGGATCGAGCCCCGCGTCGGGCTCCCTGCTCCGCGGGAAGCCTGCTTCTCCCTCTCCCACTGCCCCTGTTTGTGTTCCCTCTCTCGCTGTGTCTCTCTCTGTCAAATAAATAAAATCTTAAAAAAAAAAAAAAGAAGGGATACAGCTGGATCAGCTCCCATAGTGTGCATCCATCTTTCATGGCTAACAAGTACCTCTCCCCCAACCCCAGCAGCTAACACAGGGCCGTTGTCCTACAAGAACCCATCTTGTGCTACAGCAAAAGGACCCCAATTCCTCCCCCTGTGAAATCCAAAATACTGAAGGGCAGGAGCATGCCCAAGGACCCTTGCATATACACTTAAGCGGAACAAAAGAACACTCATTGAGCTTGAAAAGAACAAAAGAACACTCTACCCCTCTGCTTGTTTTCTCTCTCTCTCTCTCTCTCTCTCTTTCCCTCCCTCTCTCAAATGAATAAATAAAATCTTCAGAAAAAAATACTATAATACAATTAATACTATAGAGCTCCATAACTTTTATTTTTTTAAAGATTTTATTTATTTATTTGACAGAGCACAAGCAGGGGTAGCGGCAGGCAGAGGGAGAGGGAGAAGCAAGCTCCCTGCTGAGCAGAGTTTCCCAACCTGGACCTCCATCCCAGGACCGTGGGATCATGACCTGTTCCAAAGGCAGATGCTTAACGGACTGAGCCACCCAGGCAACTTGCTCCATATCACTTTTAGTTAATTTGATTAACAACTGAAGAAAAATAAAATCATTGAGATTGTGGGAAAATACGTTATTTAAATTTAAATAGGATATATCTTCAAATAGTTATGCTCAACACCCTATTAATTTTTCAAAAGCCAACACAAATACCTTTTATTTCCCTTCTAAGTAAGGAGGTCCACTCAGTTTGGGCCACTTAATAGTCTGGATATACTCTTATTATATTAAATGCTCAACATAAAGAAATAAAACTATATTAACATTTCCTTAGAACAAGGTAGTGTGTTTATATATTTGGAGTTTAAATTAATATCTAATTGGTCCTTATGCCTGCAGGTGCTATATCCCTGGGAGGCCCTTTTCTATCACTCTGTTTTCAGGTCAACAGGTTGCATTTTATTGTAATAAATGAGCCAGACAGTGTCCTGACCTACCCGACCTCCCAGTATCAGATTTGAAGAAGAAAAAAGCAATTAGGTTCTTAATTACATTCCATTAGCAAAAAGTAAGAAAACAACCTTTTATTCCAAATATAAAAGTTGCCACACCCTCTATACTCAGATTTAATTTTCCCAGGTACAGTTTCCTTCCGTGGTAATATTCAACACCCTGAAACTCTTGCTCTTGCACTTTTTGCATTTTTGAAAAATGTCAACACTCAATTTTATAGCATTTGATTTAACACTTTTGGGGGCACTTTCAACCTTTCATAATTTATAGTCATCTCCCAAAAATGTGTGATAGGCACAGTTAAGGTAACAGTCAGAATAAAAGGTCAGTATATAGATTGAAGTGTTATAAGGCAGCAGTAAAGATAATGGACTAAAAAAAAATGCAAAGCAGAAACTAACTTTTCACACTTCATCATCTCATTATCACCTCATTACCAAATTCCTAAAAGTTCATCATTTTGAAAATGTGGTATGTTGCACCTTGCATAACATTGTTATTCCTGGGATCTTCCAAATATTTAACACATTGATCTAAATAATAGCATCAAAATTTTTTCAGTGTGCAATCATGTGTATGCATTCTCTTTTCTCTTTGTGTTTAGTTTGTGCAGACTATGGCATTTCCAACTGTGACTTGATTTCATATTATCTAACCTAGAAAATGGAGACTAGGTCTTGTTTTGTAAACAAGGTATCTTAAAATACAAATTTAAAATAAGTTAAGTCTTAATCCTATAAAATGTCCTCCAAAGAAAACTCAATGTTCTTTGAAATCAAAGGTTTAAGATTATCTTTGTGTGATCCATGCCATTAAATATGAAACTATTTTCTTTTGCTCAATAGAAAATGTATAAGTTATTTAGACACTTTTAAATGAAGGCATGACAAAAGCATTGAGCATCAAATTTCCTTTTTTTTTTTCACCCTAGAAACTAGAAATCTCAGATGCCAATTTTAAAGTTCTTTTATAGGTCTTGAAGCCATGCCATATGAAAGATGTTTCATCTGAAGATAGCTCAGTTTGAAAAGATTGTCAGTCATTCATTTTGTGCTCAACAAATATTTGATATATCACTCACTATCCACCATTCACACTGGAAGAAGAATATTCCCTCCAAGCAGTACAATCATAGCCAGTGCTTACATCTAAAATAAGTTGGAGAGATTCAGTTCAATATAAAGACTCTTTTTACTCCCAAAGTGGGTCAAGTTCTTGTAGTGGAAATATTGTGGAAGAATGGAAACCAGGTCACCAGAAATGTGTATCACAATCATCTAGAAACTTGTGAAAAATATACATGCCCATTTCCCATGCCTGTGGATCTGTATTTTTGACAAATCTGCATTTTCCCATAGCAGTTCTAATGAGAAACTAATTTTAAGAACTACTAATCTAAACTAAAACCTTACTAAGAGGGAGTCATGTCTTATTTGGCTATCCTCAAGGCCACTCTATGCCTGATTCATGCCAGGACTTCATAAATATTACTGAATGTCTGAATGGGTAAGTGAATGGCATCAATGTGTTGAAAATAAAAGAAATTAGTTCTGGCCATGGGTATCACTGAGAAGGTGGCATTGAGGTAGTGCTTAAAGTATGAGAAGAATCTTTAATTCTCTACCTGAAAAGAACAGAGCCCTGAAAACAGATATTTATGGAGCAGCCACAAGACCATGGGCAGATATTTTTGGACTGGAGAACTTCCAACCTCTCAGCCCATACCACAAAAGCAGCAGCCTACTTGGCCAGCAACAGAGGTTCGTCCTCATGCTGCTGAATTACTTCTGGACTTTCAGTGCCTCTTGGAATATGGGAATCATCACTGCACCATCAAAAAAACGTAATTGCTATTTATAAAACAAAGAATTTGTGACTAAGATACTGGATGATATTAGATTTCCATTTAGAAACTACACTTAAACTGGTATTAATTTAGCCATGTAATTTAGCATGAGGCCCAAATGGAGAGAACAGGCAAATACAAATTTAATAAAAATGGAAGTGGTCCACACAGACAATAGAGTATTTCTTCACAGGACCAAGGATTAAAAACTTTAAGATGTATTATTTTCATAACAGCTGATAAGGTAATTTAAATTACTCTGCAATTCCTACTTACAAAAATTATATTTCCAGAGAAAATAATATTTTTATGGAAGAAAGACTTCTCTCCAGGAATATATGCATATAGATTGATCTTTCACTATGTTAATGAAGTGTATTTGATAACTTAAATGTAAAAATATGTCCAAAGTATTCTTTATTGACCCACCTAAAATTTCAAAAATCAGGATTTGACGGACTATCCTAAAAACAAACTTGACATGAAAGAAGCTTTTGCATTCTTAATGCTTGCAAAACTGGTTTATATTTTTGCTTACCAGAAACCAAACTAAGTCAAGAGTTTTTAAATATATATATTTAAAGATAACTTACATACATAAATCTCAAGGGTACCACTCAATGAATTTTTGCATATGTATACACAACCCTGGTCAGGATATAAAGTATTTCAACACCCAAGAATGCTCCCTTGTGCCACCTCCCAGTCCATTCCATTTTTTCTCCCACAAAAGTAATCACTATTCAGTCAGCAGATTTTATTAGTAAAACTAAAAATAAGTGGAAAGTTGTCAGCAAAAGAAAACTCCATTTAAAAACTCAGGATATTTTTGTCTTCTTTTCATTTACCTTAAAGAAACTTTACATACAGCTCTTCAGTAGTAGGAGCACTTAAGAGATTGTTTCAGTATATATTCTTAGAAAAAAAATTACATTCTGTATTTTATTATCTCACCCTGAAAACACATGGAATTTTTCATTAATTCCTTCAACACATGTTATTGGGTAACCATTATATGCCAGCCACTCTTCTAGGCTCTGAGAACACAAGTCTCTGTTGCATACTAAGGATTCTACTCTCCTGACGCATACATTCTAGGTAGTGGGCAGTAAATGAGTAATCAAATAAATTTATAGGAAAATAAACAGGACCATTTCAAAAGTGATCAGTTGCAATAAACATATTAAGAGTAACGATAGAGGTGAACAGTCTGGCGGCAACATTAATTTCAAGGATAGGCTCCTTTCAAGACATAACATGTCAGCTAGACCTTAATGATGAGAAGGCATCATCCATGCAAAGATCATACAAAAGGGAAAGAGAGTTCTAGGCAGAGCACAAAGGGCTTAAATGGGGAGCAAATGTAGAAGGTTTGCAAAACAGAAAGATCGGGACCAAAGCTCAGGTTCCCCCAAAAAACAGGTTGTACCCTAGGCTTAGGTACAATTTTTTGGAGGTGATCCCAAAAAGCAAGTAAAGGACTGGGGACAGAAAGAGCAGGGGGGGCAGTCAGTGGAAGGGGAAGTGATCAAGTCACTGCTCTGGGTGAGTGGGGTGCAATTCTGCAGGGACCTCCTGAAAGCCTACAGAAGATCTATCTGCAAGAAGTGTTCACCTAAAGGGTGAAAGGCAGAAGCATTCCGACCACCACTTTTTTGAGGTTGCCCAGTGGAGCATTAAGCTTGCTCTTTTAGGCAATGTTTGCATGGGGGGTAAAAAGGGTCTGTGAGAGGTCCCAGGTCCAAGGCAAAAGTGATTTATACTCTTCTCATGGTGAGAAGTAGAATCTGTTGAGTCCCGAGTTCCCTGGGAACTGCACAGTAAAGCCACATCTGAAGTCAGTTGAGCCCAGGGATCTGACATGCTACACTTGAGGGCAGGTGAAGCAGGAGCTCAGTAATTAAGTGGAAAGAGACATGTCAGAGAGGAAAGCAAGGGCCAGATCACATCCAGCCCTGTGGGCCCTCGTAAAAAAAAAAAAAAAAAAAAAGTTGGATTTTATTCCAAATGTAGTAGGAAGCCATTGCTTTAAAAGCTAAGGAGTAATGTAGTAGTGTGACTGACTACTGGCCGAATGAGGCCATTGAACTAGGAAAGGTGAACACTATGTTATGATGTATAGTAGGGATTCTTTCTACAGTTCTCCTTGATCGACTGATGGGGGAAAATCGCACTATTACATATGACTGAAATGTTGAGTATATTTTGATATAAAATCAGAGATCCTTGCATGATCATAGCCTGCGCCTAGTTCTTCAAATCTTCTCCCTTTTTCTGAACTCTAGACATAATGGTTGTTTCTGAATCCTGAGATGTGTCAGGGTTTCTCTCATATCCTGGCCTTCATACATGTTGCACACTGTTTGAAACACTCCCCACTCTTCACTTAGCCCGATCCTTATTTTTTTATATTTCAGTCTAATTATTAATTCCACTGAAAATCCCCTCTGCCCACCATCTAAAAGAATCCCCCTGCTGTCAGTTCCTGTAAGTAGCGCCATGTGATATTCTTTCTTAACACTTAACATAATTTATCCTTTTATACCCAATTGTTTAATTCCTATCTCCCCATTCAGACTGTAAATTTAATACAAAGTGGCACTGTATCTATTTTACTCACCACGGTGTTACAGTGCCTAGCAGTGCCTGGCACAGAGAAGTCCAGTAAATGTTTGTTGAAAACAAATGAATGAGGGGCGCCTGGATGGCTCCGTTGGTTAAGCATCTGCCTTTGGCTCAGGTCATGATCCCAGGGTCCTGGGCTGGAGCCCCGTGTCCAGCTCCCTGCTCAGCGGGAGCCTGCTTCTCTCTCTCCCTCCGCTCACGCTCTCTCTCACTATCTCTGTCTCTCTCTCAAATAAATAAATAAAATCTTTAAAAAAAAAAAAGAAAGAAAGAAAAGAAAAGAATGGGGCACCTGGGTGGCTCAGTCGGTTAAATGTCTGCCTTCGGCTCAGGTCATCCCAGTGTCCTGGGATCGAACCCCACATTGGGCTTTCTGCGCAGCAGGGAGTCTGCTTTCCCCTCTCCCTGCCACTCCCCCTGCTTGTACTCTGTCTCTGTCAAAAAATAAATAAAATCTTAAAAGAAGAAAAAAGAAAATAAATGATTCAAGATAAAAGTGAACATCTCTGGCTTAGGCATGGCAAAGTAGCCCTTTGCTCCTCATGAAGGAAGGCCATGGAACACCTTCAAGGAACTTTAGTGCAAAACTAAACACAATGTGAAAGCATTGCTTTTGGCAAATGGTGACTGTGAAAAATATTTGTACGAAGCTATTTATTGGAGACTTGAGTGACACCTTTTGTAATAAAGCAAGGTATCCCTTAAAGAGTCTGTTTTATGCACTCTGATACGCCTTCATACCTAAAGGTTTCCTGAAGGAATTGGGATAGTCACTAACAACACTTTGATAATAAATGAGTCCTGAATAACTTCCAGATTAGCAAGTTCTTTTTTGTTCTTCTTTAGAACAAGATAACTTGATTTTCAATATCAGAGGTTGAAAGTAACTGCAGGATTTTTCAATTAAAAGGTCTACTGTGTCTCTTCTTTCTAGTGTGAAAGGCTAAATCAGTTTCAGGGAAATGCTGACATAGGATTAAGATAAATTGTGTCCTGTCTTTAAAAATCCTATAGAATAATCAACCTTTCTAAGTCCCAAGGATAGCAGTAGCTTCCTACATAAGAAACTGGCAAACAACTCTTTGTCCCTTGACCTGCATTGTTGTTGTTGGTTTCTGTTTTACTTAGATTTAAAACAACTAAGATAAATCAAGATTTTTCTACCCCATTTTACAGGTTAGTGTAAATAAAACCTATGTCCAAAATTCAACTCTATTGGTAATAACTCCTCCATGCTAAAGTCTAGTATTTTGCATATATGTGCCATAGAAGGGGAAGGAGAGAGATTAATTTTAAATGAAATGAATTAAGAACTGAATTCAAGACCCCTAACTATGGGAAACAAGCTGAGGGTTGCTGGAGGGGAGGTGCATGGGGGGTTGGGGGGATGGGCATTAAGGAGGGCACTGGGTTTTTAATGCAACTGATGAACCACTAAATTCTACCCCTGAAACTAATAATACACCGTATGTTAACTAAATTGAATTTAAATAAAATTGTTTAAAATATGAACTGAATTCAAGTTAAGATTTAATAAATTCTGAGAAAAGGGTATTTAAATATGTATCCATTCAAATACAATTTTAAGTTGCAGAGAAAATTTTAATTCAGATTGAACTGATTAGAGAGCTCGCAACAACTAACAACTCATAATATTAGTTACAAGGAAATATAACTTTTTTACCAGAAAACAGTTCAAACCCATGAAACAAAACTTCAAACGATTCTTACTAAAAAAAATTTAAAGTTGCCTCTGGCATTCAGAGATCTGTTCCATGCTATAACCTGTCTCAGAAGAAGGTTTTCTGAGCCCAATAGGTAATCCCCTTCCAAACCAGTTCTATTTCTGTGCTATAGTGAGCCTAGCAGTTTTGGATTTGTTGAGTGAAGCAATTTAAGAATTGCTTCCTGCAGATGGAGATGCATTTTATGGTGAATCATTGGAGCTTTAAAAATAACAAACTGCTGGAAAAGAGGCTTAAAATGATCCCCCCAAATAGTGAAATCTTATCTAGCCCATCTGATAGAGTAATTGAGGGGAAAGAAACTAATTGAAACTATGGAAACAGCAGGAAAAGTTGACTATTCTCTTTTTTTAATCCATTTAATGTAAAAGAAAACTGTCACATCTAATAGAGTGTCAAAAAAATGTTAACTAGGTATAAATGCTTTTAAAACTGCCCTTTACCTTCCATAAGGTCACTGAACTGAGAAGCTTGCCTCCAGCGGAAACACCTTTTGATGAAGGCTGGCCATTGTACATGGTTTTCAAAGAAATAGCACGGTCCATTTTAACATCATGTCAACCAATTCCAAGAAGAGATTTAGTCTTTTCCAGTGCAAAGAAGTTAAAAATGTAAACTTTTAATTGAAAAAGCCTACTTTCAACCTCTTGTATTTAAAACTCAAATTATCTCTTTCAGGATTAAAGAAAAAAAAGAGAAGACTACATATCAAAGGTAGCAAAGCAGTGATTTATTATCAGTAGTTCTTTTTTTAGGAAAGCTGTTTTCACTTCTCTAAGCTTTGTATCTCAATTGTATCAACTTAACAGAAAATAATCTTATAAGATCATGCCTTAAATATGTGTAAATTTGAACTCTAATACAATGTTTCCAAATAATGCAACAGATAAGATAAAATAATTGCTTTTCTACTTCAGAATTAGTTTTAGGCGGGAATTCTTTATATTTAGTTAGTATATTCAGCATAACAATAGACTAAGGGGAAATATTATGACTCCAGACAGAGATCCTAGTTTGTTTGGGATAGCGCCTGTTTACTCCTATTGCCCTGACATCCTGTCCAGTTTAGTACTCATCAAAGATATTTCATTTTATAAGGAATTATCATCATCATCATCATATTTCATTTTATAAAGAATTATCATCACCATCATCATCATAATCATGAACAGTTTTGCATGAAAATGAGCTGGCATGCTTTCTGTCCAGTGAGCTCTCTCACATAGACTTAGCATCTCAACTGTGCCCACGAAGTTAACCAAATTGTCCTCAAAAAAACTATGGCATGTATGGTAATTGTATTCATAAAAGAATATTTTAAAAAAAGAATATTCATTTAAGCTTAAAAAGAACTTTGCCATACCATGTTTCCACACACATGTAGTGGTAACAAAAGTATAATGGATAAATACTTTTAATGCCACCTTTCTGATTTTATTGATATGGTAAGTAGCTGGTCCAACACTTTAAATTCTTTAAGTATTTGAGTCAAAGTTTATTTTACTTCAGGTGCCTCTTCCCCCAACCCCAGCTAGCATAATAATCCATAGGTTCTTTTAATTATAATCAAAACCAAATTATTTTTTACAATCATAATTTATTTTGACACTACCTAACATATTCCCTAGGATATCCATGGATGCTTCAAATATATGTATAAAATTGGCTCATCATATTCTCCTCCTACCTTCCAAATCCATATTCTTCAATTCTAAAAATGGCATCAAAATCCATTCAGTTATCCAAACCAGAAACCAACCATCAGGTTAAATACATATTTTTCCTCTAAACATCTATTAAATCATTTCTCTCTGTGCCGGCTTCCATTGAGCTTATCTCATTTCTGCTTGGATTTCATTGATAACCTCCTCCCAACTGGCTTCTCTGTATATAAATCAGGGTCCAGTCAGGAGACAGAAGCTGCACAGTAATTGAGGAATATTTAATATGAAGAATTATTAACTAGTAACAGGATTAACTCCTAAATGGCAAAGAGTACATTAAGAGTTTAGGTATAGCAAATGTAGGGAGAATCCTTACCTTTAGGGCTGGAGAAGAATATTCAAAGAAAGAACAAATTTGGAAGACGACACACACACACACACACACACACACACACACACACACACAGATTATACTTAGACTACTTTAGAGAGCATGTGGTCACCGGATATAGAAAAGTTCACTGAGATGCCACAGGCCAGGACTGGGAAAGAGGAAGTTATCCACTGAGGGGCTGAGAAAACCTGCTAGGCAGCCACTTGCTGGGGTATCACTGAAACTCCATGGGAACTTCATGGGGAAACCATCCACTGTGATGCTAGGGACCTCACTGAGAACCCACCCACAGGGCTGCTGCTAAACTTACTAGAACTTTGCCCACTGGGGGACCTGTGAAACACATACTAGAGAGCCAGCAGAACTTTCTGGAAAGCCACTCTTGGGGATACTACTGAAACTTGCTGAGAATCCGCCCACTGGGGAAATAGTATGACTCCAGACAGAGACCCTAGTTTGTTTGGGATAGCCCCTGAGTCTCACAGGGAACCCAGCTGGAGCATGGGCTTAGTGGGAATTCACTGAGGAGGTGCTGCTGAAACTTGCTGGGGGCGAGCTCCACTGGGTTTCTTGCATATGTCCCCAACAAGAGTAAGAAGAGAAGAAAAGGCATCCCTTCTTTTCCCAGTGTCCCTCCAGTACATTTTCCACACCATAACCTCAGAATGATAATTCTAAAACACAGTATGATTATTTCTCTGCCTAAAACCCTTCAACAGGGTAAAAAGAAAGAAGGATGGAGAAACAAGAAGAGACGATGTGGGAAGTCAAGAGTTGATGTTGGTGACTGCAATTTTATCTGTAGACTATGAAATGAAGTCATCTCACATGAATGTGGGACACAGGGCTTAAAGCTTAGGAAAGATCTGAATAACCAATTTTGTAGGAGGAAAGGAGTCAAAGCCAAAATTAATGCAAACCTTTTGCCAAATGAATTAGGAATGTTACCTAGACTAACACAAACGTGTAGGATATGCTACAGGGAAGAAGCTGCATGACTTGAAGGTCTGAGCTGGGTTTGGGACTGAGGAAATAATCTCTTGTATGATGGGTAAATGTCGAGTGGCAAATTTTATATTGTTCCCTATAATTGTTTTTTTTTTTTAAGATTTTTATTTGAGAGAGAGAGAGAGCATGAGTAGAGGGAGGGGCAGAGAGAGGAGACTCTCTGCGGAGCAGGAAGCCTGACACTGGAACTCAATCCCAGGACCCTGGGATTATGACCTGAGCCAAAGGCAGACGCTTAACCGACTGAGCCACCCAGGTGCCCTGTTCCCTATAATTGTATAGCAAACCTTGTAGCTGGACCTCAGAACTATAAGCTAAATATACCACGTGGTTCAAGGGGTAGGCATTAAGCATCTTTTAGTCAGTAATTTCTGATCTATATTATTCAGGACATTGACCTGTATAAGGAGGTTTGGGACCGTTCCATATGTCCCCCTCTTTTCCTGTAGTTTGAGAGCAAGTCTGATGCATCAACATATTTAGAGGCAAGAAGTACTCTGAATTTCTTGCTTTTTCCCCATGTGAAATTAGAGCATTCAACACTTGATGAAAGTGAGAAATTGGGATAAATTAAATTTTTTGTTGCAAATTCAACATAGGAATATAGCAGTGTTCATAAAGAATGTTTCTGTGTTTATAAATGTGTATCTTTCTAGGGAGTTATTTACTCTTCCTTATGTGTGTGAGGAATAAATCCCTCCCCCAGCAATTTTGTAAATATTTCTTAATATCAGAAAAGAACAATCATCAATGCTGCATGCACTGTTTCCACCTCTCTGGCAACAGTTGAATTCACCACGGAAACAGCTGAGTAGAAATTGTGTGTATATGAACATTAGTGAGGTCAAAAGAATGGGTGAAACAGCACTTTGTTGGCTTAAATATTTTAAGAGAATTTTTGTTTCTTTTTAGTTGAGTTAAAATAGCATTTTAAAAGCTTATACCAACTCTTCCAGCCTTAAATAGCCTCCAAATAGGCACATTATGTATACGGGAAATTATCTAAGAACTCCAGAGCTTTGTAAGCACTGCATTTACTGATTCTGTTATATTAAATCCTGCCCAAATTGCCCTACCAGTGCAGGGGACTAGAGACTTGGCTAATTTTGCAATGAACACGGAGTAAAAAAATCTATTATGAAATTGTTGCTTGGTCACAAAGTCTAATCTTAAAACCGTGAGATATTTTTTTAATTGGGGGAGGTAATTTTAGACATGTGAAATGAGATAATCATTCAACAATTATTAATGCATTCTTTTATTTTCTCACCCACTGGTACCCTCCACCTCATGCTTTTTTCCCCAACCCACTTCTCTTTGTACCAGACTCTTTTCTGTTTGCTCTTCTCCCAGCATTAACTGATTTGGATTCAATTAATTGTGTGTTTCATCTTTGCCCACCTCATTTCCCTATCATATAATGAGCAGCTGACCGCTGCCAGCACATTCTCATGCAGCTCTCATTTCAGTTATTTAGATTGTGGCCACTTGTACCATGTTAGGTCCCAGTTTGGGATTTGATATTTTCTGAGGCTCCTCTCTTAGAAGCAAAGCTTTATCTCCATGTCATAAGAACTAGTGGGTCCCATGGCAAAAGGAATGAAAAAGATGGCTCTTGCTGGGAAGGAAATTTCTGATCATCCTTCTCTATCAATGAAGAACTTTTTATAAAGTGAACCATGGCTTTAAGAGAGAGCGGGGTGGGGGGGATGAGAGAGATTATAACATAAATTCAATCTTCCTTCACAAAATATGCACAGAATTGAATTGGACAGATCCTAGAAAAGAAGAGACAAAAATATTTTATACTGTTGTGAATTATCTCTATTTTGTGTATTATCTCTTCACATGTAATTCTCTTTTATTACTGCCCATATCCTTTTTTTTATCTTGTTTCTACCTTTAATGAAATCTTTTCACGTACAGAAGAAAGCTCCTTGAAACTGAAGGACATTTTCCCTGAGCTCTCCCTTCAGGGGTATGTTAAATAGACTATGTTTTCTTAAGTTCACTTTCTAAGCCACCTTAGGATAATCTTGGTTTTGCATTTTTTTTCTATTATATTCACGTTTGACTACTTTCAAAAAGAAAAAAATGAAAAATGTCAAAGATGATGGTGTGCCTTACAGCAAGAAATGACATCCTTTTAGGCAGCTCTGTCTTAGAGACAAACTATCTGTGGATGCTGCGACACTCAAGTCTCCAAGCAGAGCTGACAACTCACTTGAAAGGAGTTCAAAGATTGTAAGGAAAACTGGGGGTGGGGGTGGGGGGGTTGGTGAGCATTGCTTTGTAAACAGCCGACTCTTACTGTGGTGGTGTGAAACTCATGAAAAAGGAATGAAAGTTCCACTTGAACTGCAGCTACTTGGGATCTCATTTACATTCTTAAGCCAGTGCTGTGGTGCTATAAATAGAAGAGCCTATACATAGAGATGGGTTATTTCTGCCAATAGTAATTTTATTTTTTAGAAGTATCTAGAGACATTATTCATAAGGACTCATTTCTGCTCACTTTCCTGCGGAGAATCTCCCTCTCTTGACACCGTGGGTGGTCAACTTTGAAATCTGCTAATGATCCATTAGATACAAAGAGTGCAGGAAGAGTTATTTATTTTTTTAAGTTAATACATGCAGGAGTCCTTTTAGTTCTAGAACATTTTCAGGCATCTGGCTGTTATGTAAATAGGGGCATCCTTTTCAAGCCAGCATCTTTGATTTTTTTATTCAGCTAAATTTTCTAGAGATAATTTTTAATACCTCTAGAAACTTAATGACAGTCATTTGATATGCTAACCATATTGTGACTTGTAATTGAATATGCTATAATGGTTACAGTGCCAAAATATACAGATGTTTGCATACACTTATATAGGTAGTATTTTTTTAACTAAGCTTTAAAATGACTGAATGTTTTCCTACTTTATGTTGTTAGGTGTAATATACATGCAGTAGACCATATATGGCCCTAGTAAAATAAAAACCCTCTAATCTTTGCACTTTAATAGATAAATATTGTATTTTCAGATATATGTTAGTCAAAAGCTAAAATGTAACCTGAAAAGAGAAAATTATAATGCCCTGACATCCTGCTAGGCACAATAGTATCTAATGCCCATCAAGCTTTCATTCTGTTGAGAAAATCTGTCTCAGGGGAGCTGGCTTTTTTGGCACAAAGGAGGCTGTGCAAGAGGGTCACATGATGACATTTTTAAAATACAGAATCTTGGGTCTCACCTTCGCTCTCCTAAATCAAAATCTCAGAAGGCAAGGGCAGCACGGGAATCCGCATTTTAAAAGCCCAGTGGATGATTCACTGGTAAAATTCTATGGTGCCAGTCCTCAGAGCAGCTTTTAGAAGTTACTGGCATTTGGATCCACATATCACAGAGCTAAGGCCTTAAAAATCCTTGCCTACTGCCTAAATTCCCTTTTCACATACCTATGCTATGTCTTACAAAGATCAGTTCATGCATTTATGTTGTCTTCCCAAACAAGAGCAGAAGCAATCTCATTTATTCCATGGCACACGGCTCTGTCTGCTACAGAGGTGCACAGCCAATATTGCTTGACAGCAATTGGCAGTAAATATGGGCTTATGGTTTACCGGTGAGAACACTGATACCTGGGTTCTTTCTCAGATCTACTTTTAATTCAGAAAAGGGCCCTGACTTCCTTAGAGGAAGCTTGGCAAAACACTTTCTTATGTAGTCCCCAGGTCTGTGAAGGGTTAAGATTTTTACAACTTTTTCAAATTAAAAAAGTGGACTGCACGTAAATATATTCTCCCATGACTAATTAAACAGTGTCCAATACATTCACAGTGATGGTACAACATTTACAGTAAACTGGGTCAAGGAGGGTGACATTATTTCAATCATTGTTTCCAAACATGGACTGTTACTGGAAGTCCTTCAGCCTCAGGGCACTTACTTTCTTGGTCAGCACTGCCATTTGCTTCAGGGTGTGGAGAGGTGTCATTTGAGTTAAGTGACAGCAAACACTGCCAACTTGCTAGCTTTTGAAGAAGTTGGGATTTAGTAATGGGATCTTTGGCAAGATCTGAATAGAGGAAACCTTTAGGTCCAGGTAATACAACTGGTAGCAAAAATAGATTTTAGTAAAACTACTGGTGGAAAAAAAAAAAAAAAAACTACTGGTGAAATATCTGTCACTCCGGGAAATATTTTGGAACTCGAAGGTACAATTGAAGTGAAATATATAGAGGCATCATCATCTGGCAAAATTTTAGTTGGTTAACGCTGACTCTTTCTAATGGAATATCAAGATGAGCAAGAGGGCTCTGGACACTTGCCCCTGGTCAGCCAGATGCAGTGATCTTCCCCTTTCATTGGGCATTTTCTATAGAATTTCCATTTCTCCCTCTGCTCTAGCCGCCTGCTGATGTACAGATGCACGCAGTTAGTCATCTCCGCATGAATTTATAACAACCAACTTCTTCCAACACCTGATGAAAGCAAAAAGGAAATGAGGCTTGATTGATCAATAGGACATGATTAAAATTAGTGCTTTTCTCGGTTTGTAACAGAAAAGCATCTTTCCTGCATTTCAACTCTGGTTAGGTCTATATGATTCAAGCACTTAAATCAATCAATATTTAGATTCGTTTGACTTTCATATATGTGGCATTCTCCTTTACTATAAAAAGACGAATTTGGTCCTTCCAGAATGCAGCTTTCAAGAGTGTTGTATGCCAGGACTTTATCCCAGAACACAGATGCTTAATACTGAGCTTTCAATTCCAAGTTAAGTGAGTGGAGGCGAAATTACATGGGATTTATCCACGGCCCCAAACAACACTAAGTTCCTGTCTAACACTTTAAGTCACAGCAGAAGGTATCTCTCTGTCCCTGCCAGGTGGTCTGGCTACCCTTTCATCACTCTTCTCAGGCAGGAAGGAACAGCATTGGCTCAAGGGTCCTCAAAACTCTGGCATGGAAGCCCCAAAACAAAAGAATTCTGGGGGGTGCTTTTTAACCATCTTAGTGTCATTGATCCTTAATTTTTTTTCCCATCTCTGAAAACCTGTGAGATTCTCTGTCCTAGTGTAAAACGGTATGAAAGTTGCCGTGAAAGTTATAAAATGAGTAAATTACTGGCACTCACGTTCAGCACCTTACGTGTCAACAAAATCGGAGGGTCTCAAAGCCTCACCCTCCAAAACTAGATTCACCTGCTGATACATAAATTCTCTCGGAAGTGTTTCATCCCATTAACATAGAGAATTAATAGGAAAGTATGTGCATTTTTGGAAAGGGAAGCTCTTCAGATTTCAAAATTGAGTATTCATTAGTATGATACTTTCCGGCAAGTAAATTTATTTTGGACTAAGGGGGTTAAAAGATGGAAAGAGGCTATGAAGAGACCAGAAAGATGAGGACAAGAGGAAAATTCCCTGGTATGGGCAAGATCTGCAAGTAGATTGGGAGGCGGAGTCATGAAACAAGGGATGCTGCCATCCTAATCTGGCACAGTCCTGCCACCTTTCCTTAAGCATTAACAGCATGTTTAGAAGACAAGATGTAAGCAGAAGGAAAAAAACTGTAGAGATTCATACATGGCAAGGTGTGTGGACTAAAGCAAGACAGGGGAAAAAAGGGAAGGGAAGGGCATTAATATTCAATGGAATTCATTTAGCTGTAAGTGACAAAACCCCCATTCAAACTGGCTCGAAGACCAAAAAAGGGGTTAAGATCCACTGGTTCGTGTAACTGCAGAGTAATGGTTGCATTTAGTACCCAAATAATAGTAGCAACTGTCGATCTATCTGCCCCAATCCCTTTCACTTGCACCGCTAGGCCTCAATCATCTCTTCTCTGCCGGGCTTTCCCCTCTGAATGGGCAAACGCAACAGCAGCTACCAGGTCAGCCCGCGACAGGAATGGTGGAGGAGCGAGTCTACAGAGGCAGCCTGGGGCTACCTTTACTTTAAAAGGGGGGGATAGATGCAGGGAAGGCAGAAACACCAGATTCCTGGTCCCCTTCCCTTCTGGAGAAGCTTGCCCAGCAGGTGAGCATAGTTTTCAGCTCCGCTCTCACAGACACTCTCAGCCTGGGGCCACCCAGCCATATTTGAAGAGGGGGAGATGTTGAGTCATTACGGCTCCCCACGGGGCTTTTCTTTCTGAGTTACCTCAAGGGTGGCTCTTGGAGGACTCTGTCCTCACTGGAGGAAGCTTATCCCCAGCTTGAAATTCTCCTCTGAGTGTTGCACCTAAGATGTTTTCTTCTAATAGGCATTTGAAGTACTTTACTGAGGCAGCGCCACACATATTTAATGAAGCCCTAAAAAGGCACCTAGTGTGAAATAAAAGGTGAGATAAATCAAAAATAAAAATAGATGGCTTAAAATAGAATTCATGGCTTCAGGCAAACTATAAAGCTGCTAGTCTGCTTTCACTGTGAAGTACACAGCTAGAAATACTTTAAAGTTGAAAAACACAGAGAAAGGGAGAAGACAAGCTGCAATTTTCATTTTATTTGTGCGTGTATGTGTGCCTGTGTGTAAAAGATCAGCTGTTTTCTGATTGGTTTTATCATTCCTTTTCCCTTCTCAGTGATCATGGAAACTGGTTTTGAGAGTGTCCGAGGTTGTACGCAGGCAAGATGTGCCAGTTTGCAACCTGTGAAAACAGCCCATGTGGGAACGGTCACCTCTGTTCCTAAATCCAGGACAGATATCATCTGCCTCTGCCCGTACAGGAGGTCTGGACTCCTCTGCATGGACGGTAAGATCATGTGATTAGTAAGCATGGTGCACGGGCAAAGGAGGTGACGAGCGGAGAAGTCAACAGAATCAAGGAAAGCACCTGACTGATCAAATATGTCTAATCCTTTCCTTGGTTCTCTTCAAGCCCTGCTAATGAGACGGATCCCTGAGCAGGTATTTCTCACAGCCGTCATGTAATTACAAAGGAGGTTAATGAGTTTACCCTGAGGTTAGACTAGAGAAAAATCTCTGTATTATAAAATCTCAAAGTCATTCTAATACTCAAAGAGTAACAAGGAAAATCAGATGCAATACATAAAATCAAAACATTTTATCTCATTTTGGCAAACTGAGGATACAATATTAACATATCTATGTATGGTAGACAAGTTTCTTTTTTGTTTAAAGATAGCAAAACCCATGACACGATTAGGGAATAACAAGAAACAAAATCACAAATAATATCCATGTGCTTCTCCTTAGGAAAATCCAGTATGTGGAAATCCTAAATTACAAAAAGGTACAAGATGGGGGCGCCTGGGTGTCTCAGTCATTAAGCATCTGCCTCCGGTTCAGGTCATGATCTCAGGGTCCTGGGATTGAGCCCCGCATCGGGCTCCCTGCTCGGCGGGAAGCTTACTTCTCTCTCTCCCACTCTCCCTGCTTGTGTTCCTGCTCTTGCTGTGTTTCTCTCTGTCAAATAAATAAATAAAATCTTTAAAAAACATTTTAAAAATTTAAAAAAGTACAAGATGCTGTAATAAGATTGTTTAAGAAGTAACTTGCCTAAGAATATAATGTTAGCTTTGATATACAGAAATAATATGTCTATAAATATTCCTAGAAATAATTAAAAGTAAAAGTATTTGGTATTAATATTTTATCAACTCAGGGCTGGACCTGTTTCATTTTATTTTCACCATAAAAAATTGTATTGTTTTTAATTTTTTTGAGATTGATTGATTGATTGATTTGAGAGAGGTGGGGGAGGGGGCAGAGGGAGAGAGAGAGAGACTCTCAAGGGGTTCCGTCTCACAACCCTGAGTTCATGAACTGAGCGGAAGTCAAGAGTCAGATGCTTAACCGACTGAGCCCTGGGTGGCTCAGTCGGTTAAGCATCCGCCTTTGGCTCAGGTCATGATCCCAGGGTCCTGGGATCGAGCTACACGTCGGGCTCCCTGCTCAGCGGGAAGCCTGCTTCTTCCTCTCCCACTCTCCCTGCTTGTGTTCCCTCTCTCTGTGTCAAAATAAATAAATAAAATCTTAAAAAAAGTTTTTTTTTTTTTAGAAATGAAGTTTACCCCTTTGGTGCTAATGGTATTTGTTATCAAATTCTGGAATAAGGCTATCAAAGTGAGCACAGGTCACTCTGCCCCAGGAGCAAAATGAAACAAACAGATCTAACTTGTGCTGACTCATCAATAGCCAGCGTACCACACCCTGATAGAACATGTATGAAAATTGAAACTAGAATAAAGAAGAATTTGTGACTAAAAGGTATTGAAATTTTTGGTATATATATCTTTAAGGAAATTGAGACAATGGATTTATATGTAGCTGGGAGAGGGGCAGTTAAGAAGTACTATGAGTTTCATTCTCTGGGGACAGGGTTATTTATATTAGAAGTTAACCAAGTCACTTTTATAAGAAAAGGCATCATACACCAGATGAGATTGAAGTTTTGTCATTTCCAATAAAAATAGAACCATTCATTCTATTGAGGTAAAAGCTATTGAAAAATGTAGCTGGTCACAAAAAATTTGATTACTAAAGGATGAATCATCAGTTTTGCTTCCTAGTAGAAAATTAGATTGATTTATTAGGCTCTTCATTTCATCGTAGGTAAGAAGAAATTCCTACATGCACCCATCCCAAGGAATTTCTCAAAATAACTAACCCTTCCATTAATATAGTCCATGAAAGTGCCAGAGCAATTTGAGATTCCTACTCTCATGGAGCTTACCTTCTAACTGAGAGGATCAAAAGAAAATAAAAACGGTTCAAGACACAGTATAAAGTTTATGAAAAGAATTATGAAGGAAATAACCAAGAAGTGTAGGGAGTAAGTAAGGTGACAGGTGCTCATGACAAGAATGACTCCAGAAGAGTAGGGATTTGTGCTAAAGCCTAAAGAACAAGAAATGTGACATATGAAACCAGGAAAGCAACTATTCAAGCAGAAGTTTCAGAAAAATGAAAGACTCTGAAGAGTGCTGGAACCTGGGCTTTTTGAAGAATGAGAAGTTGCTACTCTAGCAAAGCATAGGGAGCAAGGGAGAAAACCATCTCTGACATGAGCAGGGCCTACATCATAAAGGGTCTTAGGCACATGGGAAGGTTTTAGACTTTTATTTCTCAGTGCCTTAAGAAGCCAATGGAAGGTTTTAAAGAGGCAAGTGGTGTATTTGTATTTGTTTAAACCATTCTGACTACAGTATATCGATTTTAGAAGGCTTCTGTCAGTGACCCTGAGAAAAGATAATTTTGTCTAAGACCAGGGTGATGGCAGTGGAGATGGAAACAAGTGGATGAACTTGAAATCCGTTCTGGAGATAGAATTGACAGAATTTGCCGGGACGTGTGTGAGAAGGGCTGAATCAAGAACATCTAGATTTCTTTATTTTATTTGTTTGGACTATGGGTAGATTGTGGTGCCATGAGGAGGATTAGGAGCATAACAGAGTTTTTATAGGGCATTATTGGGAGGCAGACAAGAGTTTTATTGTGTACAGATGAAGGGCAATATGCCTGTTAGATATCCAAATGGAGAAGATATGAAGGTAAATGGGTAAATGATGCTCAAGCTCATGGGAGAGGTCACAACTAAAGATACAATTTGGAGAGTCATCAAAGTGGAGGTGGTGGTTGACACCATAGAACTGGAGACTGTCTAAGGAGAAAGGGTAGACAAAGAGGAGAAGAGGGCTGAGGACCAGGATTCTACTATTTAGGGATCTGGGAAAGGGGAGAAAGCCATGTGAAATGCCAATACCATCCCCAGACAAACACCCCCCCCACACACATTATCTTTTAGCCTATAAATATCACTCCCTTGGTGATGTTGCATTGTCTTAGCCTAGATCCCCCATCAAAGCTGAACCTGGATAAAGAATTGCATTGAAGTAGTTTATTTTAGAAACGAGGATCTCAAGAAACAGGAGTGTAGTAAAGACTTAGAGGCAATAAAACAGGAAAGGGGGGAAAGTCAGTACAAAGGTGTCTTATGGGGTTGAAGCATGGATAATTGTGCTTGATTCTACTGAGACCTTATGAGGAACTGTCTAAAATGACAACATTGTCCGATCTTATGAGGAAATGTATGGAACGATTCTGAGAATTGCCTGTCCAAAGGACAAGAGAGAAAAGCACTTAACCATTGACTCACGGTTCCTTTTGATTGAGGGTTACCCTATGGGACCTTAATTTTCCCACACTTCTATATTGCCATACAAAACTAGCAAAAGTGCAAGCTCTTGTAGGCATCTTGTAGGCAAGCAAAAGCTCCAGAGAAGCTGGGGATCGAGGAAAGAGAGCTTAACATATCAACATTCCATTAACAATCAAAAAAAATGCCCACTCAGAATGTCAGCTCCCTTCAGGAGCCATCTTTGCATCCAGCAAGCATCAGGACTTTCTTTACTACCCCAGCTAGTGTGAGGTAGTGCCCCATATCATTTCTTGGACCATTCACTGTTACAAATCTGACTTCCCAGAGATTCTCTAGAACATACTGGAGATATATCTATTCAATAGAGAAAACACAGAGCAAACCAATCGGCATGGTCATTGCCCAATTGCAACTACACGTGAGAAAAGGCACAGAATAATATCCAAAACTCCTTTTTTTAATCTTTGCCTTTTTGTTAATAACAGAGGATGAGAAATCAACTAGTTTTATCAGCAGTTATATTTGCTACATAGCACTTTTCTTTCAGATCATAGCCATATCTACCATACTAATATATTCTTCGGGGGATAATAGGAAATATAATTATGACGTTTCCTACCTTGTTGATGGTTCCACTGGGGAATTCATCCTGGGGCAATCATGGCAGTGATGACAGGAGCCAAAATAAACAAACACTGCAAATGGAAGATTCGCAGCTGCCTTCCTTTGTAAAGTGCTTTACTTTCCACATTTGTGCTCCTCATTCACACTTCCTGTTGCCTCCTATGCAGGCATAAGCTCTTCTGGTTTTCTTAAACCACATTTTAAAGACAAAGGGAGGACGCTTCATCTTGTTTCTTGCCGGCTGTGTCCTTTCTAAAAATATGTCTTAATTTACCTTATCCTCCCAGCCTGCCCCTGTCAATGGAACATAGCTTTTGAAGAAAGTAGAGAAACATGCACACTGAGAGCCTAGAATCAGCGTGGCTGGGTTAAAATCCCCACTCGCCCCCGCTAGGAGCCTGCGGAGTGATCTTGGGCAAGTCACTTGGTCTCTATGTGCAACTTCAAAGAGTCTAATAATAGAACCTAACTTACAGAGTTCATGAGAATTAAATGAGATGATTCATGTAAATTGCTTAACACATCACTGGACACATAGAAAATGCTTTTGTTTTGTTTTGTTTTGTTTTGTTTTGTTTTGTTTTGAAGAGCGTTCAAGCCAGGATTCTGACCCTCACAGAGAACTGCTATGTCTCGTCATTGTGGGAAAGAAGGCTGGATCTCCATCCTAGCTAGAAAGAAAACTCTCTAGGATATCAAAGGAAATCAAAATTAATTTCCTTTTAAGAATTTTTCTAACTTGGTGACACTCTTTGAAGTGATTAGAGACAAGCCAGGGTATTACAAAGTCAGGTAGGAAAGCAGCGCTCCAGGATACAGATAATCACCAGGCTATTTAAGGACATGATACCTCTGTAAAGCAGCTTAATGTCAGGCTGGCATTTTGTAATGGCATATTTCGAGTACATGTAATTTTCTGTCATGTAAGCTCGTAACTCTTTTGATAGCATCCACTCTGATATGATCCAGCTTTTTCTCTCCGACTCAACAGCTGTTTGATTACCCTGCTGTTCAACCCATCTCAATATCCCTCATTTCCCTCCATGTTTAAATTCTCTATTTTCCAGCTCCTGGTTACAAAGAAATGTTAAAAGATCAGGCCCAATCCCAGAGGGGAGCAAGAAGACAGGGGCGATTGTGGCCACACAAGAAAGCACTCAGGAAAGTGATTCCTCTCACCCTGGGTCGAAGGCAACCTTTGAGTGTCCTGCATTTTTTCTTCCTTAAGAACTGAGGGAATTGCCTCTCCTTTTGCTCAGTGGGAAGGTTCACACCTCCTGCCTTTCACCTTTCTTTCTATTTCAGCATCTGTAAAGAAAAAAGTTAGATTGGCACCTCTAAAAAAGCAGCACTTAAAATAAATACATGTATTATTGTACACTGAAATGTTCGTGAAAAACAGCTTTGATGGACTCCTGCAATCCAACCCACTGCATTGAATTAACACCTTTTTTTTTCCATTTGTGCAAGTGGCAGTCGCCGCAGAGCAAAGTTACAGTTATTGTTCCAATAATTATTGCCATTACTTTGTGTTCATAAGCAAATGAGTCTGTGTGTGTGTGTGTGTGTGTGTGTGTGTGTGTGTGTATCTGGGAAAGATTTTCTGCTCAGAGTCTTTCATTAGGTGTCTATAATTAATTTCTATCATCTTTCTCTAAAGGCATTATGCTTCCTACCAATGAGCAGTATGAATTTAGTCACATATATGTATACATGCACGACTGTGCATGCGCGCGTGCACACACACACACACACACACACACACCTGTTAAAAACAAGATAGTAAGGTATTTTGTCTTGGGGAATTATATTAGTTCTGGCAGAGTCTGCCAGTTACTCAACCAATATATTCTCTTTTTTTATTAATACATCCCTAGTGTACTGGGGGCAGTAATGTGCCCAGCTAAAATGTCCCAGCCTCCCTTAAAACAGAGTGCAGCCATGGACTCAATTAGGACAGTTGGATAAAAGCAGAAGTGTTGGAGAATTGTACTGACCTCTGGGAAATCTCCTGAAGAGTGGCATGACCCCCACCCTTGCTTCTTTCTTAGGTCCATTGTAAGCCTAGAATGTGTGGGAGATGACTCGAATTCCAGAAGTCATCTTGGATCATAAAGCAACCTTGAGAATGGAAGATACATGCTAGGATGGTGAAGCAAAAAGATGGAAAGGCTTAATTAAGTCCCAGATAACTCTAGACCCACCTTGTCATTCAGGGATTGTCCAACATCACACTTTTTTGTTAATGAGGGAGAAATAATTGGTTTTGCTTAAACCTCTGGTATTTTATTATACATTATCTGTTATATGTAGCTACACCTAATATTTACTGATATAGTCAGTGCCAAGGTTTCCCTAAACTTTATATCCTGATATGTTTTCTCAAATATTTCTCATTTTATTCATAAGCCTTCAGATTCCTTCTCAAAGAGAGAAGAAAGTACAGGATTTCTTGTGTCTTATTTCTCTTCTTTCAGTCTAGAAGATTTAATAAATTACAACTTTATAAAATATATCTTGCAACCCAATAAAAGTGTGGTATGAACATCGTTCCAATATTATAAAAGAAATACCAAAGTAAGCAGCAAAATGAAAACAACATTTTTGCAAATTAGAAAAATAATAAGAAAGCAAATTTTAGCTCTTACTTATGAAACATTACCTCTTATTTTAAAAGTACCCCCAGGAGCCAATTTCTAATAATCACACTAAATGAAAAATCAAATTAGTTTAATTCACATTTCAATTCCTAGGAAGGCATGCAGCTATTATTGTCTGCTTTTAAACAGAGAACAAAGACTATTCACTATCAAATTCTTACTAACTGTTTGCCTCTGGAATACTGTCCGTAGGACACTAAACTGTAAAGGCCAAATGTTCTTTTTGTTCATTCCAGCGCTTTGTCATCGTTTAGCAACCTCACAGAATTTTCCCTCCCCACAGAAGCATTTCCTGCTTATTAAAAATGTCTCTAAAATGGATAGACTATGCACAGGAGTAGAATTGTCTCTCCTGAATATATTTATGGCAAATTGATGTCATAGACATTTGTGGAAATGTAAACCTCTGCAGTTTATCCTGTAGCTCACCAGAGAATTGAACTTTGCCAGTCAGTCCAGGCCCTCCCACAAAGAGTCCATTTTTGTATCAAATGAATACTGTCAGATCCTACCACACCTAGCAGGTTATGCTTGGTCAGTTTAAGAGCTGTGCTAATGTGATGCACCTGCCAGTTACCAAGCAATGGAGAACACAAACACATATTAAAACATTCTTCACAGAAATGGAAAATTGATTAGAGTCTGGGTAAATTTATGCTACATGAAAGACTATAAAGTCAACATTTTATGAAGAGGCAATGGAATTTATTGATTGCTAGGAATGAAGTAAACAGGGGTGGAGATGCCTGTGTGTGATGTAAATTGCCTACCATTCCATACAATGATTAGCAGTTATTCAGTTCAAGGGGTTATTTGTTTATTTCCACTGACGCGCTCACGTTGTCTTTTCGAATATTTTGTCATTCCCTGACTTTGTGCTTGAAAATGGCTCCCTGTGTCTCTTGGGATGAGGTAAGAACTGCTTAAAATAAAGTGCAAACCTGACATGGGCAGACCCCACCTGATCCTGCCACCCCACCTTATCCATCCACCCTCTTGCAGTTCATGCTGTTTTGTATTTATCTCTTAAATGTTGGCCATTTATCACATCAGTCCTTCCCTCAGACAGTCACCTCTGTGAGGGTAGCAATCACATCTGCCGCAGCCATCACTGTATCTGTGGAGCAGTAAATGCTGCCTGGCGCATGGGAGGCTCTCACGTTTTGGCTGAATTGAAAATGATTTCAAAGTTCTTCAGAATATTCCATCTAAGCTGTCACCCTGAGCCTATTACTATGACTATAGCTATTAATTAGGAGCTAGTCAGTAAGTATTTGTCAAATTGAAAAAGTAAACTAATAAAACAATCAGTGAATGAATAGTCTAATCTGGAACATTTCTAAAAGTGTGTTCCACAGCATATTAGTGCTATAGGGTGGCCCACAGAAAAGAGTGTGTTGGAATGAACTCATATTTACTGAATGCTTACTCTATGCCAGGCCCTCAGCTAAGTACTTTACGTTCATCTTCCTACATGATCTACATAATAACCCAATGAAGTATGTCATTATTTCCATTGTGCAGATAGGGAAACTGAGGATCAGAGAATTTAAATAATCAGTCAAAAGTGAAATAGTTCATGAGTGGTAGGTAAATCTGGAATCCAGATCTCTCTGACTTCAGCCTTTTAAAAAATATTATATAGTACTCTGCTCCCCTTTTAGGAATCCAAGTGTATAGTAGTGATGTGGGAAACAAGGGCAAAAGAAAAATTAAATTTCCTTGCTACCTATAACCCACTGACAAGTCCTTAAAACAGGCAGAGGGACATTCCTCTAGGGACTCAACTGCCTCAATGTTAAATACTTTGCTAAGGGCAAAAGGCAATCTTGACCTGACCCCCAGGATCCTGTAAGTCTACTTTAACACATAAAAATTACTTTGGAAATTTCCTTTATCTCTACCCCCCAAGATACATGTTGGCAATAATCCCCCAAACATATGACCCACCGATATACATCTGAAGGGTCTCATGATTGAGGTTTTATTAGACAGCAATAAATAACCTTTTCCCAATAATAGCTAGCCCCCTGAAGGTCCTGGAAACCTTGCTTCCCAAATTCCTTAGAGACTTAACGCTATGCTTAATCCACTCCCAGTTTGAAAGTATATAATGGGCCACTCCTCATGACTCCAGTGCAGCTCTTTCTGCCCACAGGTCCTGTCGCCAGGCTTTAATAAAACCACTTTTTTGCACCAAAGACCTCTCAAGAATTCTTTCTTGGCCATTGGCCATTGGCTTCGAACCCTAACGTCTTTCCTACATCAATAGCACAGTGAAAACTCTGAGAAGTCGTATAATAACCCAGCATTAAACCAAGGAGCTCTTCTTTCTCACAGAGCAAGCCTTTCACAGAATACACTGCAGTAGTTTCCAAAGTGGTATATGTACCCTCCACTGTGGTATTGGAAGAAAATATCAGTTCTCTTTTTTGCCTCAATCTTTTAATCTCTACTTTTGTGTTTTATGATGTCCAAATTGTATTAGTGTATTAATACACCAAAAACAAGTTTAAATAAATAACATATAGGGGCCATGATCTAAAAAGTTTAGAAACCACTCATTTAGACTACTCCCTTTCAAACATGGCCTGAGAGTTTTATTAGTTACATTGATTTCAAAGAATTAATTTAGAGAAGCTGATTTCAAATTATGGTTGGAATGTTTAGGATATACAATATATAAAATTTATTATTTATATCCAATTGGTTGATATTCTTGGAGGAAACAATGGAGTGGCATATTCAAGAGCTGCTTATTCATGTTCTTATGGTACATTAAAACCACCCACTCACCCCAATACAATTAAATTTACTTAAATTTGCATTCTCTTAGCTCATGCTAACTGAGCTGCAGAGAAGACAGCAAGAGGACTATGGATGCAGGAGTAGAGTGGCAGGTGCCTCTGTTGATACCGGCAGCAGTCCCATCATAGAAAGGCAAGGATTAAGTGTTGTATGGCCGTTTTATGGAAATGTGTTCATTTGTGGTAGGCATTCCTGGACAAGAAGAGTCACATAAGGCCACTGAGACCTAAACTACACAGAACAAGTTTAAGTGGGAGCTACTTCTCCTTTTTCTGCATTGCAATTTAATAAAAATAAATAGTGCTCACAATTATGCTATGCATTTATCACTTAGGATTTTGGTTTGTCTTGATTTTTCTCAATGAGTCAAATGATTGGTACTTGCTTTTTTTTTCTTTTTATTTTTAGCAAATGATGACCCCTCAATACTTTAAGTGTCCTGAAAAGTACTCAACTTTGACAAGGAACCACACCATCAGTTAATATGAATTCCCATTCATACAATGGGGGAGATGCAAGTTATAGTTCACATATTTGATTCTTAAGAACAACTAAACCTGAAAAGATTGATATTTTAGAGGTATCATTTTGTCAACTCAGACAGATAAACAATTTCTTAGAGAAAAACATTAATCCATCAAAAGAGCATTTTTAGAAAGTGTATCAATTAGTGTAGAATTGATGAGTCAAAGTAATTAAACTGATCATTTCAATGTTCTCATGTCCTATGTCTATGATTAAAAGACTTGGCAAATGAGTTCTGGGATTCCTACCTATCATGATGTATTTGTGAAACAAAGATAAAATGGAATAATGAGAAGAAAATAGAGAAAGAGTACTTCTGAAAATTAACTATAGTTTGTAAACAAAGCCTGACTTCATACGTACCTATGTTGCATTAAGATTATCCAATGTATCCAACGTATACATTATTTCCACAATACTGAGCATTCCACATGCCTTCCCTGGCTTTATCATATCCTTTACCCTTGAGAAATAAAGGATAAATCCAAAGGTAAGGGTAAGCAGTCTTTGATAATCATGTCATGATCCCAATTTGGCTGTAATGATGATATTATAAACCCTGAACGTGAATGTGAACTACAAAAGGGAGTTCTACACATCCAATATCAGTAGTATGGCTCATGTCTCAAAATGTTGGAAGCACTTAATGTGAACCAATATAATTCCGGAAGGGCTATTTGAGTCCTTATTTTTATAAGTAGAGTGTGTTATAGGGATTACTAAGAATTGGGCTTCCTATTCATTTCTGAAATTTCAGAATTTAAAGAGAAAAGAATATCTTGCAAAAGCTCACCTATTAATCTATTTTAAATTAAGGTTTTTTTCCTGTGGGCTAAACAATAGACAAATATAGGTGTATTTTTAATTCCCTTGTTCTAATGAAAGCACATTAGTCCTGAGTAAGGGATTTGTGGGAAGTGAATTAACTCTTTCCTGACTCTTCTGTTCTCAGTAACAAGAGCGTAACTAGTGCCTTGTAAAGTTAATAGGGCTCTTTGAAAGTCAGCATTTTACTGCCCATTTCAATTTGCATCCATGACTTAACACCTGGCAGGGAACATCCAGTCTTTTCCAGAGGGCAAATCTAAATACTGCACCTAATGATTCAGCCTCCAAAATGACATTTTGTAATTCTCTTTGCCATTCCAAAGGGGCCAAGGGTATTTTTGAATCTCATCTTTTTTGTTCCTATGTATTAAATCAACTTGAAATTGTTAAAGTGCGACTTACTCCCCCAAGACTTTAAGCTCTAGAGAAAGAAAAGTCGTCATCAGAGTGAGTGGTTTAATACTGCTTGTTGGAGTGTATTCCTGTCAGTCTCCAGGTAGAAGGCTTAACACACACCTTGCTGACAGCTACCACCGAAGGGGGCTTTCCTGCAGGAATAACCCTCCGGCTGCCCTGCTGAATGCGTGTCCCCTAAGTACCCGTCAGGGTTGCTGTCTTAACCATGGTGGAGTTGATTTTTCCTGACGTAGCCATATCCACCGCATTTTAAGTTTGATTGCCTGTGTAAACTTTAAAACCAGAATGTTTAAGAATTATGTGTTTCAGAGGTCTTTTGTCTGTGGAATATAAAACCCCTTTGTGGTGTCGCCTGCTTCCTGCCTCCATTATACCTCTCCCCTCTGTTACTCGTAAGAAACAAATACTTTTGGGGAAAGTGCATCTTTGGGATCCTGGATTTTGAGCTACTGAATTTTAGTCTAAATCACTGTGGCAAAAGGAAAATGGAAAGCCTCAACAGCCATCTCTCCCACATGTTATGATAATTAGGGACTTACACAATTTCCCATCCTGCAAATCAAAGGACTCAAGGTGCCTCTCTGCCAACATCTAAAAGCTTTCTTGGTTATTCAACACTTGCCCTGTTGGAATAAGAGGGTATCAGTACACCTGTGCAATACACAAAGGGCTGGAAATTTATGGGTGTATTAAGCAAAGTCTAATTATAACTTGATAAAAAAAACACAATCCCCTTGACAAAAGCCTATTTCCAGAGAAGCAGCTTTTGTAAGAACAAACTTAGAAATGATTATATCCCGAATGTGCTACTTGGTAAGATTGAAAAGAAGTGTTGCTCAAAGCATTCTTAGCTACGGAAAGAACAACACATCTTTTTTTCACCCTTTCTTCTCCAGAGTAGAGTAGGGTGCTGCATCTTATCAACTCTTTAACATCTGCATGCTGTAATTAATGAACTTTATTGTTTCAGCAAACTCAAATAGATATTGTTTTGGGTTTGTTTGTTTGTTTTTTAAGATTTTATTTATTTGAGAAAGAGAGAGAGCACAGAGGGAGAGGGAGAAGCGGACTCCCTGCTGAGCAGGGAACCTGATGTGGGACTTGATCCCAGGACCCTGAGATCATGACTTGAGCTGAAGGCAGACGCTTAACTGACTGAGCCACCCAGGCGCCCCATAGATACTGTTTTATTAACTACCAAGTCTTTACATCACATTATAGGTGATGAAACTGAAGTTGCAGTATTGAACTATTAGTTCTGTATGATGGGAAGGCCCTACTCTGGAGAACAGAGCCCAGATCCAGGTCCAAAATGTGACCCAACCAGCTGTGTGACCTCCAACAAGTCACTTCTCCTCCCTCCACTTCACTTTCTTCATCAGCTAATAAAGAAGTTAAATAGATTGTTCTCCTCTTTTTCAATTTTTTTTTTATTCCAATCAGAACCCTTAGACTGAGAATAGGGAAAATCAATCATGAGTTACTCCTGCTGATTCAAGTGCAGTTCTATGGTGTGTCTCCATCATTAAGTTCATTATGAAACAGCCAATCAGAGTTAGCAGGTATTTAAGACTTGCATTGAAGACATTGTTCTAAGTGCTTTATATACAATATCTCATTTAATCCTCAAAAGAGCACAAATGGCAGCTATTATGATCATCCCCATTTTATAGATGAGAACACTGAGAATTGCGGAAGGTAAATAACCAGTACGGGGAATGGTTGCTTAGGGGCTTACTCTGAATCCTACAGATACGTCTCAAATACAGACTCGGTTACAGTGTACTTAAAGCAAAATCTAATCATGGAAGTGATTACTGATTATTTTAACAGAGACTGAATAACTATCTTCTTAAGAATAACAGATCTAGTATAAAATTATGAGTCATTGATCAAGTCTTACCATATTATTAAATTCTATCTAAACAAACCTAGGCACTTGGGAAGATGTGTTAGTTATCAGTTATGATTTGTCCCATGGGCACAGAAATTTATTAGATTTGACATCAGTACTCTTTACTTTTAGTAAAAGTTATCCAAATGAGAAATTCAGTATCAGAAATTATCTGGCAAATTACGAGGTAATAAATATGGTTTAATTAGGTCATTTTAATTGTAAGAAAACTCATTCTCTAATTTATTCATTTAACAAATACTAATTAAGAACCTCTTATGCACCGTGCCTCTGCTAGGTGCTTGGTGAACCTTGGTAAACAAAACAGACATACCTTCCTTGGTGAGGCTTACCATCCAAAAAGGGGACAGGCAAAAAGCAAATAAATAAACATATCATTCCAAATTGTGACTGGTGCCGTGGAAGAACTAAACGTATGACATGAGGAAAACAGCAGGGCGGGGCCTGCTCAGACGGGAAGTCAGGAAGGGCCTCGCTAAGGAGGCCAGTGAAATTAGAGCGTAAAGGACAAAGCAAGGGTAGCATAAGTGACTTCGGAGAAATAAGCTGAAGCCACATCATTCAGGGCTGTGTAGGTCACGGTAATGAGTTTGGATTTTCTTCAACATCCCACGATAAGCCATGCGTTTAAGGAGGGGAGTGATTTGTGTTTCTAGCCCATTACTTGGGTCTGGAGTAAGGGAAAAGGACAGAGGCGGCTACCGCAGGAGTCCGTGTGAGAAGTGAGGCTGTCTGACTGAGTGGGAAAGAACTGGCCCAGATTCGAGTTTTATTTGAAAGCAGCTTCCAAAAGACTTACTGATAGATCGTGTTGGGATGAGGAGAAAAGAATCAAAAGTGGCTGCCAGATTTTTAGATTGCGAGACTTCGATAATAGAAGGCTTTACTGAGAAGTGAGAAGAAGAAACTTGGCATGGAAACGGGAGTTTAGTTTTGCTGCAGATGCTTGTAGAATATGTAAGTGGAGATGTCAAAGGGATGGTGGATATTTCATTTTAAACTCGTAAAAATATATGAAGTCACTTATGAAGAGAGTAAAGAGCTACATTCTGGGAGCTACAACATTTATAAGGTAGGTATAGGAGACAGAGGAGCACAGAAAAGGAGACGGAGAAGGTGTGGTCAGAGGTGGAACAGGAGCACCTGGAGAGCAAGGTGTCACAAAAGCGAAGGGAGGCCTCTTTTCCAGGGGGAAAGGCTTTACCAGAGCCTTAGCCTACCTGAGAGATGGCATGTTCCCCACCTCAGCTCCTCTCACCTTCCTGCCTCACCTAAGGAGGGAAAAAGAGCAAAAACACATTTCCGAAAGTCATAGCCCAGGCACACAGCCTCCTGCTAAAAGACTGAAATGGCATCACCACTTTCCACCACCAGTGCAAGGCTCCGGTGTAACAACAGTGGACCACAATGGAAATAGCGGCAAAATGCACTGTCTCTGGACAGAAGTACTTAGGGAAACTCAACAAAGAGACACGAACATGGACACGAGAGGAATTCCAAACTTCTGGCATCTATGGCTTCAGCAAACATCAGGTAAAGCCCAACTCCTAGCCATGTTAACACAAAACTTCACACAAAAAACTTTTTACTTTAGTGCCTATTACATGACACATTATGTCCAGCTTTCAACAAAAAATTACAAGGCATGCTAAAAAAACAAAAAAAGAAAAAAGCAAAGAAATACCATCTGAAGCAAGCATCAGAACCAGACACAGATATGAGACAGGGATTCTAAGTGTCAGACAGAGAAATTTTTTTAATCAGTAAGACACAGACATCACTTCAAATCATACAGATATTTGGAGAATTTGACGAACCACTTCATGTCAATATATTTGAAAAACTATATAAACTGCATAAAATCTTAGTAAAACAAAATTAGTTAAAACTAGCATAAGAAGAGGGGCGCCTGGGTGGCTCAGTTGGTTAAGTGGCTGCCTTGGGCTCAGGTCATGATCCCAGGGTCCTGGGATCGAGCCCCGCATCGGTCTCCCTGCTCGGCGGGAAGCCTGTTTCTCCCTCTTCCACTCCGCCTGCTTGTGTTCCCTCTCTCACTGTGTCTCTCTCTGTCAAATAAATAAATAAAATCTTTAAAAAAAAACTAGCATAAGAAGAAATAACAAACATGAATCATGTTATAATTAAATTCCTAAAGAAAAATCTTTCCCCTAAGAAAATCAAAACTCATGTACCTTTAGTGACAAACTCTCCTGATTATTTAAGGAAGAAATAGCACCAGTTTTACATAAACTCTTCAAGTGAATAAAACAAAAGAGAAAACTTCCAACCTCTTCGATGAGACGAGCACAATCTAGGTATTGAACTTGACAAGAAAAATAAATGAAAGTCCACTCATGAATACTGATGCAAGTCCTAAACAAAATACTAACAGATATATGCCAGCAATTCTTAACTTGGAAGAGGGTTACATGGAAATAACAAGTTCACTCGATGAGCTCTAAATTTTTGATTTGTGAACTTGTCTGTGTTCTACTTCAGTAGAAAGTTAAATACAAGAAAAATCAGTTATCTAAATTATCAACCTTAACTTCATCCCTTTGCCTAATCAGAATGTTAGCGTGCCGTTTGGTTGCATCGTAGTCACTTACAATTTTTCTCTATTTTCACCCTTTCTCACTTCTTGTTCAGAACACAGTCTGGACATATATTTTCCACGTGCACCTCACAGAATGCTAACTGAAAGACATATAAACAGAGATAACCTGCCTCATTTTAGATGAATGACTAAACTTTTGTCTATGTGGCAAGGAAAAAGAAATCAGTAACAAAATTCTCCACTGAGAAGAGAAAATCCTCACCAGTTTGCACATTGGTTTTCATTTCAACCAGGATGCTCAAGGATAGTGTATGGGTAGGCAAGTAGAAAAACAAAGACACAACTGGTCACTATGAAAGTTATGACAGTTCCAGAGTGTGTTCAAATGTGGTATTCTTCTTATAAAATATTTTATTTTTTTTTCAAACTGTTGTCAGTTTAACAGCATTGTCAACAAATATCAATCGAATGCCACAAGTGAATTGATAGAGTGCCATCATCTCAGATGCTGTGGAGAATACAAAACAAATGTAGTCTTTACCCTCACATTTATTGTTTTGAAAGGTGGGGATGGATGGAGTAAAGGGAGAAAGAAATTCTTTTTATTAAAAAAAAAATCAAAGAATGGTACAAGTCTGAGTTATAGCAAAGGATTATGTCTCATTCATCTTTATGTCCCTCAGAGTTATTAGGTGCTGTGATTTTCATCTACTGTGTTAGTAGACTAATAAATATTTGCTAGAATGAATTGCATTACATTTGTGAGTTGTGCTGAGGGATGTTACCATTCTCCAAGCAATAGGGATCCTAATAAATCTAATCCCTCTGTTACTATTTTGAAAATCACTCCATTATAATTGCTCCTTCACTTCTTACCCATATGGCAATTATAGATAGGATTTTTTTACATGAAGTAAGTGGATTAGATATTTTCTTGCCATTTTTTAGAACAATGACTATCGCCATTGTTCAGCATTAATTTCTGACGGATCATTTTTATGTTGTTATTTTTCATTTTTTTCCTTCTTGTTCCTACATTAAACAAATATCTGATATTTCATAAAAATTCCATGCTTTTCATCATGGCCTGTATTATTGCCGATAACTTTATGCGAACCATTTTTCCTTTTCTCCCCCATTTTGTTAGAGGCTTTATATTCTTTTTTGTAAAAGACAAAATGTTTACATCTTATGTTCCCCCAAGAGCGTATAGAATTTCTGTTTCCCTAAAAAGTAGTCAGCAGGACATTTATTTTATCAGTGTAATTATTGGGTCAAATGACATGTTTATGTTTAACTTTAAAAGATTTTGCCAGGGGCACCTGGGTGGCTCAGTCATTAAGCATCTGCCTTGGGCTCAGGTCATGATTCCAGGGTCCTGGGATGGAGCCCCGCGTTGAGCTCTCCGCTCCGCGGGAAGCCTGCTTCTCCCTCTCCCACTCACCCTGCTTGTGCTCCCTCTCTCGCTGTGTCTCTCTCTGTCAAATGAATAAATAAAATCCTTAAAAAAATAAATAAATAAAAGATTTTGCCAAACTGCCCTTCAAACAATTTATGTCCCCACCAAAATATAAGACCATGAGAGGGCCTTTTCTCAAATCTTTTTAGCCACACGGGATTTTTTTTATTGTTATGTTAATCACCATATATTACATCATTAGTTTTTGATGTAGTGTTCCATGATTCATTGTTTGTTCATAACACCCAGTGCTCCATGCAGAATGTGCCCTCCTCAATACCCATCACCAGGCTAACCCATCCCCCTACCCTCCTCCCCTCTAGAACCCTCAGTTTGTTTTTCAGAGTCCATCATCTCTCATGGTTCGTCTCCCCCTCTGACTTACTCCCCTTCGTTCTTCCTCTCCTGTTATCTTCTTCTTTTTCTTTTTTCTTAAAATATGTTGCATTATTTGTTTCAGGAGTACAGATCTGTGATTCAACAGTCTTGCACAATTCACAGCGCTCACCATAGCACATATCTTCCCCAATGTCTATCACCCAGCCACCCCATCCCTCCCACCCCCAACCACTCCAGTAACACTCAGTTTGTTTCCTGAGATTAAGAATTCCTCATATCAGTGAGGTCATATGATACATGTCTTTCTCTGATTGACTTATTTCACTCAGCATAACACCCTCCAGTTCCATCCACGTCGTTGCAAATGGCAAGATCTCATTCCTTTTGATGGCTGCATAATATTCCATTGTGTATATATACCACTTCTTCTTTATCCATTCATCTGTCGATGGACATCTTGGCTCTTTCCACAGTTTGGCTATTGTGGACATTGCTGCTATAAACATTGGGGTACACGTACCCCTTCGGGTCCCTACATTTGTATCTTTGTGGTAAATACCCAGTAGTGCAATTGCTGGATCGAATGGTAGCTCTAATTTCAACTGTTTGAGGAACCTCCATACTGTTTTCCAGAGTGGTTGCACCAGCTTGCATTCCCACCAACAGTGTAGGAGGGTTCCCCTTTCTCCACAGCCCCGCCAACATCTGTCGTTCCCTGACTTGTTAATTTTAGCCATTCTGACGTGTATGAGGTGGTATCTCATTGAGGTTTTGATTTGGATTTCCCTGATGCCGAGCGATGTTGAGCACTTTTTCATGTGCCTGTTGGCCATTTGGATGTCTTCTTTCGAAAAATGTCCGTTCATGTCTTCTGCCCATTTCTTGATTGGACTATTTGTTCTTTGGGTGTTGAGTTTGATAAGTTCTTTATAGATTTTGGATACTAGCCCTTTATCTGATATGTGATTTGCAAATATTTTCTCCCATGCTGTCGGTTGTCTTTTGGTTTTGTGGACTGTTTCTTTTGCTGGGCAAAAGCTTTTTATCTTGATGAAATCCCAATAGTTCATTTTTGCCCTGGCTTCCCGTGCCTTTGGTGATGTTTCCAGGAAGAAGTTGCTGCGGCTGAGGTCGAAGAGGTTGCTACCTGTGTTCTCCTTTAGGATTTGGATGGACTCCTGTCTCACGTTTAGGTCTTTCAACCATTTGGAGTCTATTTTTGTGTGTGGTGTAAGGAAATGGTCCAGTTTCATTCTTCTGCATGTGGCTGTCCAATTTTCCCAACACCATTTGTGGAAGAGACTGTCTTTTTGCCATTGGACATTCTTTCCTGCTTTGTCAAAGATAAGTTGACCATAGAGTTGAGGGTCCATTTCTGGGCTCTCGATTCTGTTCCATTGATCCATGTGTCTGTTTTTGTGCTAGTACCATACTGTCTTGATGATGACAGCTTTGTAATAGAGCTGGAAGTCTGGAATTGTGATGCCACCAGCTTTGCTTTTCTTTCTCAATATTCCTCTGGCTATTCGGGGTCTCTTCTGATTCCATACAAATTTTAGGACTATTTGTTCCATTTCTTTGAAAAAAGTGGATGGTATTTTGATGGGGATTGCATTGAATGTGTAGATTGCTCTAGGTAGCATTGACATCTTCACAATGTTGGTTCTCCCAATCCATGAGCATGGAACGTTTTTCCATTTCTTTGTGTCTTCTTCAATTTCTTTCATGAGTATTTTATAGTTTTCTGAGTACAGATCCTTTGCCTCTTTGGTTAAATTTATTCCTAGGTATCTTATGGTTTTGGGTGCAATTGTAAATGGGATCGACTCCTTGATTGGTCTCTCTTCTGTCTTGTTGTAGGTGTATAGGAATGCCACTGATTTCTGTGCATTGATTTTATATCCTGCTACTTTACTGAATTCCTGTATGAGTTCTAGCAGTTTTGGGGTGGACTCTTTTGGGTTTTCCACATACAGTATCGTATCATCTGCAAAGAGTGAGAGTTTGACTTCCTCTTTGCCGATTTGGATGCCTTTGATTTCTTTTTGTTGTCTGATTGCTGTGGCTAGTCCTTCCAATACAATGTTGAATAAGAGTGGTGAGAGTGGACATCCCTGCCACGTTCCTGACCTTAGGGGAAAAGCTCTCAGCTTTTCCCCATTGAGAATGATATTCGCTGTAGGTTTTTCATAGATGGCTTTGATGACATTGAGGTATGTACCCTCTAACCCTACTCTGAAGAGTTTTGACCAAGAAAGGATGCTGTACTTTGTCAAATGCTTTTTCTGCATCTATTGAGAAGATCATATGATTCTTGTTCTTTCTTTTGTTAATGTATTGTATCACGTTGATTGATTTGCAGATGTTGAACCAGCCTTGCAGCCCAGGGATAAATCCCACTTGGTCGTGGTGAATAATCCTTTTAATGTACTGTTGGATCCTATTGGCTAGTATTTTGGTGAGAATTTTTGCATCCATGTTCATCAAGGATATTGGTCTGTCATTCTCCTTTTTGATGGGGTCTTTGTCTGGTTTTGGGATCAAGGTAATGCTGGCCTCATAAAATGAGTTCGGAAGTTTTCCTTCCATTTCTATTTTTTGGAATAGTTTCAGGAGAATAGGTATTAATTCTTCTTTAAATGTCTGATAGAATTCCCCTGGGAAGCCATCTGGCCCTGGACTTTTGTTTCTTGGGAGATTTTTGATGACTGCTTCAATTTCTTTAGTGGTTATAGGTCTGTTCAGGTTTTCTATTTCTTCCTGGTTCAATTTTGGTCGTTGATACATCTCTAGGAATGCACCCATTTCTTCCAGGTTATCTAATTTGCTGGCATAGAGTTGCTCATAATATGTTCTTATAATTGTTTTTATTTCTTTGGTGTTGGTTGTGATCTCTCCTCTTTCATTCATGATTTTGTTGATTTGGGTCATCTCTCTTTTCTTTTTGATCAGTCTGGCCAGGGGTTTATCAATCTTGTTAATTCTTTCAAAGAACAAGCTCCTAGTTTCGTTGATCTGTTCTACTGTTCTTTTGGTTTCTAGTTCATTGATTTCTGCTCTGATCTTTATTATTTCTCTTCTCCTGCTGGGTTTAGGCTTTATTTGCTGTTCTTTCTCCAGCTCTTTTAGGTGTAGGGTTAGGTTGTGTATTTGAGACATTTCTTGTTTCTTGAGAAAGGCTTGTATTGCTATATACTTTCCTCTCAGGACTGCCTCTGCTGTATCCCAAAGATTTTGAACAGTTGTGTTTTCATTTTCATTGGTTTCCAGGAATTTTTTTAATTCTTCTTTAATTTCCTGGTTGACCCATTCATTCTTTAGTAGGATGCTCTTTAGCCTCCATGTATTTGAGTTCTTTCCGACTTTCCTCTTGTGATTGAGTTCTAGTTTCAAAGCATTGTGGTCTGAAAATATGCAGGGACTGATCCCAATCTTTTGGTACCAGTTGAAACCTGATTTGTGACCTAGGATGTGATCAATTCTGGAGAATGTTCCATGGGCACTAGAAGAATGTGTATTCTGATGCTTTGGGATGGAATGTTCTGAATATATCTGTGAAGTCCATTTGGTCCAGGGTGTCATTTAAAGTCTTTATTTCCTTGTTGATATTTTGCTTCGATGATCTGTCCATTTCAGTCAGGGGGGTGTTAATGTCCGCCACTATTATTGTATTGTTGTCAATGTGTTTCTTTGCTTTTGTTATTAATTGCCTTATATAATTGGCTGCTCCCATGTTCGGGGCATAGATATTTACAATTGTTAGATCTTCTTCTTGGATAGACCCTTTAAGTAGGATATAGTGTCCTTCCTCATCTCTTATTACAGTCTTTGTTTTAAAATCTAGTTTGTCTGATATAAGGATTGCCACCCCAGCTTTCTTTTGGTGTCCATTAGCATGGTAAATGGTTTTCCACCCCCTCACTTTCAATCTGGGATTGTCTTTGGGTCTAAAATGAGTCTCTTGCAGACAGCATATTGATGGGTCTTGTTTTTTAATCCAATCTGATAGCCTGTGTCTTTTGATTGGGGCATTTAGCCCATTTACATTCAAGGTAACTATTGAAAGGTATGAATTTAGTGCCATTGTATTACCTGTAAGGTGACTGTTAACTGTCTGTTGTCTGTGTTCGTTTCTGCTCTTTGCTGCTTTTAGGTTCTCTCTTTGCTTAGAGGACCCCTTTCAATATTTCTTGGAGGGCTGGTTTCGTGTTTGCAAATTCCTTTAGTTTTTGTTTGTTCTGGAAGCTTTTTATCTCTCCTTCTATTTTCAATGTCAGCCTAGCTGGATATAGTATTCTTGGCTGCATATTTTTCTCGTTTAGTGCTCTGAAGATATCTTGCCAGTCCTTTCTGGCCTGCCAGGTCTCTGTGGATAGGTATGTTGCCAATCGAATGTTTCTACCATTGTAGGTTACATATCTCTTCTCCCGAGCTGCTTTCAGGATTTTCTCTTTGTCTCTGAGACTCATAAGTTTTACTATTAGATGTCGGGGTGTTGACCTATTATTATTGATTTTGAGAGGGGTTCTCTGTGCCTCCTGGATTTTGATGCCTGTTTCCTTCCTCACATTAGGGAAGTTCTCTGCTATTATTTGCTCCAATATACCTTCTGCCCCCTCCTTCTTCTTCTGGGATCCCAATTATTCTAATGTTGTTTCATCTTATCGTATCACTTATCTCTCGAATTCTGCCCTCGTGATCCTGTAGTTGTTTCTCTCTCTTTTTCTCAGCCTCTTTACTTTCCATCATTTGGTCTTCTATAGCACTGATTCTCTCTTCTGCCTCATTTATCCTAGCAGTTAGTGCCCCCATTTTTGATTGCACCTCATCAATAGCCTTTTTGATTTCGACTTGGTTAGATTTTAGTTCTTTTATTTCTCCAGAAAGGGTTTCTCTAATAACTTCCACGCTTTTTTCAAGCCCAGCTAGTATCTTTAAAGTCATGATTCTGAACTCTAGGTCCAACATTGTACTAACGTCCGTATTGAGTAGGTCCCTGGCTGACGGTATTACCTCTTGTTCTTTTTGCTGAGGTGATTTTTTTCGTCTTGTCATTTTGTCCAGAGGAGAATAGATGAATGAGAGAACAAAATGCTAACAGGTTTACAACGTCCCCAGCAAATATACTGTATACAAATCAGAAAAGACCTGAAACCAGGGGAAAAGAAAGGGAAAGAAAGAAAAAAGAAAGAGAAAAAAAAGAAAAAAGATAAAAACAAAAACAGAACAATACAAAAAAAGCAGAATATGATCAAATATGATCAGGCTAGTGCATAGATCAGTGCCACACACTAGATTTTCGGCGTATTTTGGTCTGTTAGAAAAAAGTGCCTCCTAAAATTTTAAAGGAAGAAAGACATATATGTACAAAATAAGGGTTAATACAATGAAGGGATGGAAGATGACTGTAAAGATGAAAATTATAAAAGATTTTATAAAAGGACTTGATAAGAAGTTGTTTGAAAAAAGAAAGAAGATTTAAGGAAAAAAAAAGGAAAAAGGGAGAGACTGTGATCAGGCAGGAGACTAGAACAAAGCCATACATTAGTGATTTAGGGTATATTTTGATCTGTTAGAAGAAACTGTATCTCAAAATTTTAAAGAGAGAACAACTTATATATATATATGCCAAAAATAAGGGTAACTACTATGAAGGGATAAAATATGACTCTAAAAATGAAAAATAAAAAATGTTTTTTTTAAAAAGGATTGATAAGATGTTGGTTGCAAAAGGGAAAAAGAAAAATAAAAAAAAAACAGTTAACAAAATTAACTTTGATGAACTAATGAATCATGGTAAAAAAAAAAAGCCATGAATTCTATGTGCAGTATTCCCCTAGCGCTGGAGTTCTCCCGTTCTCCTTGATCAGTAAACTTGGTCTTGGCTTGCTGGCTGTTCGTGCTGATCTTCTGGGGGAGGGGCCTGTTGCCGTGGTTTCCAAATGTCTTTGCCAGAGGCTGAATTGCCCCGCCCTTGTCGGTCCGGGCTAAGGAAGCTGCTCGGGTTTGCTCTCAGGAGCTTTTGTTCCCTGCAAGCTCTCGGTACAGCTTTGGAGGACCAGGGTGAAAATGGTGGCCTCCCAATCTCCACCCGGAGGAGCTGAGAACTCGGGGCCCCACTCCTCAGTGTGCCCCCAGAGAAAAGCAGTCACTCCCGTCTCCCCGGTCTCCGGCCGCACTCCGTGCTCACCCGGCCTGTGATCGAGCGTTTCTATCTCTGGCACCCGACCCCGTGTGGAGTCTCCAAACCCAGCAGATCCCTGAGGTGCGCTCCCGCGCCGCTCCTCCCCGGGGAGGAAGGGGAGTCTCCCCAACTCTGCCGCTTGTTGGGTCCCTGCTGGAGGCACAGTGGCCCAACTGGGCCGCGGATCACAGTTTATGGCAACCCCGAGCTGAGAGCCCGCGCCTCGGCTCCGTCTCTGCAGCCAGCTTCCCTGCTCTGATACCTGGGAGCTCTGCCGCACTCAGGCACCCCCGGTCTTTCTGTGACCCCGAGGGTCCTGAGACCACACTGTCCCGCGAGGATTCCACCCCCCGCTTAGCCACTGGAGCGACGTCCCTCAGCAGAGCCGACTTCTAAAAGGTCCGATTTTGTGCTCCGCGGCTCTATCACTTGCCAGAAGCGGCCGACGGAGGCCCCTCCCCCGCCGTCTATCCTCCCGAATATCGCCTCAGATTCACTTCTCCGCACGTCCTACCTTCTAGTAAGTGGTCGCTTCTCTGTTCAGAGAGTTGTTGCTACTCTCCTCTTTGATCTCCTGTTGAGTTCGTAGGTGTTCAGAATGGTTTGATCCCTATTCAGCTGAATTCCTGAGACCAGACGAAATCCAGGTCTCCTACTCCTCCGCCATCTTGCCAAAGAGCCCACATGGGATTTTTAAAAATGATCTCACCATTGTTTTAATTTCCCTTCCTTTATTTATAAGTGTGGTTCAGCAATGCCTTTTGTATTTCTGTAAATCTCTCACTCATATTTCATGACCATTTGCCCTTGAAACGCAATGTGTGCTGGATCCAGTGTTGTCAACAGTAGCTTGAAAGCAGCCATTGTAGGAATATATACAACATTAAAATCATCTAATGCTGCGGGTGCCTGGCTGGCTCAGTCAGAGGAGCGTGAGCCTATCTCCATCTCAGGGTACTGAGTTCGAGCCCCATGTGGGGTGCAGAGATTACTTAAATAAGTAGAACTTAAAAAAAATCAACTAACCCTGCAAATAAGGGCCCTCACCAGTCCCCATCCCCTCCAAAAAGTTGTTAAACGTTTGCCAGCATGATGCTACTCGGATTGTTTATTCTTTTTTTAAAAAATATTTTATTTATTCACTTGAGAAGGAGAGAGCACAAGCAGGGGAGTAGGAGGGGCAGAGGGAGAGGAGGAAGGAAGCAGGCCCCCCGCTGAGCAGGGAGCCCAACATGGGGCTCGATCCCAGGACCCTGAGATCATGATCTGAGCCGAAGGCAGGTGCTTTACAGACTGAGCCACCCAGGTGCCTCTCTGATTGCTTATTCTTGCTTTATGTTTTGGAATGAGTTCCTGTAATGAGGAAAAATGCATTTTGGCTGTCATGTGTGTTGTAATAAAGATAACTCTTTCTGTTCCCCATTTGTCTTTTTTTTAATAATAGTTTTATTAACATACAATTTACTTACAATAACATGTACATATTTATTTATTTATTTATTTATTTATTTATTTATTTTTAAAGATTTTATTTATTGAGAGAGAGAGAACATGAGTGGGGGTAGGGGCAGAGGGAGAAACAGATTCCCTGCTGAGCCAGGAGCTGAACAAGGAACTCAGTCCTAAAACTCTGAAATCATGACCTGAGCCAAAGTCAGACACTTAACCGACTGAGCCACTCAGGCAGCCTTATACCCTTTTAAAATGCACAATTCACTGAAATCATCACCACTAATTTCAGACATTTTCATCATCCTAAGAAAGAAACCTGTACCCCTTAGCTTTCACTCCTCAATATTCCCTTGCCCCAGCCCGTGAAAACCAATCATCTATTTTCTATTTCCATGGATTTACCTATTCTGAACATTTAATATAAATGGAATGATATAATATATGGCCTTTTGTGACTGGCTTTTTTCAGTTAATATAATGCTTTTGAAGTTCATCCATGTTGTAGCATGTATCAGTACTTCCTACATTGTTGGTGGGATTCTAAAACGGTGTAATGAATTTGGAAAACAGTTCGGCAATTGCTCAAAATGTTCAACAGAGTTACTGTACAACCCAGCAATTCCACTCCCAGAACATACCCAAGACAAATGAAAACATATATCTACAAAAACCTTTATAGGAATGTTAATAGCACATTATTCATAATAGCCAAAAAAGATGGAAGCAATTCAAATGTATATCAACAGAAGAATGGATAATCAAAATATGCTATATCCATTTGTAAAATCCATTTGTCTTTTGATGTTGTTTTCCCACATTTTCAGCATAAAGAAGTTTTTTCAATTTTAAGTAGCCAAATTTATCACTCTTTCTGCTTTCTTTTACTATAGCCAGTTTAGAAAGATTAAAATTATATTGATTCATGCTTCTTATTTTAAAAGCTGTTATGGTTTCATTTTTTAATTTAATTTTTTATCCAGCTGGAGTATATTTTGGGTTTTGGAAGAAGTTAAAGAATTCTCCTTCATCCTAATGATAAGTTTACCTTAATAGTTACTGAATAATCCTTCTTTCATTCAATAATTTGAAAAGCCACTCTCATAATAAAATCTCCCAGGTTTGTGTCTTATTCTAAACCTTTAATCCATGCCCACATATATTTCAATTAAAATCACATTGGATTGGGGCACCTGGGTGGCTCAGTTGTTAAGCGTCTGCTTTCGGCTCAGGTCATGATCCCAGAGTCCTGGGTTCGAGCTTCCTGCTCGGCGGGAAGCCTGCTTCTCCCTCTCCCACTCCTCCTGCTTGCGTTCTCTCTCTCACTGTGTCTCTCTCTGTCAAATAAATGAATGAAATTTAAAAAATAATAAAATAAAAAATAAAATCACATTGGATTGATAAAATAATTTAGTGGAAATTAACAAGTTTAGTACATCAAAAATTCCTATTCAACATTATATGAATTTCTTTTAATTTAATTTTATTTTATTTACATTCAATTAATTAACATACAGTGTATTACTAGTTTCAGAGGTAGAGTTCATCTATTCATCATTTCTTATATTATACCCAGTGCTCATTTCATCACATGCCCTCCTTAATGCCCATCACCCAGTTACCCCATCCCCAAGCCCCCACCTCCCCTCCAGCAACTCTCAGTTTGTTTCCTATGGTTAAGAGTCTCTTTTGGTTTGCTTCCTTTTCTGATTTCATCTTGTTTTATCTTTCCTTCTCTTCTTCTGTGCTCCTGTTTTGTTTCTTAAATTCCACATATGAGTGAAATCATATGATGATTGTCTTTCTCTGATTGACTTATTTCACTCTAGTTTCATCCATGTCGTTGCAAATGGCAAGATTTCTGTTTTTGATGACTAATATTCCATTGTGTATATATATATATATATATATATATATCACATCTTCTTTATTCATTCATCTGTCAGTGGACATTTAGGTTCTTTCCATAGTCTGGCTATTGTGGACATTGCTGCTATAAACATTGGGGTGCAGGTGCCCCTTCTGATCACTACATTTGTATCTTTGGGGTAAAGACCTAGTAGTGCAATTGCCAGGTCATAAGATAGCTCTATTTTTAAACATTATATGTGTTTCTACTTACTACAGACTTATTTTATGTCTCAGTGATTTTCAGGTTTTCTTTATTTACAACTTGCCTATTGTATATTAAACTTCCATTGTAAATGGAAAGGAGAGGGGATTTGGGGAAGATATCTTCCTTTTTTTCCAATTCTAATCTGTCCCTTGTGATAGGTATATTCTGAGGTTGGGAGGCAGCTTGGTGAAAGTAGGGTCCTGAGTTCTAGAGGGATACCAGCAGAGTAGATTTCTCCTTTATGCATCAGGCTGGAGCCTGGAGATCAGTATCTAAGAACTCTGAGACATGATTAAAACAAAGTGCATCCAGGAGAAAAATAAAATATAAGAATTTAGCATTGATATTAAGAAATTTAAAAAAAAAGGACAACAAAATAAAAATAACTTAGAAAAAAGAAAGCTGAAAAAAAAAATAAAACTAAAGACAAAGATAAAAATATAGGAAGTAAACAAGCACCCATATTAAGACATATAATATTGAAATAAAAATAAATTGAAAAAAAGGGCATTGATGAAACTAAAATAAATAAAATATAAAGAAAGTATAGAAGACTTGGTTTTTTATAAAACCCAAAAAATTCCTCAAGAGTCTGTTTAAAGTAAAAAGGTTAAAAATAGGACTAGGAATGAGAATGTGATGATAAAGAAGAAAAAAAAATTTTAAAGAATAACCACCCAGGAATCCCAAAATATCTACTATTTTAAAAGTCACCTCAGTGATACGTGCTTATAGGTATTTTATCTTATCTATTAAGAACAAACTGTTTCAGTCTTGCTCATGTTTTTCCAAACCGAAGAAAAAGGTGAATGCTTCTCAATTCAGTGTGTTAAGCCACCATGACATTAGTACAAGAAGAGAAAACTATAGAACAATCTCACTAAATGACCTTAGAGGCAAAAAAACAAAACAAAGGCTAAATGTTAGCAAATACATTCTAACAAGGTACCAAAATATTATGTATTATGACCAAGGTGGATATGTTCTGAGAGTATAAGGGTGATGATTCAACATCAGGAAATTTATCAATGTAATTCAAAATCAAATAAATATACTAAAGCAAATTAATTTATGATCATATCAATATATACTAAAATGTCACTGAATAGATACAGATAAGACATTCAGCCAAATTCAGCAGCTGTGCTTTATTGTTTTATTGTTTATAAGGAAACTAGAAAACAGAAATAGAAATTAAATTTTGAATAAAAATACTAAAACTTAAGGCAAACTTAAAAACAAAAGTATATATTATTCCTCATGGGGAAACACCAAAACCTCTTCAGTTAAAACCTCTTCAAGTTAAACCTTGACAACTTAATGAAAACTTAACTACTATTACTTTTACTATTTACCACTGTCAGGATAGTCCAAGCAAATGCAGTGAGAAAAAAAATTTAATAATTAGTATTAACACTGGAGAGGAAGATACAAATCTATTTTTATTGATATCACTTAAATGTGAAAATTTGGTGCTATCACTAGTTACCAGACAAAAAATAAAAATCAAAAGCTTTTTTTCAAAACATGGTCATATGTATACATAAAGAAACTTCACAATCAGTTCCACTTAGTAATGAGGTCATCCATTTTTATGTGATTGGCAAATCTTCTGTTTGCTTTAAGCTTCATGCTTTCCCAGTTGGGGGCTGAGTCAGGTAGAAAGTCTAAAGTCAGAGAAAAAGGAAACTTAAACCCTTCCTCCCCTCTTTTGCTAACTGCAGTTCCTGATTGTTCCACATGTTGCTCAGGGAGAAAGGAGACAGGAAACTTCTTTCTTGACTAACAAGGTCACGTTGATTTTGCTTCACTGCCCTCTGGATTTGGCAAATATTTAAACCAACCTTGCTTATGGGGCACTGAAATGGGTTCTCTGGAGACCTCACTGTTGGTCATCTCTCGCAAGCAATTTTCTTTGCCGTGGGAAAAGGCATCTTTGTTCCATTTCGCTGTATCGCCAGACATCTAGTGACACCTCCAGCGTTCCCTGCTGAGGGCTCTTCACCTCTGGAGGTGGTTCTTTTGGTCAGAACTTAAGAAAATCACCTCTGTGTCTCTGTCCCACACGTGACCCACATCAGACCCAAGGCAAACATGTCCACCTCTTTTGGCCGACAGCCCTGGGAAGTTGACCCATCCCAATCAAGAGTCAGACTCTCATCTGCTCACTCCCTCAATGCAGCCAACCAGTCTCAGCTCTCAGACTTTCCAAGCAGGAGTCGGTCCACTGTGTCCCCTCACCTCAAACTTCAGGAACACACTTTCACTTCTACAGGTTATGTTCCTAAAACCCCTCTCTCTTGGTTTGAGGTGAAAAGTGAAGGAAAGGGACTCTTAAGTCTTCCATACCCTCAGCTGGTAAGAGAGTCACCAGCTGAGATTCACCAGCTGATTCACTCCCCCTGTTTGTGTTCTCTCTCTTGCTGTGTCTCTGTCAAATAAATAAATAAAATCTTTTATAAAAAAAATCCAGTACAAATATCTTTTAAAGATTTTATTTATTTATTTGAGCTAGAAAGAGAGCAAGCTAGAGAGCGGGAACGAGGGAGGAGACGGAGAGGGAGAAGCAGGCTTCCCACCGAGCAGGGAGCCTGATATGGGGCTCCATCCCAGGACCCTGGGATCTTGACCTGAGCCGAAGGCAGACGCTTAACGACTGAGCCACCAGGCACCCCATCCAGTAAAAATATTTTAAAGTGAAGAAATGTGAGGACAACTTGCCTTGCCAGATAAAAGAATGCACATTAAACCACCATCATCATCATTAATATGGTCGTGCCCTAGTAAAATACAAATAGGACGGGAGGACAAAGAGACAACCCAGCAAAAGACCCCAGTATATATGATAATGCAGTAGATGACTAAATTGCTGGTTTATTCGATTCTGAGAGAATGTCTTACGTAAAAATGGAGCTGGCACAACCTGTTCTCCAACTGGGAAAAATATTAAGTCGGACCCTCTCTTACATTTTGTACTAAAATGAAATCTAGAATTATTAAAGACTTAAATATAAAATATAAATCAGTAAGTAGCTTAGAAACGAATCTTGGAAACTACACGTACAATCTATGGATGAAGGAAGTCTTCTTAATTAAGACAGAAAATTTTGGAGCTGTAAAAAGAAATATTTGGGGCACCTGGGTGGCTCAGTTGGTTGCGCAAATGCCTTTGGCTCAGGTTGTGGTCCTGGAGTTCTGGGATCGAGTCCCGCGTCGGGCTCCCTGCTCAGCGGGGAGCCTGCTTCTCCCTCTGACCCTCCCCCCTCTCATGCTCTCTCTCTCTCATTCTCTCTCTCAAATAAGTAAATAAAATCTTTAAAAAAATATTTGGATAACATTTAAAAAAATAAACTTTTGAGTTGCAAGCAGTATCATATCTAAAGTCAGTAGAAAAACAATAGATTTGGAGAAACTATTTGTAATGTGATAGAAAAAGAATATAATATTGAGAGAGTTCTTACGAATTCTGAAAATAAACTCAAAAGAAAAAATGAGGAAAGGATACTAACATATTTCACTAAAGAGTACACAGATAGCCAACACGTAGAAGGTGTTCAAACTCACCAGTAATTGGAGAAATGTGATTGAAGTAATGTCTAGACAAATCACTCTCATCAGACTGTCACAACCTAGAAAGAGCAATGACACCTATGACTGGAAGGGATGTGAGAAAAATATTATACGTATTTTTGATGGAAGAAACAAGAGTTGTTAGAGGATTTCGAATGCAATCCGGCTGCATGTGGAAATGGCTTTGGCAGAGGACTCTGAGGCCATGCAAGGCTTCAGCATTGACTTTGCTTAATAAGAATGACTCAGAAGTGACCCTTCTGACTCTTCATTTTCCAGGGGCTGCAAACAGTCCTGACCCTTGATACAGTCTCAGCGCTAAAGGGGGACCACCCACCCAGCCACCAGTGGTAGGTTGATTACGTTGTAGTAATGGCAAGAACTTGTCCTATTATCCTGATCATTTGCTCTACCAGTCATGCTTCTTCCAGCATTTCTACTGATAACTCAGTCCATATGGTGTGAAACATCATGGTATTCTGAGCAACAGTGTTTCTAATCAATGGATTTTTTTTTTTTTTTTTTTTACAGAAAAAGAAAGAAATCAAGTAATGACAGATACTGGTCTTATGAAATTTAGCATCCAAAAGCTGTTGGGTTTTTTTTTATATAGTTGACATGGAATATTCATTCATTTCAGGCATACAGTGCAGTCATGCCACAAGTTTATACATTATGAAATGCTAAACCACAAGTGTAGCTACCATCTGTCACCATATAACACTGTTAAAGTATCATTGACTATATTTCTGATACTGTGCCTTTTATCCCTGTGACTTATTCATTCTGTCCTGGAAGCCTGGATCTCCCGTGCCCTGTCTTCCATTTTGCTCATCCCCCCACCCTTCTCCCCTCTGACAACCATCAGTTTGTTCTCTGTATTTATAGGTGTGATTCTTCTTTCTGTTTGTTCATTAGTCATTTGGTTTTTTTTAGATTCCACATATAAGTGAAATCACACGGTATTTGTCTTTCTCTGGCTGACTTATTTCACTTAGGATAATACTCTCTAGCTCCATCCATGTCGTGCAAATGGCAAGATTCATTCTTTTCAATGGCAGCATAATATTCCATTGTGTACATATACCACATCTTCCTTATCCATTTGTCTATTAGTGGACACTGAGGTTGCTTCTGTATCTCAGTTATTGTAAATAATGCTGCAATAAACAGAGGGATACATATATCTTTTCAAATTAGTGTTTTTGTTGTTTTCAGGTAAATACCAGTTGTGAAAAATTGGATCGTATGACATTTCCATTTTTAATTTTTTGAGGAGCCTCCATATATTTTCCACAGTGTCTGTACCAATTTACATTGCCACCAACAGTGTACAAGAGTTCCTTTTTCTCCACATCCTTGTTAACACTTGCTATTTCTTATCTTTTTTTTTATTTTAGTCATTCTGACAGATGTAAGGTGATATCTCATTGTGATTTTGATTTGCATTTCCCTAATGATCATTGATGTTGAGCATCTTTTCATGTGTTTGTCGGCCATCTGTATATGTCTTCTTTGGAAAACTATCTATTCAGATCCTCTGCTGATTTCTTAATCAGGTTTTTTTTTTTTTTTGGTGTTGAGTTGTATAAGTTCTGTATATATTTTGGATATTAACCCCTTATCAGATATGTCATTTGCAAATATCTTCTCCCATTCAGTAGGTTGCCTTGTTTGTTTTGTTGCCTTTTTTTTTTCACTGTGCAAAAGCTTATTATTTTGCTGTAGTCCCAATAGTTTATTTTAACTCTTGGTTTTTTGAGAATGGCAAAATAGTCTATGACAGCACCACCCAGGCCACCTTTCAGGGTCATGATGCTGTTTTGCAAGATGCCATGTATGCTTTGAAACCATGACTGATAAGTAACGCTCTATCTCCTACAGCCATGTTACACAGATTCAGAGACCATGGGGTTGCAGAAAGCTAATCCCTCTCATAATTACTCCTGAACACCTACTCACAACTTTTCCCTTTTCCATGAGTCTGAGCTCCACTAGCTTAGAAGCTTTTGGCCTCCAAAAGAGAAAAGCTCTTACCAAGAGACCCAGTGATGTTCCCATGGAATTAGAAACTACAATAGCCACCCCCTACTTTAGGCTTTTCATGTACTTTGTTCATGTACAAAAGGATTTTCCTTCAACTGAAGATGTTGCCCAGAGTGACTGATCACAATAGGCACAGGATGGAGATTCATGCATCCATTCAATACATGTGTATAGAGAGCCCATTATGTGTCAGACACTTTTCAAGTGTTTGGGACACAACAGAGAACAAAAATGAAACCCTTCCTTTCACTTTCATTCCATTGTGGAGTGAGACATGCTAGGAAATTGTTAAAAGATAATGAGTACTAAAGGGCAAACAAACAAAACAAACAGAAAAGGAGAGAAGAAAAAGAGAGAAAGGAAATGCCAGGGAGAAATCAAGTTGTTTTATAAGATTTAAAGATTTTTTTGATGATGGATGGATGAAAGGTGGAACTTTTGGCTATTTGCAGCTCCAAACAAAAGAAGGTTGTTACGCAAGGCCACACACTGGGTTGTGTACCAAGGACAGAGTACCAGCAAGCCAGAACTAGAGAAGACAGTTTAGTGACGTCTGGGGTGGCTCAGTCATTAGCGTCTGCCTTCGGCTCAGGTCAGGATCCCAGGGTCCTGGGATCGAGTCCCGCATCAGGCTCCTTGCTCAGTGAGGAGCCTGCTTCTCCCTCTCCCTCTGCTGCTCCCCCTACTTGTGCTCTCTCTCTCTCTCTCTCTCTCTGAGACAAATAAATAAAATAAAAATCTTCAAAAAAAAAGTTAAAAAAAAAAGACAGTTTGTATGTGGCAACTGGGGTGAGTTGGATTTCAAGGGTGCCCTGTGGATTGGCTATCTTGAATATAATTTCTTGGACTTGTAGAAACAATGGCTGTTCCTATTATCTGCTACCTGGCCCCAGGGGATTAGGGTGATACGTAAGTGGTCTGGAGCCCAACGAGAGAAATGTTTGCGAGTGTGGACTCAGCTTCTCAAGAAAGGAACTGACTAGCCTCGAACCAGGGCCCCAAAACTGGGTCAAGGCAGCATTTTTAAAGTTATATGGCACAGGGGAAAGGTGCAATTGAATATAGTGGGCAAAGAAGGGCAAGATAGACCTTAGTAAGAAGGGAACGTTTAAGCCAACACGGAAGTGGAGAATTAGCTTTCAGGTGCGGGAAAGTATTCTGGTAGAATTCGGGCGACTCTCTAGGTCAAAGAACCTGTGAATGTGGATGAGGAAAAAAGACTACATCTTTTTACCACCTCCAACAAAAATTTAACAAATTCTTAATTATGAATGGCAGCAACAAATCACAGTAGTATCAGCAATAACTGTGACTTTCTCGCTGAGAGAAATCAGATGTTTATATTACAATTTGTTGTACACTATATTAAAATAGTTTTGTGTGCCTCACAATCTGAAATTGCTGGGGTTGTTATACCTGCTGCTTGGTCTTGTTATTTATATGCATTATGAAAGAAGCATAATTTTACTTTGTTACAAAGTTGTTATATTTTATCAAGTATATTTCCAAAAGGTGGCTTATTTTATAATCCTATGTATTTTACTTCATTAATCTAGAAACATTATTCTCCCTTTTTTAGATTTTTATTTACTTGAGAGAGAGGGGGGATGAGTGGTGGGGAGGGGCAGAGGGAGATGGAGAAGCAGGCTCCTCGCTGAGCAGGACCCCCACCCCCACCCCCACCCCGATGCGGGACTCCATCCCAGGACCCTGAGATCATGACCTGAGCTGAAGGCAGATGCTTAACCGACTGAGCCACCCAGGCGCCCCTAGAAACCTTATTCTGAGGAGTATTGCCATTGGCTTCACTAGCCTACTAATGGAGGCCATGATGTAGGTGTGAACACACATGCACACACACACATGCACACATACAAAAGTGAGATGTCTGCTTTGGGGTTCTGCCTCACACATCTAGTGTTAAGAGTTGACAGAGGTCTCCTGAAGCCCTAGACAGCAGGCCCACCATGGCTGGGGCTCTCAGGAATGAAGGCTTGCATCACCACACCAGGCACAGAATTTCATCCACGTCAAGGCTCCTGTAAGAACACAGAGGAAAGAATTTGAATTTGTTTCCCCTACCTGAAAGGAGACAGCATTCAAGGAGGGGAGTTATAAGACCCGAGGTGGCCTCCTGACCAGTTCTGGAAATAAGGACTGTAGCCTCGCAGTTGCTTTCATGGCAGTGTGTGCCGGTCATTTGCCTGTTTTCTCTGAGATCTATGTCTCAGACATGTGCAGACTTCATTTTCCCTACCAGAGGAAGAAGACTGGGGGGTAGGAGGAAGAGAGAATCCAGAGTATTTATCCCTCTTCCCCTGCTTCTGGTGGCTTGCCTACCAGTAACCATATCTGCTATGGTTGCAGGCCTCCCCACCCGTGGTCCCTTGTCCTGAAGAGCAGCCCGAGTGAAGGCTCCAGCTCCCACCAGGTAGTCTGGCTCTTGGGATTTTAACAACACTGGGTCTTCCCCTTGTCCTGTCAGCCTTAGTGATGGCAGCCACCTTCAATTGTTCAGCTGTCACCAGTGTCTGGGTGGCCTCACCATCCCCATTTGTCTTTCTGGTTCCCCCATTATAATTAGCTATCCATATCAAGTTCCTTCCTGTGGAACCCCTCTGTGGACTCTGATGCACAGCAAACCACAGCAGTATGAGCAGCACCGTTGATTTTCTCACCAGGAAAAGTCACACATATCATTACAATGGTCATGTGCAGCCTGGTCTCTACGGAAAGTACTTGGGTTTAGTAACTGTTGAGACCTTATCCATAACAGGATGGAATCACAGCATAAAATGAGGAGAAATGGCCACTCTGCCAAGATCTTGGACTTGGAACAAAATGCAATAAAAGACAAGACTTTAAAAAGACTCCATTTTGGAAAAGAGAATGGCTTTTAAAAATTATATAGGATTGTTGCATTATGTCAGAGGAAGTTTTTATTTTGCTTTGCTTTCTGTTTTTATTGAGATGTAATTGACATATAATACACTATTTCAGGGGTACAGTGTAACAGTTCTGTGTCTGTATATATTGCAAAATGACCATCACAATAAGTCTAATTAACACCAGTCACCATGCATAGTTATAAAATTTTTTTCATATGATGAGAACGTCCAAGATCAACTCTCTTGCCAACTTTCAAAGATGCAATACAGTATTATTAACTGTAGTCATCATCCTCTACAGTACATCCCTGTGACTTATTTATTTTATCACTGGAAGCTTGTACCTTTTAACCCCCATTCACATGTTTTGTTCCCCTCCTCCTGCTTCTGGCAACCACCAGTCCGTTCTCTGTGTTTATGAGCTCGGTTTTTGTTTGTTTGTTTTAGATTCCATACATAAGTGAGATCAACAGTTTTTGTCTTTCCGTGTCTGACTTAATTCACTTAGGTTAATGCCGCAGGATCCATCCATGTTGTCACAAATGGCAAGATTTCCTTCTTTTTTTATGGCTGAATAATGTTCCATTGTACATATATACATCACATTTTCTTTATCCATTCATCCAACAATGGGCACTTAGGTTGTTTCCATATCTCGACTATTATAAATAATGCTGCAGTGAAATGGAAATTGGGTCTCCTTTTCAGTTGGTGTTCTCATTTTAGAATTACTGGATCATATGGTTAGTTCTATTTTTAACTTTTTGGGACGCCTCCATGTTGTTTTTCATAGTGGCTTCACCAATTTACATTCCCACCAGCAGCTCACAAGGTTGCCTTTTCTTCACAACCTCGCCAACACTTGTTAGTTCTTGTCTTTTTGATACCAGCCATTCTAACTGGCATGAGGTGAGATCTCACTGTTGTTTTGGTTTGTATTTCCCTGATTAGTGATGTGGAGCACCTTTTCATGCGCCAGTTGGCCATGTGTATGTTTTCTTTGAAAAAATGCCTATTCAGGTCCTCTTGCCCAATTTTAAATCAGAAATGTTTTTTGTTATTGAGTTGTATGAATTTTTTTTATATATTTTGGATATTAACCCCTTAACAGATTATGATTTGCAAATATTTTCTCCCACTTAGGAGGTTGCCTTCTTATTTTGCTGATAGTTTCCTTTGCTATGCAAAAGCTTTTTAGTTCACTGTAGTCCCGCTTGTTTATTGTTGCTTTTGTTGCCTTTGCTTTTGGTGTCAAATCCAAAAAAATCATTGCCAAGACCAATGTCAAGGAGCTTACTGTCTATGTTCTCTTCAAGGAGTTTTATGGTTTCTGGTCTTACATTCAAATCTTTAATTGATTTTGATTTTATTTTTGTGCACAGTGTCAGGTAGTGGTCTAGTTTTGTATGTGGCTGTCTGGTTTTCCCCGCACAATTTATTGAAGAGACTGCCCTTTTCCCATTGTATATTCTTGGCTCCTTTGTCACCGAAGGAAGTTTTAATTTGAAAATGCAGGTACTAGAGAAAGAATGCAGATTGACACTGGATCCCCAAAGGTCTCTGAGAGACATCTATTGGTTATTGTGTTTTGTTTTTGTTTTGAGCTACACAGCACTTCCTTCTTGTGTGCACACACATGACCTAGGATAGGCCAATGAGATACCCCAAGAAACAAATGTTAAGAAAGTCATCCAAAGAGAGAGCGATATTTTGAAATTATTTGTAGCTGAGGTCGCCACATAACTGTCCCCAGTCCTAGAGGTGACAATGACTGCATCCTGATGACACTGTTCACACAATGTGAACTTGAACTGCCTAGATTCCTTTATTTCAGCCTATTTCTACCCACTGGTTCTCCAGTCTTCCCATTGATTCTATGAGCTAGCCTATCACCTTCCCATAAATTCTTTTCCTGCTTAGGATAGCCAGGGTTGGTTTCTGTTGACTCTAACCTTTAAGAAACCTAATAGGTAAGTTTTATTCCAAGTATTTCATGCTATAACAAATAAAATATTTTATTTCATTATGTTTCCTGATTGTTGTTAGCATACTGTGTCTCTAATTCTTAATCTTCTAGTCCTTTTTGTAGTTTTGTTATATACCATTACAGTTTGAATTAGGCACCTGCTTACTATTAGTACATGAAGTCTTGGGGCTTTTATATATAACAAGATCTTGTCCATTCAAAAATAATATTCCTGTACAAAATTTAAATCCCACAAATTCTGGCTGATGATTTTTATTTGTTTTATTCGTAATATGACTTAGAATAATCTCTCATGCCATATTTATTAATATAAAATCTTTCCTTTATTATATGCGTTTGAAACATCATGTGTAGTGGTCCCCAGAAATAGGTTAGTATTTTGCAGTATGCTGCTGCTTTTTTCCAACACTTTAACAGCTAAACCACAGATGTCTTAAAAATAGTTTCCCACTATATCTCTAGTACAAATTTCTTAATTCTCTTTCTCATAGAGTACATCAGCCTTTTTATTTTGATAAATCAGTTTTATTGATAAATCATTCTTATTATTTGGGTCCTTTTTAGATTTTGCTTCTTCTAAGCTATTTTTACACAATACAACAAAATGAAAATTATAGTTAATTATCTGGAATATATGTGTGTGTGTCTGTGTGTGTGTGTGTGCATTCAAACACTTAGAAAACTTTACAAACATAATCTTTTTTTTTTAAGATTTTACTTATTTATTTGCCAGAGAGAGAGAGAGAGAGAGAACAAGCAGGGGGAGCGGCAGGCAGAGGGAGAAACAGGCTCCCCACTGAGCAGGAAGCCCGATACGGGGCTCGATCCCAGGACCCGGGAATCATGACCTGAACCCAAGGCAGGCGTTTAACTGATTGAGCCACCCAGGCATCCCAACATACTGATCTTTTTAACCACTATTTTTCACTTATATTCTTTGCATATTATAAAATAATTAAACTCCTATTCAAACTTATCTATCGATAAATTCACTGGTATATATTGAGTACCAGTTAAACGGTTGGCACTGCAAGGCAATTAAATGTATTTACATTTCTATTAAATATGGAAGAGGGAATATAAGATTACTGCCTTTTTTCATGAGTCCATGGACCAAGACTTGGGCAAGGAAATAAGACAAATTTGTATGAAATCAATTTGAGTACAAACTTTGATAATATAAATATCTACCAATAGCTTTTAATCAGCCAACGTCATGAATATCCCAGCCACCATCAGAAAGAACACAGAAGGCTTTGGAGTCAGATGAATTGGGGTTCAAATCCTGACTCTGCCATTTTATAGCTGTGTGACCTCACCTCTCTGAGCCTCATCTATATGATAGAAATACAAGAGTAGGGCGCCTGGGTGGCTCAGTCAGTTAAGCAACTACCTTCAGCTCAGATCATGATCCCGGGGTCCTGGGATCGAGTCCCACATGGGGCTTCCTGCCAAGCAGGGAGCATGCTTCTCCCTCTCCCTCTGCTGCTCCCCGTACTAGTGCTCTCTCTCTTTCTCGCAAATAAATAAATAAAGTCTTAAAAAAAAAAAGAAATACAAGAGTAAGAACATCTCATGGGGGCACTATGAGAAATAAAATAATTCCGAGAGGGCACCTAGCAACTAGAATATAGGAGCTCATATCATTGCTGTTGTTTTTATTACCTTGGAGTATATAAAAATACGTTTATATATCCATAGCTTAAAAAATAATAGATTAAAAAGCTTTTTAAAATTTCCCCTGAACTTGAATGATGACCCACTCCAATCTTGATGTTTCTTAATTTCTTAACTAAGAATCCATTAACATGAAGAAACTCACCACTTAGGAATGAGAAAAGTGTTCCAAACACATCAGTTCTCAAATATTCCATGTGTGATATCTGGGAATTTTACTTTATCACAATAAACTACAAAGCATATTTAATCTGGGATAAATCTGCATTGTTTATGTAATGTGAATGATAGATACAGGATGCCTGAGACCCTTCTCAAAGTTTATGCCATAAACTGTAACACAGATCTACAATGTGACCCATATCTTTTGGAGATTTTTCTTCTTCTTTGACATTTCATGGTACTGTGAAAATCTACCATTATCTGGTTTGGGTTGAAAGCAGTACTTTGAGAAGCCAGAAGATGGCACTAATTTCTAAGAATTACACATCTAAAAAGAATGTGCTGCTTTGGATTCTGATCATTTACCATTTCTTTTGCTGGTGGAAATAATGATGCTCCATATTTTCATCAGTTTTCTTATCTTAATGTAAAATTCTGTTTGTTCTTAGCTTTTTGCTGACAATTAGAGAAGTGAGAATGGTGGAATTCTGTATCTACACAGAATGTTTGAATGATTTAGTATGAGCAGGAATTGGCAACCAATGATACTTATTTCATGTTTATAACTGAGGGTGAATTGAATATTATATATCCATTTGAATAGAGAGCTTGATTTTATTCATGTATTGAGTATTATCTTGAGTTCAGAAAGAATAGGTAAGTGTGTGTTTTCTGTACAAGTCACCATCACCTATTACTGTTAATAACATCTTAGAAGAGACTTATTTTTCGCTTCCCTTTAAATGAAAATCACATTTGTAGGTTACCACTTTTTTTATTTTTGAATGTTAATGCTGAACAGTATGGAAGCATGTTTGACAAGGAGCTTATTCAACAACAGAAATAGAAACAACAGTGATCATATATATAGTTTTATACCCTAATTGCACTTATGCAGGATACTGAGCTAAATCTATTGCTATCTTACTAAGAAGAAGTTAAGAACAAAGAGAGAAGAAAGATGTTTACACTCAAATCTACAAAAGAAAGCTGGAGAGGTGAGCAGTGGTCTTGTACTTTTGCAAATTTACCCATCTGCCTAAGGGTATATGAATTTTTTCCTGGCAGAGTTAAATGTGTATTTCGAGGTAGTCTATGCTGCTAAACACCATGCTTGCAAAACTGGCGTACCGAAGTCTTTCAAAATCAGCAGTTTCCAGGGGAAAATCCATCTACCATCTGCTTGCTTCATTAAAATACATAATAGAGGAGGGAAGAACTGAACTGCAGTTTTACTAGCTCAGCGCTCCCTGGTGTCCAGTCAGCTAAGGTTATATACAGCAGCCTATATAGAAAACAGAATCCCAGTAAAAATCAACCACAGTTTTATTTTGTTTCCTTCTTGTCTTTTGTATTGAGCAATGAACTTTATTTCTGAAAAATAGATTTAGACAAGACCGTCTATCCTGAAAACATTGTACATTTTCAAAAATTCTTTAATGAACTTAAGGAACTTTTCTCAAGTCCATACTGTAAAATTTTAAACAAGATTGTGAGGGAATCATACAGATATTTTGTCATGTAAAAGCCAAAAATTTCTGTCAAAAACTATCAATTGCCCCAATGGTATTTTTATCTTACGAGTTCAAAAGACATTATTATCAAATATTAAACATAAAACAATTTTAAAAGAAAGAACTTATGAAATTATAGTTATATTTATTCAACTTAGTTATGAAAAACAACTGATTTGTGAAGTTGGGGGGTGTCTTCCTTGATTTTCAGTATCAACATAGAATATATTACTTGAATTTTTGCACACACTTGAAAAATTAAGATTCTAATATCTTTGCAAAAATCCAGAGATATTCTTATTCTTTAGAAGCAAATGACTAGAAAAATGAAAAAAAAATCAACCAAGCAATGGTTAGCATTGGTGTTGGTATAGAAATTCTTTTTCCCAACTTCATCCAACAGATCAGGTTCTTTCTTTTGTGACATAAGAACAGAACAATAAGATATTAAATAAACAATAACAGCAGAAAAATTACATATCAGTGTCACCATTTTTTCAACACAATGGTAAGCCCCTTATATGTATCCACTCAACCATTTGATAAAGATGTATCCCATACCCATGTGAGTCCAGGCACTGTTGTACATCCTGGAGTTGACAATGGACAGGCAAGCTCTGTGCCCTGATGAGCCCTACAATCTAGGGGATTGAGACAGTAAAAAAATTAAACATAATTGGGGAGAGAGACAGTAAGAAATAGACAAATAGCACATTATGTAATTAAGCTGTAGTAAGCACAGCAGGTTAAAGAACTAGAGAGTGATGGGGGTAGGAGGAATTAATAATTTCATAGGGTGGTCAGGGAAGACCCCTGTGAAGAGGGGACACTTGTGCAGAGTCTTGAAAAAAGTGAGGGAGAATATGTTTCAGGCACTGGAACTAGAGAGCAGAAGCCCTGACCTGGGAGCATGTTTGGTTTAAGAAACACAAAGAAGTTAGCAAGGCTGGAGCAGAATGAGCAAGAAGAAATGCAAATAAAATAAATTCAGAGAGTAGGGGTTTGAGGTTATGCTAAAGAGTTGGGGTTTTTTTAATTTCAAAATTCAAGGGAAAACACTAGAGGATTTTGAAGTATGCAATTAATATTTAAAGGCCACACCGGCTGCAATATGAAAAAGAAACCGCAGGGAGACAAAGGTGGCAAAGGAGACCAGTTAAGAAACCAGTAGTAGTCTGGGCTAGAGAGAATAGTGCAGTAGATTTTGGTGGCATTGATGGAGGTGATGAGAAGTAGTGAGATTCAGGAGATATTTTGAAAATGAACAGGATTTTCCAGTTAACCGGTTGACATGGCAGAGAAAGAAACAATTTAGGCTATGATTAGTTTTTGTTCTGAACAAAGACAGAAAAGATTGGGGAAGAGATGTGGTTGGAAGGAGAGGTTATAAGGATATGAGAATAAAGAGTTCTGTCTTGTGTATGTTTAGTTTGAGATTCCCATTGGTCATACAAATGTATGTCAAATATCTAGTAGGTAGTTGGATATATGAGTGTGGAGCTCTGAAATGAATAGAAAAAAAAAGAAGTCAAGGATAAAGATTCTTATTTAAGACTCATCTTCCTGTAGGTGGTACATAGGAGGAGATAGAGAGTGATGGCAGATGGACACAACTGAAAGAAAAGGGGAATGGGGAGCAGTTGAAGGCAGGAAGAATGCTAACGGAGAATGATACCATGACGATCAAGTGAGGGAAGCATTTCAAGAGAAAGAAAGAATCAACTGTCAACTGCTCCTGAGATAACTGAATAAGAAAACAGAATCGGCATTGAATTTAAAAAGATGGTGGTCACTGGTGACCTTCACATCAGAAGTTTCAAAGGAAAGAGAGAAGATGAGCTGACTAGAGTGAAATCAAAAGTGAATAGGTGGTAAAAAAAAAAAAGAAAAGAAAAGAAAGAAAGAAAGAAAGAAAGAAAGAAAGAAAGAAAGAAAGAAAGAAAGTAAGTCAACACAAATACTTTTTAGAACACTCTTACTAGGATGATAGGTAGAAAAACAAGGAGCAGCTAGAGAGGACTGTGGAGCTGAGGAAAGCAGTTTTTTCAGATGGAGATATCTCAGCATATTTGATGTTGAAGGGAATGATTCAGTAGAGAAGAAGAATTTGGTGTCTCACCTGGGGAAATGGGAAAGAATTGCTGAAACAATGCCCTTAAGTAAATGAGGGGTGGATCTGATACCCAGGCAGAGTCAGCCTTGTAACCAGAGGGAAGGCAGAACATCTCAATCAAAATGAAAGATTTGAGGCGGGGAGGATCTGATGGCCGAGGGATGGGGTAGTTCTCTGTTTTTAGTTTATTTTCCTCCGTGAAATAAGAAGCAAGATCATTAATTGAGAAATGATGAATGTTAGATGTTGGAGGGGGAAAGAAGAGGTATAAATTAGTTGCCTTAGTGACTTGACTGGGAGAATGTAGTAGAATTACAGAATTTGTGCAAGAGGCTTGCCCACTTGAGATCTGTGATTAGCTCAGATGTGTTTCCTTCAGCCACCTACTTTTCTCATTCTTCACACAAAGTTGGATATTCTTACCATCCTCATTTTACACATGAAGAAACTAAAACAGAGAAGCTACCTTGCCCAAATTTACATAGAAAGTGAGGCAATCCAAAATGGAGTCCGAGCTGGGTGCATCCAGCGGCCTCTTCTCAATCACCGTGACGTTTAATGCCTCATACGTCGCGGCCAGCGGGCTTCAGGAGGCATCACTGGTCGCAGAGTTGAAAGGAAGGTGTTCTGTAGTCTGAGCTCTTATATATGTCTTCTTCCCACATCCCGAGAGCTCATCTTGGTCACTTCTATGCATAAAATGTCAATAATTCAGGTAAGAGGACTAACCACAGAGTATTTTTAAAAGAAAAAAGTACAGTTACATTTAAAACATTCAAGCGCTATATCTCTGTCCCGATGGGGAATGAGAAAATTTTGCCATAGTAAATTTTCCAGAAGACAGAAGTTTATACCCTTTTTGTGGTAATTTTTGCTAAGATGTACTCTGTGAGCATTGTGATATGTTGTGCAGAGATTCCACATGGAGCCTGCAACCGAGCGCTATATTATAGAAAAGGTAACGACATTTTCCCATCATTGAAAGTTTGTAGAATTTTTAATGACCCTAGATGATGTTGAGATACATAAGGCTTTTTGACTGCCTGAAATGTTCGCAGACTGCTGTTAGTGTTTTTGATTTTGCTCCCTTCTTCCACACACTAAATAATTAATATTCGGTTCAAATCCCAACATCCCCCTTCCTTCCTCATGGTCCCAATCTATTGCTGTAACTTTAAAAGAACTGAAGAAAAAAATGCAAAAGTTCACATATGGAAACCATGAGGCGACTAGGGATTACAAAAGGAAAAAAAAAATCACTTAATAGCCCTAAAATATTCCCATTACAATCTGTTCAATCTACTAATTTGATGACGACTGACGCTTCTAGAAGTCTGATCTGGGAATTTGTGTAATAGAGTAATCAAATTAACCAAATGTTGCCTGGTTGAAGATCATAAAGGGCTTACTTTCAAGAACTGAAAAGAATCATTTGTAAGGTTGAAAGTCCCCTTTCTCTAACCTGGGTCCCTCCACATTCTCCTGCCTGACCCAGCGGGATAAGGGTGCGGGTGAGGACAGGGAAGGGAGTTGAGGGTGAGAACACAGGAGCCTCTTCATAGTGGGATGGACGTTCTTTGACCCCTTCTCCTGATTCCTCTTCTTCCCCTAAGAAACCCTATCTTTTCACGGCTCCTAGAGTTACCAAAAGACAAAGCCCCTTGAAGTAAATCACAACTAAGGGTCTAGAAACTCACTTACCTGCCCAGAGACTGGGGGTTCTCTCTGCAGTGTTCTTCAGTAGAGTGTGAGCTGCCTATGTAATTATGTTTTTTAGTAGCCATGTTTTTAAAAATAAAAAGAAACAGGTGAAATTTATTTTAATAATATATTTTATTTAACCCAATATTTAATGCATATAAAATATTATTAGTAAGATATTTTACATTCTTGGGGCTCCTAGGTGGTGCAGTCTGTTAACTGTCGAACTGTTGGTTTTGGTTCAGGTCATGATCTCAGGGTCATGAGGTCGAGCCCCACATCAGGCTCCGTGCTCAGCACAGAGTCTGCTTGAGACTCTCTCTCCCTCACGCTCTGCCCTTCCCCACTTCAAGCGCATGCTCTCTCTCTCTCTCTCTAATAAATCTTTTTTTAAAAAAAGATATTTTAAATTCTTTTCTCCATACTAAGGCCTCTCAGTCAGCCTAGGCACAAGTCAGTACTGACAGCCACATGTGGTGAGTGTCTACATTATTCGACAGTGTAGCTTTAGGCTCAGAAATGCAGAGTGTGACAGGCCCTTTCCTGTGTGCATGGTTATCCTCAGTCTTCAGTATACATTGTACTTCTTTCCAGTAGTATGACATTGTGTCATAAACTTATTCTGATTGGATACTAGCACCGATAACACATTTCTCCTCACTGTTTAAATAAATATCACACCGTTATCTTTTTCCATGACTGACCCATAAATTTCCTCACATTTACAATTCAGTGTAAGCTTAGCTCACTATTGGATTTCTTGGTATCATCAAAATCCTCATTTTTGTTCTTAACAAAAGTTTTGTCCTCCAGCTTTCCCCATCGAATCCAGCCTTCACATTTCATCCCTGGAGTGGTATTTCTAAAAGGCAACTCTGACTTTGACCAACCACTCAGAGATTATGGAGAAAGTATCAAGCCCTTCATAATTGGACCCCTGTCTGACTATCTCATTACATTTGCTTGTACTTTTCTTTTTTATACTTCATTCTAAAATTGACGTACTCCATGAGTTCCTTGAGTATGACACGCTGTTTGGGCCTCCCTACCTGAAAACATGCTCTTCTTTCAACCTGAAATTATCTTTCCTTTTTATCTGCCAGGTGAATTGCTGCTCATCAGCTTTCAATTCAACTTTCCATCCAATTCATTTGGATCAATTAATTGACCACACACTAGTTCCTTGAGGGTTGGGATGGTGCTTTATTATCTTTGTGTCACCAGTGTCTAGCACAGTGTCTGACAGTGAAATACATATAAGGTGTGTATCTTATATGTATTTCATATTGTATGTATATGTATATGTATTTCATATTGTATGTATATGTATATGTATTTCATATTGATTTAACCTGAATGTACTACCAAACTTTTAAGTAGACCCAGTTGTTGTAAACTATTAACAGGAAGAAATATTGTTTAAAAAGTCATTCCTAAAAAACAACCCCCAATTCCTCTATTTTAGTATTAAATTTAGTTGAATTCTATTGTTTTTTTTTAATGGCAGCATCAAACACTGTCAGTTTTTTATTTTGTTTCAATTCCACTACATTTCATTTCCTTCAACTATCCTATCTATGGGGCTACTGCAAGTGAAATCCCTGCTAGAAAGAGCCTAGCCTTATTTGTCTTTGGAACACAAACCATAAATTACTTCATTAGATAAAAAAATAAATGTAAGAGGTGGCATGTGTCAAAATCATGCTTCAGATTTTGATGAGTTTTGAGAAAAAGAACACTTATCCTAGACCATACATCCCAAGGAATAAACTGGTAAGATTTTAACAAAATCTTATTCTGCTGATTCCACACAGTTACCCTACTTGAACTGTATATGAAACAAACCGAAATAAATCCTCTGATAAGTAGAATCACTTTTCCCAGGATAGTACAATTATTTGCTGTATAAACAATTATAACCAGACATAACAAGCTCTTTTGTTTTAAGCATTAGGTACCAGAGTGAAGATATTTCTTAAGGCTTATAAAAATTCTAGTTTTACAACTTCCTAGGAGAGGCAACGTATCTAGAGAATAGGAGAGCAATATAAGGTAATCAAAACAAGCTTTTCTTCCCTCTGTCAAGCTGTCTCAAACTAATAAAAATAGATCCTAGGAACATCTTTTAATCTGGGAACACCATCCCTAACAGACCGGGATAGGGATCAACGGCCCCCTTCCTGTTTCCTGTGACCCTCTCAGAGTGGGGGAAATAGAAGCCAGTTAGGACTATTTACAAACAAAACAGAGCAATCAAAGAGAAAAGTTGGAAGCAAGATTAGAGGCAGGACGAAAAGAGCCTAGCTGGCTAACAGGACCCCTCAATTAAATTCTGTTCTGTCCACACTGGCTCTTGAACTTCGTTTTTAACCGTTTCCTGTTTCTACTAAATCTCCCTATAGTTTCAGTCCTATCGAAACCTATGCTTTCATTTTTTTTAACAAGCATCTTAACAGAGCAAGAATAAACGTATTTTTTTAAACAAAGATTTCTACGAAAAGAAAAGTTCTGGTCATTAACAAACAGTATGGTGTTGGAAACTGACCTGTTGCCTGCCCATGTCTTGGCCTTCCCACCCCGACCTATGGCTTTGGCTTTTCCAGAAGGGCAGGATTCGAAAAGCCCAGTTTCAAAGCTGCAAGTTCCTCTCTAAATCATGGCCAGTGTTCAGATGCCAAATCACGTTTACAAAGCACCTGGGCAAGCACTTTGACCACCAGTGATCTTTTTTATTTCGAAAATTACTCTTCAAATATAGGGTTTTGCTTTTTAAGTCAATTCTTCATTATGTAAAAAGGGTATGCGAAAGCTTTATGTACAGGACCTCAAAACACTGCACTTCCTTTGTTCTGGTTTTGAAACTCCCCATTGAGTCACTTAGTTGCTCAATGCTGAAGGGCACTTAAGTCTAATTAACGTGATAGTAAACAGACTCTCTGGCCAGATGCATCAGCAAAACATAACCCTCCTTTTACAAGTACATGCCCAGGTTTATTTTAACTATTTGGTTTGGGTTTTTCCACAGCTATTGCAATTTCTCAGCCCAGGTTCAGTGGCACAGATGCCTTTGGATACACTTCATTCCTGGCTTATTCACAGATCCCAGACATCGGCTCCGGTTATGAATTCCACTTGAAGTTTCGGCTGGCAAATAATCACTCGGCACTGCAAAATAACTTAATGTTTTTCACTGGACAGAAGGGCCATGGTAAGATTAATTGAACCCTCTAGGACTTGCTTAGCTTCTTTTAAGAGTACTTTAGAAATTCTTCAGGGATGCTCTAATTAGCTTCGGATAAAGGACACATTTGCCTAAATGCAGCCTCCTCCTGTTTGCTGCCTCGAGCATGTTCCCTGTAGTCCAAAGTGTTCAGACGTTCCCTGACTCTTTCCAAAGCCCTGTTCACACCAGGGCTGCTTCTTCTCATCAAGGACAAGAATTCCGGCAGGGCAAACGTGAGGGCAGAGAAGGTGAATACGTCACGTGAGAGGTGAGCTTATTGACTGTCCTTTCCTCTGTTTCTTTCTGTTTTCATACAAAAGGAGAGAAGGGAAGTTCTCAGAAGGGATTTCACCATGTGTTGTGAAATGGGAATGGTTGCCCTGAAAGGAAAACCACTCCAAATTAAAGAAGTAAGGAATTAAGAAAGTGCCAGGCCTGTAATAAAGTCCTCCAATGCCCTAGAATTGGTGGGAAATCAACCTATAAGTTAAATTTGTCTGTCTTAAGTAGAAACCAGTTATGCTTCTGTAGAATCAAGGAAAAGCACATATATTTTACCTACTTTCTCTGAGTTCAGTATTCTCATCTGTGAAATCAACATATTACACCAGAAAAGAACCTTTCTCACAACCATCAAGAGTTCTCTTATGCTAGGGTAAATAACATACTCTCTTTTCGACTTGTTCAGTGACTGCCTCTAATTCTGAACAGTGGTTTCGGTATTAACAAGTGTCTGAAAGGAGTGCACATCCCAAGTGAAGGGTGGTGTGTCAGCCTCTGACCATTTCCTGGGGTGGGGCGGGGGAGCACTTCCATCATGTGAACTGCTGTTCATTCCACCGCCAAAGTTCGTTCGAATCTCTGCCCCATCTCTCCTGCCAAACTGCATGACCTCCTTCAAACTGATCTCCCTCCCGCTGTTGCTGCCTGCAGATCATTCTCCAAGTTACAGTGAGAGTTACTTTTTTAAAAAAACTTTGCTTAAAACCCACCTGTGACTTTTCACTGTACTTAGAATGCAATCCAGACCTCCCTACCGTGTCCTCAGGGGGCCTTCAGGATCAGGCCCCCGTCTCCATCTCCAACCTCAAGCTCTCTCAGTCTCTGTGCTCCTCTGGTACACGTCTTCTTCAGGGCCTTAACCGTCCAGCCCTTCCCTGTCGCAGAGGCTTTGTGCGGGCTCTTTCCTCTGCCTTGACAAGAGATGGCTGTCAGAGGGGTCAAGAGAGCAGGCTGTGGGGCCCAGGCATATAGACTTGGATCCAGTCTCCACCACCTACAGATTATGTGTCAAGTTACTTAATGTCTCTGTGCCTCAGTTTCCTCACTGGCAAATGGTTTAATAATGGTACATTCTCTAATGGAGTTGTGAGGATTAGCATAGCTGATACAAGAAAAGCACTTAAAACAGAGTAGGACTCGGTAACACGGCAGCTTAGATTTTTCTCAGGGAGGCCCTCCCCAGCCACTTTCACAAAAGTAGATGCTATCACACTGTACCCATTCTCTACCCCAGTTTCTTATTTATTTTCTTCAAAGCCTGTACCTCAATTTATAATTTTTAATCTATTTTTTAGATAATTTATTTTTGTCTGTCTCCACTAAAAGAATGGGAGCTCTATGTGGATGGAGACCAAGGCAGTCGTCTCCAGCTTTATACACCTACATGTAGCACACTGCCTGACGCGTAATCAGTACCGAACGAACAAATACGAGAACCACCCGAAAAACAGGTCATTGTATGATGTGTAAGACAGCAACACAGTTGCGCAAGGTTTTAAAAAGTAGCCATTTTTAGAGGTTTCCAGTCCAGATGGCATCTTCTCCGTTAGGATCTTGCCAGTGGCCACCCTCTTCCCACCCCTACGGGCAATCTCCCCTGCCTCTGAGCCTTGATAATCGCCTGCCCTGCACGTGGAGCACAGCCCCTCGAGTACAAACTTTGGTTGGCTAAATTTCTCTCTTCCTTCATAAAAACGGTGTCCCCGGTATCACTACTTTGCCCACGAAAGCTCTCAGGTGGTTTTAATAAATATCTGTTGAGTGTCTGCCAGAAGGCAAGGAGGAAGAAGGGGAAAGAAGGAATTTTTACCCCTGATTCTTTACTCCACACATCCTTCATCCTATGTTTATCGATTATATCCTTTTAATTAGCACCCCCTCCCACACACACAAGAAACCAGCTAATGAAAAATTGAAATGAGCCTTGAAGACCCTGGGTCTGTCTTGTTTTAAAACAAATCTTCTAAATTCTGAGTGATTGAAAAGGAGAACCCAAGTAAAGGATAAACACTTGGCCCATGAAAATGCTGCCACCAAGTAACTCTTCAGTACTCTTCTATGAAGAGTCCTTCAAAATTCTCAAAAACAAACAAGCAAAAAGCAATGTTTTAGCCACAGCATTTGTAAATTATGGAATCTTTCTTGTGACATTTTTTGGTCTTCTCTAGTCATCTGCTTTATAAGCAAGGAGCTGAATGTTCATGCTGCACTGCATTTTTAGGTTTATAAAATGGTTAAATAAAGGCTACGGAACAGGTAGATAAATTGTGGAGCTCTGTTGTCCAAAGAGTGAAAATAGGAAATCTGAAGTATGCAATTCCACATTCGACCACCTGAGGGGACAAGAACACCAGCTTAAAAATGCAAGTAGCACTAAAAGCAGTGTTTTCTCTAAGTAGGACCTCTTCACGCCTGTCTCAGAATCACATGAGGGTTCTTGTTAAGATACTAATTCCCAAACACTCTTGCATCAAAAAATAGAATTTTATCCAGCACATTAGGTGCTTTTTAGGTAACTAATATTTGAGAGCAACTACTCAAAACCTCCAGGGACCCGCTAAATTAGACCATATCTGGAGATGATCTAAGGTACGTAATATTGCCCATAATGTCATGTGTTGGGATGATTCGTCAATTTATGTCACATAAAATTACTAATTAAAGAAATACCCATTCCTTTAAAACGTAGTGATTCTGATTAATATCAACCATACAATTTGCAGTTGTCCATTCTATATAAGAAACTATGATCTAAGTCAGTGTTATCTCCATGCTTAGGTGTTTTTCTTAATCATTTGGTCATATCCATCTCTGATCTGCTTATTGGTTGTTACCACTAAAATCACCATTTCCTATGCTGCCTTTATCTTTCTCAGGTTAAAAGATTCACAAAGGCGCAGAGTTTGTATAAATGAAATGTAAGCCAACCTCTCATTTCTGACACGTCCACATAAAAAGGCAAGGGACCTTAAATGCCCAACACTGATGACATTACTCCCTGCGTTCCCCAAAGCTGAGCACTGGTTTTGCCAGATTTCATTCTCATTGAATGCTCTGGACAAATCACCCTGTCAAACATTTTAGCTTGATAATGTCTCACTTGACTTGCGATGGTGACCTAACCTAATCCTATTCCTGTGTTTTTGCAGTCATATTTGCCATTTCCTTTATTAGCTCGTCTTCCTTTCATACCCCCCACTTCCTTATAGTGTATGTCTTATAGTTTGGCTCTTCTAGAAACCACCACTATGTCTCACAGTGATCCACGGGTGATTACATTATCTTCCCTTCCTGTCTCCCTTCTGCTGGCAACTGCCATTAATAAACATCTGCTTCAGCTAGAAGCCCAGGAATCATCTAGATGTCTCGCTTTTATTCATTTTGATAAATATTTGCTGGGGCCCTAGATGAGGCATTCTTCTAGGTACTAGAGATACACTTATGAATAAGACAGACACGGTCCTTGCCTTCTCTTCATTTTGTCACCCACATCCTACCCAACACCAAAGTCTGTCATTTTACCTCCCAATTGCTTTTTGTATTTTCTCCTTTATTCTTTCTTCTCCTAACCATGCCCAGTCGGTCACAGACTGTCGCGGCGGTAGCAGCCTTCGTCCCGGTCTCCCTGCTGGTCATGCCCCTCTTCCCCTCTCTGCCCCACTTTGCTGCAGGGGATCATTCTAAACATTCAGATCCAAACTTATCTTACCTAATCAGCACGCTTCATCACAACGTACCACCTAGTAAGATCCTTGGCCTGCTAGGTGCAGACGTTTACCCAGCCCCTGCCTCTTGCACAACCTCATTTTCCCTCCCTCCACCCTACAGCCAGCTGGCACTGGACACGTGGACCTTCTGCGACGTGTCACCATGTCCTCCACTTCGGTGCTTGTGCCGGGCTGTTGCACCTTCCTGAGCCACCCACACTTCGCTTTCCTGCCTCCAAAACACTTCTATCCTTTACGCCTCAGCTCAAAAGATCATTCTTCTTTGAAGTCTTTAACCCTTCCAGGAAAATTTAAGAATCAATCTTGCTGCAGTTGGCTGGAAACCGATATCCTATCTTCTTTAACTGCCTGGATCTCTTTGGGAGCCAGAACAATGGCTTTCCTTTTTTAAAACAAGAGTGGCTTTCACATATAGACACTCATTACATGTTTTTGAAAGAATAAATGCAAAATCCCTGGTCCTTGTTACACTAAATCTTATAATCGATTCAGGGAGTCACAACATACGGACTTAAAATTTTGTCACCTAACAACACTAAATCAGAGCTAGAAGCCATGTCCAGTGCACACAGCATCCGTCACAGCGTCTAATGCGTCCCGGGAACATAGACATCGCTGCATGAAAAGAGGCACGTAATTGATACAGAAGATGGAATTCAGAAAGTAGAGCGCTCGTCCGAGGAGAACGGTCAGGGAATTTCTTTCCGTTGGCGTGTTTCTCATTCTGTGCCTCCCATTTCGACCAGTCCTGTACAGATAGGGCGCCCCGCTCGCCTTCCCGTTCCCATTCTCTCCCAGCCCGCGCCCAGCGAGTCCCCAGCCCGCCGCCCGCTGCGTCAGCAGCCAGCTTACTCGCCCGCGTTCACTCTCCCTTCCCGGCTTCCTCTCGCCTGGAATGCCTGACCCAGCTCTCTTTCCCTTTTCCAGTACTGCCCAAGGGCCTCTGATGAATTTAGGGCTCCTTACAGCTATCGACACAAAGCCTATGTACAACTTGCAATTTATGTCCCGTAATTTGCAGTTTATATCCCACAATAATAATATACCGCTTTGTCTTTCACAGTCACGACTTCAAATCATACGAAGCTACCATATTCATAAATCAGAAACACTAGAATAGTGGCAAGTTCGTAATCTTAATCTTGCCCCTCGGCAAGATTCATCTTAAATTCCTTTTAGACAACCCACGCCTTCAATATCTTTTGTATCCCCAGCTGCATCATTCACAGGATTGGTACTGTGTGAGAAATCAATAATTACATACTTATTGATTCTTTCACTAACTGAAAGACTCTCTGAAGACAGAGACTATCCCGGTTAGCTTGTAATACTGTATATCGAGATCGATGTGGATGGCAGTGAAGAAGGTAGGACCTAAATAAAGGATAGAGGGGGCACATGTGTCTCTCTGTTCACATCATTGAAATATAAGTTAAAATCTCATCATTAGCCTATATTATGAAGGTATAATACAGTGATAGAATTGTTCAGAAAAAAATATAGAACTTCCTGCTTATTTGATCTATGTACAAGTGCTCTGTGCACATAACTTTCTGTCAGTCCCTAGCATGTAGGTCTTCTGTGCTGTGGTAATTAACTATGAAAGGTTACCTCATATTTCATGCCAAATAATTTCTTATTTACTTCAAGCCCTCGGTTATTAACTGTAACAGAAATAAGAGCGCGTAAATATAGCTTGATGTTTTTCTGGGGGGGAAAATGAAATGAATGTCATCTACAGTACAGAAAAAGAAAAATGAAGGGGGGGCGTGTCACAAAATCCAATCAGCTCAGCCTGTTCTTTATAGAACCTTGATTCAGATGGGGCAGAAGGAAGATGCCTGATGAATGAGAGAGCAGGTTGTAGCCAATTCCTTAATATAACACATTTCCCAATTTCGTAGTACTGAGGCATTTTGTAACATAACTGACAGCGTATGCTCGAACCCAATATTTTCTCCTATAGAAGAATGTTCATTATTTTCTTCGGTAATCACGTCAGAGTGATTAGAAATTGTGAGAATTTCTTCCTGACAATCTAAAACCAGCAAATCTTAGCTTTTGTGAAATTAAATATCCTGGACTGTAGTGTCAAAGTTGTCTAAGTTGTTAAATAATTTGAATTCTTAAGACTGTCCAAAAAAAGTTAAACTAATTCACTTTACTGACTTGAGAAATACATGATAATTGCTACATTTGACCAGTGCTTTGAAACAGAGTTGAAATGACAGAAATATATAGATCCTTGCAAATCCTCCCTCCTTTTTATTTTTTTATTTTTTAAGATTTTATTTATTTATTTAGAAAAAGAGTGCACGTGCCAACAGGGGGAGGGGCAGAGGGAGAGAATCCTCAAGCCAACTCTGCACTGAGCACAGAGCCCAACGCAGGGCTTGATCCCACCAACCCGAGATCATGACCTGAGCCGAAATCAAGAGTCTGACGCTTAACCGACTGAACCACCCAGGCGCCCTCCTTTTTTTTATTTATTTATATGGAAGGGAGTATCCATCTATGCATAGTTCAATGGGCATAACCTTGATCTCACAGAAGAACATCCAGAGGACAAAAAAAAAAAGAGGAGGGGCCAAGTGCAAATCCGTCACCTACAAGCCCACATTCTCACTCTTTGTTCTACACCTCCAGTGAGCACTTTATGGAAATTCAAGTGTACCCACAAACTGGTGCTTACATCCCTTATTTTCATGATCTCATCTCTGACAGCAAACAGCAAGAGAGATCCAGACCTCCCACTTTCTCTAGCCTCAGCTTTTTCAGTTCAAAACATAGAAAAAATATGTGCTATATGTAGCCTTGGGAAATGTGGTTTATCAAATTATCATGTGCTCTGAGCACAGCATTGCATTTGTTGTTGCTGTCACCCTTCCCTCACTGTCTGTCACCCTTCCCTCACTGCTTCTTCACCAGCACAACTGTTAAGTCAGGACATCATCTTGACTTGGTCACAAACAGTAGCCAGTTTACATTGCCCACATTTTAATCATTTAATCTCCTGAAGTAGAAACCACATGGTCTCCATTGTACACAATGGCTACCAAAGAAACATCGTGGACATGGCTGTGTATGGTTCTGATGCTTTCAAAGCTCTAGAATATCCTTAGTTTAATGGTCATATCTGCAGAACAGGAAGCTGAAAGTTTGCCACTATGATTAGAAGCTGTACAGTACAGGGGCACCTGGGTGCTGCAGTTGGTTAAGCGTCCGTCCGACTCTTGGTTTCCACTCAGGTCATGGTCTCAGGGTCCTGAGATCGAACCCTGTGTGGGGCTCCATGCTCAGTGGGAGTCTGCTTCTCTCCCTCTCTCTCTCCATCTGCCCCTCCCCCCCACTCTCTCTCTCTCTCTAAAATAAATAAATTTTTAAAGAAAAAAAAGAGAGAGAAGCTGTACAGTACAGATCTTAAGATAAACCGAGAGTATATGCTCCTTAAGAGTTAATTCAAAAGCCTCCAGTCATCTTTTTTTTTTTTTTTTAAGTAGCAATGAGGGGTGTGCTCGCTTCGGCAGCACATATACTAAAAAAGTAGCAATGAGGGGTGTGAACTCACAACCCTGAGATCAAGACCTGAGCTGAGGTCAAGAGTCAGATGCTTAACCAACTGAGCCATCCAGGTGCCCCAAAACCTCCAGTCATCTTAATTTTAGTTTAGCACCCACTAAACCACATACCATCATTACATATGGAGTAAAAATGGCCTGAGTGCCTAGAATCCTGTACCACTTAATACATATTGTTCCAGTAGGTGAGACTTTCATTCTTTTAGGTCTTATTTCTCACACATCAAGCTAGACATATTTTTGCTTTGCATCACGTTAGCTTTGATTTTAATTTCATAAGCTTCTTCTATTATTTTCCTGAAATCACTCACACCTGTCTAACTCTTTACAGATGTCTAATTGAGCTTCCTCTCTAAAAACTGGCTATATCCTCTCATGACAATCTGAACAGTCAACTAAAGCTTAGTTATGTTTATTTGGTGTCTCTGTGTCAGCATCAGTGTATTCCAATGTCAAGAGTATTTGACTGAAAGGCAGTTTCCTTCTTTCAGAAATCTAAAAGTTTTATAGGCCCTGGAATAATAGTCAAATATACTCACAAAGTGTCTGTGCACAAGGACGGGCTTTTCAGAAGGGAACTCCCCCCGATTACTGAATCAGGAGCCATTCGCTACGCAGGGTTCAGTGGGCCAGAAAGTCACGGCATCATCCTGGTGGCTCCTCTCCCACCTTTTCTTTCACTCAGGACAGGAAAGGAAGAAGGAGGAGGAAAAATCCACTTGTCACTTAGAATTTCCGAATCCATTTGCAAAGATTTTATAAAACACTTTAAGTTATTGCTAGAGACAACCCTTGTGTTAGTATTATCATCACCATTTTTTCAAAAGACAGAAGAGGAAATGAGCAGCCAGAAGTTCAGTGAGGAAAGAGCCCAAGATTAAACTCTCGTGCCTTTGTGATACCTGGGGCACTGCTTACCTCTGTGGGTTCCAAGTACATTATCATTTTTAGAGAGGTAAATGAGATTTAATACATAGTAATACTTCACCATATTGGAAGAATAGTTTGAAGAAATAACAACGAATCGCATTCACTCTTTCTGTAGTTACAAATCAAAATTTCATACTTCAGAAAGTTTTTCTTTCTATTGGAATTAAAAGATTGTTGGACAGCAGAACAAGAATTATCATGCTTCTGTGACATTAAAAGTCTCAATAATAAACTTTAGGCCTGGTGAGTGCTGAAAGACACAGGGATTTTAGGGCACTGTCTCTATACACATTTTAGATTCCCAGTATGTGCCCTCAGAACAACGAAGGAACAGCCCAAGAATCCAAGAAACAGCCTTACAACAGTTCTGAATCTCACCAGGGCACCTGAGAAGGAGCTCCTGCCTCTTCCCAGGCAAGGGGTTCTGATTTCTGGGTCTCCTTCTAAGCAGACCAAGTGAGAGCACACGCACGTGCAGCTTTATGATTTATGACAAACAGTGACTGACCAGGATCAGTGAGAGAAAGAGCAGAACAGGTCCTCCCAGAAATTCTCCCCAGTGCATAGGCCTGGATTAGTTCTTTCATACACCAGTCTTATTCTTCCTTTTAAGGACTTCGTTGATGAGTCAATGGTTCCAACCGCTAGCTACTCTTCTCCAGGCATCCCTTCAAGGTTAAGCTAATGAGACCAACTCTAATTACTGTTACTGAATTTGCATGGTTTTTTCCTCATAAAAATTCCATTACAGTCACCATATGGTGTGCTGGGATGCTGCCAAGGTCTACCTATTTTCTTTGTTTTTGTCTCTCTCTTTTTCCTTCAGGTCAAAGTAACCTGTATGATTTCTCCTGGGCTGACTATCTGAAACCTCTGGTACCCTTCCTCCCTCCTTTATAACGGATTTCCCCTTCCTGTCCATACTTGCCAGTTAATCAGAGGCTGTACTGATACGGTCCCGCCAGGTTGGAAAACTGCTGGTATAAATACTAAAACCCTTAGGCTTAAAAACAAACTACAAACAAACAAATCCAGTAAAGCTCAACCTCTTTGATCTTTCTTTCCAGAATATCCACAGGGGCATCCTTCACCCATGCTACATTAGTTTCAGGTGTGCAACATAGTGATTCATACGATTCATAGGTTATGCTGTGCCCACAAGCGTAGATGCCATTGGTCACCATACAACGCTAATACAAAACCATTGACTATATTCCCTCTGCTGGACCTTTCATCCTGGTGACTTATTCATTCCATAACTGCAAGCCTGTACCTTCCACTCCCCTTGACCCATCTTGCCCATCTCCCCATTTACTCCCCTCCAATAACCACCAGTTTGTTCTCTATATTTAAGGGTCTGTTTTTGCTTCTTTTGTTTGTTTGTCTATTTTGTTTTCTAGATTCCACATACAACTGAAATCATGTAGCAATTGTCTTTCTCTGCCTGACTTTATTCACTGAGCATAATGCCATCTAGGTCCATCCATGTTGTTGAAAAATGGCAAGATCTCATTGTTTTTTTATGGCTGAGTAGTATTCCACTGTGAATATGTGTATATGTGTGTGTGTATATATATGTATCACATAATCTGTATCCATTCATCCATCAATGGATGCTTCGCTATCTCACCCATTGTAAATAGTGCTGCAATAAACATGGGGGTACATGTATCTTTTCAAAGTAGTGTTTTCATTTTCTTTGGATAAATACCCACTAGTGGAATTACTGGATCATGTAGTAATTCTATTTTTAATTTTTTAAGGAACCCCCATACTGATTTTCACAGTGACTGCATCAGTTTGCATTCCCACCCACAGTGCACAAAGGTTCCTTTCTTTCCATTATTTATCATTGTTACCCTGACCACCATCTTTCCCTTCACTTAGACTGAGTCCTTGCTTCTGTTGCTAAGTCACTGTTCTCTGTCCATTATGAAGGCGGATGCTTTTCTGACCACAGCATCTCATCTTCTTCCCCCATGAGATCTTCTATAAGCAACATTATGAGTTATTATAATCCTAAATATGGTTCACCACCACACACCCACTGCAAAGCTCTCTGCATACCAATATTTGTGGAACTGAGTTATGTTATCTTCTTTCTAGCCAATGAGAGACCAAGTTTGTTTTGTTTTGTTTTGTTTTGTTTCTGTACATTCTAAAAGGATTTTTATTCACTTCCTAGATCTCGTTATTCTTAACTACTGTTCATCCAAAGTCATCACCTACTGTTTCCTTCCTCCCCCTTTACCACTCGCATAACATAATCTTGCTAAATCCGTCCTTCTTAGGACCAGCTCCTAAGTAATATCCAACAAATATCCCTTGCTTTGTCTGAAAATCTTCTTCCTAAGCCTGGTTTCATTAAGATTCACTGTGGCCTTGTGTTCCGCATGCCAAGTGAGCTTAGTTCCAGCTCTTTTCATGAAAAAACTCACTATATCAATCACTAAAAATCTCTGTCTTATAGTATAAATGTCAATATCATCTGTAACTTTGTAAATTGACAAATGTAAAAATAGAAATTGCCCATATAGTTCTCAAAGCTACTCACGGAACAATGTTATAAAGGAACACTTAAATTTGAGGATGCAATTAGTGGTGGTTGTTTGAAATACATCATTGTTTATATTATGTGCTTTAAGGCAAGAAATTTTCACTTCAATAAATTACAGGAAAGTGACATAAGACATATAAATGGACGCTAACAAACCATACCTTCAAGTCACTTCACTTCACGTCCATGGTTGGCCCTCCAAAAAATTTTAGTTAGATCAGAGTAATGCACTGAAGCAATCAGGGCTATAGCTTTAAGAAGAAGAACAAAGAGAAAAATTCCACAGTTGTCCCTGACCCCAGAGGTTAACTGGGAGCAGATGCGTGCTCCAGCATGCGGGCCAGGAATACCTGCTTCCCGGGCTTTGTATTAATGAAGCAGGAGAAGAAAATGAGATACTCAAAGCTAAGATGAGGCCACAGTCAGGGGGAAATGAAAAAAAATCATGCATCTATTGGAAACCTACCGTGTGCTGGGTTGGCACTGTGCTGATACCTAGACACTAAATATCACTTAATCCTTAGAAAACTCCTAAAAGATCTTATTCTTCCCCTTATTCCTCATAGAGGAAACTTCAGGAAGGGTTGGTGGTGGTGGGAGGTGGCACAGCCCAACCAGACACAAGCTTCTCTTTCTCTGCCACAGGGACAGAGGTTAAGAGCCCAGGCCATGGCATCAGGCTGACTTCAGATGCAGGCTCTGCCACCAGCACTTCTGTTCTTCCGTGGTCTCTCAACCTTTTATGGTGTCTTTAGTTGCTATTGATGTCAGTTTAAGTTAAGAAAAATTAAAATATTAAATTATTAACATGACTTTTATCATTCATTTTTGTATCATGAAATGCCAGTTTAAAATCAAATATCAGAGCTTTTAACACATATGCAGAGTCACCAAAACTACACAATTAGTATTTTATAGCTTGTCCCTGCGTGTGTACTTCTTTCTCACCAGAACACTAGAGCTGCTGCACAAAATTAAGTCAACAGTCTTCATTTCATTTCTTGATACACCCACATTCTGTCAACACTCTCTCCCCTCAGCTGACTCGGGGGTAAGGAAGGACTGAAGAGAAAGGTATCTGTGGACTTCCCTCTCTTTCCCTTTCTGTCCATGTCACCATTTTCAGTGTAAATGATTAGCCAATGCAGAGAAGTAATGGGAGTAAGAAAGGAAAGCTGAGACTCTTTGATCTTTCAAGTTTCGAAATCAACATTGCCTTCCTGCGCTGAAAGCAAGTTTGTGGTTCAAGTGGAAAGCAGAGCCTCTTGGTGTGGTCGGCACCACACCTACGCAGTCTTTAGACGCAACGCACTTACCTTGTACTCAGTCTGAGTCTCACCAAACTCCCAGTATTGGGGGGATTCTAGTCACAAACACTACATGTGAATGGGGTGGCAAGAAACAACAAACGTGCATTTGTATATATGTATTGCCTCTGTTCCCGGCCATGCTCCATTGTCCCTCGGACTTCACCTTCAACTTACAGTTCAAAGAATTTCAAAAAGTAACAACAAAGCATGAATTAAACCAAGCATGAGGCCCTTCTGAACATGAAGCCGTGGGTGACAAATGGGTCATGTGCCCTCGCCCTTCTAGAGTTACTAATATTAGTCAGGCTTTGTAAACAAACAGATGGGGATGCTGTTAAAATATATATATTTCCAGGCCCTAGCTTCAGAGATTCTCCCACAGGTGCCATAAGGTCAATCTAGAATCTATTTTTGACAAGCTCCCTGAGTGATTGTGGTGGACTTCCAGATTCACAGAACATCACCCTAGAGCACTTCCAACTCCCTGAAGTAACGTTCACCTTCCAGGCACCAGCTCTGGTAGTCAACTGCTTTCCTTTCTCTTATCTCCTCCATCACTCACGTCTCTTATCTCCTCCATCACTCATCCTCCATCACTTACCTCCATCACTCACCATCACTTCCAACTCCCTGAAGTAACGTTCACCTTCCAGGCACCAGCTCTGGTAGTCAACTGCTTTCCTTTCTCTTATCTCCTCCATCACTCACCGGTTACCAGTGAGGAAAGGTCCAGAGTGAAAGGTGTGGCAGAGAAAAGGAAAACAACCCTGGTGGACCCATGGTTTGTCAATAAGAGGCGATCATCTGCTTGACAATTTGATGAGCTCCCTGGCTCTGCTTATCCACACCTGTTGGTGCATCCTTACTTCTATGCTCTGGGACAGGTCTGTAGGCAGGAGTATCCATAAACTGAAGTCAGCCTCTCTCCCCACCCTGCCCTTGCCAAGGCTCCTATCTCCATAACTGACCCTGTCATTCCGTGTGGTTCTTTAAACCATACTCTTTGGAATTCCTTCAGCTCTTCCTTCTTCCTCAACTCTTCCCTCCAAAGTGATCTGTCCTTTCGGATTTTCCTTCCAAGTCACACACAAATTCCTCCTCTTTTCTAAAACTATTCCCTCTGCCACTGCCTTGATTTACTTGGACCTTAATCTCTTCTCTTGAGTCACTTGAACGACCTTCCAGTGAGATTCCAAATCTGCCTCTCGGTCTTGCCCTCAACATTGCTATGAGAGTCTTCTAAAATCTAAGACTAGGGGCACCTGGGTGGCTCAGTCAGTTAAGTGTCTGACTCTTGATTTTGGCTCAGGTCATGACCTCAGGATTGTGAGATGGAGCCCCATGTCGGGCTCCATGCTGGGCATAGAGCCTGCTTAAGATTCTTTCTCTCTCTCTCTCTCTCTCTCCCTCTGCCGTTCCCCCTTCTCTCTCTCTTTCAAGAGAGTCTCCAGTAAAATATTCAGCTCATTCATTGCTGTATACTAGGCCTTAAAGATCTTTCTGCCATAGACACTAAATGCCAGGCCAGGCCCAGCCCCCAGCAGGCCTGTAAGCATTCCATGTCTTCTGCCTCTCCTGCGATGTTATTCCCTCTGCTTCGAGCGGCCCTCTTCAGAACCTCCCCTTTCCTCATCTACCTAGTAACTTCTTATTTGTCACTTTCTGGGTTAGCTCAGAAACCAACTCAAAAATCACCTCCTTTTGAATTTCCTCACTGCCCTTCCCACCCTGTCATGATGACTGTCCCCACTGCTGCTCTTCCTCAGATCCCCAGGGCACTTGAGACAAACTTCCCATCTCCTCCTAGCCAGGCTGTAGGACCTTGATGATCATGTCTTCTTGGCATGATACAGGCTTTTGATGACTTAAGGAAGGAGGATTAGCAACAGGACAGAAAGGATAGAAGGTTATGGCTCAAATAAACTGCTCTCCCACCACCAGTTCCACATGCAGAATACCATCTCCATTCCAACAGTCTGAACAATTGAAAAGACAATTCAGATGCCCACTAGAATTCCTTAAAAAAAGATGCCCACTCACAGCCCACAGAAAAGTCTCTTAGAATTCTTTCTTCAGCCCTCTCTCCCTGTGTCCTCTAAAGTCCGACCGCTGCCTGAGAGACTTCAGTCTCTGATGGTTTTTCTCCTTTCTGCTGAACTGCCTTCCTGAATCTGTTTTCTCCTGGGAGTTCTTCCTATTTAAAATTTATACCCAGCTAAGCTGTTGCAACAGTGCAGGGGGAAGAGATCACCTGAGAGAGAACGAGATTTGCTATGAGTTCCCAACATGTTTAGACAGCAGTATGGTGCTTAACACAGTGACTCTCAACCCTGGCTGCATATCACACTCGCCTAAGGAGCTTCCAAAATAACCCAGCTCAGGGCCCATGGCGGACCCATTAGAAAAGCATACTAAGAGAATCAAGTCTCTTGAATATTTGTCTTCCATTTCCCAGTGCCTTAGGAAGCCCACTTCCCTACGCTATCTAGAAACCCCCAGCCCTGAAGATCTTTCTCTCCTTTACCTTGCTTAGCCTAACAGAAGCCAAGGGAGCATACAACATCACCCTTAAGAGTGTAGGAGGGGGAGGTTGTACACACTCACAACCAACTTTGTCCATGTCCAAGGACTCACTTCTACTTTTTGCCCCCTGATGAAGCTTCTTACTTCAATCAGGCCTCATATTCTTCCTCCGAGCAGAAATCCTTGCCTTCGTTTCCTACCTGCAAACCTCAGTATTAAGGTCCACAAACAGACCTTTCAGAAACTGGTTGATACATTTTGGTCCCTCCTTCCTGCAGACAGGCCTCTTGTCTCCACTTAACTCAAGAAGCTCTGCCTTGACCTATGTGGGCTCTGCCCACCTGCTGAGAATGACACTGTTGACTATCTCCAATCTTCCTAATGTCACCAGGCATACCACCAGGACCCTCCTCTTGTGTCTGATGCTGGTTCTCTCCCACCCACCTTCCCCCTTTTCCATGGGTCTACATGAGCTGTATCCTGAGTGCTCTGGGTCCTGCAATTCACTGTTCTCCATGGGTGGTCCTGAACTAATGGAGAGAGAATGAGAATAGGGAACACAGAAACAACCCACCTTTAAGTGGTCATGGGAGTATGGTCAAGAGCTTTTGTAATAGAATAATTATAGCATATCCTGAGCAATTATGGAAATAACATTTTTAAAACTTCAACTCAGAATTTCAAAGCTGAAGCTCGGTTATCTCAATCTTTTGAATCTCCTGAACTATCAGAGCAGTTCAACTCTATTATAAAGTTCTACATCAAAAACTAATGATGTAATGTATGGTGATTAACATAACATAATAATAAAAAAAACGTTCTATGTATTGTAAAGAGCACACTGAATTTCATTCAGACAAAAAGGACGTTTTAATCCCAACTTTTTAGGTATTGATCATTCCCCTGGGTTGATGAGAATCCTCGTGGCTTCAAAGAAAAACTTTTAGTGTTCACATAGTTTCTGGGGGTGTGAACAACAATTCCCAGACACATGCATACCTGAGTGCCGATGAGAGGCGGCATGACTGTTATAACTTCCTGTATGCTGGTCTGTACCTCAGAACTAGACAATAAATTGAAGCTGACTAGACTCCTGAATTTTCTCTCAGCAAGCATGCCCCACATGTCTTCTCATTCCAGGGTTGAACAGCGATGACTTCTTGGCCGTGGGTCTGCTCAATGGCAGTGTGGTTTACACTTACAACCTGGGATCAGGTACAGCAAGTCTCAGCAGTGATCCCCTCGACCTGAGCCTTGGCATCCACACGGTCCGTCTGGGGAGGTTCTTCCAGATGGGCTGGCTGAAGGTAAAACGTCATCCCTTCATCTGTCCCACAGCTTTGCTGAGCATAACCATATACCATCGGATCTGTGCAGTAGAGGCCAGAGGAAACAGGCCCACGCTGCCTGCCCCACGCAGTTCACAGACTAGTGCCCACAGCTGAGGATGAGAGGCATGCTTGCAATTAGGTGGTGTGGGGATAAGTAAGAGGGATGCCTAATGTAGATAAGGTGAGAGAGATGGCTCAGGAAATGCTCCCCCCAAAAAAGGTGATGCTTGAGCATAACTGCAAATAAATGGGAGTTCAGAAAAACAACAGTGGCCAGTGTGGACTTGAAGAATGTGAGTAGTTCATGTGGCTTTCACGTAGGGAGGAGCAAAACAGGTGGTTAGCTGGTAGACCAGGTCTATATTATCAAAGGACTTAGATGTCACGCTAAGAAGTTAGATTTTTTTTTAAGATATTGTTTATTTATTTGAGAGAGAGAGAGAAGAGGGCATGAGCAGGGGTCAGGGAGAGGGAAAAGCAGGCCCTCTGCCCAGCAGGGAGCCTGAGTCAGGGCTGGATCCCGACTAGGGGCTCAATCCCGACTCAGGGCTCAATTCCAGGACTTCGGGATCATGACCTGAGCCGAAGGCAGACACTTAACTGACTGAGCCACCCAGGTGCCCCAAGAAGTTAGATTTTTATCAAGAGCAATGGGGGAGCTGCTGAGAAATTTTAGAAGGGGGGATGGTTACCGCAATTGACTTTTTTTGATAAATGATCTGGTGGTTGTATTGAGAATGGAAGGGGAGGGGCCAAGGCTAGATGGAGGAAGACCAGCAGGATGCTAGCTTCTGATCTTTGGAGAACTGTGATTTTGATTGAAATGCAAAACTATGATTGCTATATTAATATATCCATGGTAACAGACACCAGCAGAGAAGCAAAGAATAGAGTGGTGCGGTGTTTTTTATTTTTTCAAAATTCAGGTCTTTGTGAATTTTTCATGCCAAGTTAATGGAAAATAACAAAACAGTATCTTAACAGTTCACCCTGGGGAATTAATTCCTTTTTTTAATATCTTTTGAATTCTTTTCCTCTTAAAGGTAGATGATCATAAAAATAAATCCATCATCTCCCCGGGAAGACTGGTTGGTCTCAAAGTCGTCAGTCAGTTTTATGTAGGTGGCTACAGTGAATATACACCAGATCTCTTACCCACCGGAGGCGATTTTAAAAATGGCTATCAAGGTAAGGCGTGGATGGTTTTTACACTCTACCTACCAGTTTCAAATTCTGAGACAAGAAAAAACTTTAAATAATATACTTCTAGTTCCAAAACCAGAAATATGGATTGCTTTCTAATCAGACTTGACCAAAGTTTGATTTTAATAGAAAGCATTCAATCACTTCCTACCTATGTACTATGTGTGTAGTATGTTTCAATGAAGAAAACAAAGATCCCCCTACTTGTGAGTGTACATTCCAGTTGCATAAAGGCAATAAACACTAAATATGATGAAGAAATAAAACTACTATAAGAAAATAGTAGCATAAGCCGACAAATTCTGTAGGGGGAGAAAGGAAAAATAGAGCATAATATGGGGGGATCAGGGGCATGACTAACTTTTTTTAATATAGGGTGCTTTTTAACATAGGGCAAATAAGGTAAACCTCAGGGAGTCACAGTAAATATTGAAACTCCAGCTAACTTTGGAACCTACTTGATGTACAGGTGAGAGATAGACTGCAGCTAACTGATCCATACCATCAACACGTGGCCCACAACTCAAGAAGGTTCAGGGGGAACATTATGCTTGAGCAAGTGATCGTATTGCCATAGTCTATCTCTCTGTGTTCAGAAAGGGAAATAGACTCAGACCTTCTCCCATAAAGCTGATTCACAGTAGAGTTGTGAGATAAAGACATGCTTTGAATTGTTATAATAGTGAATTTGGTGAAAATAAGCTTTTTGATGGATCCTAGTCTGAGAATGTTTGCTCAAGGAGCTGTTGGTTAATAGTGTCCTCAGCCACCCACCCATGACCCGCCTGCTCTCCAGCAGAAGTCAAGGAATAGGGACTAGGATGTGAAGCACATCTCTACAGGACAGAAGCCGCCATCAAGAGCCATGTCAGGCACTTGAGTCCTCTGCCTGCCTGGCAGTACCCTTCTCCCCACCTCCACTGACTTCTGCCTAAACACGGATGCAGGAGCCTATGTACGTGAAACATATGAAAGCAACACAGCTACCCAGCATGATACAAGGTTATCTTCCAGTAAAATGAGTTCCTTCTGCCAAGGTTGTCCAAGAAACTTTTTCCTTGAATATGTAATCAGTGCTGATTTTCAGAAGGGTGTCTTATAGAAGAGTTTAAAGCATATTAAGGCACTGTGCTAAATGTAGTAACTCCACGGTCCTTACAGCAGGAGATAATCTGAAAAGGAGTGTAAGGGCAAGACAAATCAATGAGTTTTTAAAAACACTATATCCAAGAAAAGGGGTGGGTAAACTTATGAATATGAAGAAGCACATCTTCCGCTCAGCCAGGTGGAGACCCTGGGCAGGGTCATCAAACCTTGCTGTCATTTATTCACGGACACGAGGCTTACACAAATACTCCGGGAATAGCATCAAGGGTAAGAGCATGGACTCCGGAACCCAACACAACCCACTGGGGTATGCAGCCCGGCTCTGCCACCTCCAAGCCTCAGGACCCTGGCTAGTCACCTCCCTGTGCCTTGCTGTGCCTCACCTATAAAACGGAACAAGAACAGCACTTCTCTTGCTATGTAGTTCTGAAACGGAGGGAGTGGTGAGAGAACACAAGACTGGCGCCTGGTTTCCAGTGCCCGCTTTGTGTCAGCGATGGCGACAGTGCTGCTGGGGGCGGGGGCACAGCTCCTCCCGGCCCCGGCTTCTCTTTCTCCGCTACACGTGCGGACACTGGATAGGCGCACAGGCTCTGGAGTCGGGGCGGCTTCAGACTCAGGCCCTGCCCGGTAGCTGCTCCCTAACTTGTAGCCTGGTCCTCACACGCTTTGGAGCTCCCATTTTCTTCTCTTTTCTCCTCAGAGGAGAAAAAGATCTACCTCATAGGGTTCTTCTGAGTGAATCAATTAAATAAAATAATGATAGTAAGGGCTTAGCCCGGAAACCAATACATGATAAACACTCAGTGCATGTTTACTATTATCATTCCAACCTGTCGTCGTTGGATTTGATGTCCAATTGATTGAAGGCCAGTGCTTCCTGAGGTTTTCTTGTGTAATTTTCTCCCTTCTATTATGAATTTTCTGTACACCTTGCTAATGAAAACAGAGGCTGTCCTGAGACCTGTCATCTTCCCCGTAAGTGTGTCGGTGAGCTGAGTGCAGCGCGCACACGGCGGGCCCTCCCTCAGACAGAAATGCTAGGATTGCGCGGCAGCTGCCGCAGCGCTCAGGATAGAAGTCTTGGGCAGGTCAGCTTAGCAACTGCCTCTTAATCCAGTATCATGGAAGTTCCATGACCTTGAAAGCCCTTAATCTTATCACTTGTCTCTTGAATCCTCCCCTGATGTCTGCCTCTCATCCATTATTAACTCGCATTCACTCTGTTCTGAAAATTTTGGACACTTGTTACCAATGTACCCTAAGAACCGGGTCACAGCAGGACCACACACCTCCAAAAGCTGAGCTCTCTCGTCTGTAAGGAAGGATACAGGATAATTTTCTTAAAATGTAGATTTCTGGACCCTATGCTGGAAATACCTCATCAAAATATCTATGATGGAATCTAAAAATTTGCATTGCAATGAATGAATGAATGAATGAATGAATAGAAATTTGCATTTGGATAAGCCTCCCCAGATTTGGAAGCCACTGTATTAATTAACCATAACAAAACAAATATAGAGTTTCATGAAAAATTTTAATAGACTAAGGCTACCACATTTGTCTTTAGAGTGGTGATTACACATAGTAAGAGATTATATGATTTAGGATTTCATATTTTTATAAATACTAGTGATAAATGACTCTAATCCAGAAGTTCTCAGTCTAAAATATAAATCCTTACTGTTGATAAAGCCCATTTGTTTTTGTTCTGGAAATGGTTTCTAATGAGCCATTACTTCCCTATAACCTTTAATACTTACGAAGATCTTGAGGTTTAAATAACCCTTATCCAGAGTAATAGACACACCAGGCAGAGAAGGCCTTACTCTCTCACCTGCCGTAAGAAAAATTCTGTCCTCCTCTCCAAAGTTACATCTATTCCAAAGCTGCAGGGTTCCCAGCTTGAGGTTCCTGGATGGGATTCAGTGGGTCCTTGAGTCTCCTGAAACCACACCCATATAACTGCCTGTGCCCTCGTGCATTTTTATGGGAAGAAGATCCGTCGCTTTCATCAATGTTCTAAGATCTGTTGCTTTCACTGACAGACCTATTTAGTCCTGATGTAGAATTAAAAGTTACTTTCGGTCAGTGTGAACATGGGGAAATCTACTGTCCCATCTATCTATTATTCTAGTGTTACAGCAGCTCAGGTTCACTGATGCTGGGATTACTAAATATTTATTACTCAACTGAATATCAGAGTGAACATGAAATAGATTCAGATTCATTAACAACACTGTAAAGAACATGTTATTCCAACTAAAAGGACCCTGCTCTGTCAGTACAGTTTCTGGCTAGTTCTGCTTTTTCTCTCTCTCTTTTTGATTGCGTGGTACTTTTCAAACCAGAACACATGGCGGGGCGGAGGGGGAGAAAGGATTTATTGCAACAAGTTAAACATTATTTTACTGTCCAAAAAATGCTATCACTTATGTGGAACCTAGCCAGTCTTACTTTCCAACATACACATGGCTGATGGCTTCCAAGTCTTTATCATAACCACTTTATCATTTGCAGGAAGTATGTATTGAATACCTGGTGCATGGTGCTATACTTTTTTTTTAAGAATTTATTTATTTATTTGAGAGATTGAGCATGAGCAGGGGGAGGAGCAGAGGCAGAGGGAGAAGCAGACTTCCTGCTGAGCAGGGAGCCTGATATGATCAGGCTCCATCCCAGGAGCCCGGGATCACGACCTCAGCCGAAGGCAGACACTTAACTGACTGAGCCACCCAAGTGCCCCTGCATGGTGTTATACTAAGCAGATTATACTTTGCTGTATTAGTAATACTGAAAATATACAATATATATTCTACATATGGCTTCCACTGTAATTGCCTGTAAACTGCATATGTTGACTGACATGAAGCATCTCTCTGTAAAATAAACACATTTAACTATCTGTATTAGCCAAATGTTTCTCTAAATATAGCATTGCCACATTTTTAGCCAAAAATATATTTCAGCAATTCCTCATAACAAAAGCATTTCATTTATCTATATAAAGCAGAAGTGGTTTTAAATGAAACATTTCAGAATTTAATATTTGTTATAGTCATTTACAAGTTTTTTTCAGTGCATGATTATAAAAACTACAAAAAGCTCAATTTTTGCTAAAAGGAAAAAAAATTTATAAAGGTGGTAAAAGGCTTGAGACACTGAGGTAGACAGGGTAGGATGTGAGACCTACTAGTTGCCAGGGATTACATTGGCCAGTTTATGTATATTAGCCTATTCCTCTTAACTCATAGTATAGTTATTCTTGTCCCCATTTTAAAAGTGCAAAGATTGGCACTCAGGTTTGGATCATCTACCCATTATGTGGCAGAGATTACAATTGAACCCAGACCCACCTGACTCCATCCTGTACTTATACTTTTGCTCTCTGCTGAGAGCATTTCACTCTGCAAAAAGCATGGGAAACGCTGCTTTGTTAATTGGGTTACCCGGTTATTCTGTATAAAGCTGATAGCATTCATTAATTTCTTCATTTCTGCAGTGCTTTTTTTGTGCAATAGCAGATGGCAGGACTTGGAGAAATAACAAAGGTTAAATCTGAGGAAGGACAATCACAGTTCTCTCACAATAAGAAAATAGCAGTGCCTGCTGAGAGTGGTGCTTGTCAGCGAAAAGGCCAGTGAAGATTAAGTTGGAAAGTAAAGTCTTGACCTTTCAAAACTGAACTCATCTTTTTCACCATGAGGAATTATTCCGGGCTTTTAGCTCCTGAAAGTTTCAAAAATAAAATCCATTCTAGCCTTTATTTCCTCATTTTAAGGACACTATTTAGAGCCAATAACCGTATTGACTTAAAAGTACTTTAAATTAAACAAACTGTAAGTGCTGAAGGAGAGGAGTAAAATTATAATACATTTCAGGATCCCAAACAGTTCCATATAAAGTCTTTGTTGAGCTGCCCTTTTTGTTTGTATTTTCCTAATCTTAGGATGTTAAAGATCTTTCTTTTCCCAGCCCTGCTAAATACAATTGACAAATAAAATAGTATATATTTAAGGTGTAGAAGGTGATGATTTAGACTACACATACATTGTGAAAAGAGAACCACGGTCAAGTTAACACATTCATCATCTAACATGGTTACCTTGTACCTATGTGTGGTAAGAACACTTACAATTTACTTTCTCGGCAAATTTCAGGTATAGAATACAGTATTATTAATTAGAGGCACATGCTTTGTATTGGATCCCCAGAACTTATTCATCTTATAAGTGAAAGTTTATACCATTTGACTAACATCTCCCCCATTTCTCCCACTCCCAGCCCCTGGCAACCACCATTCCACTTTGCTTCTATGAGTTAGACTTTTTTAGATTCCATATATCAGTAAGATCATACAGTGTATACCTGGGAAAGACCTTTCTAAGGATATATGCAGACAAACCCTTGAGGGGAAAAAAGAGAAATGTGACAACATAAAAATTATAAACTTCCCTACATAAAAAAATAAAAGCTTCACCATAAGCAAAATTAGATGGCAAATAATAAACTGAAGAAAGTATTAACAATATATGGCAAACAACTAATACACTCATTATGTAAGCAGGTCTTCCGAATTAATGTTTGAAGTGGTGAATAGAGAAAAAAATTATATAATAAACAAATGAAAAGTAAGAAATACAAATGGCTAATACATTTATTAAAAGGTTTTCAACCCCAATTAAAAATAGCAAAAGAAAATTTTATTCTTTGTTTCATTTTAAAATGAAACATAATAATCTCTTGCATGTGGTGATTGTGAAGAAGCAGGTGTTCCAGTAGCGAGTGGGGGAGATAAAATTTGTGCAAAATATCTGTGACACTGGGACACCCTTCAAAGCATCCATATCTTTTGCCTTAGTAGTGTTACTGCTAGAAAATAATACTAAGAAAATAATTAGCAAATACACAAGGATATCCGTATGATGTTAATCATAGCATTATTTTTAATAGCAAAAGAGTAGAAATGAGTCAGTTGCCCAATAATTGAAAATTAATTAGATATATTATATAAAAGAACAGTATGCCATCATTTAAAAATAGTTAAGGCTATGAAAAAAGAGTTAATGGTATTTATGATATACAAATGCTTGGAATACTAGATATTACATAGTTTAACGCAGGATTCTATTTTTGTTTAAAAGAAAATAGAGCTAAGCATAGAAAAACTGCTGTGTGTGTATACATGTTAATAATTAGTGGTATATCATACATACCAAAATGTTAATAATTGTCTTTTCTAGGGGTGCCTGGGTGGCTCAGTCGGTTGAGCAGCCGACTCTTGGTTTTGGCTCAGGTCATGATCTCAGGGTTCTGGGATGGGGCCCTACATCAGGCTTCCAGCTCAGTGTGGCGTCGGCTTGAGATTCTTTCCCTCTGCCCCACCCTTGCTCATCACTCTCTCTCTCTCAAATAAATAAATAAATCTTTAAAATATACAATTGTCTTTTCTACAGTGTTGATACTGTAGATAATTTTTTTATTTTTCTCTCTGTGCTTCTCTGTGTTTTTACAGTTTTATAGTCTTTTCTTAAAAATTGACATGTATTACTTTATGTTGAAAAAATGCTGCTTTAAAAATGAAAAATAATTCTCTTCTTGTTTTGTCTGTTTCTTCCAGTTTTTTAATATGAAGTGTTTTTGCCTTTCTCCAAGGTTGCATTTTCACTATGCAAGTTCGCACTAAGAAGGGCCATTTCAGACGCCTGGGAAACCCTGAGGGCCACCCAAATGCTGGGCACAGCGTTGGCCAGTGCGATGCTTCTCCCTGCAGTTTAATGAAATGTGCCAATGGTGGGACATGCATAGAGGGTGGATCTGCTGTTTAGTAAGTATGACATTATTCAGAAAGAAACTAGCAAGTTATTTGCATGCTAAGCAGTACTCCACTCACACAAACAAACACAGACTGATGCTCACATTTAAAATGTTTTTATGTGGACTTCCTAGGTGACTGGGCCACAGATAAAAGCAACTGGAAAGGGTCGGTGCAACAGTCATGCTATCTTCTCAATACTTTTAAACAATGGAAATGAGTCACTACATCTCATTCCAGACACCATGGAAAAGAATCTTAAATTCATAGCATTGAGAGTGTTGCCAGAAATGTTAATCATACAAGGGTTTGCCTACTGGGATTTGCTCTCATATTTAGGCTTGAGCTCCATCAGAAGGGGTCCTCGCGAGGTGGACCCTAGCAAAGCTGTGTGATTTGACTTCCGAACTACTTCAGTATGAAACAAAACACGGACCTGTTGAATGGGAACAACAAAGGAATGTTGTCTTGTAAAGAACTTTTGTTGAGCATCTCTTCTGTGCATACGTAGTCTAAGAGGGTGTTCTTGGGACTATGCCAAAGAAAGAGGAAGTAAGAACTCCGTCCTTCCATTTCTTCCACTCTAGCTATTCAATTCAGTTCCTTACATCCTAGCTATTCTCTACATGTATGAGACAGCCACAAAAGTGATCGGTCCACGTTGTCCCACAGGGCATGTCAGAAGGCACGATGCACTTCACCACTCATGCTAGCTCCCTGCAGAGCAATTCACGAAGTAGGAAGCTCTTATACCCTACAAGACAAGGGTAGAAGAGCACCCAGTTTTATAAGGCCTGAGTGAGTCCCTTACCTTCCCTGAACAGTTCCCCTCGACCTCCTCGCCGGAAAATAATCAAAAGCAAAGGGCAAATTTCAAACACCTGCTAATTCCAGTGCACTGGGTTGGTGAGGAAAGGCTTCTTGTTGGGGGGTAGAGGTGATAGAGAGGAGACTGTCATTAGATCTTCCTACCATTGTCTCCTTCACACCTTGAAGAGTTGCCCAGCATGGAATAGGCATTCATTAATTATTTGTTCAGTTAATGAACCAATGAGTAGCTATTCAATGAAAAAGTAGAAAGAATCTCTATTCCAAAGGTTCTAAGCACAAGTGCAAATGTTAAGGACAAGCAAGGTGACCCCATGATGATCATGAGAATGAAGCCAAACTGACTAAACAGAATATTGTAATCGATTAGCTATGAGAAATGGGATAGGTGAAGTATAGAAGGATGAGACATTGACATGACAGATAACAGATTTGATTGTCCTCAAGAATGAGACATAAGCAGTTTTCTGAGCAGGAAAAAACCATGGTAAAGACAATCTTGTTGACATCCTTTGCAGCATGGGTATATTGGGGAATCACCAGGAGACAGTTTTGGAAAATCTAAGCACATTATGAAGGGCCTGGTTTTAAGAAATAGCCATAAAAAAGGAAAGAATTAATTTAGAAGATATTACAGAGAAATATTCATGGTATATTATGACCTATTGATTGTGATGGTGGGAGGAATGTCGGTGGGGAGTCAAATCTAAATTAATCCAAAACAAGTACGAAAAGGCTTGATGTGTTCTGGGATGTCCAAGACATCTAATGTGCTAATCAGTAAGTTAAAAGAGCTAACTGAGGGGCACCTGGGTGGCTCAGTTGGTTAAGCGACTGCCTTCAGCTCAGGTCGTGATCCCGGAGTCCCGGGATCGAGTCCCACATCAGGCTCCCTGCTCAGCGGGGAGCCTGCTTCTCCCTGTGACCCTCTCCCCTCTCGTGCTGTTTCTCTCTCTCTTGCTCTCTCATAAATAAATAAAATCTTTAAAAAAAAAAAAGAGCTAGCTGAATTTTATGGAAACTTGTGAAGAAAAAATGTGTAATGTGCTCAAGCCCATGGAAGTACTAAGGACAAAACCTGATGCTTAGGATGCCACCATCATAAAGAAATATATGTTAGAATTAGCTTAACCATTATGATTTTATTCTACTCCTTTACAATTTTTAATGAAACCTTTAGGTTTGTTTTACAACTTATGCATTCTAATTTGCTCTATAACCAAGCTTAATTATTCAAAAGATCAAATTTACCTCACTTTATCTAAAGAAATGTGGTCATTCTTCAAGTCACCTACGAGGTGTTTTTGTTATCTTTTAATGTGATAATAAATAAACTGACAGTAATAAAGAATACAATAATAAAGAATGGGAAGTGACATTAAGAAAGCAGAGGAAATTGAAGGCCCAGGTAGGAAACTCACTCCAACTCGTCATTATTCCGTATGGAATAAGGGCCTAACTGTTTCCATTTAAAAGCCACAAGTGTTTATCTTGGAAAATATAGTGTCAAGTGTAGATAGACACTTAGAACTATTTGCAGATTATTTTGATTAATATAGATAATTTTCTTGATTTGTGGTAATAAAAGTAATACCATACAATTGCACAGCAGTTTGTGGCTAACGGAGCATTTTTTGCATACATTATTTCCATTGCTCCTAATCACACACCTTCTTAAATTAGTCAAGGCAGATACCCTAGTCCAATTTAATGGATGGGAAACCAAGCCTCAGAGATTACGAGTGAATCAGGAGGATAAAACAGCACCTTAAAAGTAGTACAGCAGGCCCCAAAATCAAATCTTCTAGTTCCTGGATTAAAATTCTCTTCAGAACCTAAATAACAAGAAATGAATTTAAAAGCAGCTAATAATATAGATAAGGTAACAGAAGTGTTAAGTATCTCTTTAACTGCAGGATGTAATCTGTTCATCTATTCTTAATTTTTTTTTAATGAAGTTGTCTTCAATTGACATTTGATATTTTCTCCAAATTGGAATAACTTGCCTCATAACACAGGCCCTGGGGGTTTCATCAACTCCTGTGTGAGTGGAAAGCTCTTTCTCATGGTCTAACATGAGAGCTTTGACTTAAATAACAAATAAACTTGATTAATCATGTACAATGGGAACGACACCTCTGACAAGTTCCTTTATAGGATTCTAAAATCTTTCTTATCAAAATTGGGACCAGTGTTTGGGATCTCCTTATTAAAATAACAAAATATTCACCATAGTAACTACATGTGAAGCACTGCTATACCGTCAGAAGTAGCTCTTGTGAGTATTATGTATAATGACTTATTAAAGTACAGTTCCCTGAATTTAAAAAGAGGTAAATTTTATGGTATGTAAATTATAGCTCAATAAAGCTGTTTAAAAATACTAAGGTTCCTGTTCACGGACATTCAGCTCTAGTAGCAGGAGTTTACAGAGAATTTTACTCCTTTTGGTAAGTTTTGTAATTCTGCTCTAATCTCAATAATAAGAATCCCTTTTTAAAAGAAGATGTTTTCTTTGTAATATACTTTTCAGTGGTGTTTAAGAGGTTTTCCTCTATGCCAAGCTTTTAACTTTACATGGCTCCACGCTTTTGTTTTTTACCTGAAGCAGAGTAATATTAAATTGAATTTCTAGGTGACAGGATAGACAGATCAAAGCTAAAGTTTGGTCTTTTTCTGAAAAATAACTAAGACACATAATAAAATACTTTTTAAATGCTCAGGAGGCAAGTCCCAGCCCAGAAGCATAAATTTCATGGTGTTTGGAACAAATTTTAAATGCAAAATCTCAAAGCTGGTCAGAATGTCTTACCAATGCCTAGCTGGATGGTATAAATTTTCTTAAGAAGAACTCAAAATGCTCCCTTTGGTTCCCTGCCTCACAGCTGGGAGTAGGAGACACTGTGGATACATAAGGGGAAGTGTTGTGCCAAGTAAGGTGGGAGGTCAGGCTTGATAAGGTGGGGACTCAGGGCTCTGTAAACCCTGCAAGCCCTGCTTTCCTGCTCCAAGTATGTCAGCATGCACAGATCCAGCCGTGTCCTAATGCAGCCTCTCAGATGAGGGTATAATAAGACAGAGTTCATGTAAGGCCTTCATGCTCCTGGGATGCACTCTGATGTAGCAGAGAACCAGCAAGCTACTTCTGTTGTTAGTCAGCAGCCAAGGCTAAAAGAAGAGATTTGTTAAGTTGTAACTTCTCCATATATGTACATGTGCTTTGTGCAACAGGTTTTTAAGCAGATTTTACTTCATTTAATTTGCATTTTGCTTGACCTTTGTTAAACACAAGGCAACAGGCCCAAAATGGAGTTGCTTATGCTCAGCCCTGCATCACCAAACTGAGACTTAATTACAGTTTAGGCTGTCCCAGAAGTGGAATCTGAAACCAGTCGGTCAGGAATCATCTGATCAGCGCGACTTGGATAATCTGCCTGATAGGCCCCTGTCATCCCCTAAAGGAAAGTGACCTTGCCATAACCAGTCTGCTTTTTTGCCAGTATAACTTCCTTGTCCCCACTCCCTTCTGCTGGTAAAAGTCTTTCATTTGCTACAGCTCCTCAGAGCTCCTTCCTATCTGCTAGACTGGAGGCTGCCCAGTTCAAACCAATCTTTGCTCAAATGAACTCAAAATGCTTAATATGCCTCAGTTTCTTTTAACACCTTAAAGTCATATTGTGATGATGACTGAAGGTGATATGAGGCGTGTTCCTTTAAGAAAAGTACAGGGTAAGAAAACCGAAACTTACAAAAACAAGCTAAATGTAAAAGTGAGCTGCAGACAGTAAGTACATAGGCGTTCAGAGAGAATGTGGCTGTAAGAGGTGAAAGGCGCCTCTTTACATTTACACTGGGTTCGTAAAGGAGGAGGCTTATTTATAACATAAATCCATCTGTGAGCACAGAATCTCACTGACCCTGGGTTTCCTGATTATTTTTTGGCTCACAGATGTCTGAGAATCAGGTGAAATCTAAAAATCCTTTCCTCTGAAAAATAAACATGTTTAGGACACAAAAATTTGCATAAAATTTTGGAGGTTCCCAAACTCCATAGTGCCCAACCGTACACCCTCTAGCGTCCCCCAAACTCTCCAAATTAAGAATTCTTTGCCCGTTTTGTCCTCTGGCTTCACCCAGCAGTGTTAAGTGCAGTCTACTGGTGCCCCTCTGCTGGATGCGCCATCGTTTGCCAACTATTACCCTGCTCCCTCTGAGTCTTGCTAAAAATTCTCCTCCCGTCTCTTTCCTGCTCAAAATGTTCCTTAGTCTTTCATTGCCAGTGCAGCTAAACGTGAGTTCTTTCTTCTGTTGTTCAAGGTGTGACAGGGCCTGCTGTCACCCTGTCACCCTGTCTGCTCCCTGCTGTACTTTTCTCCCTGCTCAGTATTCCAAAGAATTGTACCGCTGTCTCCAGCCCCTCAAGAAACACCCATTCTGCGAGCAACCAGCCGGTGTAGTCAGCTGGGTAATGCACTACCGCCCATTTGGTTTTCTTCCTTCCCCTCACTTTGCTCTTCTCTCACTCTTCCATGCTAGGCAGAGTACCCCTTCGTTTCCGTGGAACAGCTTTTTTTTTTTTTTAATTTTATTTATTTGAGAGAGAGAGCACATGAGAGAGGGGAGGGTCAGAGGGAGAAGCAGACTCCCCCCTGAGCAGGAAGCCCGATGTGGGGCTCCATCCCAGGACCCTGGGATCATGACCTGAGCCAAAGGCAGTCACTTAACCAACTGAGCCACCCAGGTGCCCCCGTGGAACTGCTTTTAGCCTGTTATTTCTAGGGATTCCAAGTTAAGGCTAATACTTTTTCTTACCTTTGAGATTAAGAAAAAGTTCAAAAAATTGTCTAATCTAGTGGTGAGGCTGTAGAGATCAGACACTGGGGTTACCAGAGCAAACTTTGTTTCGACACAAGATGTGCGTCACTGTGTATCTGATTGGTAAAGCTAGAGAACATTTACCGAACAGAGGACATGGCTATAAAAGTCTGCATATGTTGCTATGTTGCTGTGGAGTGATCCTCAGGATATAGTAAGGTGAAAAAAGTAGGGTAAAGAAGCATGCAAGAAAAGGGAAAGATAGATACAAATAAATAGATATTAATACATACATATAGATCTGTGTATTACATATACACATACACATATGGTCATGTTTTTCTAAGAAAAAAAACAGAGGAAGTTTATAGAAAAAAAATTATAAACGGTCACCTGTAGAATGAGGAAGAGAACAAGAAGTGATAGGGATGACAGCTGGACTTTTATTTACTTTTTACTTATTTATTTGACAGAGAGAAACACAGCGAGAGAGGGAACACAAGCAGGGGGAGCGGGAGAGGGAGAAAGAAGCAGGCTTCCCGCGGAGCAGGGAGCCCAATGCGGGGCTCGATCCCAGGACCCTGGGATCATGACCCGAGCCGAAGGCAGACGCTTAATGACTGAGCCACCCAGGCGCCCACTTTTTTAAATTTATTTTTTACTTTTAAAAATACAAACTGCTTCATAGTTTTTATTTGGAACTAGGTCAATGTTTCACCTGGAATATAAAAAAAAGGAGTAATTCTTAAGCATTGAAAGAAAATAAGGAAATAAATGAATCTAACTGTATTTCAAGTTGGTGGCATAACCTAGGAGAGAAAATTTAATTCAATTGGTTATAAATTGACTAAATACAGTGGGTTATATCCTAAAGACAAAAGAACCATAAAGATAATTTATATTGCATCTTATAGTCTTCATGTTAGTGGTAGCATTGGTATTATTTTGGAGCTACAGATAAAGATAAAAATAGCTAGATAGCAAGATAGCTTGATGGGAGGATGAATGAATGGATGGATATAAACCAAGGGAGTAATTATATTAATATTTCTCATTAGGAACCAAGATTTTCAGCATAAGAGAAAAGAGATACAGACATAAAATAAAAAAAGTAAAAATCTTCTCACTTTTAATTTGAACTAGAAATAACATGAATTCATGACTTAATTTTCTCCTTCTAACATACTTATTTCCTTTTTTTTTAAAGATTTTATTTATTTATTTGACAGAGACGTAGCAAGAGAGGGAACACAAGCACGGGGAGTGGGAGAGGGAGAAGCAGACTCCCCACTGAGCAGGGAGCCAGATGCAGGGCTCGATGACCCTGGGGTCATGACCTGAGCCCTGGGGTCATGACCTGAGCCGAAGGCAGACGCCTAACAACTGAGCCACCCAGGCACCCCTAAAGTACTTATTTCCTAGCTATGTCCACAAAAGAATCTAGAAACAACAGTAACTCCGGAGGAATGAAAACTCTAGTACCAAAATTGTTATCTCCAAATAACATTTTCCACAAAAAATAAACCAGGTCTTCTAAAAAAAATAAAAATAAAAATAAATAAACCAAAACATCTTGTATAATTGGACATTCGACTCTGGGGTAGGAAATGTATGATATGATCCTAGGTGTCTTTTTGTGCCTGAAAGCAGGAGAGTTGTCAAAGACTACTAGGGCGATTTTAAAAGAAGACAGAAGCCAACTTAAAGAGACTCCCACTGGCCAAAGATGGGACCATTTCAGAATCCCAGAGAATAATGTCTGTAAAAGATTTAAACGTGCCAGTATATAAAATACATGTAGTTGTAATGATACTCCATACACACATTCCACCAAGGAATTAAAAAAGAAACTTGTCACCTATGGAAATTGCTAGTGTACCACTCATTATTCTGAAATTCGACTAAAGCAAAAGATGGATAGGTTCAACCTTCTTTTCCTGTAAAGAGGCCCTCCAAGTGGCCCTCCTAAGAGACACATTCTTCTGTAGTTCCTTCTCACACGGAAGAGGGCTGACCCCGTATAAATAAAATAAGATATTCTGTAAATGACAACTTGTGACTTCAAAGCTAGGTAAGAAGTCATTAGCACTTATTCCTTCCTTAAATTGTGAGACTTAAGGATTAAATGATTCTACCACTGAGCAGTTTTAATAATGGTCAGGCTCTATTTTATATAGTCCCTCTGGCAGTTGTATAGAGAATGAATTTGCAGGTGGCAAGCCTGAAAGCAGAGGAAACTATTATGAGTCCATAATAACAATGAATGGTTATTATTGCCTTGAACCATTAAGGTCTGGAGTAATTTATTATGCAGCAATAGGTAACTGATATAAAATAATAGTAACTAGCCAGATAATTGATGAGAAGTAGTTCTTATTAGAACTGAGCTAATTTAGGAGCACCTGGTTGGCTCAATTGGTTAAGCATCTGCTTTCAGCTCAGGTCATGATCCCAAGGTCCTGCTCAGCAGGGAGCCTGCTTCTCTCTCTCCCTCTGCCTGCAGCTCCCCCTGCTTGTGCTCGCTCGCTCACTCTCTCTCTCTCTGTCAAACAAATTAATAAAATCTTTAAAAAAAAAAAGAACTGAGCTAATTTAAGTGCAGGATAAATAATAGAAATTAGAAATATCACCATTTTATAACCATCAGGGAAAATAATGGCTGCTTGAATCATTTAATGAAGGGTTGATAAAAAACTGTAAAATGGTTGGATCAAGCTAACACCCACCACTTGAACCAACTGGCCAGTCACAGTTAAATGGGGAGCAAACATTATACACCTCCTGATATGATGTCATTACCTACACAGTACCACCTCTAACGCATTAAAAAACCTGAACATGAATCTAATCAAGCCTCTATATCTACAAGACTCTGAAAAATCAGGGCAATAGATGAAAACAACTTAAATGATATTATAAGGATATAAACAACCAAATCTAGAATATGGTAAATTCTACTGGACAAACAACACAAAAAGCATATGGATGGAAAGATGCAGAGGAAGAATTTTTATCTAGGTAACAAGCCTTAAGACACAAATGTACTATACAGATACATTTGTGGAACTTGTTTGAATCCTTATGAAATGTCAAAAAAAAAAAAAACCCAACAAAGAAACTTTTTTTGAGATAATCATAATTATCTGAACACAAAAATTAGATGATCATGAGAAATTAATGTTATTTTTGTTGGGTTTGATACTAATATTTGGTTGTGTGGGTTTTTTTAAAAAGTTTATTATCTGTTAGTGATATATACTGAAGTATTTACAGATAAATGGGATTTGCTTCAAAACACTTTGGCCAAAAAAGAAAAAGAGTAGACAAAGAAGCAAATGAAACTAAAGAGCTAAAAACTGATCATTTGAAACTGGTTAAAGAAGTTGATTAATACTATGTTTTTCTACTTTTGTATATAGTTGAATTAAAAAACAATAGTACATATGATATACAGTTTGTCTAATTTGTAAAATTCATAAAGTATAAAATAAAGTATAACATGATTCTACCAGTTATAGATAACTTTTTCTTTTTTCTTTTTAGAGATTTTATTTTTAAGTAATCTCGACACCCACCGTGGGGCTAGAACTCACAACCCCGAGATCAAGAGTCACATGCTCAACCAACTGAGCCAGCCAGGTGCCCCCCTCCAAGAGCTTTTTCTTTCTGCTCTCATCTCACAATGATGATTCTAATAATTTGCCCTCATTAGCCTCAACATATATAAAAGAGTCTCTCTTATGCAAAGCAGTAAGAATCTATGTGCTAAACTGAAAAAGTAGCTTAGGCAGGGGTTTTTTTCTCTGTTTTTTAATACCACACTGAAAATTAATAATTGCATTTACCTCAGAGGGTTAATATGGGTATTAAATGAGTTACTAGCTACAAAGTACTTAACATGGTGCCTGGCACTAAAGTGAGGCCCTAATAAACTCTGAATAGTATATTTTACATATATCATATACATTTCAAACAAATAATTTGTTGTAAATAAATTATCATAAAGCCCTTGGGAAGCAAAACCATGTTTTCTGCTTCGTATTCACCCTGGTAACAAATGGGGAGTGGTGCACCATATTTCTCCTTTGGTGAATATTTAGTAAGCAAGTGAATGATGTTTAAGTGCTTTTCAAACACAGAATATTAAATCTTCCATCATCTCATTTTCAGTTAACTTTTATATATCAATGTTCATCCTAAACTTCAGAAGTCTTAGAATTGCCTAATTACAAGAAAATTAAATTCATTGTGTTGAATATCTATTGTAACAAGAAAAAATTAATCCATAGATGTTTCTGAGCTATAAAATTGGCAATAAAACCCAGTTTATCTGCAATTTAGAAATTTAAATCAGTTTCGTTCTAAATGCACAGATGTAAAATAATTAACTATCTTAGTAAAATACTCCAAGACTCAACTCTCGATTGCCACTGTGACCAGCTGTTACCTATATTTCTAAAGTGCCTAATGCTTTCTTCTGTGTTCTCATGTCTCCGTGTTTAGAGGCAGAACCCACAAACTATTCTTTATGTGTTAACAATTGAGGATAGCTAACATTTTTGGAATGGACTTGAGAGAACAGTTCTATGTATAATATCAGTGATTCCCCAGGATTGTTGGACTATTCTTAGCTTATATAAGAGATGCTTCAACCACTTGTCTGCTGTTCTACTTTATCACAACTCTGTCTTAGGTCTCCTCTTCTCATCAAGTTGAAGAGCCATGTCACTAGATACTTAAAGGAAAAAAGCCCTTTTATCACCTGCTGTCACCTCCAACTCAATGTAGCTAAAAGATTTTTATATGTTTCCATTAAACTATATTCTCCAGATGTCCCTGTCCCCAATAATGGCACCATACACTTTCAGTCATTTAATTTTGAAACCCCAAAGATTTCCATAGATTGAGAGACACAGAACAGCAGTTAAATGCATGGACTCCCTCAGCCACAAATCGCCACGCAATTTGCTTAACTTCTCTGTTCCTCAGGTTCCCCCTCTGCAAAATGAGGATGATAATAGTATCCTCCTAATAGGATCGTAAGGAGGATTAAATGAATTAATACATTTAAAGTGCTAAGAATGCCTGGCACATGGTAAGCCTCGGTAAATGTTTGCCATTACTATAATCTTCCATCTTTCAGACCAACGTTTACCAGATGTTTGTCACATCTGCTTCCACCTCTCCATCCTCAAAGCCATTTCCCTGTCCAGGTCTCTGTACCCATCCACTTCCTTGTGCCCCAGCCATGACTCATTCATTTACTGATTTATTTATTCCCCAGATGTTCAATGAGAAATTACTGTATGCCAGGAACTGGTTTAGGCCCTGGGACTACGAAAGAGAGCAAAACAGACCTGATCTCTGCCCCCATGCAATTAAGGATCCAGTGCAGGGGTCAGCACACTGTGGCCTATGGGCCAAATCTGATCCATTACCTGGTTTTGTGGATAAAGTTTTATTGGGATACAGCCATGTCCATGCCCTTGTGGATTGTCTGTGGCTGCTTTCAACAGTTGGCAGACTTGTTGCAACAGTATCTGTATGGCCACAAAGCAAACTGTATACTGCCAAAGTTTGCCAACCCCTGTTCTAATGGTAAAAATAGTCTACGGCCATACCACCCTGAATGAGCCCAATCTCATCCAATGATAAAAATATAGTAACATCTGGGGTGCCTGGGTGGCTCTGTCAGTCAGGTGTCTGACTCTTGATTTCGTCTCAGTTCAATATCTCAGGGTTGAGGAACTGAGCCCTATGTCCGGCTCCATGCTCAGCAGGGAGTCTGCTTGGGATTCTCTGTCTCCCCCTTCCCCCTGCTCTCTCTCTCTCTCTAAATGAATAAACAAAATCTTAAAAAAAATAGTAAGATCCCACTAAGGTTAAACTTACATCACTAGAGAGTTCATAGTTACACCGTAGGGTCATCCTATACACACCAAATTAATATTTTTTAAAATATGCCTCATCAGTCATGTCATTCCCCATATCTGTCACTTAAAAGTTAAACTATCTTGGGGTACCTGGCTGGCTCTGTCAGTACAGCATGTGGCTCTTGATCTTAGGGTTGTGAGTTCGAGCCCCACACTGGATACAGAGATTACTTAAAAATTTAAAAAAAAATTATTTAAAAAAAAGGTTGAACTATCTCAGCCTGTTATTCAAAGCCCTTGAGCTCAAAGCTCCTTTTCCAGCCTAATCTTCTACAGCTGTTCCCTCCTGAGGCACTCATTCATGTAGGCAAATCTCACTTCAGAAGCCTTTCCTGAACTCAGTAAAGTTGCTTAGGTGTCTTTCCCATGGGCTTTCATAGTATTCATCTTAGCACTTGTCACATTGTATTTAAATTGTCTGCTTATGGGGCGCCTGGGTGGCTCAGATGGTTAAGTGTCTGCCTTCGGCTCAGGTCAGGATCCCACGGTCCTGGGATCGGGCCCCACATCAGGATCCTTACTCAGCATGGAGCCTGCTTCTCCCTCTGCCTGCCACTCCCCCCTGCTTGTGCTCACGCTCTCTCTCTCTCTCTATCAAAATAAATAAATAAAATATTTAAATTGTCTGCTAACTAATCTGACCTTCTCAGAAAGAGCAAGTCCATGAGGCCAAGAATGGGGCCTTATGTGTTGTGGAATGCTCAGTGCTAAGCACAGTGGCAGACACTTAGCTTGTAAAAAAAATAAATAAAATAATAACAAGCATTCTTTAAATGAATGAATATCTACCTCTCTCTAGTTTTTTTTTATGCTTTTTTCCACTCTTTGGACATCCCACCTCACACACATACCTCTCCAAAACCTGTTTTTCTTCAAGGAAAGTAGTAAATATGTGGTTAAAGGAAGAAATGTTAATGAATTAATTTCAAGGCTTAGAAAAATATTGTCATCCAAAGTGGAGAATAAAGAATAAAGATTTGAGACTTTTTATTATCTACCTTTCACAGGGTGTTAAAAAAGCCAGGGAAGGAACAAAAAGAAAAAATTGATCTTGCATAAAATCATTATGGTGAAAATATCTCTTAAAATATAATGTAACAAAGTAGTATATGGTATTTGAATATAATTTTTTAAATCTTCAAACGTAAAGCTAATTGTTTTGGACCTAAAAATTCTGAGCACCCTATCAGCATTTTTTTTATTTAAGATTTATTTTTCAAAGAAGTTTATAACATCTGTATTATATTATGCTTAGTGTGATTTAAGCTGTATTTAATATAAAAATAAATATTTTACCATTGTTATGTCTGTCTATAAAACAATGAGATTTTGTTCTTAGCTTTAAGTTGATAATAATGACCCACTAGATGGCGCAATCATCATAAAAAAGTAATGATACTAGCGTTTTGTTTTTATATAAAAATTCTTATACTTTATTTCTTTTATGAAATTGGTAAGATAGTCTATTTTGGTTTGAGTTTTTTATTTTAGAATTTATTAAATAGGAAATCTGTCAATTTGAACAGGAGGAGAAAAGCAAATTTTTTTTTTTAAATAATATTTACAGGAAAACAACCAAAAAGGCATATAATGCCTGCCATGCCTCCCCTCTGTCAGAAAGCAGTTGGAAAGGCATCTTGTGCTAGCCCAGGAAGCTCTGCACACACTCTAAATTCCTGAATTCTAAACTCCATTTTACAAAACGCCACTTGAAACATATATCTGAAACCATCCAGCCAAAGCCGTTTTTCAAATCTGAAGGTCCATAGGTACATTTAGAAGGTTTCACACAGCAGAATGCCTGTGCTGACCTGGGTCCCCATGGGAGGACAGCAGCTCCCCCACATGAGGCATCCCTGTGCAGGCCACCAAGCGTAGGGGCCATCCCTGGGAAGGCCGCAGGAGAGGACTGTGAGCCAGAAGGCAGTCTATTTTTGTAGAAAAGGTCTTTACATATTTCATGCTCTTTGTGCTCTTCAAACAATAACTCAAATTAATATGTAATTTTGTAGCAGATCAAGTCTGTATTTTGTTTCTCTCTATTCTGGAGAACCTGACGCAACTTTTCAAACTTTTTTTTGCACAAATATTAACTTAGATACAATAATCATATAAATTTTCTTTCATCAGAACTCTGCTAAACACTCTATTTGATGAAATGGCAATATCCTCAGAAACTGTGGTTTGCTTTTTTACCATTTTATGTATGTGCCCAGGCCTCTATCTATAACTTCCAAATAGACAAGAATTTTTGTTTTGAACTCCCCCCAGCACCAAGTCTCACAGTGCATTGGTGAACATGTGGCGGCAGTGTTAATTTTTGCTCCCTGAGTTATTCCCGTGCTGGTTTCTGGATCTAGCAGCATTTCTCTGAGCCACTCACTTGGTTCCTTAGCATACGCAGCCCATGGTGCTTTGCTCCAGCATACCTCACCTCCGCCAAGGCCACAGCTCACTCCTTACACATCTTCTGCCCATCCTTTATGACCTATGACAGTGCTGTGCACATAGTAAATACTAAAAAAAATTTTTTTAAGTTGATAAAATGAATTTTGTTGAAGCATCAGTGTGATTAGACTGCCAAATAATATAGGAAAATATAGGAGTTTGAAATGAATATGTTCTTGGTAAATATGTATAGGCAAACACTAAGTCATTTTATTTGAAGAAATAATTATTAGGTCAATAAAGAACAAGAAGCCTATAAAATAGTTCATATTTTTGAGTATATACACTTCTATTATTTTAGGAGCATCTCATTCACTGATGATGGGAATGTAAACTGGTAGAATTATTATGGAGGGCAGGTTAGAATATGTGTCCAAAGCCTAGAAGTCATGATGATATTTAAATTTATCCAAAAGAAATGATCAAGATGTGCACAAAGATTGAACTATAAGAGTTTTGACACTGTTGTTTGTAGACAGTAAAAAATTAAAAACATAATATCTCACAAATGACTATAAGAATAAAGTATATCTGGGGCTCCAGGGTGGCTCAGACGGTTAAGCGTCTGCCTTCGGCTCAGGTCATGATCCCAGGGTCCTGGGATCGAGCCCCGCATCGAGCTCCCTGCTGAGCAGGGAGCCTGCTTCTCCCTCTCCCACTCCCCCTGCTTATGTTCCCTCTCTCGCTGTGTCTCTCTCTTTCTCTGTCAAATAAATAAATTTAAAAAAATAAAAAGTATATCTTATCACTGAATTGATTTCAATTCGGTGAAATGACATTTAACCACTGAATGTGAGGTTGTGGAGGAGAAGTTAATGAATATGGAATGAAGAGTTCTGTTTGTGGACTATGCGGTATTATACATCTTGAATGACCCTCCCAAATGAAAATGTTGAAATCCGAATAAAATATAAGGTGCATACACTCAGAACACTGTTACGTGAAGTAAAAACAACACATCTATAGATTCCAAATGAAACAAAAGCAAGACTCTAGAAAGTAAGCATCAGAGCTGGCTTTTGCCCTGAGTTCCTGCTAAAATGTGAAGCATGTATGAACTTACCCTTTGAGGGCTGCACAGGTGACAATGGACCTGCTTTAAAGACTAAGAACTGCCTGAGGTAGGGGATCTAATAGTGGACTCCTCACAGGTCTGGGACTCCTAAGAGCCACACTGTCAAAGAACAAAAGTAAAATGAACCTTGTTTTAGACAAGGAGAAAGCAAGGAAATTTGCTTGTTTTGAACCTGGGATTAGTTTGAAGGGAAAGATGTACAAGAGCAAAGAGCTAAGAATAGACAAGACACTCCTGAACAGAAAACAAGATAGCAGAACTTGCCATTCTAGTTATCAAGACCTATTAGAAAAGCAGGAGAAATTAAGACAGTTGGTATTGGCGCAAGGTTATACAGACAGACTGATGGAACAGGATAGAGAGGTATAAGACAGTCCACCAAAGGACAGGGCTCATGAGTGGAAAGGGTGAACTCATCAGTGAAGAAAGCTAAAACTATTGGTCATCCATAGGAAAACTGTAATTGAATCTCTAACCCCACATCAAACACAAAAATAATTTCAGATGTATTAAGACTTAAATGTAAAAGGAAAAAAACTATAGTAGTCTGAGAAGACATAAAATAATAACTTTCTAACCTCGAAATAGGGAAAGCTTTCCTAAATAAGTCATTAAAAATTGCGAACCATAAAGAAAACATTGAAATTTCAACTACACAAAAGATATGAACTTCTGTTCATCAGGTATAGGGTATTGACAGTTAATGCAGCAGCTACATGCATCAACAAGGGTGAATCCCAAAAATGTAGTCCTGAATGAAAGGCAGTAATGTCACTACATATATATAATGTTTTAAGAAAAGGAAAACTAAAAACTCTGTTTTCTTCTAGGAGTTTTACAGTTTCAGGTCTTACATTTAATTCTTTAATCCATTTCAAGTTAATTTTTTTAAGTGGTTAAAATAGGAGTCTAGTTTCATTCTTTTACGTGTAAATATCCAATTTTCTCAGGACTTTTTAAAAAAGATTTTATTTATTTATTTATTTATTTATTTATTTATTTATTTATTTATTTATTTTTGAAGATTTTATTGACAGACAGACACACAGCAAGAGAGGGAACACAATCAGGGGGAGTGGGAGAGGGAGAAGCAGGCTTCCCTTTAAGAAGGGAGCCGGATGCGGGACTCCATCCCAGGACCCTGGGATCATGACCTGAGCCAAAGGCAGACGCTTAATGACTGAGCCACCCAGGCACCCCTTTTCTCAGTATTTTTAATGTTAAAATTTGCTTAGAGAAAATTGTGGGAAGATACTTGCCAAGTGCTAAAAAAATGTCAGCCTCACCATGATCAGAAGTTACAAGTGATTTTGATTTTCTTCTTTTGGTTTAGTCCCAATTTTATGAAGGTCTTACCTATTGTTTCTATGAAATGGTAAAAGTTGTCAATAATGTTTGTAGAAAGAGTCTCCTTTGTCCTTACTTCCCCCTCCATGTGGCATATAATCTGCCATACGCTGATATTGACATATATTGTCATGTACTGGTTGATCCACATAGTGCAGACTGCATGAGCTGCCTTTAATCCTCAGAATCTGTGAGGATTTTTCCAGCCTAAAGAAAAAAGGGAACTAAAGATATTTCTGTATTCTACCTATCTTATCTTGACTTGCTCACTTTAGGAATTCTACTATTGGTGATGCTTTCAACAACCCGAGCAGTGCTGTGAATGTCATCTGTGTCTATAGTTTGCCATTAAGTAAAAACCATTGTAGTGAACTGAGGACAAGTCAGTTTGATCCTGGACTCATGGATGTATTAATAAAGAAAAAAAAATTTTTTTAAACCTGCTTAGGAGTCATCCTTTTCTTGGACCTAGATTTAAAACATGGGAGGTCCGTTGAATTTTCTGCCCCAACTTAACTAATAGACACTTTAATTTGCAAATATACTCTCAATTCATTAATTCAAAGGGTCCACTTCAAAATACTAACAACACTTCACTTTGCATGACTGTTGGCCTAAACTCAACCAGAGCTTACCACGTGAAGGAAAGGTCTCCGAAAGAGGTGTGATCTGTTACTGGTGTCCTTTCCCAGTCTAGTGGTTTCTGACTCTGTGCCACACACCACATCCTGGAATGGACTTCCTTGATTTGCACCATTGTCTGATGGTTTAGTGTTCCCTGGGCCTGGCCGGGATGAAAATTAACCCTTTCTCTCATGTGCCCTTTGTATATAGGGTTGCCAGATTTAGGGGGGGAAATACAGGACACCCAGATACATTTGAATTCCAGATAGACAACAAATAATTTTTAGTATATCTCAAATGTTGCTTATCTGAAATTCAAACATTGCATGTGACATACTGAAAAATTATTCATTGTTTACCTGACACTCAAACTTAATTAGATGCCTTACATTTTATCTGGCATCTCTTCATTTAGTGGGTCCCTCACTCTATTGGGGTCTCCCCAATATCACTCTTTAAATCCAGACACAGTCTGCCTTCAGAATGGAATGTCCCCTTTATCTCTCAGATTCTGCCCCAGGTATATACTAACTGGCTCTCACTGCTGAGGTCTCTTCAGCTACCAGGATACCCTCTGGGCAAATCCCTTTTGTATGTCTCCAAGCTGATCCCAACTCAGAGTGCCACAACCCATCCCTGGGATTCACTGCCATTTGCCTTGCCTCTGGAGGAGTTCACAGTTCCTTTTGCAGCCCCAGGAACTGGACCTATGTGTTCACCAAAGTGAGGGAACGTATAGCAAGCTAAATTTCTTTTCTCTAGGCTCAAGTTTAGGAAGCAGAGACTCTGTTCATAGCCTTTCCCTTAGTGGGGATGTCAGGCAGGGAGAGGGACTTACAATGCTGTTTTTCCCAAAGAAATGATTCTCTAAAGTCTCCAATTTCCACGTGCTGAACCTTTTTTAATTTTTTTTATGTGGAGTCCAGTAATCCTATAATCAGTTATTAGCTCTTTCCTTTGACAGTTTGGCTCTTGGTAGTTTGACTCACAATTCGCTTTGATGTACAAAATCTTTTCTATCTTGGAACCTCAGTCAAAACTGCCAAGTTAACATCAGCAAATATATATATATCCATATCTGTTCAAGTGTTCAAACCATGTGACTTTCTTTCTCAACCTACAGCTGTGACTGTGCCACTGGGCGGAAAGGAGAATTCTGCACGGAGACCATGTCCCCCTGTGACCCTGAACATGACCCTCCACAGCACGGTAGCAAAGGGGCAACTTGTGTTGCATTGCCTCACGGATACACCTGTTACTGTCCCCTGGGAACCACTGGAATCTACTGTGAACAAGGTAAGGCAGAATTTCAAGTCTTGATTGTTCACAAATTAACTAAGTCAGTTTTCTTTTGGAAAAGTAAAATGAAAAATATATAATAATCCTGAACTTGCATAAGATCTGGATTTCCTCCGCATTACAAGCACACTACAGGGTGGGAGGGAGTGGGAGGAATATGGCAGTATTGTGCTAGCCATCATAAATAGAGATGAACCAAAGTCATTCCTCTGCTGTGCTCCTTGTAGCCTCATAGCATAAATTCGTCTTCATGGACTACCACTCAGCTAACACTGGCAGGAGAAGGAGTGTCGTTCTCTACGCCCTATCATCCCCAAATTGCAAGCAAGAATTCATGCTACATTTCAAGCTTTCATCTCCTCCTGCAACTTCCCTGACCACCTTCCCCTATTCCTGCCCTTATAGGCAAGACTGATGAGAGGGTTAATAAAACACTGCCATCTTCAAATCTCCTCAATCACACCACAATCCTCTGCTAAAGCTCTAGGAACCCCTCAGGCAAGAGAATCCCTAAGGTGAACAGTGACCACAAACACAAGGTCTAAATGGGGACATTGTAAAATGAGTCTATGGAGAAAATCAGGAAAGCATATGCTGTTGAAGGTCTCAAGTTCTGCATCTTCCAAAAATCAATGCTTCATATTTTATTTTGTCATATTTAGTGTAGTTCTAAATATCACAGTAAAATTCGTATAAAAAAAGACCTCCATAACACCATGCTCAGAGCCCTAAAAATTCAGCTGTGTAACAGGTACAGTTGTGTTACTCTAAGGCTAACGGAATGGCCTGAGTGAACCTGCCCGGCCCATCAGCATCCAGTGGCACAATCCAAGTGGGTCCTGCTCCTACTTCAGCTTGCTGCCACCTGCTGGCTTCTGTCCTTTCCAGCTTGAGTATCAGTAGGGATGATTCTGGGTCTTGGGGCTGGCTAGGACTTCAGAACAGTGTGGCAGGGAATCCACGTAACTCGCTGTTAAGGAATCTCAAGAGATTAAGCTAGAAAATAGGGGGTCATGGAGTTTTACCTGCTATCTCCTGGCTTCCCGAGCCTGGATAATCCACTATTACTCTCTCCTACCTCACCCTCCACCTGGAAGATAAAGCTTGAGCCTCTACTTCTCCTATGTAGGAACAGAGGCTGCTGTAGAAGGCATACAGGAGCCAATCACCAATTGGGTTAGATACACCTTTGCACAATATGCAGGGCTTATTGTAATATCATATTCATATGTGTGGTAAGAACAAACTTAATCTCTCTCAGATCACTTTATCAAATACACTAATGCAAACATTTTTTATCCTATATTCTTTGAGACTCTATGTTTGTTTAACTCTCCTCCAAAAGTCAAAAGTGTTGATAAATGGAAGACATTGGAGGCTTAAAATACTAGTGATTTCGTGACAGAAATTTTAATCATGTCATAAGGTGTGACAATGAAATAATGAGATGGAGTTTTGTGTCTGGCTTATTATGGAAATCAGTCTTTTTCATAATGACATTAGAGACAGATCTTGATCTTTAAAAAATGGCAGTTCTTAGTTCCTGGAATATGCCACACTCCATCCTGGAATAGGGATTTTTGTCATACCCTTTCCTCTGCCTAAAATGTTCTCATGTTCCCCTCTACACTCAGCTAACACTTATTTATCCTTCAGGTTTCAACTCAGACCTTACTTCTTTAGGGAAGCCTTCCTGGGTTCTCTGTCAGAGAGCTGAGGACAGTGACTGTGCCTGTTTTTATTGTTGTTATCACCCACCATATAGTGCAGAGCAAATATATATATATATATATACATATGTATATATATATATATTTATTTATCTGGTATATACATTTCAACTTACTGGCTCTAAAATAATAAAAAATGATTGTAATAGTTTTCAAGAAATAGTTCTTGACTATAGTGAACAGCAAAGTACTCAAAATTTTACCAAGATAGTGTACCTCTATTACTCCCCAAAAGATAGCTATTAGAAATTGAAAGAAATAATAGGACATTTTAACATAAGGACTAGTGACTAACAATAGGGCAAGCTAGATTTCTGAAGCTTAATAGCTCAAATGATGAAAACCTGGGGGATTAACCCAAAGTTTGTTTGGGTGTGTGTGTGTATGTATAAATAAATGATGTTGCTATGTATATAAATAGATTATATAGGGAGATGGCAGATAGAGATGATAGACAGATAGATAGATGATAGATAGATGATAGATAGATAGATAGATAGATAGATAGATAGATAGATAGATAGACAGACAGACAGATGATAGATAGAAATAGTGACAGCAATAAAATTATTTCATAGAGAGTCTACAAAATATGATAAAAGCTGCCAGAAAACTTGTGTCATCCTCATAGAATTCTGAACAAAAAGTTAACTAATGATATATCCTGCTGTGCTATAAAATGAGTTTGGTTCATTTTAAAAAATAAGTCAAAAAAATCATATCCTTAGATGCTGTTGTTTTGACAGGATAAATTATTATGTGGGGGATGGGACTATAGGTTTTAGATTCCCAAATGAAAGTTATTTTCTATAGTAATTTTTATACTAAAGTTGATTTTAAGAACTATAAACCATATTTGTGGTGAAGTAGAAATAATGAAGAAAGTCTGATCCAAAATGACAGAGAGAAACTTTAAGTCTAATTTTAAGTCTGTTTTTTTAAATCTCCATTGACCCATTGACTTTGCAATTTTCCAACATAATAGCTATGGTACTAAAAGTTAATTTAAAAAACAAAATAAAGAGCAGATAGCACCCCGGCCTCTGAAACCAGGCCTTAAGGCATTCCTGTGTCTTGCTAGTAGTTGCATTTTTCTTATTCCCAGACAGCTTGTTCCCCGTTGCATCATAACCATTATCGTTGATGATGCCTCATAATTTTTAGTCAGTTATGGGCACCTAGAATGTAGAAGAAATGCCTGGGGTTCAATTCACTTTTGTTATACTTATAAACTGATGTAAAAATTATCAATGAATTCAGTACCAGCATCCTTAAACTCACAAATGCCGAACTAATAAGTCCTCTTTTCCCTTCTTCCTTCCTACTTCCCCATTCCAAGAAACCTTAAGTCTTTGAAGGAAAATTAATTTGTACATAGAACCCCTGACTTACAGCTTTCACACTTACCTAGTTTTATGACCATCTTTATTGTAAATAAGCCCCACCCCCAATAAGAATCAAAACTCACGTTTATAATTCCTGAATGACAAAACAAGATGCAATTGATTGGCAAACCTGATGATGCCAGAGAGGGGAAGGACGGTGGAAGGGTGTCCCTTGCCTCAAAATACAGTCAAGCACTGGTAACCTTTGCTCTTTTCTCCCTCCCTTGGAGCAGTGCTCATAGTATGGATTACTCACTAACGTATTAAGGTTGTTTACTCTTTCCAGACTAAGTGCTGGGAATACTCCCTTAAGAAGACAGACAGCTGCCCTGCCTTTGCAGGAGGATGCCTGCAAACACCATATCCACCAATCAGTGAGGAAAAATACAGATTGAGTTAATGCCAGAAGGGAAATAAAGAGGAAATAAAAACACCCTGGAAGAGTACATTTTAGTTGGGACGGTCAGGAAAGGACTCCGTAAGTAGGGACGTTTGAGCTGACATCTAGTGAGAATTAGCCAAGTGTGAAGGCATGTGGGACAAGTACTCTAGGCAGAGGCTAAACCTGGCAACAGGAAAATAATATTACATATTTGAGGGAGAGAAAGGCAGCCAGTATTCCCAGAATAAGAGATTGTGTTATAAGATGAATTTGGAAAGGCAAGCAGAAGGCAGACCATATAGAATCTTGGAAAAGATGGTAAAGAATTTTAATTTCATGCTAACAAAATAAAAAGCCTGTGAAGACTGTAAACAGGAGCCTAAGATGCAGAAAACTTGCATCCTGATGCTTCTAGTAACTAATGATTTTGTTTCTGCTGGGTCCTTTAACTCTCTCAATAATGAGATAACTCGTTATCTGAAAGTGGCAATAGTAAGTGTGTCACCTATTTTCCATCTGCCCCCCCTTCCCGGTTCTACTGTCACCCCTCCTGAGGCCCTCTCAGGGGATTGCAGCAAGGGGCTCCGCCTCAGTCTGCCTCCAGTTGAGTTTAGCCAAGGAAGTCACCAGCAGGCAATCAAAGGACAGGAGAGCAAGACAGCATATTTATTTCCCTAGATTCCTTGCCACTAGGCCGCCAAAATCTACCTTTACCCAAGGACACAGTTTCTGTTGGGAGATCCTCACCTACCCCAACGTCAGGCCAAGGAGTGGAAACAGCTCCCCGTTGAGACGAACCCCAGGGCAACACCCTGTCTCTCGTAGTTTCCCTAAACCCTGCCCACATCTTTGTAAATGATCTTTTCATTCCCTTATCTTCAAACTACCCTCTATGAGCATACCATCTGTTCACTGCTAGGACCCTCACTGATATAATAAGTATTATTTTCCCTACCTTACAAAAGTCATAGAAGGTAATGTATATTAAGTTCTTTATTAAGTATAAAGTGCTATAAAATACAGAGTATTATTTTCTTCTCTTGTTCTCAAGATCCCAAACTCCGACCAACACTCTTAAAAATATAATTCAGCTATATTATGAACTAAATATACGTCTTGGCATAGGGAGTTCCAGCAGTGTAGAACCATAGGACATTACCAATCATCTTCTAGTCCAATGGTATCAGTTTATAAATGGGGAGACTAATGCTCATAGAAATTAAATAATGTACCAAAAGTCTCAGAATCAAGTCTCTGGACTCTCAATCCAATTGTTAGTAGTTGTGTAATAATTAGTTAATAAATATAAACACAGTAGATAATCTATGAGTTCACTAACACTCTATTTCTAGATCTTAGCAGTCCCTTATAATAGCCATTCCATAACTAAATAGCATAGGAACTAATGATGTAGAGGTAACATATTTATCAACAAACATCATACTCCAGTTATCTAGGAAAACCTAAAAAAGGGGCAGTATAATCATTAAAATTCAAATAACTTCAGAACTAAGCTTGGTATTTAAATGAGTCATCAACGGCTAGGATTGAAAAGAATCTTAAACTTAATCCCAACTCTTCTACTTTGAAAGAGGTCAAACTGCATTAGTGGGACTGAGAGTTTAAGCCTTCACACCGCCAATCCAGTGAGTTTCCCATGACACTGTGTTGTTTATATTTCACAATCAAAACATGAAAACTACCAGTCACATGAAATGAGTGGAAACCTGTGCAGCCTGTGGCATGCAGAACTGGTTAATAAAATGCCCTTGTCCCGATATTTTAAGTAGTCTGAAATATTTTAAAGTGCATGTATGTATCTGAGAAGAGAGTGGCGGGAGGAGATTCTCTATCCCAGAGTTACAATTTAAGTGGTGAAATTTGACTTTGTCTATCCCTTATTCTTAAGATACCTGACTGATGGGGAAAAGTGATCTTTCAAGTCCCTTAAAACATTTTTACCTACAGCTGACAGGAAGAAAAATCCATTTAAGAAAGAGGAGAATTCCTGATTGGCATAGCTCTTCTTCTCACTATGGCCTCACCCCAAACTTCTTAGGAATTCCACTGAGGTATGGCACTGTGATAAGGAAAATATCAAGAGACCACTTGAATTGGATGGCTTTCAGGGTCATAGCCACCAAAAATGATTCAAAATATCTGAGCCTAGTTCCAGAAGTACAGGAATCCACAATGTTCACCAGGAGGGCCCTAAACTGGCTCTAAAAATTAAACTGAAGCTAAAGCAAGCAATGGCATCTGGGCTTGACAGTTCATGGGACTATCAATCTTAACCTAAAAAGAAATAACAGGGTAGGGTAAATATTTTGCAATCTAGTTTAGTCATTAACATATTCTATTTCCAGCAGAACTCTGGTTTATTTATTTTGCGAGAAAGACAATATGCCCAGTTCCTTTTCTCATACACTCAAAGCTTGTTCATTTGCTCTTTTTTTTCGGTTGCAGCTGTATTTCCTGTTGGAATCCATGGTTTACAACTACACATATAACCTTTACTGAATCATAAAATCTCTCCTCTCAATTTATTTTTCCCACATTATTGGTAAATTGCTTTTTTCTTGGAATATTTTTATACCACTAAATTTTAGCTATTGCATATTGTTGACATTTAGCCAAATGAGATTCTGTAATATGTGTGTTTTTAACTTTTTAGCCTGGAAAATATTGAAAATGTTCCCATTTTTCTTACATTCTTTCCATCCCTAGTGCAATTGTTGTCCACTCATTTCTCATTCCCTAAGGTACAGAAAACCTACTCACATGCTGGCATTTTGAATGAAACAGGCAAATGTTCAAGCTACTTAGACAGTTTTGATGCCAAGGATACTTTATTTATGGTCCACCTAGCTCGAGGTTTCATTGAAATTAATTCAAGCTAATGGAGAAGTTCAGTTCTTCAAGCCTTCCTGACTCATAGGGTGCTTTCCTGCCAAGTCTTTGGTTTTTCTGATAGTAAAGGGTCCACAACACTTACAGATGGCAATTTCAGGAATGTTTGCCTTATTTTCACGTGCTCCTTTCCAGGTGCATTTAGCCATGTGAGAATAGAGTAGATAATTCACAAGCTTTCTTCATAGAAAAAACATGAATTTTAGTCTTTATTTCCCCTACTTTCAATCCCATCTTGATAATTAGTAAGGATGTGTTTACATGTACACTAGATCCTCTATCTCTACAAATTTATAATACATGTAAAAACTAAATAGGAACTAGTTATAATTCCTAGGAACACACATTTTAGTTCTTTAGTCTTCTTTCTGGGTTCCTCAATACAACCTGCTAAATCATAAATGAAACAGTGAGAAAATGAATTATATATAACAATTCTAAGGTTCATATGAACATTAAGCTTTTCAAGTGTCTAAAAGAATAGAAGTTGCAGATGAATCTTAGTAGAAAGAAACAGAAACAACTGCTTTTTCCTAACCTTGGACTTTAAGCAAGTAACTTAACTTTCCTGAACATCGGGCTGCTCAAGTGTGAAAAGAGAATATGTTGAAATCTCTGTTTGGGGGAAATTTGGGGCCAAAATCCCTGGAGGGTCCATTCTCTTTGTCAAGTCCTGAATTAATGATTACTAATTTTTATAAGGTAGTGAGGGAAAGGTTAAAAACTCTTAAGAGACAGACATCTATAAAAGGTTTCTCTTCAACAAAGTCCTTTTTATTTTCTATTCAAGATAACATTAAGTAATGAACAAAAAGCACTCACATTAAATTTGCTGCTCTCTACTACTAATGTTTCCTCCCTTGAAATGTTTCACATGTTGAAACATAAGCCCTGTCCCCCACCTTAAGAAGGCAGGAAAAAAAAAGTTTGCTTACAGTCAATTTCTTGTTTTTTTAATAAATTTTTTTTAAAGATTTTATTTATTTATTTGACAGAGAGAGACATAGCGAAAGAGGGAACACAAGCAGGGGGAGTTGGAGAGGGAGAAGCAGGCTTCCCTGCGGAGCAGGGAGCCCAATGCGGGGCTCGATGCCAGGACCCTGGGATCAGGACCTGAGCCAAAGGCAGACACTTAATGACTGAACCACCCAGGCGCCCCGCTTATAGTCAATTTCTACGGACAGGACTTGGTTGCCTCTTCCCCTGAGGCAGGTTTGCCCACCTTTTAATCTGAAATGAATGACAGTGATAGGATCCAACCACAAACTTTACTTTCAAATTTGGGGAACTAAGAAACAGGCTCCCTCTAGTTTCTAGTAGCAATATTGAAAAGTGACAAGCAAACTACAAGTTTCATGATCATGAAAGATATAAAGATTACAAAATATTATTTCATTTTCTTCTTTTGTTAAAATCTGTGTAATTTATGTTAGGAAAAATTTAAAAAGCAAACATTCCTGTACCATGCTATTCTAGTGATCAAGGAATATGGCACAACAAACCATCAAGAAAGCCATGTGGTCTGAGAGGCAGAATTGGCTAAGAGTCTCCTAACACACTCATAAAATTTATGATGGGAAGTCACTGAAGTCAAGAGGCCAGCACAGTGCCTGGTACACAAGAAGCACTCCATAATCAGCCTCCTCCTACAAAGGAAGAAAAAAGTATTAGATTACACTTGTGTTAAATGCAGGCCAGGTCCACATAGACAGTTTGATCAATTTCATTTTTAAAATATGGGTTAGTTTTAAAATATTTTTTTAAGATTTTATTCATTTGACACAGAACCAGAGAGAGAGAGAGAGAGAGAGCAAGCGCAAGCAGTGGGGGGAATGGCAGGCAGGGGAGAAGCAGGGTCCTTGCTGGGCAAGGAGCCCAACGTGGGGCTCGATCCCAGGGTCCTGGGATCAAGACCTGAGCCGAAGGCAGCCGCTTAACCAACTGAGCCACCCAGGTGCCCCTATGGGTTAGTTTTAAATAGATGCTTAAGTTAAAATATTTTAGACCACCTAGTTTGAAAAAACAGTAGTTCTATTGTATAGAAGATGTTTTAAAATATTTCAAACCATTATGATCAACATAGTAGATACTAACTTTTCAAAATGACCAAATAAAATATTTCTTAAAGAAACTCATTCTCTATAAAGTATAGCTTATTATTATTTATTAAGAAACCACTCAAGCCACATGAAGAGATCCAAAGCACTATCAGATAGAGTTGTCCCTCCTTTCAAAGAGCCAATGATTTAAGTGGAGACCAGGCAAAAGTCTGTGAAAATCAAATCAAAATATATAATTTAAATCAGAGTTCAGAGAAAAAAGGAAGAAATTGACTGCTTTAAATATTAAACAATGACACAACATGTGCATTATTTCCCACTACTAAGGCTTGAATAGGCAATAGAAAACAATGGAATTAAATTAGGTATCAACGCATAGGTAAGATTTGGATAGACTCACATGGGGTAATAAGGTAGCTTTCCCAAGAGTGGAGCCCCTGTAGGAAAGCAGGCAGAAGAATAGAAGGATGTACTTGCAAATGTGAGTAAACCTCTTCATCTGAAAAGGAAACTTATGCCAGATAAAGTCTAAATTATTAAAATACCTCTGAGAATAGAAAGGAAGAGACCAATGTAAGGCACAATGGATTAAAAAGTCATCAGGGGACGCTTACTGAGCTGGAGGGTGTGCATTTCTCATAGACGGTGCTCGATTAACATTTGTGAAGTGAATGATGATTATTCGAGGTATAACCATGGATTGCATATGCATATAATCAATATAATCTCCCAGACCTTCTGTAAGTAAGGCTTTGGGACTCCTGAAACAGCCATAAATCTTCCTACACAAGATACCTGACTCAATAGCTGACTTTATTATTAATAACACTCCAAGTAGCATAAGGAAGAGCTCACAGTAAAAAAATACATATATTTGAAAAGTAGCTGAGATAGTGGTAGAAAGATAAATTATGCCCTTCTCTCAAGGAAAGAAAAGGAAGAGAAGAGGGAAGAGAGGAGAGGGTATGGAGAGGAACAAGAAGGGCACACCAAGCAATACAAGACAAAACTAGGTCTAAAACACAGCGTGCAACTGAATGTAAAATTAGCTTTAGATTTCCTGGAAATCAAAGCGAAACATAAAATACAAAGATTGCTACTCAATTATTGCCTAATAAAAGAAAGCATACCGGTCATCACATCAAGGACACAGAATTATGCCCTGGCACTGAACTCTAATGAAAACAGATTGAGTAAGCTCCAATTAAAAAATGAAATTAGGGGCGCCTGGGTGGCTCAGTTGGTTAAGCAACTGCCTTCGGCTCAGGTCATGATCCTGGAGTCCCGGGATCGAGTCCCACATCGGGCTCCCCGCTCAGCAGGGGGTCTGCTTCTCCTTCTGACCCTACCCCCTCTTGGGCTCTCTCTCTCTCACTCTCTCTTTCTCTCAAATAAATAAATAAATAAATGAAACTTTATAAAAAAAAATGAAATTAAACAGCAAAATATATATTTGATGACAATTTTCTAGAAAATGAAGAGACATTATGTATGTGGTCATTTCTCATACACACACTAAAGGCTAAGGGCATAATATAAAGTCATAGATATAGTCATATAAAGTCATAGACATTTTCTTTAAACCATTACTTTTGGATATAAATTGTGTCAGCTAAGTTTTTGATAGTCAAGGCAAAGCAAAAAATTAAAAATTAAGATCTCTGTAAAAAGTCTAGATATCCTGGTTATTAATTGAATTATATGTTATTTCATGCTTTATTTCATTTACATGCTTTATTTTTCAGATTTATAAGTGACAAAGCTGATGTTTTTGTGTGAAAATTAAAAAGTTTAACTTGGCCTCAGTTTAAACCCCCAAATTCTGCTCCAAAAAACATGGAGAATACCTCATCCTAGATTTTGATAGCAGGAATCACCAGATGTCACTAAGTATCATAAAACAATCTTGTGATTTTATAGAATACTTAATTTTTAAGCGACACTCCATCTTCATGGGCCTCCAAAGATCATTTAGAACCAAATCGCCACCCAAATAACTAAATGAGTTAAACAATTAGTGTTATTCAGCATTATCCATATGGGTGCCAAAGAAAGTCTGCCTAAAGGGATGATTTTATTTTTTTGATAATTGATACTTAACCATTCCTTCTGTTAGCAATTAGCCAACAGGTTCAATTGCTCATTCACACCACCCCCAGTAGACTCTAGTAATAATCCAACAAAGAGAAAGGATTTTAGCTTCCATTTTTGCTACAATAACCAAGTGTGTACTTAGTTAACCTAAACTTTGTCCAGCTGCTTAAGTTGAGATGGAAAGGCAAATACTTAAGACTTCACATAGTTAAGGATGGAAAAAAAGTTACTTCTATCCATTAGATTCTAACAAGGTAAGAAGCTACATTGAAGTCATATGCACTTATCCATAGACCTTAAAGGCAAATAATAAATTAATAAATACTACAAAAAGTCTTAAATTATTTTTATCTCATTGTCTTTACTAATGGAATAAAACATAGCTGTGGTACAGTAGAAGAGCTGTGACTAAAATCAAAATATTTTGCATTAAACATAATGAAATTGAAAGTATAAAATGGATAGCCCTAAATCTATAATTTGTTGAGAACACAGCAGATGTGCATCAGTGAGGAATATCTGTTTAACTTCATAGGTTTATATGATGTGGAGATTGAGAACTATTTGTTTATTAAATAAACTATACTTTGAGTCCATCATGAGGAACAGTGTTCTGGGAATTAAAGTAATCTATTTTAGGAATCTTGAGGTCACTGCTAAGAACAGAAACATTTGGTAGTAAAACAACCTTCAATGGGACTTGTTCAATTTAAAGTGATTAGAGGTGTGTTTAAAAAGGGGGGAAACACCTGGGTGGCTCTGTCAGTTAAGCATCTGCCTTTGGCTTACATCATGATCTCAATGTCCTGGGATCAATCCCCGTGTCAGGCTCCCTGCTCAGTGGGGATTCTGCTTCTCCCTCTCTCTCTGCCTCTACCCCCTCTCTGCTTGTGCTCTCTCTCTCTCTCTCTCAAATAAATAAAAATTTTAAAAAATAAAGAAAATTAAAAAAAGCAAAACAGTTGCTGCATCCAAGATAGGGAGGTGATGAAATGTTTAATACATGAGGGGAATATTGCAGAGCTTTAAGTTTTAAGAGAAATTTATGAATTTAAAGCAGAGATGTAGGTTAATAAGATGGCAGAATAGGAAGCTTCAAGCTCTCTTTCCCCCAACAGACACCAAGTTAACAACAACAAATGGACCATCATACCTCTGTGAGAATTCTAGAGATCAGGTGAGAAGCTACAGCGCCCAGGCCATAATTGTGGAGAGACTGGTAGGGCTGGATATTACCATTTTGCATCCAAGTAAAGACTTACTTGGGCTAGAATCATCAGTGAGTGTTAAATCTACCGGGTAGTTTTGATGAATAGCAGATATACATGGTGTTACAGTATCTCCCCACAAACAGCATATGAATTGCAAGAAAAAATAAAGCCACAGTTATACAATGGAATATTATACAGTAGGAAAAAATCAGTCAACACCTTGACCAAGGTGATCAAAATTAACTTCACCGATGAGGGACAGATAGATATAATGTGTTTCCATATGTGATACCCTGGGAAGAACCCATCATCATCTATGAAGTATTTCAGCCAAGAAAGCATAACCTGAATCTAATTATGAAGTAATATCAGTCAAACCCACAATGATGAATATTCTTTTCCAAAAACAGAGGAGGAGGGCACCTGGGTGGCTCGGTCAGTTGAGCATCTGACTCTTGGTTTCAGCTCAGGTCATGATCTCCAGGATCATAGAATCAAGTCGCATGTCAGGCTCCCTGCTCACTGGGGAGTCTGCTTGAGATTCTCTCCCTCTCCCTCTGCCCCTCCCCCTGCTCATGTGCATGCTCTCTCTCTCTCTAAAATAAATAAATCAATCTTTTTAAAAAAATAACAGGAGGAAAATATTCTTCAAAAATGTCAAGGTCATGGGGAGGAGTTAAGATGGTGGAATAGTAGGGAGACCCTGGGCTTGCCTTGTCCCTCAGTTGCAGCTAAATCAACATCGAATCATTTTGAATAACTAGGAAATCAATCTGAGGATTAAAGAAGCAATCTGCACAATTGGACAGAGAGAACATGGGAGATGCAAGGTTTGGAGACGTGAATTGGAGGAGAGAAAAGCTACAGTGCTGTGAAGGGGAGGGAGTCCTTTTCATGGAGAGAAGTCAGGAAGAGAGGGAGAGAGTGGGAGAGAAAGCAGCGTGTAGCGTTTGTGCAAGACACCGTGGTGTGGGCATCCCCTGGGTCACACTGGAAGAGAATACTCCCCTAATGGAACACATTTGGAAGAGGGTATATTGCCTCTTCACAGACAAAAGGCCCGCTGGGTGCCATTGCATGTCCATTCAACAGCAGGGGACAGAGGCACACATGGAGGGCATATAACCTGGTTGCAACTTTTCACTGCACTTCACTATAGACTCCTAGAACCTACACAGGTGATGACTGCTTTTCTGGGACAGAACGGTGAGGGTGGCCTCTGGGGTTGAGGAGTGGGTCCATGCCTTGTGGGGTCCTTTAAGATTTGGAGTTTTGAATCTCAGCCACTGACCAGAGATAAAACACAGGAGAACTGTGGTGCCAAGTATGCTGATGGCTCAATCACAGACAGGTTAAGGGCAGGGATCTGACAAAAGCCTGGGACACAGGAGGGGAGATTTGTTCACTCTTCCATGAGGGCCTCCTGAATAGCAGTGGCCACGAGTTCCCCTCTGCAGGGATGAGAGGGGGTGACGCTGTCTTCCACCCCTCACTACCTCCCCCACCACCACCCCCACACACACACCAGCATGGTTGGACTTCTGAAACACAGCACCTCCAGTGGAGGCAGGAGTCACTTACGCCAAACCCCACCCCCAGGGTTCAGGCCCCCACATGTCCAAGTCTACTGATAATAGAGTGCTCCAAAGCACCAGCTTCAGTTCTGGTGGAACTAGGACCAGGCTTTCCTTTTTTTTTTTTTTCTTTTTTTTCTTTTTTCTTTGGAATTATGCTTATAGTTTTTTGTTTGTCTATTTGCTTTTCTGTTCCTTTTCCTTTTCTCTTGGATCAGGTTCTTTTGTTTTTTTGTTTTTTTGTTTTTGTTTTTTGTTTTGGCTTTTGGGTTTTTTTAGCAGGCTTATCTTAACAAACAGAGCACACCTAGTTAAGGGTCCAAACACTCACCACTGCAAGCAAGAAGGAGTTCTGCAGAGGACTGACCTGTGGGAAAGAGCAGCCAAAATGCAATAGCAGAGTGCACACAGTATACACCAGAAACACTTCTTGAAGCACCAGGCCCTGGATAGTGTAGGACTACTTCTTAATATAGTATTACTCTCAGGAGTAGGAAACATAACAAGCTTTCATAACATGTAAAAGACAGAAACCTAGACATAATGACAAGACAGTGGAATTCTCCCCAAAAGAAAGATCAAGAGGAAATCACAGCCAGGGATTTGCTCAAAACAAATATAAACAATATATCTGAATAAGAATTTAGAAAAACAGTCATAAGAATACTCGCTGGGCTGGAAAGAAGCATGCAAGACACCAGAGAAACCCTGGCTACAGAAATAAAAGACCTAAAAACTAGTCATGCCAAAATAACAAGTGCTATAACTGAGATACTATAACAAATCAGGCCTCAACTGGATGGAATTACAACAAGGATGGAAGAAGCAGAGGAATGAATAGGTGAAATAGAAGATAAAATTATGGGAAATAATGAAGCTTAAAAGAAGGAAGGAAAAGTACTGGATCACAAATATAGACTTAGGGAACTCAGTGATTCCACAAAGCACAATAATATCTGTATTGTAGGAGTCCCAGAAGAAGAGCAGGAAAAAGCAGCAGAAGAAGTATTTAAACAAATTATAGCTGAGAACTTTCCTAATCTGGGGAATGAAATAGGCATTTAAGTCCAAGAGGCACAGAGAACTCCCCTCAAAATCAACAAAAACAGGTCAACACAGGTCAACACAACACAACACAAGACATAATCATAGTGAAATTTGCAAAATACAAAGATAAAGAGAGAATTCTGAAAGCAGCTTTAGGGACAAAAGTTCCTTAACCTACAAGGTTGCCAACTCAAGGTTGGCAACAGTTCTGTCCACAGAAACTTGACAGGCCAGAAGAAAGTGGCATGATATAGTCAACGTGCTGATGGGGAAAATATGCAGCTAAGAATACTATATTCAGCAAGGCTGTCATTCAGAATGAAGGAGAGATAAGGAGTTTCCAAGACAAGCAAAACTAAGGAAGTTTGTGAACACTAACCCAGCTCAGCAAGAAATATTAAAGGGGACCCAATGAGAGGAAAAGAGAGACCAAAAGCAACAAAAACTAGAAAGGAACAGAGGCAACCTACAGGAACAACAACTTTACAGGTAATACAGTGGCACTAAATTCATATCTATCAATAATTACTCTGGACTCAGTGCTCCAATCAAAAGACATAGGGAATCAGAATGGATTAAAAAAAAAAAAAAAAAAAAACAAGACCCACCAATATAATGTTACAAGAGACTCATTTTAGACACAAAGACATCTCCAGATTGAAAGTGAGGGTGTGCAGAATTATCTATCATACTAATGGACATCAAAAGAAAGCTTGAGTAGCCATACTTGATCAGACAAACTAGATTTTAAACCAAAAACTGTAATAAGAGATGAAGAAGGACACTGTATCATAATAAAGGGGTTTATACAAGAAGAAGATCTAACAATTGTAAATATTTATGCCCCCAACTTGGGAGCAGCCAAATATATAAATCCATTTATAACAAATTTAAAGAAACTCATTGATAATAATACAATAATAGTAGGGGACTTTAACATCCCACTCAAAGCAATGAACAGATCATCTAAGCAGAAGATCAACAAGGAAACAAGGGCTTTGAATAACGCATTGGACCAGATGGACTTAACAGATATATTCAGAGCATTTCATCCTAAAGCAGCATACACATTCTTTTCCAAGTGCACATGGAACATTCTCCAGAATAGGTCACATACTGAGTCACAACTCAGGCCTCAAGCAGTATAGAGATTGAGATCATACCATGCATATTTTGAGACCACAACACTATGAAACTTGAAGTCAACCACAAGAAAAAATTTGGAAAGACCACAAATGCATAGAGATTAAAGAACATCCTACTAAAGAATGAGTGGGTTAGCCAGAAAATTAAAGAAGAAATTTAAAAATACATGGAAGCAAATGAAAAAGAAAACATGACAGTCCAAAACCTTTGGGATGCAGCAAAGGTGGTCAAACAAGGGAAGTATACAGCAATACAGGCCTTCCTCAAGAAGCAAGAAAAGTCTCAAATACAGAACCTAACCTTGCACCTAAAGGAGCTGGAAATACAACAGCAAATAAAGCCTAAAACCAGCAGAAGAAGGGAAATAATTAAGATTAGAGCAGAAATAAATGATATATAATTCAAAAAAGTAGAACAGATCAAAGAAACTAAGAGCTGGTTCTTTGAAAGAATTAACAAAATTGATAAACCCCTAGCCAGACTTATCAAAAAGAAAAAAGACCCAAATAAATAAAATCATGAATGAAAGAGGAGAGATCACAGCCAACACCTTAGAAATATAAACAATTATAAAAGAATATTATGAGCAATTATATGCCAACAAATTGGGCAATCTGGAAGAACTGGGTAAATTCCTAGAAACATATAAACTACCAAAACTAAACAGGAAGAAATAGAAAATTTGAACAGACCCATAACCAGCAAAGAAATTGAATCTAACAATAATCAAAAATCTGCCAACAAATGAGAGTCCAAGCCCTGATGGCTTCCCAAGGGAATTCTATCTCTTTTTTTTTTTTTTTTAGATCTTATTTATTTATTTGACAGAGAGAGACACAGCAAGAGAGGGAACACAATCAGGGGGAGTGGGAGAGGGAGAAGCAGGCTCCCTGCTAAGCAGGGAGCCTGACATGGGGCTCAATCCCAGGACCCTGGGTCTGTGACCTGAGCTGAAGGCAGACGCTTAACTACTGAGCCACCCAGGTGCCCCTCTATTGAACATTTAAAGAAGAATTAATACCTATTAATTCTGAAGCTGTTTCAAAAAAATAGAAATGGAAGGAATACTTCCAAACTTATTCTACAAAGCCAGCATTACCTGGATTCCAAAACCAGACAAAGACCCCACTAAAAAGGAGAATTTTCTTTTTCAAGATTTCATTTATTTGAGAGAGAGTACACAGCAGGGGGCTGGGCAGAGGAAGAGGGAGAAGCAGGCTCCCTGCTGAGAAGGGAGCCGGATGTGGGGCTCAATCCCAGGACCCTGGGATCATGACCTGAGCCAAAGGCAGACACCCAACTTGACTGAGCCACCCAGGGGCCCCTAAAAAGGAGAATTACAGACCAATATCCCTGATGAACATGGACACAAAAATTCTCCACAAGATACTAGCTAATTGAATCCAACATTACATTAAAAGGATTATTCACCATGATCAAGTGGGATTTATTCCTGGGCTGCAGGGATGGTTCAATATCCACAATCAACATAATACAACACATTAATAAAAAAAAGGGTAAGAACCATATCGTCCTCCCAATTGATGCTTAAGAAGCATTTGACAAAATACGGCATCTTTTTTGATAAAAACCCTCAAGAAAGTAGGGATAGAAGGAACATACCTCAACATCATAAAGGCCCTACATGAAAGACCCACAGCTAACATCATCCTCAATTGGGAAAAACTGAGAGCTTTTCCCCTACAGTCAGGAACACAACAGGGATGTCCACTCTCATCACTGTTGTTCAAGATAGTACTGAAAGTCCTAACCTCAGCAATCAGACAACAAAAAGAAATAAAAGGCATCCAAATTGGCAAGGAAAATATCAAACTCACTCTTTGCAGATGATATGATACTCTAATAGAAAACCTGAAAGATGCCACCAAAAAATTGCTAGAACTGATACAGGAATTCAGCAAAGTCGCAGGATATAAAATCAATGTATAGAAATCTGTTGCATTTCTATACACCAGTAATAAAGCAGCAGAAAGAGAAATCAAGGAATTGATCCTATTTACAGGTGCACCAAGAACCATAAGATACCTAGGAATAAACCTAACCAAAGAGGTAAAAGATCTGTATGCTGAAAACTATAAAACACTATGAAAGAAATTGAAGAAGACACAAAAAAATGGAAAAACATTCCATGCTCATGGATTGGAAGAACAAACGCTGTTAGAATGTCTATACCACCCAAAGCAATCTACACATTCAATGCAATCCTGATCAAAATAACACGAGTATTTTTCAGAGAATTAGAACAAACAATCCTAAAATTTGTGTGGAACCAGAAAAGACACTGAATAGCCAAAGGAATGTTGAAAAAGAAAACCAAAGCTGGAGGCATCACAATTCTGGACTTCAAGCTCTATTATAAGGACATAATCATCAAGACAGTATGGTACTGGCACAAAAACAGACACACAGATCAATGGAACAGAATAGAGAACCCAGAAATGGACCTACAACTATATGGTCAACTAATCTCTGGCAAAATAGGAAAGAATATCCAATGGAAAAAAGACGTCTCTTCAACAAATGATGTTGGGACAACCAGACAGAAACATGCAGAAGAATGAAACTGGACCACTTTCTTACACCATACACAAAAATAAATTCAAAATGGATGAAAGACCTAAATGTAAGAGAGGAAACCATCAAAATCCTAAGGAGATTATAACTAGGCAATAACCTCTCTGACCTTGGCCACAGCAATTTCTAACCAGACACATCTCTAGAGGCAAGGGAAACAAAAGCAGAAATAAACATTGGGACCTCATCAAAATAAAAAGCTACTGCACAGTGAAAGAAACGATCAACAAAACTAAAAGGCAACTGATGGAATGGGAGAAGATATTTGCAAATAACATATTGGACAAAGAGTTAGTATCCAGAATCTATAAAAAAAAAAACTCATCAAAATCAAAACCCAAAAAATAAATAATCCAGTTAAATGGGCAGAGGACATGAAGAGACATTTCTCCAAAGAAGACATACAAATGGCTAACAGACATATGAAAAACTGCTCAACATCACTCATCATCAGGGAAGTACAAATCAAAACCACAATGAGATACCACCTCTCATCTGTCAGAATGGCTAAAATTAACAACTCAGGAAACAACAGATGTTGGAAAGCATGTGAAGAAAGGGAAAACACTGTTGGTGGGAATGCAAACTGGTACAACCACTCTGGAAAACAGTATGGAGGTCCCTCAAAAAGTTAAAAATAGAACTACCTTATGACCCAGCAATTGCACCACTAGGTATTTATCCCAAGGATACAAAAATAGTGATTCAAAGAGGCACATGCACCCCAATGTTTATAGCAGCACTGTTCACAATAGCCAAAATATGGAAAGAGCCCAAAAATGTCCATCAACTGATGAATGAATAAAGAAGATGTGGTGTATATGTATATGGTATGGAATATTACTCAGCCATCAAAAAGAATGAAATCTCGTCATTTGCAATAATGTGGATAGAAGTAGAGGGTATTACGCTAAGCAAAATAAGTCAGTCAGAGAAAGACACCTATATTATTTCATTCATGTGGAATTTAAGAAACAAAACAGATAAACATAGGGAAGGGAAGGAAAAATAAAATAAGAGAAAAACAGAGAGGGAGGCAAACCGTAAGACTCTTAACTATAGAGAACAAAGTGAGGATCGCTGGAGGGAAGGTGGGTGGGGGATGGGCTAAATGAGTGATGGGCATTAAGGAGGTCACTTGTTGGGATGAGCACTGGGTGTTATATGCAAGTGATGAATTGCTAAATTCTGCTTCTGAAACCAATACTATATATTTTTTTTAAATTCAAGGTCATAAAGATAATGAAAGACTGGAAATGCTCTAGATGAAAATACATTTAAAGAGACATGATGGGGTGCCTGGGTGGCTCAGTTGGTTAGGCGGTTGACTTCAGCTTAGGTCACAATCTCAGGGTCCTGGGATTGAGCCCCAAGTTGGACTCCCTGCTCAGCAGGGGTCTCTTCACCCTTTCCCTCTGCCCCTCCCCCTGCTCGTGCTCACTCTGTCTCTCAAATAAATAAAATCTTTAAAAAAAATTAAGAATAAAAAGGCATGACAACTCAGTGCAACATCTCATTTTAGATGTAATTTCATACTCTAGAAGAAAATATTATAAAGGGTATTTGTATCAACTAAAAAAACTAGAATATGAATGTCAGACAAAAGTATGGTATTAACATTACACTAATAACTGTACTGTGGTTATATATAAAGAGAATATCTATAAGTCGTTAGGTGCAAAGAGCCATGATGTGTGGAACTTACCCCCAAATGATTCAGAAAAAAAAAAAAAATCATATAGATAGCTAGATAGAGCTAGATAAAGGGGTTGAAAATTAGCAAAAGACAAATATGGGTACAATATTCTTTGTACTAGTTTTATTTCTTCGATTTTTAATAAGTTAAAAACTACTTCCAAACAAGAGAGTAAAAATAATTTTTAAAAGAATATGCAATAATTTGATTAAACTGGTAATTCTCTTCTCCTAGATTGGCTTAATATTGGTTTAATTTTGTACATTGTTTTCTTCCTTTGAGACATAATATTCTAAAATTCTTTAAACATTATTCACAGAGAATCTTCAGGCATAAATGTGTTTATTGGCAAGGTATTAAGTCAGAGGTTATTTGACTCACTGTGCAATGAGATTTGACTTTTCTGGTTGTTTCTGCTGAGGCCTCAAGGTTGAAAACAAAAGATGTCATATATACCCACAAGTCTAAAAAGAGTTTATAGACAATGAAATATCACTCTACACTTAAAACTTAAGAAATAGAGACAATACCAAATGCTGGTGAGAATATAGAGAAATTAGATCTCTCACACATTGCTGGTGAACTTGTATAGCCACTTTAGAAAATAGGTGGGTAGTTTCTTAAAAATTAAAATGTTGCTTGTTTTAGAAATCTATGGTTTCCCTAAATTAGATGGAGCATCATTGCAATCCAAATGTTTTTACTTCCCTAAGCAGCCCATTCTACTTTTTTTACCAGCTTGCACTGGCCTGGTGCCAGTCAATGCCACAGCTTTTAAACAGTGGTAAATATAAATATTAGTAATTTCTCAAGGAATCCTATTTATAATTAACAAGGTCATAAAAGTGATGGTCAGGATTGAAGTTTGTGTAATCTGGAAAATCACTTGAATTATTAGCTATTCTTCCTCTCAGAAAACTATCCCTTCTGTAACTGCCCCTCACACTGACCATCCCTGAGGCTGTTGGTCAGAACCCAGTAGATCATTTATCCAAGAAGAGGGGTGTTGGTGTTTTCTTCTTAGTTAACTACATTGATTAGTAAAATCTCCTAAAGATGACTCACTGTCAGAACAACTTTGTGTCGCTGAAAAACCTGGACTTTTCCCAAATTCTCCCTTTTTTCACGCCACAGTTCAAGTGCCCAGACTTTCATGAAGATTCCTATAGCTCTTAGCATGTTCCTCCCTTATGTCATTTGTTTTGCACTGTATTGTGTTACTGTTCTCTGGGAACCTGCCCTTGCTCTGCCAGCTACTAAAAGTGACCCAGGACAAGTTGCATAACATGTCTGATCCTCCATTTCCTTCTCACAAAGTAGAGGTGATAATAGATTTTACCTCAGTGTTTTTAGGATTAGGTGAGATTACACGGGGCTCTGTAGTTTGTAGTTTGCTATAAAATGTTAAGTATTATCACTTCCCATAACTGTATCTCTTCCCTTACCTCCCAGCCACCCAACACAAGTCATGCTGCCCTGACTCTCTGACCCACCACAGCCCTGCATGTTGGAGGCTGAGTTCCTCACCTGTGCCCATGCTGACATACTTTCATGTTAACCAGAAGGAAAGCACCTTCTCTGATGTTGTAGCTGAATGTACATTCAGTAGGAGACAAATGTACGTTATGTAGAAAGATTTGTTTCCTGTTTGAAAATAAGGATGTACTAAGGGTAACATGGAGTAATTGCAGCTTCAAAGTCCAAAGCCAGGAACATCATGACTGCTGTCCTGATTATATTACAAATTAAACAGTCCCTGGAAGTAAATGGCTACAAATAAAGCTATTGAGATTTCTCTACTGAAAAGATGATTTTGTCATTGTTCACTGTTGTAATGATGATATCCCAAAATCTAATATTGGACATAATCCATTAGTTGACTACCATATAGTATATGGTCCTCAAGGGATCTGAACTCCTGTTGCAGTTTCTTCTCCATGTCTCATTAAGTGCTTTTGTCTGGTTTGGCACCAGATCTTGTCTGAGTGACTTTAAAGTGAAGAAACCTGTCAAACACAAATATGAGCAGGTAATCAAAGTTAATATTATCAGTAGTGAGGTGGGCCTACATCATGTACCTCTTTCACGTGCACAGAATCATTTTCTGCGAAGATTTGTGGTATTTCTGATTTCCGCAAAGATTAAATGATTTGAACCTGGTCATGCAGAAACATCAGATGGATCTAAGTGGAAGGTCATCCTATAGAATACTGTCAAGGGTATGGAAAACAAGTAAGATAGAGAAACTGTTCCAGATTGAAGGAATCTGAAGAGACATGACAACCAATTTGCTGAAAGATCACACATGAGAAGGAAGAAAGACAGGAGTCCAAGATAGCTGCAAAGTTTTTATCCTGAGAAACTGGAAGGATAATGTCACCATTAACTAAAATGAAGAAGACTGTGGGAGGAACATATTTTTGGAGAAATGAGGAGCTCAGGTTGGGCACAGTTGAGATGCCTTTTAAACTTTCTCAAGGGAGTAGTTGAATAGGCTGATAATGATCTGGAAATCGATAATAGGTCAAGTGACAGAAGTCAGTAAGGAATATAGAAGATTTAAACAACATAATCAACAAGTTTGATATAATGAACAGAAAGAACACAGCACTTCCGGATACACATTCTTGTCAAAAACATCCAAAACATTTACAAATATTAACTATGTTCTAGGCCATAAGACAAGTCTCAATAAATACCAAGAGAATGATACTATATAAACATTTACAGGCTTGCAGAAAGCTATAATTCAGAGGAAAAACAAGTTAATCCTCCCTGACCATCAGTAACAGGTAGCACTAGGTCTTATAATGATCAGTTTAATCTTCACCTTTGAGGCTTTTGTTTTGCTTTGGGTTTTTAATTTGCTGTACCTGAGCTTATTTTTGAGGTGTTTAAAAAGTCATTTTGTCCAATAAACACAAAAGGTAGTTTTAAAAAAAAAGGTGTATAATGAAAACAATAAGGAAAATAATTTTTATTTATTATTTTTAAAGATTTTATTTATTTTTTGACAGAGAGAGACACAACAAGAGAGGGAACACAAGCAGGGGGAGTGGGGGAGGGAGAAGCAGGTTTCCCACTGAGCAGGGAGCCCGATGCGGGGCTTGATCCCAGGACCATGTGATCATGACCTGAGCCGAAGGCAGACACTTAACGACTGAGCCACCCAGGGGTCTCGGAAAATAATTTTTAATAATTACTTTGAAATAATTCTTAACTTACAGAAAAGTTGCTGTAATAAAAAGAATTCCTATATCTCTTTCCCCCATACTCTCTAATTCTTTATTGCATTTTCTTCTCTGTGTCACACACACATGCCCATGCAGCATTTATCATTAGTAGTCTTTTTCTGAACCTTTTAAGAGCAATCTAAAGATGTGATGCCTCATCGTTTCTAAACATCCTTGTGGTTATTTCCCCAAAATGAAAGGCTATTCTCTTATATAACCAACACACAAACCTCCAGATCAGGAAATTAACATTGGTACAACACTACCATCCAACTCATAGACCAGATTCAAATGTCCTCAACTGCCCCAACAATGTGTTTATTCATTTTGATCCAGGATGCCCTCTAGGGATGTATGCATTTGGTTGTCATGTCTCTTCAGATTCCTTCAATCTGGAACAGTTTCTCTATCTTACCTGTTTTCCATATCTTTGACAGTATTCTATAGGATCATCTTTCACTTAGATCCGTCTGATGTTTCTGCATGACCAGGTTCAAATCATTTAATCTTTGCAGAAATACAGAAATACCACAAATCTTTGCAGAAAATGATTCTGTGCACGTGAAGAGGTACATGATGTAGGCCCATCTCACTACTGATAATATTAACTTTGAAACAAAGAGTTTGTTTCCTGCTTTGGAAGACAGAGATAGTGTCTTCCTTCAGGGCAAAGAGCAGGCATGCTCACTGCCAATTATAAAAGACTTAGACCTCTAAGCTCAGATTTCCTTTTTAAGCAATACACAATATCAATTGTTTCCTCTCACATTTTTCTAAGAGAATAGGGGTTCCTGGAACTGACAAAAAAAAAATTCTGATACTCTTGTTACTGCTTTGCTGTAATAAACTGTCCTTTGTCTCTGACCCAGGTGTTTCATGTTTTCTGCAATTATCTATGAAATGTGGCAGGCTCTTATTAGCTTACCAGTAGGTAAAATCTCAAACACATCACAATTTTTAACAATGTGATCTGGCCCCATAACCTCTTTGACCTTCTTTTTTAAAAATCTCCCCTTCTTGGGGCACCTGGATGGCTCAGTGGGTTAAGCGTCTATCTTCAGCTCAGGTCATGATCCCGGGTCCTGGGATCAAGCCCTGAGCGGCTTCCTGCTCAGCAGGGAGCCTCCTTCTCCCTCTACCGCTCCCCCAGCTTGTGTCTGCGCTCTCTCTCTGTCAAATAAATAAATAAAATCTTAAGAAAAATAAAAATAAAACTCTCCCCTTCTTTATTGCCCCTTCAGTCACACTTCCCTTCTTCCTGTTCCTTGATCATGTCAAGAAACTTCCCACCTCATGGGCCTTGCATCCATTTTCTCTCTCCCCATAGATCCACAGAGGTCATTTATTCAACTCTGTGAGATCTTTATTCTAATATCACCTTCCTTGACTCCACAGGCATACATCCTAATTTTTCTCTTTAGGACGTATCAACATCTAACATATCATACCACTACATACCGTTTTAGGCTAAAATACAAAACACTGACAACACCAACTGCTGACAAGGGTGTAGAGCAGCGGGAACTCTTATTCATTGCTAATGGGAATGTGAAATGGTGTAGCCACTTTGGTAGAGACTTGGACAATTGGAAAGATGTTATAAACATCTTTCATAATTGCCAAAACTAGGAAGAAACCAGGATATCCTTCAGTAGAAAAATGAATAAATTAAGCTGTGGTGCATCCATACAATGGGATATTATTCAGCACTAAAAGAAATAAGCTATGAAGAAATGAGATATGAAGACCTGGAGGAACCTTAAAATGCAAGTTACTGAAGAAAAGCCAAGCTGAAAGGGCTACATGCTATGTGATTCCAACTATATGACATGCTGGAAAAGGCAAAACTATGAAGACAATAAAAATATTGGTGATTAACAGGGGTTGGGGAGGAAAGGGGAGGGAAAAATGGGTGAAGCACAGAAGATTTTTAGGACAGTAAAGCTATTCTGTATGATACTCTAATGGTAGATACATGCCATGATACATTTGTCACAATCCACAGAACATACACTGAAAATGACACTTAGTGTAAGCCATGGACTTTGGATGATAATAATATGTTAGTATAGGTTCATCAACTGTACACTTACAACTCTGTAGCAGGATGTTGATAGTGAAGAGGTTATATATGTGGGGTGGGGGCTGGGGAGTATATGGAAACTGTACTTTCTGTTTGGTTTTCCTGTGAACCTAAAACTTCTCTAAAGATGGTTTATTTTTAAAAATACTGTGCGTTTAGAAGAAGTAATAGGCAAAATATGCTAACATCAGAGTCTCAAGATAGATAGTTGAGTGAAAAAAATAATAATTATTTTTTAAATGATTTATTGATTTGAGAGAGCGCACACGCATGCAAGCTCAAGCAGGGGGAAGGGCAGAGGGAGAGGGAGAGAAAGAATCTCAAGCAGTCTCCTTGCTGAGCATGGAGCTTGATGCAGGCCTAGATCTCATGACCCCTGAGATCATGGCCTGAGCCGAAACCGAGTCAGACATTTAAGTGACTGAAACATCCAGGTGCCCTAAAAGTAAATACATTATGCATAGTTTGTATATAGTATGGTTTCTTTTATGTGAAATAAGTCAGGTGCTAGATATAGACACACATCAAGTGTATGTGCATCAGAAAATAAAGTCTGGCTACATATTCAATAAACTCTTTACAGTGGTTCATGGGAATTAAGAGAGGAAATAGAACAATGGAATTTCATCTTTTTTACTTTACTTTCTTCCATACTGTTTAAATGTCTTATAATGAATATGCATTACTTTAGTAATATTTACAAACACAATTCTAAAAGGACTCTCACTTTAACTATCCCTGTATTCTTAAACCTTAATTCAATGTTTATGAAAATATGGTCCAAGTAACACCTATGTCAGAAACACCTGGGTCTTTATTAAAATTTACTTCCCAGATTCCATCTCAGCTTTATTAAGGGTCTGGTCTAGGAACAAGATATAAGACTTTACACTGTTAGGAATCATACTGGGTGATTCCAACCTCTTCCATTTTGAACTACAATAAGTCACAATGAATGATGTATTGCTGAATAATCAGCAAATGCCAACACCTCTTGGATAAACACCTACCAGTTGCATATCAATCTGAAAGTGAAGAACAACAGTTAGTTACAGTCCTGGTCTAAAGGGAGAAAAGGCAAAATAACTAGGTCAGTGGTTCAAGACATGTGGTGAACCAACATATACTCTAAGAAGCACTGTCATATAAAATGAGGCACAAAGAATCTATAGAGATAAAGGCTGCCAAATGTTCAGAACTTCCCTTCTTCCCTTCATAAACACACAGAAGCAACAAGTAATATCTGAGGGACTATAAATCTATATAATGATTCTACTTCAATTCATGTTGAAATGAATTTATTCAGATTTAACATGAAAGAAAACCCAGAGGTTAGTATTTTCTGAAGAGATATGATCACTTTAATCTTATCTTGATTTGATTACACTCTACATTTTAATCAGAAATATAGAAACTAAAGAATAATTCATATAGTGATGTCTTCTACCTCCCACAATTGGAATCATCTTTTTGAAAGCATTGTTAATGTTAAGCATTCCCAAGAATTTCTATTTCTTGAGATAAGAATAAAACATTCTCAGAATCTATGCATCTGATGCCTCTCTATAATATAATACAGAGCAGAGGGTCTGTGCCTCACAGTACCAGCCAAAAGGAGCATAGTTACCACAAGTAATAGGTGGCTTTTCAATAATTGGCTCCATTAATTAATCCTACGGTTAGTGGGATTAGAACAGATTTACCATGGTTCAATGTATTTAGCGAGGAACAACTCTTGGAAGATAAGGTAAGTTCTTAAATGATAAAATTATGTAACTTTACTGTATTTATGAGCAGTACTGTTTTCTTAACTCATTTTGTTGTTGTTGTTGTTAGTTTTATCTATAAGTGATCCATCTTTCAGAAGCCATGAATTATCCTGGATGTCTTTTGCTTCCTTCCGTTTTCGAAAAGACACATATTCAATTGCAGTTTCAACCTCTTTCTGCAGATGGCATCTTATTTTATGTTGCACAACACTTAAAAGCACAATCAGGTAAAGTTGGCAGGATGTTTGGGGGAGGAAATCCTAACGAATTCCCAGTAGTCTATTAAGTAATGTGTAATGGAGTATTTTTATTTTTTTAAGTCACTGAGCCTATAAAAAATGTACATACTTGATACTTGTATGTTCTATCATTGCAAGTATATGTTTATGAACTGACTCTCTAAATATAAATTTTAATAAAATAGCAAGAGATTTAGAATTAAAGTTAGCAAAAACCAAATATAGTATATTCTCAACTGTATAACAGTCCTATCACAAAAGAGGTTGAAGCCAAGCATAATAGTCCTATGTCAAAAGGAACAAAATATGTATATAAAAGATAAAGGAAAGGAAGGCATGATTGATATATTTCCAGTAAATCCATCCACATTTATAGCTCCAAAAATTTTCTTTAAGCTATTCAATATATTGTCTAAATAGTAAACCTAGGATTCACAGTCCAAAATAAGTTTGTAAAAATATGTTTAACTATAAGAGTAGCACAATTATTGCAAAACAATATGAAATAAAAATATCCATGTAGTATATTGCAGTTTAAAAATTGTTTTTTAGTTTTTATTATCTTACTCTTGATTTCCATTTTCATGTATCTTTCTCCAGAATTTTGATGAAGACATTTGCATTTATAGTTACATTTTTATTGCAAAATATTTATAAATTTTACATTTGGCTTTTCTTTCATCTTGTTTCTCAGAAAATGAAATTTAATATTGGGAAATAATTAAATCAGTTTTTTTCCCCATAGTCAACATAAATGGTACCCTGATTTTCGCAGTCTAATCTAAGTAGCTCTTTTGAAGATGTCTTAATATGCTGCTAAATGATTAGAATATCATTTCCATGTTTCCATCTCAATGCACTGGTGAAATACCTTTAAAATAATTTCAAGGAGAAAAGATAATTTCAAATAAAAAAAAGATAACATGATTGAACTACAAAATATACCTTAGAAGAGATTTGTTTTCCTGAGATTTGATGTTTCATTTTAAATTCATGATTAAATCTCCCTGTGAAAATGCCAAATTAAAGAATTGTATACAAATGGAAAATTTCTACTTCTAAATCAAGAGACATTAAAAAACAATCAGCTTTAGTTATGTTGCTCATTAAAAAACTCAGGATTAACCTTTGCATGATAAGAGCATAAAATCAAGATTTTGGATCAAGATTAATTTGGAACTACACTGGCAAAGAATGTTGTACTGTAGCTTTATAATTAGTGTACTAGATACCTATTTATGTTTACATATGTAAAAGAAAAAGCTAATACACATTAACACATACATATAGGAGTCCAAGAGCATATTTTTCTTACATCTGTTATTAAATGGCACTGCATTTCAATTCATGTCAGTCAAGATTTTCCTTTTTTCTGCCTCAGACACTGTTTACAAAGAGAGATGAAAATAGATATATTAGTTTCATGTCATGGTTGTTGCTACATTTGACACTTATGTAAGGAAATCATGAAAACTTTAAAATATTAAAAACCTAAGCTTTACATTCTCAGACTTAGATTAACCTAAAGGTATTTATCAGATGAAAAGCATAAACTTATTTATTAGCGTTCAGTTACTGTAATGAAGTGGTAAAGGATGTTTCATTTATTTATGGTTGCATAAAATACAAGTGATTTCTTGTACTTTGTACCTTCTTTAAGAGTTATGTCTGATGTAAACATTAACTAAGACTCATAGCTGATTCTCGCTGAGAGAAGCTTTTAGTAAAAAATGCTCACTTAACACACAATGTAAAAAAATAAATTTAGACATCAAAAGCCAGTTAAGTTTTCATATGTGAAAAGCCGAATTTTCTGTTAACAAGGTATCTCTATCTCTTTAGAGGTTAATAATTTTAATAATCTCAAATAATATAAAATTACAACAAAATAATTTCGAAATTATCTTCAGTGATTTTAGCTCTTTGATTTTGGAAAGAGATTTTAAAGAAATAAACCCTTGGCACCTGTTTATCCATTGCTGTTAAGTATTTTATACCTTAAAGTGAGTGTTTTTATACATAAAAGGTATCAATATTATATTAAGCACAAATTAATCACAGACAGCCTGAATTCATCTTGATATAGTTATAATCCTCATTAATATGTTTTTTAAAAAGCCTGGTCATCCACAATGTAACTAATGTTAAAGCATATTCAAACAGTGCAAGATAAGTAAGTATTACCTTCGCTTTCCTTTTTGGGAGATAAAAGTGTATAAAATTTCCCTAATACACTTCTTCTATAGTCCCTTCACGAATGTTAGATCTTAAAAGGTTGCTTTGATCTCTGATGCATGGCTGGGGTGGAGGTGAGGGGTGGGGGGCAGTGGCAGCACAGATGAGGGAGGGAGGGCCCTAGACATGGTTAAACAGGCATTAAATAGCCAAGGTAAATTCATTTATGATCTTCATTCCATTTCTGAGCTCAGTTTCTTAGAAGGACTGTCCACTAGAAGTCAACTTCTAACATATACTTACCCTAATGCCAGTCTCTACTCATGACCCATGACTACAGCCAGGGCCCATATTCTAGTCTCTAAAATAAAGGTTTGCATGACAAAATCTGCTAATACAGTTACAAGAGCAATTTTAGCTTCCAGGGACACAGAGGGGGAAAAGAAAAACACCTCTTTTTGGGTCAATTCTTCACAAGACAAGAATGTACCAGCAAAACTGTGTTAAAATAAGCCTTCCTTGGCAGAAGCTATTCCCTTTGCTCTTAGAGTTGGAAACTTGACCAGTGATTTTATAGATCACAGCTTTAGCTTTCCTAATCATTTTTTAGATACTTTATATTCCAATTGTAGCCCTTCACTATAACACTGTTTACCATAGGACACTCTATGAGACAAGGAGCAGGAGAAACTTCTTCCATAATCTGGTGAGAGAATTTGTGTCCACTTAGAGGCCGCAAAGTATATTCAGAGTGTTATACATTTTTAAAACTTAGTATCAATTATGTTTCATTGTTCTAGTTTCTTATGGTACAAAAATTTAGATGATTCAGTCCACATTTAATTTTCTTTTATATAACCTAAAAGTTTGCAAATGGTGCTTCTCTCTCTTTAGACTTAAAATACTGTTCATGTTAGAAAATATATGAATAAAGCGAATTTCTTCCTTTTGTTGAGATTTTTTTTTAATTTGCTCATCATTACAGGAAAAAGATGTTTTAGTTCTTGCTTTCAGCCTCAAGCTAGTATTTGAGAAATACTCTGAGTCCTCTCACCCCACAACTATACAAAGGTGATTTCTTAACTCAACAATTGTTTATTTAGCATCTAATTATGTGCCAGGAACTGTGCTCGGTGCTGGAGATCAACTGTTGGGCCAAATCAGACACAGACCCTATTCTCATCAAGTTTACAAGCTAGTGGATGAGGCAGCTGTTAATCAAATAGTCACAGATGTAATGGCAGATTATGTTCACTAGAAATTCTCTGAGGAAAATGATTTATGAGAACTATACTTTGCATGGACTCATATAGTTTTCTCAAGTGGAAATCATAGGTGTAGGGCTGTAGAACTGCTAAGTCTCCCACCATTCTCCCACTGGTCTGAAGTGGACCACAAGGGTGAACAGAAGAAAAGGACACTATTTGTGGGAGGGAGGTGAGGTAGTGTGGCACTGCCCAAGGAGAAAAGGAAGCAACAGTAGCATGTGCCAAGAAACATCCTTGGATAAGAAAAGAAATTTTTATTGGTTGTGAAATGTTAGGGAGAAAGGAAAATGCTGTCTTAAGGAAGATAATGTCCATACTTTGCTAACCTCTTACATTGAAGGGCTGCATTCTTTTTCTAGGCACAGAAAGTTGCATTTACTTTTCCTCTGAATGCCTCACTGCAACTTCATGCACATGCTGGATCATATTTGTTCAGATTTGTTTGCAGATGACTGTCTAATTTTAAAATGAGATAAATATTGTGAAGGAGAGAATCATGGTGCAATTAAAGTACTAAAAGAAACAAACCTGACCAACTTTGGGGAATCAAGGAACGCTTCTCCGAGGAAGTGGCGTTTGATCTCAGACCTAAAGGATAGTAGATGAGGTGGAATGGGGATCTGGTGGAGTGTTCCAAGAAAATGAAAACGTGAACAAAGGTTCTGAGCCAAGAACAAAGTCAGTGTTACTGGAGTAAAGAGAGTAGAGGAAGAGGGAGAATACACTCCAGGTAAAGCTAGAGAAAGGGGCTGAAAACCTCCAGAGCCTCTATAGATGTTAAGGATTTTAGGCTCTTATCAACAACAGTGAATGCCATTAAAGGGTAGTATAATGACCAGATCTTTTCATTTGAAAAGATCATTTTAGCTTCAGTGTAGATTCTAAAATCAATTAGAAAGGAAGGCTCCAGCAATAGATTAAGATAGAGATGACAGTAAACCTAATGAAGGTGGCATAAACAGATAGAATAAGAAGTTTACAGTGAACTAAAATGCTAGTAAATCTGTTTCATTAGAGACCTATCTTTGATAGACTGATTATTGTGGAACAAAAAAACATATGGAATCAGGGATCAAACCTAAATTTTTGAAGAACTGGAGGACGAGGGAGTGACTCACTGAGTTTGGAAAGACTGGAAGATGCCAGATGTATCAGAGGAAGTTCACAAACTGAGATATGAACTTTGGGATTTGATGTGCCTTTAAAACATCCAAGCAGAGATCTCAACTAGGGATTTGTGTAGTTGTAGACAGAACTTGATGCCAAGGCCATGGCTGAAACCTTGGAGAGCACGTAAGAGGTGTTCATGGCACCTGTATTAACTGCTCTGAATTCTTTCTTACTTCCTCATTCTCTTTCAAAAACAGAATCAGCAGCTTGGAGTAAAACATCTAAGTTACTAATTTTTACACATTCATCCTTAACCATACAAAATCATTAAAGGAAAACCTCACTCTAAGTACCACAATACTCAGTGTGAAATATTTACAACTAGGAAAAACTTATGTGGCCAATTCCTGAATAATACAAGATATATGTATGAAATACATACACATATATTTTTAATCTCTAAATGGAAACAAAATTCTCTAACGTTATTGTGATTGAGACTATTGCTTTTTTTCCCAAAACCAGAACTTACTCAAATGGCCAAAAGGGCAAGAGTTTTTAATGTAGCAACATTTTACCGTTACTAATTAACTGGTTTTCTTTCTCAACAGGTGATTTTTTATGTATCTCCTTAGTAAATGGCTCTGTTCAACTTCGCTACAACCTTGGTGACAGAACTATCATTCTAGAAACTCTCCAAAGAGTAACGACTAATGGAAGTACTTGGCATGTGACTAAAGCAGGAAGAGTTGGTGCAGAAGGCTACCTGGATCTGGATGGGATAAATGTTAACAGAAAAAGCCAATGCTAAAATGAGCTCCCTGGACACAAATACCGACTTCTATATTGGAGGAGTGTCATCCTTAAATCTTGTAAATCCTGTCAATAGCAAGTGAACCTACAGGTTTTCACGGCTGTGTCCGAGAAGTTATTTAAATAATCAAGAACTACAGTTAACCGAATCAGGAGCAAAAGGCAGTTCAAATGTAGGTGACTGTGATGGGACACCCTGTGGGTACAAGGTGCGCAGAAATAGGGGTGAATGTATGGTAAATGGCACAACTTTTTCTTGCAGATGTTTGCCACATTGGGCTGGAAATACATGTGACCAGTCTGTGCACTGTTTGAATAATCTTTGTCTTCACCAATCTCTATGTATACCTGATCAGTCATTTTCTTACACTTGTTTGTGTGCTTTGGGTTGGGTGGGAAAGTATTTTGAAAACAAAACTTCATTTTCAACTGCAAAATTTATGGGTAATTCTTACATTAAATACATTGATCCAGATTACAGAAGGAGAAACCTTCAGTTCACTACCATATCCTTAAATTTCAGTACTACTGAAACAGAAGTCTTAATTGTATGGATAGGAAATGCTCAAATGAAGAAAATGATTTTCTGGTCATTGGGCTCCATAATCAGTCCTTGAAAATAGCAGTTAACTTAGGAGAAAGCATTTCTGTGCCTATGACCTAGAACAATGGCACATTCTGTCATAATAAATGGCACCATGTAAGAGTAATTCAAAATCAGACTCTTATTAAGGCCTACCTAGATGACTAGGTAATTCTAATTCTAGAATTAGATTAATTACCTAGATGACTAGGTAATCTAATTCTGAGGATATTGACCCACACAAAAAATTTGTTGCTCTAAACTATGATGGCATTAGTTATCTAGGGGGCTTTGAATATGGCCAAAAGGTAAATAAAGTGACTCAAGAGATTTTTAAAAGAGATCTTGTTGGCAAAATTAAAGATGTATTTTTTTTCAGGATTCACAAAGAATTGAGCTAATTAAATCAGAGGAATACAATGTTTTTAATGGAGATGAACAAAATTATACAAACTAGTACTTGTGATTTTAGTTTACAAAATATATATGTAAATGTTAGTTATTTCGATACTCATTTCTTTGGCACATTGTAGTCTAAATGCTAACACATTTTTTATAAGATTATAAAATATAGCTAAAGAAATGATTTTGGTTGTTTTCCTACATCCAATATATCTGTAAATATGTTGATTCCAAAGTTTTCACTCCATTTAGTGTTTGCACATCTATGAATTGTTCTTAAGTAAAATTTAGGTGGGATAAATGATACAAAGAAAAATAAAATAAAAAAGCAAATTAACCATAGGAAAAATAAAAATCATATAAGAAAAATATATAACCATATTCTTTTGCATGGCTCAGCTATGATTATTTACATGATTGCAATAATGTGAAATTTAAATATGGACTTAAACCAAAAGTTTTTCCATGAATGTGGGAAGGTAGAAGGTGGAGGAAAGGAGAGTTGGCTGGTGAGGGTTAAACACTTACCATCCACAGTAAGACATTAATAGTTACAGTTTTTGCAACTTTTTTTAAAGCATATAACACGTCACAAATATGAAGGCAAATATCCTAAGAAATGGCTAAAAGAATCGAAAATAGTTACCTCTGGAGAGTAGTGCAAACACTGTTGGGTTTTGTTATAAACCTTATGGACTTACTTTTTAAACCATCGAATTATATAACTGATCAAATATAAAAGCTAAACTTTATTTACATTTAACTTTTCAAGTCTACAAGTCTCAAAATTGGGCATAAAGCAGGTTCTGAATCATGTCATTGAAAAGTTGTCATACTGATTCTATCTCTACCATTCAAAGCATTAACTTGTGAAAGTCCGTTTTACCCAACCACCGTTATTAATATAACTGTGAATAGGATTTTCTCTCCCCACCCCACTCCACCACTGCAGATGAGAAGGTAGTTACTGCTGCTGTTATTTAGCATTTTTAGAGTTTAATATTTATGATAATTTGGCCACTAAGAAAGCTACTGACACCACCACTGACAGAATGCAGTAATAGGGAGGACTATGTGGAGAAAAAAATTATCTTGGTATAAGCAACGTGTAAAGTTTGAAAGGAAAAATACATAATTATCTTATTAAATGGAGAAGAGAGTTTACAAATAAAAGGACTGGTGCATGGTTAACGTCTCAATGCTATTAAGCAGAATTTGGCATGTGCAGGGTCCAGTCTGTATAAAGAAACCAGGTAAGTAATTTATTATTTGAAGGATTTTAGATTTGGGGGGGGGGTTGTTTCTGCCACCATTGCAATCAGAATGCTGTAGATGCCCTTGGAGGGCCCCAGAACTCAAGTTAAGAACTTTGGCACCACTCAATGGGACACAAATTGCCCCCAGGTGTATTCAATTAGAAAACGTGAGCAAAGATATAATGTAAAACTGCAGAATATTCTCTATATAGATTCAAAGTAGTTTTTTTTTTTTTAAACAGAAACCATGCAAGAAAACTCTGTCCAATATTTGCTGAAAAACTGTGACCTAAATTTGTTTTGGTCCATACTGTTTAACTTTGGTGATATTAAAATCATAACTGCTCTTAAATTGTTTTGATGGCTGATAATTAGATCTAACTTTAAAGATACACATTTTATGTATAGAGGCAAGAAAGTTGTTCTATGTAAGGCTACCAAAGCTTCAGTGAACCACACCCCCATCACAGCAGGCTACATGTTCTCTCATAATAAACGCAGAGCACCTATCCTTAAAGCAGCGCTTCCCAACGTTTGAGGGGACCCCTGGAAGCCCATAAATCTTCTGGGGATCTACAGAGTACTTCTTTTCTCAATGACAATTCCATGTGAAGCCAGATTTTCTTCATGTATTTCAAACAAAATGACATACTGCGAAACACTGAATGCAGAAGCATATAAGAGAATCCCCGTCTTAAGTCAGACTTCAGATGTGCAAAAAGGAAAACAATGACAATCTAAGTTTAGTGTAAGTTATTTTTCATACAAATGTCACATTAACGTAATAGGTAGATTACTGTCAAATAAACATTTTTTTAAATTGTAACATTTAATTTCTAAATTGCTAAATGATATAATCCATAAATATTTAGGGTTCCCAGTAATTTTTTAGATTAAAAAATTGGGTCCTGAACCCAAAGTTTGAGAATTACTGCTTTTGAGCTGCTTCTGACAGCTGCACTTTCACATTAAGATGTGACAGCTTGTCTTCTACACTACACTGCAAGCTCCAAGAGACTGGAGGCTAGCTAATGGTAAGAACTTAAAACTGCTACCTAGCAATTTCCTGTAAGTCAAAATGACTTGGTGAAAATCTAAAATTTCATGTGAATTATCACTATTCATTTTTGCTATCCTTGGGATGACAGCGTTGAAGATTTCCTATGATATGCTTCTCCAAAACAAAAATTGATACAGAATAACTTTGTTACAATGCTTCTGAAAGTATTGAATGTAAACATGTTTTATTTATTTTAAAGATTTTTATTGATTTGACAGAGAGAGACATAGCGAGAGACAAGCAGGGGGAGTCGGAGAGGGAGAAGCAGGCTTCCCTGGGAGCAGGGAGCCCGATGCGGGGCTCGATCCCAGGACCCTGGGATCATGACCTGAACTGAAGGCAGACGCCTAACGACTGAGCCACCCAGGCACCCCATGTAAACATGTTTTAAAGTAAAGGTGAAATATCTACTAAGCCAGGTGATGGCAATGTTTACCTTTTTCAATATTTTTTATTTATTTGACAGAGAGAGCACAAGCAGGGAGAGCGGCAGGCAGAGGGAGAGAGAAGCAGGCCCCCAGCTGAGCAGGGAGCCTGAAGCGGGGCTCAATTCCAGGACCCCGGGATAATGACCTCAGCCAAAGGCAGACGCTTAACTGACTCAGCCACCCAGGTGCCCCAAAGTTTACCTTTTTTAAAGATTTTTTTTTTTTAAAGATTTACTTATTAGATAGAAAGTCCAAGCAGGGGTAGGGGCAGAGAGAATCCCAGCAGACTGCCCGCTGAGTGCAGGCCTACTGTGGGGCTCAACATGGGGCTCCATCTCATGACATCATGACCTGAGCCAAAACGAAGAATCCAACGCTTAGAGCCACCCGGGCGTCCCTTAAAGATTTCTTTTAAAGAAGTTGCTGCAAAAAATCATTACTTTGCAGGGTATTCTTTTAAAATAAGGAATATTTTAAAAATACAGCTTGGGCAGATATATCCATCCACACAATTATTTCACAGAAAAAGCAAAGGTGTTTGGGGATATTCGTAGTAATACTGAATTCACTGCCTTTTCTTTAAGTATATATGTTGGAGTTCCCCCCCATGACTCTTCTGAATCTATAAAGTAGACTCATGTTTTCAAGACACTTCTAAGCTATTAACCTAGTATTTCTTGCTCTATACATGAATTACTGAAATTCTTTATGAAGCAGGAATCAAAGAATCAGGGTCGGCACCTTTTAAAAGAAGTAACCAATTCTGTTCATGATTTCGCTTGGGAGACAAAAGTCAATAGTTGATTATGTATATTGCCCTTTGTTGTCATTAGTTAAGTGGTAAACTGACCAAATGTTTTAAAGGGATCCGAGACTGGAATAGTGCAACTGATATATTTAAATGCTAAAATTAAGTAAACTATTTGCTTTAATAAAATGATTCATTAGCTCTCATAATGCATTTAAAATTAATTCATATCCATCTTTAAAACACAGCTACTGGGGCGCCCGGGTGGCTCAGTCGGTTAAGCGTCTGCCTTCGGCTCGGGTCATGATCCCGGGGTCCTGGGATCAAGCCCCACATCGGGCTCCCTGCTCAGCAGGAAGCCTGCTTCTCCCTCTCCCACAACCCCTGCTTGTGTCCCCTCTCTCGCCGTCAAAAAATAAAATCTTAAAAACACACACACACAACTACTGGGGCATGGGGAGGGTGGGAGGGTGCTCAGTAGGTTAAGCATCTGCCTTTGGCTCACATCATGATCCCAGGACCCTGGGATAGAACCCTGCATTGTGCTCTCTGCTCAGCCAGGAGCCTGCTTCTCCCTCTCCCTCTGGCTGCCACTCCCCCTGCTTGTACTCTCTCGCTCTGTCAAATAAATAAAATCTTAAAAAAAAAAAAAACTAGTTATTAAAAACTAAAAACATTAAATTTACCAGTTTTGTTAACACATATACATAAACCTGTGTCAACAGCCAAGTGGCTGAACTGTCAACTCCATTTTCTATTGTTGGTATTTTTCTTAATTTTTAAACATATTTACTCTGGCCTGAGAGCTGTTAAAACTCCAAAAACTTGGTTCACCTACACATAAGCTAAACTTAAGAATTGTGGTAAGTAAAATGGTCCCTCAAAGTTGTCTACATCCTAATCCATGGAACCTGTAAATAGGTTATTTGGCAAAAGGGAACTGAGGTCACAGATGGCTTTTAGGTTGCTAATCAGTGGACCTCAAAATAGTAAGGTTATCCTGGATTATCTGGGTGGGCCCAATGTAATCACAATGGCCCTTCCAAGTGGAAGAGGGAATCAAAGGATCGGAGATGGCAACATGAGAAAGACTGAGCCCCCTCTTGTTAGCTTTGAAGATGATGGAAGGGACCATGAGGCAAGGAAAGTGGGTGGCCCCTAGAAGCTGGAAAAGGCAAGGGGAATGGATTTTCCCCTAAGACTTCCAGAAAAGGAATGCACTCTTCCAACACCTTGATCTCAGCCTGCTGAGATCTGCTTCAGACTTCTGATCTACAGAAATGTACAATAAATTTGTGTGGTTTTAAGCCACTAAGTTTTGAATAATTTGTCACAGCAGCAATAGAAAATAAGACTTGAGAATTAGGATTTGAAATGAATATAAACTTAGCAAATCTATACAAGGGAACCACGGGTTTTTGTGTCTTCCTTCTCACTTTGAGCAGCTGGGTTGTTCAATAAAGGGTTTCAGACAGATTGGTGGAATAGAGAGGAAGGGGATACAAAAGGGACATACATAGTAATCAGGCTTTTGTCTCTCTCTCCTGCTCTCGGTTCTCATACAACTGGCATGCACACAGACCTTGGAGAAAACTAGCACTGAGCTAGAACTCAGTTCTGACAACAGCAGTCTAACCTTGGGCAAGTTTTTAAATTTTTCTAAGTACCAGTTTCATCAGGAGACCTCTAAGGTAAGTCTTCAACTTTCAGGCTGACCAAGGCGTATATAAAGCACCCCAACACGGTCTGACACAGAGGGTTCACAGAGACTTTCTTATTGCCACAAGGATTACAAGAGGTGGACTTTTTAAGTACTGAGACACCCTGGTACATTTTACTTAATAGACGTATGTATAAACCATCTTAAGATGGTTCTAAATTTATTTAAAAAGCATCAAACTGTTATAGAGCAAGTTTTCCTTAAGACAGGAAAAATAAAGATGAACTTCATTTAACTCACATTTATGTAAGGCTAGTTATAGGTGAGACTTAGACTGAGAATGGCTTTAGATGTACTTCTCACTGAAAACTTTTCTTTCTCCCTTTCCTCACAAGTTAAAATCTCAGTCATTATGCCTATACTTCTCCCACTCTCCACAATACTTCAATCAACGAGGGGTCAACAGAGTTGGTTGTAACACTTAACCCTGTAATCCCAGGAGATGGCCACTGCTACTAACAGGGGCCTCTACAGGAATGTATCATGTTCCAATGAGATAGGAAGAAAGAACTTTCAAGCAAGCATCGCAACAATATATACAAGAAGCTACTAAGAAGTAATCAAAAACTAACTTAAAGGCTTTCTTCCATTCTCACTCTTCTTCACTTGTACCTTGTTAAAAAAAAAAAAAAAATCCAGTGTCTGCTCAACCCCACAACCAGATAAATCAGAGAAAGCAGACTTACTAAAACATACATACTTGAAATAAAAAAGCTAACTTTTTGGTTTGAGGTGGTTTTTTGTTTATACTAAAACCCTGAAAACAATTTCTTCATAATTGTGCAAAAGATGACTTTAGGTTTTGTTTGCAAACTGACTAGTTTTCTAACAAGTTAATTTCCAAAAGAAAAGTAGACCAAAATTAAACAAACTTTATTTAAATACAAGTCCTGTTTCAGAACTTTTATGATGATTAATTTCGGAGGATAAGGATGACAAAAAAAGGGCTGCAAATTAGACAAAATATTTGGTTTTGAATTTACACCCCTTTTCTCTCCAGTAAGAATAGCAAAGCTGATTCAATTTCAAAAGCTTTAACTGTAATCTTTAGACTTTTTAAGAAAGCTTTATCTTTTTAATTTTGTGAAGTCATTTATATTTTTCCTCATTAATATAGATGAGTAAAAATACTGGTCCCCCCCCTTTTTTGGTCTCAAGTGTTGGTATCTTTTGGTAGCTACTGCTTTAAATTATAGCAATCAATACGGTAGGTAACTTAGGGTGTAAATAAATTTAAATTTGGATTAACAATAACCTCCATGTGCTATTTCAAGCAGAACTAGCATAGAGAACTGGAGAGTTATCCCCCCATCTCCACCAACAAATTAAGAGTTAATTATACATTTTACAAAGAGATTCACACCACGTTTCTCTTAAATAAGAGTTCTGTAATTAGTCAGTGTATCAAATTTTGATGGTATACAAGTTTTCAGAAACATACCTATATAATGGGTTATAGCTACACACTTTTTCATTGGTAGTTCTCAATTCTAACCTCTTTAGAACTACATGATTTATCTCAATAGCCTGTAATCCATGACATAGAAATTGTTTTTCCCCCCATCTATTGCCTGACCTAGAGAGCTATTACCTGTATGTTCTTGGTGGAGAAAGAGTTTAGTATCTGATAATTAAAGCTTTAAAGAAGAAATGCTTTTACTACTGAATTTCAAACCACACACACAAAATAGGTGAGAAATTCTTTTATCATATTTAGAATCAAAATATCCCTTAAAATATTTACATTTTACAGTAAAAAGGATAGCAAAACACAAGATCATGTACAAGCTTAAGTATTCAAGTTTCCAAAGAGCCAAAAATGAAAAGGAAAAAAATGGCCTACCACAAAGTTGTAGTATATGGTAATAAATGCCTTCAATGAGTGCAGATTAAAGCAATAAAAGTACTCCCTTGGGCGTCTGATTCTTAGTCAAAAACTGCTCAACTAAATGATTAATATAATCTGATTATGAAGTTGCTTGGCTTTCTGTTGCTCCTCTACAGTTTCTTTAAAAACAGTGCAATTTAAAACAAACTTACAGAGCACACATTACTCTCAAATTAGTCATTATATAAAGGACATTCACTAGAGGCAGTAAATATATTCCATAGTTAACCATATTTACCAAGTAAGGAATAAAACTAAAATTTCTAAGCCTTTATTGCATATTAATAAAACAAATCTTTGAATATACAGCAATGTAAAACTTTTAAAAATATTAAATTCCTATAACTAGGGACAGTTGGTATGAAGAAGGGGTGATGGGCACTGATACAGAGAGCACTCTGCACCAACACACAGATTTTATTGTTCTGCAAACCACCAATATTAAAAATTTAAAAGATGGCACAATCCTAGCAGGCAATCATAAAGTTTTTAAGAGACAACATTTCAGTTATTTAAATGTAATCTTGAAGCAGCCTGCAAATTTTACCTTTTGCTTTTAGCTCTGTCAGTGTGGTCCCTATCTTTGTGGTATCTATCTCTGTCCTTTTCTCCTTCTCTATGTTTACTTTTCTCTCGTTCTTTGTCCTTTTCATGGTCTTCACTTTTAGGTTTGTCTGGTTTCTTGTCTACATTCCTACTATCCCGGCTTGCTTTTCCATCTGCTCCTCGATCACCATGTGATAACCGTGCCCTCTCTTTATCTTTGTGCCCTTCCTCCCTGCTTTTCCTGTCTCTGTCCTTGTCTTGGGTTCTGTCTCTGCGTCTATGCCTTTCAGATTCTTGCTCCCATTCCTTTTCATGTCGCTCTCTTTTCAAATGGTGTGAATCACTATAAAATCTCTGTCGATCTCCTTTACCCCTATTAAATGGCCTATCCAGTTGCTGTTGATCTGGCCTACCCCAAGGGTCACTATGGCGCCTTTCTGGTCTTCGAATGTCTTTAACCTGGTAAAAATTTTGTGGGCCTATATACCTTGATGTTTGTGAAAGGGGACCCATCATACGTTGTGGCTGGCCTGTCAGATGAACAACAGGTGGCCAGGGAACCATGGGATTCTGAGCAAAGCCAAAGCCTGGAGGGGGAAGTAAAGGGGGTGGTAAATGTGGTGGAAATCCAAACATGCTTTGTGGGGGAAAATTAGGAGGCCCTGGAAATGGAAATCCAGGGGGGCTAGACTTGAGATGCTGAAGGTTGGGCTGCTGTGGCCTCATGGGTGAAAAGTTTGCACTTGTTCTGGGGCTGGTGCTTCTGGAAGTAAAGTTGATGCTTTTAGAAGGAAATTCTGATTGACATGTGTTTCCAACTTCAAAATGAGATGATGCTGCTGTCGATCCTCTTCGAAACGGGTGCACAGTTTCGATATTTTGCATTAAAATATCCTCCTGTAAGGGTTTTGCTTGTTCTGTTTGAGAAGTGTGTATGTTTTCTACCAACGGTGAGTTTTGTGCAACCCCTGAATTTTCACCCTGCTGAACACATGAGTTTTTCTCTACAGAAGACAACTTTTCCTCTACATTGATTTGTTCTGTTAAGTGCTCCTTGTGTGACAGACCAGGCAGGATGTGTTTCTCTCCATTCCGGCAATTATCTCCATCCTTGCTTTCTGAAGCAGTTATCTGCTGACTTCGTCCTGCTGCTTGTCTAGGATCCCGTTTCAGGTTGATAAACTGTGGGGACCTTGTTGTATTAGCAACAAGGTTTTCACTGCAACTGACATTACTGTCTATGTTTCCTTTTCCTACATTAGACCTGCATGGAGAACTAGTATTTGAAGTCCGATTATCTTGCACATTATTCTCTTGATCTTGCAGCAGCTGTCTTTTTAATGTTCTCTCTTTATTCTCCACAGTTTCCTCCTGTTTTGACTGAATTGATAAATTTGCTAAGAATGCTTCTGTAGAAACATCTGGTGGCTTACCTCTGAGGCTAAGACTTGCCAAAGGTCCAGGAGAAATGGAAGAAGACCCCATTACTGATGTTTCTTCTCCTACTACTACTGAATTAACTGTAGATTCTGAAAGATCATCTACTTTAACCTTTACCTCCTTGGCTTCACCATCAGTTGCTTCCACTTTATCTATTTTCTCTGCTTTGGGGTCAGCTTGCTCATTTATAAATGGAATTTCTTTGAGAGTGTTTTGTTCTATCACTGATTGAGCCTGTTCATATACCTGACCAGTAGTGCCCAAAAGGCTCTGAAGTATATCATCCACAGGAAGAGGTTTATTTGCTAATTCCAGAGTAGAAGGTTGATTTTCCCAGCCAATCAATACCCCAGGAAGGAATCTTAAAGGTTTTGGTGGCTCTTGTTTGGTGACTTCCACTAAAGGTTCAATTACTGTTGGAAGGTCTTCCTGAAGAGTTTGCTGAGGCTTATTTCTCTGCTTATGTAATACAGTTGTAAAAGAATTAAAAAAGTCATTTTCTTCCTCTGGTGTTTCTTCTGTGGAAACGTCTATTTTACTTTTTTTATCAGGTGGCAAAGCCATTGGTACACTTTCAGAAGTCTCAGCTGTGTGACTAGTACTAGCACTAGCACTATGTTGCCGTTTCAGTTTTTGACGGATAATTAAGCCCAACAACAGATTAGGTCTATGCAGTTCAAGCCCTGTATGAAATAAAAAACATCAATTAACAGTCATTTTCGGGACACCTGGGTGGTTCAGTCGGTTAAGCTTCAGCTCATGTCATGACCCCAGGGTCCTGGGATCGAGCCCCATGTTGGGCTCCATGCTCAGCTGGGAGCCTGCTTCTCCCTGTCCCTCTGCCTGCCACACCCCACCCCACTTGTGTGCACGCACAGCTCTGTTAAACTTTTTTTTTAAATCTTTAAAAAAAAATAAAATAAAATAAAAATAGTCATTTTCAACCATTACAATAAAGGGTACATTTTTGCATCCAGCTTATTACAGTCTATTAAATGGGTGCCTGCCCCTGTCAAGTCAGCTCTAGAGGGCTGGATCCTGAGAAAGCAAGCAGAGTCCATTTTGTCACTCTGGTCTCACCTCCCACTTTATTTTATTCATACTCTATTATTAAAATGTATACCTACCAGGTCCATCAAAAGGCACAAGAGGGTGTGGAATTTTATCTGCAGCACCCAAAGGAATAAGGTACATATCTTTAACCTGCTTCATGTTGTTAGCAGCTACTCCATAGCGCTTTCTGCTACTAAAGTATGCAAACAGCAAAGTATAAGAAATTTGATCTTCTTCAGTTACGGGTGTGAAGCGAACCACACAAATTTCCTATTCAAGAAAATAATAAATGATTGTTTAAAATAATAACCTAAAGAACAGCTTGGTTTTAAATATCATTTCTCAATTATAGTAATAATCTAGTAAATTTTATAATGATGATTACCAAATAACATGATTTACCAACTTAAATGCAGATAAAAAGAGTAAAGGGAAGCAACTCTTAGGGAAAGATCTTCGCTGATCCACTGATAGATTTGTTTTACCTGAAGGTGTCCCATAAGACACTGAGTCCCGAGGCAATTAATTTGCTCAAGGTGACACAACTTTCAGTGATAGAGAACATATTTAAACCCAAGTCTTTTGGTGTCTATATTATCTCATTTATATGTTTATATGTTTTTATATTTATATGTTACAACCTTCACAAAGGGCTGCCTGTGTTTTCAGCATACTGAAAATTAATATCACCTACCACCACCACCCTGCCATGTACACATACACAAAAACACTCAAATCCACTGAAAATCCCATTTACAGGGACTGGATTTAGAAATAAAAGAAGCTGTGTGAAAGACCTCAAATACACAAAGGCCATAAATTTTGTAGAATCCTTTCTTTGGCTTACTTATTTGGCACACAAATAAGTGTGCCTCTGGGTACTAGGTTTTGTTTCCAATAGAAAAGAGAGTTCCAAGGTAGTATTAATTTGGTAATGTAAAAAAAATGGATGCCTTTTCATGAAGGTACATAGTCAAAATGGAGAGAGCCAGAACTGCTACAAACCTAAATTAATGCAAGTTCTAAAGAAAACGTACAGATGAGCTAAACTATGGCTCTCCCTCTTACAAAAGGTCATCTAAACTGTCCTCTTTTAGGAGTAACAACTATTATAGTGTTTCAGTCAGTTCAGAAAGGAGGCATACTATAAAGTGTTAGGCAGAAATATATGGGGTAGATCAAGAGTGATTCCCAAAATGTCCAAGGGTAGTACCTTCCCAATGCTTTCCCATGACTTTTACTATCATGAGAAAGTGATAGCAAATAAATATTGTAATATTTTTTATAGTGCTTCAAAGTTTACTTGTATTCTAACACTGTATCAATTTAAATTCTAAAATCAATTATTGAAAAATATATATTCTTTTTAGCTTGAGATCATCCATTTTGGATTATTTCTAATCTTACTAGACGTGTCTAATCTTAAGATAAAAAATTAATGTTCTCTTATTTAAGTTTATTTTTTGAATGTATGTAATATGCTAGGTACTATCATCCTTGGAGGTAAAAACAATTTCTTCTAATGTAAATTTTCCTGTGTAGTACTGTTCTACACATTAAAGAAATTATAGAAAATATAGAGAGAGAAAAGAAAAAAATAATATTCTGATAGAGGCTACTAATTATCACCGACTATTCTCTTCCTTTCCTATTACAAAAAGAAGCCTTTTTAGCTGGGCACATCACCATCCAATAGAGATAACATTTCCAGAGATTACATTTCCCAGCCTTCTTAGCAGCTTACATAAGGCTACGTTACTAAAAAGTTCTTGCCAATGGAAGTTAGAGGAAGTGAAAGGATAACAGCAATTTCCAGGTCTTGCTTTTAAAACAACTAGACAGGCATTCTTCCACTTTTCCCACATGAGTTGGTAAGTCAGCTTTGACCACGTTTGACTGATAAGGGTAACACTCTTGGAAACAGCCAAATAAAGACAGAAGGAGACTGGTCCCTGAATGATCTTGTAGAATCAGAGCCCCAGAACTACTCTGAACCACTGACATATTAAAAAAAATAAACTTCTATATTCTTTGAGCCACTATACTTTTAGGGTCTCTCTGTTGCAGCAGCTTAGCCTATGCCCTAAGTAAACAAATGTCTATAATCAAAGCAAGGCAAAATTCCAGGAGGAATCTCAATACTTAATTCTAAAACATTTCTTCCAAAACACTGACACAGAAATCACTAAGAAAGCATACCAGCAGTCAAGAAAAACCCACAAAAGGAGTGCTGGGCTGTTTTGAACCTTAGCAAATGGCTTTAGTTCAGTTTTGTCAGGCATACTATATAGATTTAGAATTTGTCTTGGCTCCTTCCCCCAAAGTACCCTGCATATAGAACTCTCAGTGATTTACTTTTCAAATATTCTCTCATTTTGGTATAACTAAAGAAATTTCCCTTACCTTGGTTCCTGATGCTTTAATTTTTTCAACATAATCCCAGACTGTCTGAGGCGATATCCTGCCACCTACTTGAATACTATCTGGTAGATCCTACAGTTAGAAAGAAAGGTGAGCGTCATATACAAAATATAGTATAATAGTCATAATTCATTTAAATTTAGCTCTAAGACTAATTTGAAATGGTAATAAAAAAACAAGTAAAAAGATTTGCATCACAGAACATAAGAAAGTACAGGGGCAGCAATCAGGCTTGACCTCAAATGTCAACTCCAAATAACTAAGGTGGGTACCCAAGATACAACTGAGATCAAATCTGAGGTCATGTCAGTTCTCAGCAGGAATGACAGGCACAGTAAAGGGGTAGTGGCAAGCATACGACACATTAAAAATCCAGAAAGAATACAACAGATTTCAGAATATTAGAGATGGTTTTTCTTCTCTGACCTCCCCCTACCCCACCCCCTCTTCTTGGTGGTAGTGGGCAAGGATATCATTTATTAACAGCTGCATCTCAAAAGTTATTAAGTTTAATTATAGTGCATATTTTTACACAGTAGAGAATAACACTGTAATAATGCAAATTCATTTTTTTAAATGGTAGAATCTTTCTGAAAATAGATGACTATACATAAAATCAGTTAAGTGTGTAACTGAAAATATTTAAAACTAATCAGTATGTTTCTATTTTTCTAAGAAGCTGAGAACTCATAAAAAGCACAATTAATTGATATTAAATTTACTTAAGTTATTAATTACTTTAAATATTTATTTGGGATTTTAGTCCTAAACTAAAAAAAAGCAGAAAGCAGAGGTAGAATTCGGGAAAGCAACCACATAGAAACTGGCTTAGAAAGGAGAGTAATTTGTTTAAAATCAAATTCCATTGTTTAGGACTTCTTTCCCATTTAAAAGAGTTCTCATCACCACAGACTGGTCAAAGACTACATCTCTAAACAGATTTGTTCAAAAAGAATACCCTGGGTCCATTTAATTTTCCTCTTATAAAATCAATGTTTCTAAAATATTACTTGCCAAGCAAACTATATGTAAAAGTAATAATTAGGTTGCTTATTAAAACATAATGCTAAACAAACTGATCAACATTAGTTAAGCCACATTACATGTAAACTAATTTCAGCTAGGGGCGCCTGGGTGGCTCAGCTGCTTATTCCACTCAGGCTTTGCACTCAGCAGGGAGCCTGCTTCTCCCTCTCCCTCTGCCTGCCACTCTCCCTGCTTGTGCTCTCTCTCTCTCTAATAAATAATTATTTATTTATTAAATAAATGTTAAAAAAAATAAAAAATTTTAAAATGTGCTCTAATAATTTATTAAATATTTTTTTAAAATAAAAATTAAAAAATAAATGGGGCGCCTGGGTGGCTTAGTCGTTAAGCGTCTGCCTTTGGCTCAGGTCATGATCCCAGGGTCCTGGGATCAAGCCCCACGTCAGGCTGTCTCCCTGCTCCGTGGGAGGCCTGCTTCTCCCTCTCCCACTTGCCCTGCTTGTGTTCCCTCTTTGGCTGTGTCTGTCAAATAAATAAATATTAAAAAAAAATTAAAAAATAAACTAATTTCAGCCGAATACAAAGAAAAGTAACATTAATAGAAAATATAATCTCAACAAAAATGCAGTACCCATGTACTGATTTATTTTCCTTCTGCATAAACACAGAAAAATAGAACTTTCTTCAAAATAGTTCAAAAATGTCATATTTTCTCATTTATCATAATAGTATAGCTGCTTACTTTCCATAAATATTCTAAATTAATATTCCATAAATATTTCTTCCTATTCCTGCAGGTATAAAACCAAGGGTACCTGCAGCAACTACAGTCATTGGTCTCATGAGACTGTCAACTTGCTGTAATGTTTCAACTATAACCTGCATCTCATTCACAGAAAGAAGCAGGAAGAACTGTATTCATGCAGTTGGGAAACATAAGCAACAGGAGAATGAGAAGAACTGTTAACAAGGAAAAATCTTCCTGACAGGCTAATACGGAAGACCATACTAAGTAGGTCAATCTTTTATCAAGTCTATATTTAAAGAAAAACTTAAGCTATCCATGCAGACTCTCATTAATTTTTAATTCTCTGACACTGGAAAGCACATCTTAAAGTATAGGACATGTGGGTTTAAAACTTTCAGAACACAGTTATCTACAGTTCAAACACTCCATTTGTGAACTCATAGTTCCATTAATTGAATGGTTTAAGGATCACTGTCAATATTTTTCTTATGAATGAAAATAAATTTATCATTTAATATTTTTATTATTTATAATATTGTTTTCTCTCCTGCTGCTTTTATAAACACATATGTTAATCCGAGCAGAACAGAAAGGGGCAGAAAAGTTCACAGTACCTCTGTCAAATACTCGGGGGAACCAGACACTGGGTAGGCTTTGGTAACAAATTTTGCCACAGAAGGCATGTTGATAAAACCTTTCCAGATGAAGTTCAATCGAGCCAGGAAGGTAGACTCAACTTCAACAGTTCCAGGCATCTCTGGACTAAAATATAACATTAAAAATTGTCAGCCTTAAAGATCTGCTCATGAATAAATCCATTTTCTACTAGGTCATTAATTATTTCTATTTTAGCATGTCAATAAAGCCAAAATATGTAAAGACTATTGATTAAAGAGTTTAGATTTTCACTTTATAAAAAATTACATTCATATTTACATGGTCGTGTTTTCAAAATCGTCCTTCCAGGGTGGCTTAGATGAAGGTACAGAGAAGTACAAGCAATTTTTCTTAAATGACCTATCTCTTGCCTCTTGGGACCAACATAATTAAATGGAATTTTAAAGTCAAGTCCCCACATACAGACTCAAATCTCTAAATTAATCTTGAGTCTTATTCTTTTATCTCAATAAGTTTAATGTTTTAGAAGGTACAGTTACTTTCTCAAAAGAAAGGTTCCTAAGAAATATGTTACCTTTTTGTTTTTGAAGACCTCCAAATATAATCTGGCAAAGATCTATAATGATTATTATAGAAATTGTAGCTAAGAGAATTATTACCGTGGAGCAGGAGAGAATGTTGACTTCGGAGACTCTTGTTTCTCCTCTTCAAAGAATTCAGAAGCCAAAATATTTGAGGTTGAAGACAATGCATCTGCTATACTTTCTGCTTCATTATCTGAATGTTTACGAGATACTCCAACAACAACTTTAACTTTTTTTGGAGAAAGATCATCTACAGGTGGTGCCATTCGACCTAACATCAGACGACATGAAAATAAATCTTTTGTAAACTGAAATTTCTATAACCTCATCCATTTTGCTTCTAAAGTTACTGTTTTTCTGACTGCATTGTTGCATAACCTTAGATTTCCTGGGGTAATTTTTAACTATCATCTCATGATGCGTTGTATTACACCTCTCCAACTGATGGGGAATTAGGAAAAGAGGGTGCTGAGTAACCTCGGTAAGCTGACATGGAAACATGGTAACTAGAACCTGAAGTCAGTTTCTTGACTCCCTAGCAATTTTTTTTAACTAAACTATACCAAATTCTGTCTTGAAAAGAACTGAGTAAAACAACTCTGTATCCTACTTTGTGTTACATATATAGCAGCAGCTCGTGACATAAATGCATAGTGCAGGGCTTATTTACTAAACATGAAAAATATTAGTAAAGTTTAAAAAATGACATTGGTTTTAGGCTATAGCATCAAGAAGGGAAAAAAAATCTCTCAAACTTTCTGAAAATAGGTTAGGTCTAGTAGTGTTTAACAACTGTTTTTGTGTGATACCATTAAATTTACTGAAATATTACCACGGAAATGATTAAAATTAATAGAAATAACTAAGAGTATTTTTTATTAAGACAGAACTAAATGGGTGTATTTAAGAATACTATTACATCATGGATGGCTTTCTTTAAGAATAACAAAGTCTAAAAACATTCTGCCCTTTAAGTCTTTATCATTGTACAGATTGTAAAATATGTAAACAGAATTTTGAGTAAATAGGATTTTTATTATAGGAAAATTACTTAATTTGTAATACATTTCATCTAGCCTCTAATCCAATGAGGGACAGCAGCAAATAGATTAACCTAAGAATTTTTCATGTTACTGAACAAGGTACGTATCATTTCTTAGAATACCACAGTAAAAAAATAAAATTGAGAGCCACATCTCCAGACTTTACAAAACTCCTGATCCTCTATTTTTAACAATAAACTGAATATAGTTTAAATTCTTCCTTAATACATCCCCATTTTTTATGCCCTAAATCTAGTCAACCTCCAACATCTATCAATATTACCTAATGTATTTCAAAGCCTCCACTTATTCCTATCTCCAATGACCACTCTAATCTCTCGAATCAAAACTATCTTCATCTCCTACTTGGACTAGTGCAAAGGCTTCCTGTGCAGTTTCCCTCCTTCCTCTTCTGGCTTCTCCCACTCTAATCTCTTCTCAAAGTCAGAGATAGATCTTGATAAAATTCCCATCTGATCATGTCATTCCCTTGCTAAGAAACCCTTTAGTCACTGTCCACCGCTCTTAGATAAAAGACCAAAATCTTCAATGCAGCTACAAAAGATTTTCAGCATTTCTGATCATGATCTATAAAGTAATATTTTATCTCATAATCCATTACTTACATACACACACTCACATCTCTGCGGGTGTGTGTGTGCATGCGTGTGTGTATATAGATGTATGTGTATGTGTGTATATGTATTTTTGTTATACAAGTAACTGAAACTAAAGTCTCACAAAATGGTACTCATCTTTATAAGTGCAGTTCCCTGTGGTACTTTCTATTTTGTTTTTCTTTGTTTTTGAAATGCTAATAACTGCTTACTAAATTGATTTCACTACTAAGAAGTCACAACCTGAAATTTGAAAGGCAAAAAGATATTACAAGACGTGATCTCTAAATATCTCTTCAAACTAATGATGTGCCTCTCTCCTCCTCTCGAATTCACTTCAAGCTCATGCCATTCCCAGTATTCACAATGGTCTTCCCCTTTCTCTTTGCAGGCTTTCAACTTTCATGACTCAGCTTAAATGTCAATTCTTCAGCCAAGTCTCCCCAATGCCCCAGTCTAGTCTGGGTCTTCCTGCTAGCTAAATACATTTACAACTGTACTTCTGTAACCCAAATCATCACCTGCCTGTCTTTCCCACTAGGTTAGAGTTTCTCTTAAAGCCTGGATAAGATCTGACTTTTTCACCACTATATTCCCTGCACCAGAAAGTGCGCAGCAAGAACTCAATAAATATTTATTGAATGAATGACCAAATAGAAGAATGCTAGAGAAAAGGTATTTTGGGATTTGTTACATATGATAATAAAATATAAATGCTATTTTACTCCTTCACTTAATAAATGACAGTACCATCACAACTGCCCAACATTTCTGATGCCTACTCTAATGCTTAAATTCTAGTCTTTTGCCCCAGGGTTGTTAAGTTCAGATCTTAGATAGTATAATTAATTCTAGATCACAAACCATACCACAGTATAAAACTATAACTCAACTCTGAAGACTACCACTCAAAAAATGTGCTACTCCTCAAAGGGAGTGAGCAGGTACCTGACCCCCAATTCAGAGAAAACAAAAACCTATTTAAATTACAAATACAAGTATCTCTCAAAATGAAAGCAACATTTCAGAAAGAAAAATTTCCAATTACCTATGCAAATTTTACAGTTAAGATCAAAAAGATGTTGTCTGTGTTGACTAGTGGTATCTTTGGACATAGAATCAATCTCTTCTTTTTGTTTTTCAGTTCCTTCTGTCTTTTCCAATGACTTGTTAGCTGTAGGTTCCTTAAAAAAAAAAAGAGTAAAAAAGTTTTAGCAGACAAAATTTGGCCCTAATTATTAAAATCAACTTATATTTCATATTGATTTTTTTCTAAAATGAAAACTATTCCATTCATAGGTTTTCACTATTTTTTTTTAATTTTAAAGAATTTTATTTATTTAGAGCGAGTGAGCAAGCCGTGGGGGGGGAGGGAGAGGGAGAGAGAATCTCAAGCAGACTCTATACTGAGCACAGAGCCTGATGCAAGGCTCAATTTCACAACCTGAGATCACCACCTGAGTGAATCCAAGAGTCAGCCACTCAACCAAATGCACCACCCATGTGCCCCCCTTCACTATTTCTTTAAAAAATAAATGCTAGATACTAATTATTACTTAAAGTAGAGCAAAAACTCAGACATCCTTCATTCTTTAAGGCCTCTAACAAGATTTCATATTATTTCCTCACTGATATTTGAAATAAGAAAAGCTGTACCAAGCTCTCACACCACTGTCTACCTAAGAAGCACTTACAGATTTATAGGCCTATTAAAGAATTCACCAAGTCACAGAGACCCCAGGAATCTACATTTTAACAAGTGTTTAACAGGTGCTTGTGATGCAGATAGTCTGCATACTACAACCAGAGAAACAATATTGTAAACACTCAAAAAAACCATGAAACCAATAAAATTAACTACTAAAATATATACATTTTTAAAAATTCTTCTTTTACCTTTAAGAACATTTTAGACAAACCTTTTCTGAACCTTCATGTTTTGAGCATTACAAAACATGACATTTTTATTATTTTTACCTGAATCTCCATGGCTGCTTCCTGTTCTTTCATTGGGGCATCACTCTCAATTTCAATTTCACCTTTATGAGTTATTTTTGTGATTGGTCGTCTTTCCACTTCTCTCTGCTCTTTCTCAATCATTTCTATGGTCTAAAGGAAGTATTTTAAAGAAACACTTCATAATTAAAGTATACATATTTCCAAATGTACAGCTTTAAATAATAGCTTACCTAAAAATGAAAGCAACATCACAGATGATTTTTAATCTTTAGGTGGTCTCTCAAACAACAAACATATATTGAGTACTTACAAATGCCAGATACTATTTTAAGTGCTGGGGTTATAAACCTTGAGAAGTTCACATGTAAATTAACCAGAGACAACTAAAGTGCAATGTAATTTGCAAAGGGTTGAAACATGATATTTATCTAGTTTTTTACTGGCTGCCACCAGGGAAATGAGAATTATCTTCCTCAGATTCCTAACTTGATGTTCTTAACATCCCCCCAAATAATGGAAGTTTATTCAAACACCAAAAATTATCAGGTAGTCCCTGTCAGCTGTCTCCTGACTAAGCATACTTTGTGACAGTGGTAATTTAGTTGAACAAACTTGGCAACAAAATGTTAAGCAAGTGTAGCAAGAACTACTGAAAAGCAGTCAAGAGTGGAATGGGTTAAGAAAGGTAAAGATGGGTCTGGTCATTAATCTTGCCTTTGTTAGGTGCAAATCATCCTTTAAAGAAAGAAATCAGGTACATGCCCTAAAGAACAAGCTGGTCTCCAAAGCAGATGGTACTTGCAGCCACAGTTTCAAAGCAGAAGAAAGCCGTGTGCATATTTGGGATATGGAGGGAAAGATGAGGTGATACTATTTTCAACATAAAAGGAAAAATTACACAGGCTGAAAGTGGAAGAATTATATGAATAAGTTTAATATAACAAATCAAGGCCTCATGCTTCAAACTAGTTTGGGCAAAAGACCTACAGAGAGGTTTAATGCCTGAGATACAAGTATTTAGAATCAGGTAAATCATGTACAGTTCCTATGAACTATAAGTAACCAGTATTTTCTAGCATAAAAAGCTAATATTCTGAGGCCACTGTAATCAAAATAGAAGATAACATGGTCATCCCACTGTCACAATAACCCTAAGTCATATTCACTTAATCTTTAAAAGTACGTAAAAGTTCACAACCCCCAAATGAAAACTCTTGGCATTGGTTACTTTCATAATTTTTTAGTTTTAAAAATGGACTATGGTGCACATACTATTTATGTTATATAGCACTTCAACTGAGCTGGGGCTGAGGTACTTAAGCCCACAACAAATATGAACACTCATACATGACAATTTGGATCAGGTTTCATCAATAAATGTGTTAAGGGAAAGAAAACCTTGTTTTTCTGAGCTTTTGACTTTTGAAACTTATGACTAGAAAGGAATTATACACCTACAAAATTTTCAATCTGACTTAATCTAGTGCTACAAATTACCAATATTCATAATACCTTCAAATTGTGTTCTGGAAAAGTACAGATGTGATTAAGATGTGCTTATTTTCCCACCTTTCTGATTTACAAAACATAACAAAATGCAAGTTAATTATGTACTCTCATAACTGGAAAAAATGAGAAAAAAGCAGCAGAGATAAAAACAAAAACTGAATTTAAGAACTCAGTTAATGGGGGGATAAGCACAGAACAGGAAGTTTGTATTACCGTGCATTCTGTGTTAAATTACCTCTGTGTATATATAATTTTCCCTCTATGGCTGAAAAATATAGGTTCTGATATAGTCAAACACCATATTCATAGATAATCTTACATGTCTGTTTTCTCTCCGTCTCCATGCAGCTAACTCTTTAGAAGCCAGTTCTTCTGGACTCATTCTTATAAGATGATCAGGGGTTACTTCTCCTTTCAGTACTTTTTTAAATAATATCTGGAAATATTTAAAAATGGGAATGGAGGAGAAAAACAGTTTTAAAATAAAGAAGAAATGCCGTATAAAAACTTGTAATAAATAAAGATGTAATAAAAAAAATCAGTTCTGAAACCTGATTTACAAATGTTTAATGATTTATATATTATCTACTACAGAGAAATTTATTGACAGCCTTGTATTCTAGGAACTTATCATCTAAGGCAGCAAAATATACCTTTCATATGAAAATCAACACACAGTGGAGAAGCATGTAGAACCATTATGTCTATCCAAAAATTGTACTGAGACTGTTCCCCGCCCCCCCCAACCAAAAAAGACTCTCAGAGTATTCCTAAGGACACACACTCGGTCTTATTAGCCAACCTGTAGTATAGCAAGGTACTCCATAAAAGAACTTTACTGAATGTGACGTCCTTCATATTTTTAAGATTTCATGTTTAAGTTCTAACAGGCTTAGAGGGGACTCCAGAGCAAAGAACCCACTGCAAGAAAGAAACCTAAAGGAAATAAATGTTTACTAACTGAAGAAAAGCTTCCAGACTACATAATTCAAGATGTATCTGATCCCCTAGACCATGATGACGGATTGCACATGTAGATTTTTCTTAAGCAGCTGTTAGTATACCTCAAGGAAAACCTCATATCACATACTATCTATTGCAAATATCATTATACAAATTGATGAACTATTATCACTTATGTGAAAATCTTACAAAACTTAAGCAAATATACAAGGAGTTTGCATTTACACACAGTTTTTAGATATCCTCTAAGTCCCAAACAGGAAATGCCAGGAAATGATTAACAGTTCAAGTACTGTTTGCTTCACTGCTAAAAGATATTTATGTATGTATGTGTATATATATGTATTTATTTTTAAAAGATTTATTTATTTGACAGAGAGAGAGAACGAGAGAGGGAACACAAACAGGGGAAGTGGGAGAGGGAGAAGCAAGCTTCCCACTGAGCAGGGAGCCCAATGTGGGGCTCAATCCCAGGACCCTGGGATCGTGACCTGAGCCAAAGGCAGACACTGAATGACTGAGCCACCCAGGCGTCCCACTAAAAGATATTTAGAATTAAAATCATATTCAAATGAACAAAATGTTTTAAAATAGGATTCTTTTTTACCTAAATGTCAGTTTTTTCTTAAGGGCTGTTAACTATTTTTAGATTTAAATCAGAAGTACCAATATGCAATATTGTGTTTGTTATGAATTTTGGCTTAAAAGTAATTTTAAAGAATACATAATGAATGAATTTTTAATAAGTTGGATTAAATAAGGGACACAAAGGAAAGAAAATTCACATAAATCAGGTTAAGGCAGACTTGGTATTTTACATTTTAATACACTCATTATATAACACTAGTTACCATTATGCAGAATTCATAACTCAGTTCAGTAGCAAATGACTATTAAAATGACAGTCTCACTTGGAGAAATAAATTATAGATCTATTGTATTATCATCTTAAATTCCAATGTATTCAGAAAAGCTGGAAGGATAGATATCTATAGATATGAACGAAACATACTTACATTGTTTTTAGGATCTTTCAGATTGAACATCAGACTTCTGTATTTGTTCTTATATTTAGCATCTGTGTCCCGAAAAAAAGAGAAAAGCTCTTTTTCAATTTTTGTGGCAACTTTTGCTGCTTTTTCCTCTGGTACCTTCAAATTTGAGTCTGTAAGTCTTAAAATTAGAATAATTCAATTATTCTTCAAATACATGAAGCATGTATTATTTAATCTTCTATAATAATAATGTGTGTTACCTTTTCATAAGAATGTCTTTGAGAGAATGTCTGACACTTTGTCTGATCTGATCAGCAGAAGGCTTGGAAGTAGACGTAGCAGGAGGATGCATATTAGGCATTCCCTTTTCAATTTTCTTCTTTTTTAGCTCTTGCTTCTCATGAACCCCTAATTTAAACAATTTTCAAAACTCATTGTTTTTAAAAAGGTATCTTCCTTTTTAATGAATAATGTTAAGTTTATAAACAAAATTAACTGATTAAAAATCAGTATTTAGAAATAAGATCAGAACCCATATTCCATACTGAAATATTTCTGACATTAAAATTCTAATCTACATATGGTGACAGATGTTAACAAGACTTACTGTGATCATTTTGCAATATATAAACATCCAATCATTGTCATACACATGAAACTAACATAATGTTATATGCCAATTATATCTCAATTAAAAAAAAAATTCTAATTTAAATGAATTTTAATGACAAATTGACTAAAAAGTGGCTTAAAGCTATGAAACGCATATGCCCTTTTCCTATTTTATTTTTTCCCATTTTTTTAAGCTTTATTTATTTAAGTAATCTCTATACCCCACATGGGGCTCTGACTCACAACCCCAAGATCAAGAATCACATGTTTTTCTGAGGAGGCCAGCCAGCCCCCCCACCCCCCGCCCCCTTCCCTGCCCCAACAATTCTAAAATCTATCATTTTTATCATTCATGTCTTCATTTTCCTACATAACCAACTTTGATTTGACAGTCCAACATTATTACCCCACCCCTGCATACTAAACACCTTTATCCTCTCTCCTTTAAACATCTGCATTTGCAAAACTACAACCCCGATAAAAGCCAAATAGCCTACGACCAGCTGAAGGCAACTGGAGAAAAATAAACACTGATGCTAACAGATCTTGCTTTAAATTTATAACCACAAATCTGAAGTAGATAACAATCTGCTGTCCTAATCCTATTAAGTTTTCCCAGTAAATCGGCTCTCCACCACCCAACATCTATTTTAGACTTCTTTCTCCTTTCTTCTCAAACCAACAATACCTCCTTCCCCAACTTCAACCTCATTTGATTTTTTTCACTTCATATTTTACTAAGAAAACAGGAAAATGACAGCTATCACATCTTCCCATCACCAAATCTAACCTACCTGCATCTACCCTCCCTCCCACCATATACAATCATCTTCCCTACTATTAAAATGGATAAGCTGTCCTTTTCTATGACCAACCCTTCTATGTAAATCCCATCCCCTCTTGTTTCTTCATGGATTTTGAGCCCCTCGATTACATCATCAAATTCTCTCTCTCGGGGCGCCTGGGTGGCTCAGTCGTTAAGCGTCTGCCTTCGGCTCAGGTCATGATCCCAGGGTCCTAGGATCAAGCCCCACATCAGGCTCCCTGCTCTGCGGGAAGCCTGCTTCTCCCTCTCCCACTCCCCCTGCTTGTGTTCCCTCTTTCGCTGTGCCTCTCTCTGTCAAATAAATAAATAAAATCTTTAAATAAAAAAAATTCTCTCTACTGGATCATTCCCAGAGTCTCACAAACATGCTATATCTCCCTTAAAAAATTCTTGACCTCCCATATCCCTCTAGCTACCACACCATTTCTGTTCCCTTTAACAGCAAAATTCTTTAAAACACTAATCAGATTCCTGGCTTTCCATTCTTCCATAAACCACTACAACTGGCTTTTATCCCCAGTGCTCCACCAAAACCATTCTAGTCAAGGTCACCAATGATTTCCATTTCACTGAATCACATAGGATCTGTGCTCATCTTATTAGATGTCCAGACAACACTGAACTGATCATTCCCTCCTTCTTGAAACTTCATCATGGTCCCTTAGTTCTCTTATCTCACAGACCATCTTTTAGTCTCCTTTGCTGGAACCTCTTGTCTTCTCAACTTCTAATGCTGATGTGCCCCCCAAGTGCTGTGCTTCTGCCTCTTCATTATCAAACTCTTTTTGTAACTATTTATATCTAAGTCCATGATTTTAAGTAACTATGCACTGATAAATCCCTTGTTTATATACCACCCTTTAAGTCTTCTCTAAGCTCCAGACTCATCAGCCAAAGGTTTACTCAAACATCTTTACCTGGGTATCTAAAAGGCAGCTCAAAGTTAAAACACCCAAACATAATTTTTCAATTTTCCTCCCCAAATCTGTTTTTCTCAATAAATGGCACCATTTATTTAATCCTCTGCTAAGACTCTCTTTCCTTCACCTACCTATAACTAATCCACCAGCAAGTTCTGCCAATTCTACTATAAAATATATCGGAATCTGACCATTTCTCAACCTTCCACTCTGCCTCTGTTCCAAGCTACCATCATGTCTTTCCTAGGCTACTACAGACTCCTAACTACCCTCGTTCTCTCCTATTCTCCTACCAGCCAATCTTCACAGGAAAACGAAAGTAACCCATCATTACCTTGTACAATATCCTCTGAAGGTTTCTCATTACATTCAGAATAAAATACAAACTCTTGGTCATGGTCTCAAAGTTCCCACATAATTTTCTCTGAACTCACCTCGACCATCATTCCATCCCATGTATTACTGTCTAACCACCCCACAGTGGCTTTCGTGCTCCTCAAATACCAAGCTTGATTCTACCTTGAAACCTTGAGACTGCACCCTACCCAGTCCTCCAAAAAAGAGTTCCCATCCCTTCAAATCCCACCTCACAATTTACCTCCTCCTACCTAAAACAAACTCCCACCATTCTCCTCAACTGTGACTCTTAACCCCATTTACATTTTCTTCACAGTGCCTAAGTGCTGTAAAAATAGCACACCATTTTGTCTACTTATTGTGTCTTCTATTAGTGTTTAAGTGCCATGAGGATGGGGTCTTACTAAGTTCATTAGTCCTTCCCAGAATTTAGAGCAATAGTTTTTAATTTCAAGAAATATCACCTCAACTATTTTTATTGCCATTAAAATGTTAAAATGGTTAAATTTCCCTAAAATATACTAATTGATAGTGTATGAAATATAACTTTATTAATACATAATAATTTTTATTAATCTTACTACCTGGTTTGGAACCTTTTTCTCCTGTGCAAATAACAGCTGTAGTCTCTTTTGGCATTTTTTCATTTTTTTCTTCTGAGGATCTCCGAGGTAAAACTGGTTGTCCCGTCTTTCGAAGAGGAGCTAGCTGCCATTTTTTTATTTCACTATCTCTACAGTCTGATGAGTTTTTGCCTTCACCAGATTCCTTGGAAAAAATAGTATGTAATTCATTAGAATGAAAACTACTAAAGCAAGGCTCCAGAGTATGTGGATGAGAAAAATTAAACCTAATTAGTATTACAATCTATTAAGATAGCAAACATTATATTCTTTAGCCTAATAAGTATTTAAAAGTTTTTTTTTTAAGATGTACAAAAATAACTCTCAATTAATAGCTAAAAGGAGTTTCAGTCTCATTCAAAATCCATTTGTTAAGCACCTATTTTGCAAAACACGTAATAGCCTATAAAGGAGAACTAAAAAACTTGGATACCATTTTCCCAGTAATGATATTAGAAAAAAAAAATCAGATATAAGATAGTAAGAGTTCTTTTAGTTGGCTGTAGATATGGAAAAAGGAGGGAAAGATTGTGGAGAAATAGGTATCTATGTTTTACACTATTTTCTAAAACAAATGAAATCACACCCACCTATAAGTTTATCACTTATATTCTCACTGTCTCAATTGGCACTTTTAACTTCCATAAATTAGAACAAACCATCAGGATACTTGCTACTCTCATCCTAATTATAACCAACAAAGAACTACTAGTGAACTAGAATTCTGAGAGCCTTTAAAGTAATTAATCACACCATGGTAGTGTTTGAAAGGCAGGGAGAAGTTTTTCCATAGATGGTGGAGGAGTAGGAGACCTTAGTTTCATCTGGTCCCAGGAATTCAGCTAGATAGCTATCAAGTCATTCTGAACACTTGCGAACTCAACCAGAGGTCTAAGAAAAGGATAGCTGCAACTCTAAATAGAAAAGCAACCACTTTCTGCAAGGTAGGAGATGTGGAGAAGTGACTCTGAGGTGATATACGGGAAGATAAACTGTAGGGGGAGGGAGCGTCTGGCAGCCAACACCAGAAAGTGATATAGCAGCAGAGCACAAAATCAGAACTTTTAAAAGTCTGCTCCAGTGAGGGACATCCCTGCCTGAAAGGTGCTCAGATGGCGAAGCAGGGTGGAATCCTGGTGAGACAGTGTGGTCTCAGGATCCTCAGGGGACACAGGAAGACCGGGGGGGTGCCTGAGTGCGGCAGTGCTCCCAGGCATCAAAGCGGGGAAGCCGGCTGCAATCAGGGAGCCCAGGAGAGGGCTCTCAGCTCAGCATTGCCATATACTGCGAACTGCAGCATGGTCGGGTGACCGCCTCTGAGCAGGGGCCCAGCAAACAGGAGAACCACCCCGAGACCCCTCCCCTGGGGAGGGGGGCACTACAGGAGTCTGTAGGGTTTGGAGACTCGAAACAGGGTCACGTGCCATGAAATAGGTCACAGTCTGGGTGAGCAGAGAGTGCAGCCAGAGACCAGGGAGACCAGAGTGGTTGACTACTTTTCCCTGAGGGCACACTGAGGAATTGCGGGGGGGGGGGGGGGGGGGGGGGGGAGTTCTGGGTTTTAGGACTGGAGACTGGGAGGCTGCCATTTTCATTTTCATCCTCTAAAGCAGCACAGAAAGCCTTCAGGAAACAAGAGTCACATAGAGCAATCCAGAGCCACTTACTTAGACTGGCCCCATGGCAAGAGCAGTGCAATTCTGCCTGAGGAAATGACACCTGATAATCAGCACAACAAGCCCTTTTCCCAGAAGATCAGCAAGAACATCCAGCTAACACCAAGTTTACCGATCATAGAGAACTGCAAAACTCCAGTACTAGGGGAAAATAATATACAGAAGTCATGGTTTTTCCCATGATTCTTTAGTCTTTCAATTTTTTTTCTCTCTCCTTTTTCAACCAATTTCTTATTTTATCAACTTTTAAAATTCTTTTTTAATTTTCATTTTTACACTTACATTCTACCCTTTCATTGTATTTAATTTTATTTTTGTACATACGTAAGTTTTTCTTTCTTTATAATTTTGGGATGCAGTTTCTAACAGACCAAAATACACCCAGAATCTAGTGTATAGCTCGGTTCTCTTCACCTGTTTGATCATATTCTTTTTTATTTTTTTTTTGTTTTTTGTTAAACTTTTTTAAGTTTTCATCTTTACAGTTACATTCTATCCTTTCACTGTATTTAATTTTATTTTTCTATAGATATATAAGTTTTTCTTTCCTTACAATTCTGGGATGTAGTTTCTTCTAACAAAGACCAAAATACACTCAGGATATAGTGTACTGCTCTGTTCTGTTCACCTGTTTATATTCCTTCTTTTTTGTCTTTTAATTTTCATTTTTATAGTTACATTCTATCCTTTCAATGTATTGAATTTCATTTTTGTACATATATAAGTTTTTCTTTCTTTAAAATTTTGGGATCTAGTCTTCTAACAAACAGACCAAAATACACACAGGATCCAGTGTATTGCTCTTTTCTGTTCACCTGATTATATTCTTTTTTTTTTCCCCAATTTCCAGTCTCTTCTAACTTGTTTAGTGTATATTTCTCTGGGGTCACTGTTGCCATTTTAGTATTTTATTCTCTTGTTCATCTATTCTTCTCTGGACAGACGATAAAATGGAAAAACTCACCTCAAAAAGGAGAACAAGAGGCAGTACTGACTGCTAGGGACCTAATCAATATGGATATAAGGGGTCAAAACTGGAGTTCAGAATAACGATTATAAAGATAAAGCATAGAAGACACTAGAGAATCCCTTTCTGGAGAAATAAAAGAAATAAAATCTAATCAAGTAGAAATCAAAAAGGCTATTAATGAGATGCAATCGAAAATGGAGATTCTAACTGCCAGGATAAATGAAGCAGATGAGAGAATTAGTGATATAGCAGACAAAAGAATGGAGAATAAAGAAGCTGAGAAAGAGATAAACAACTACTGGATCAAGAGGGGAGAAGTCGAGAGATCAGTGATACCATAAAGCGAAACAGTATTAGAATAATTGGGATCCCAGAAGAGGAAAGAGAGAGAGAGAGTGTGTGTGTGGCAGAAGGTATATCAGAGTAAAATATAGCAAGGAACTTCCCTAATCTGGGGAAGGAAGCAGGCATTCAAGTCAGGAGGCACAGAGAACTGCCCTCAAAAGCAATAAAATAGGTCAACACCTCAACATATAATAGTGAAGCTTGCAAATCAGGACAAGAGGTCCGTAACCTACAAGGGTAGAAAGATTAGGTTGGCAGCAGACCTATCCACAGAGACGGAGTGGCGTGACATATTCAGGGTGCTAAATGAGAACAATATGCAGCCAAGAATACTTTATCCAAAGGCTATCATTCAAAACAGAGATAAAATGCTTCCAAAACAAAGAGAAACTAAAAGAATTTGTGAGCACTAAGCCAGCCCTGCAAGAAATATTTAAGGGGATCCTTTAAGCGAAGAGAGAGCCCCAAAGTAACATAAACCGGAAAGGAACAGAGACAATATACAGAAACAGTGACTTTACAAGTAATACAGCACTAAATTCGTATCTTTCAATAGTTACTCTGAATGTAAATAGGCTAAATGCCCCAATCAGAAGACACGGGGTATCAGACTGGATAAAAAAACAAGACCCGGGGGCGCCTGGGTGGCTCAGCTGGTTAAGCATCTGCCTTTGGCTCCGATCATGACCCTAGGGTCCTGGGATCAAGCCCTGAGACAGGCTCTCTGCTCAGCAGGGAGCCTGCTTCTCCCTCTCCCTCTGCCCTTCTCTGCCTACTTATCTCTCTCTCGCTGTCAAATAAATAAATAAAATCTTTAAAAAATTAGAAATTAAAAAAAAAGCAAGACCCATCAATACGCTGTGTGCAAGAGACTCATTTTAGACCCAAAGACACCTCCAGATTGAAAGTGAGGGGGTGGAAAACCATTTATCATGCTAATGGACAACAAAAGAAAGCTGGGGTCACAATCCTTACATCAAATTAGATTTTAAACCAAAGACTGCAATAAAAGATGAGGAAGGACAATATATCATAATTAAAGGGTCTATCCAACAAGAAGATCAATTGTAAATATTTATGCCCCTAACACGGGAGCAGCCAATTATATGAACCAATTAATAACAAAACTAAAAAAATACATCTATAATCATACAGTAATGGGGAACACTACATCAAAAACTAATGATGTAATGTATGGTGATTAATATAACATTAAAAAAATTTTAAAGAAAAAAAAATAATACTGTAATGGTAGGGGACTTTTAACACACCACTCACTGCAATGGACACATCATCTACGCAGATCAACAAGGAAACAAGGGCTTTGAATGACACACGGGACTAGATGGGACTTCACAGATATATTCAGAGCATTCCATCCTAAAGCATTCTTCTCCAGTGCACATGGAACATTCTCTAGAATAGATCACATACTGGGTCACAAATCAGGTCTCCACTGGTACCAAAAGACTGGGATCACTCCCTGCATATTTTGAGACCACAATGCTTTGAATACGGAACTCAGTCACAAGAGGAAATTTGGAAAGAACTCAAATACATGGAGGTTAAAGAGCATCCTACTAAGGAATGAATGGATCAACCAGGAAATTGAAGAAGAATTTAAAAAATCCATGGAAACAAATGAAAAATAAAAACTCAACTGTTCAAGACCTTTGGGATGCAGCTAAGGTGGTCCTGAGAGGGAAGTATATAGCAATACAAGCCTTTCTCAAGAAAGAAGAAAGGTCTCCAATAAACAACCTAACCTTACACCTAAAGGAGCTGGAGAAAGAACAGCAAATAAAGCTTAAACCCAGCAGGAGAAGAGAAATAATAAAGATTACAGCAGAAATCAATGAAATAGAAACCAAAAGAACAGGAGAAGACAGCAACAAAACTAGGAGCTGGTTCTCTGAAAGATTTAATAAGATCGTATAAAATCACAGCCAGACTTATCAAAAAGCATTTGACGAAGTACAGCATCCTTTCTTGATTAAAACTCTTCACAGTGTAGGGATAGAGGGAACATACCTCGACATTATCATAAAAGCCACATACAAAAAGCCCACAGTGAATATCATTCTCAATGAGGAAAAACTGAGAGCTTTTCCCCTAAGGTCAGGAACATGGCAACAATGTCCACTATGACCACTGTTGTTCAACATAGTACTAGAACTCCTAGCCTCAGCAATCAGACAACAAAAAGAAATAAAAGGCATCTGAACTAGCAAAGAAGTCGTCAAACTCTCACTCTCTGCAGATGACACAATACTCTATGTGGAAAATCCAAAAGACTCCACCCCAAAATTGCTAGAACTCATACAGGAATTCAGCAAAGTGGCAGGATATAAAATCAATGCACAGAAATCAGCTGCATTTCTATACATTAACAATGAGACAGAAGAAAGAGAAATTAAGGAGTTGATCCCATTTACAACTGCACCAAATACCGTAAGATACCTAGGAATAAACCTAACCAAAGAGGCAAAGGATTTGTACTCAGAAAACTACAGAACACTCATGAAAGAAATTGAGGAAGACATAAAGAAATGGAAAAATGTTCCATGCTCACGGACTGGAAGAACAAATATTGTTAAAATGTCTATGCTACCTACAGCAATCTATACATTCAATGCAACCCCCATCAAAATACCATCAACTTTTTTCACAGAGCTAGAACAAATAATCCTAAGATTTGTATGGAACCAAAAAAGACCCCAAATAGCCAAAGGAATGTTGAAAAAGAAAACCAAAGCCGGTGGCATCACAATTCTGGACTTCAAGCTGTATTACACAAAGCTGTAATCATCAAGACAGCATGGTACTGGCACAAAAACAGACACATAGATCAATGGAACAGAATAGACAACCCAGAAACGGACCCTTAACTCTATGGTCAACTCATCTTCAGCAAAGCAGGAAAGAATGTTCAATGGAAAAAAGACAGTCTCTTCAACAAATGGTGTTGGGAAAATGGGACAGCCACATGCAGAAGAATAAAACTGGACCACTTCCTTACACCATACACCAAGAGAGACTCAAAATGGATGACAGACCTAAATGTGAGACAGGAATATATCAAAATCCTAGAGAAGAACAAAGGCAGCAACCTCTGTGTCCTTGGCCATAGCAACTTCTTGCTAGACATGTCTTCAAAGGTAAGGGAAACAAATGCAAAAATGAACTATTGGGATTTCATCAAGATAAAAAGCTTCTCCACAGCAAAGGAAACAGTCAACAAAACCAAAAGACAACAGACAGAATGGGAGAAGGTATTTACAAATGACATATCAGATAAAGGGCTAGTATCCAAAATCTATAAAGAACTTATCAAACTCAACACCCAAAGAACAAATAATCCAATCAAGAAACGGGCAGAAGACATGAACAGACATTTCTCCAAAGAAGACATACAAATGGGCAACAGACTTGAAAAAACTGCTCATCACTCATCATCAAATACAAATACAAATCAAAACCACAATGAAATACCACCTCACACCAGTCAGAATGGCTATAATCGAGTCGGGAGGGAAAGGACAGATATTGGCGAGGATTCGGAGAAAGGGAAACCCTATTAGGATGTTGGTGGGAATGCAAACTGGTACATCCACTCTGGAAAACAATATGGAAATTCCTCAAAAAGTTGAAAATAGAGCTATCCTACAACCCAGCAATTGCACTACTAGGGATTTACCCCAAAGATACAAATGTAGTGATCCAAAGGGGCACCTGTACCCCAATGTTTATAGCAGCAATGTCCACAATAGCCAAATTATGGAAAGAGCCCAGATGTCCATCGACAGATGAATGGATAAAGAAGATGTGTACATATATAAAATGGAATACTATTCAGCCATGAAAAAATGAAATCTTGCCATTTGAAATGATGTGGATGGAACTAGAGGGTATTATGCTAAGAGACATAAGTCAATCAGAGAAAGACAATTACCATATGATCTCACTCATATGTGGAATTTAAGAAACAAAACAGAGGATCTTAGGGGAAAAGAGGAAAAAATAAAACAAGATGAAACCAAAGGGAGACAAACCATAAGAGATTCTTAATCACAGAAAACAAACTGAGGTTTGCTGGAGGGGACGGGGGTGGGAGGGGGTGGGGTAAGTGGGTGATGAACATTAAGGAGAGCATGTGATATAATGAGCACTGGGTATTATATAAGTGATGAATCACTGACCTCTACCTCTGAAACAAATAGTACATGTTACTTGAATTTAAATTAAAAAGTGAAAATTTAAAAAAAGAATGACAGGGAAAAGAACACTATGATATATAATCATAGGTTTTTATAGGCTTTAAGAAGACAGAGTACATACAAAAAAACATTTTCTCTAGACTAGGAATCCTCTAATTTTTTATTTAATTATTTTCTATCTCTCCAACTAGATTTACTTGAGAACAGAAACATATTTCAATCAGTGCTATATACCCAAGTCTGGTACCATGCTTGGCACACAACAGGAACTCAAGAAATGGTTCAACATAAAATCTAGGTATAAGAAGTGATATTTAAAAAGCAGATTCCACAAACTAATTATCAGCAGAGTCCAAATAAGATTCAACAGTTCACCATCAAAAAGAAAAGGAAGCAGTAATTACTTGGATTGCACGTCCTTAAAAATCAAACTTCAATTTCTTTTCTGATACAGAGAATGGATAGAGTGGTTTCCTCAAAACATTTAATGTTTCATGTCTTTTCAGACAAGATGGAGACAACTTAGCTAAATGACAAAACAATGAGCTATATTTCTGAATAGCCAAGGGATTACATCCAAGAAGCGATGATTAATAGTTAATAATTAACAGAAATTTTCCAAAGATGTGCTATAAACTGTTCTCAATGGAGCTCTCAATTCTATATCAATTACTTTGGTGCTAATCAAATCAACAGAAAAAGGAACAGCAAATGTCAGAAGGACATACCCTAATTCTCAAAATGGCTGGGGAGCCAGAAAATACTGGATGCTACAAGGACTGGCAAACGGCAACTTAATCCAGACTTGAATATAAGAAATATCTCAAAGAACTGAGTTTATATATAATGAAGAAGATTTTGGAGAAAACATGGTTATGTTCTTCAATCTCAATGACTAGACTAAAAGATTTCCATGGTTCTTCTAACACTCCAACTCATGTTCACTGTTTCTTGGATTATTATATTTGACTATCCACATATATTTGTTGCCTCTGTTGTCTCTTTCCTACCATTATAAGAACAAAAATAGAAAAATCATAGGTATTAAAAAATATAAGACAATGAAAATTATAAAAATTTAATCAGATAAAGCATTGAATCTTTTATACATCTCTCTGGTAACTGACTAAGTATCCTGAAATTTCTATTTAGAAAATACATTTAGAAATTAGTTAAAAATATAAGGTAAGGGAAAACTGACTTTTTAAAGAGAAAAAGTAATGAAGTTCCAAGCAAACACTGGGACAAAATCAAAAAAATTAAGTCTACTTTTCCTTAAAGAGACAAAATAACTCTTCTACCTGAAAATAATAATGTCAAATGTGGTTTAAGAATTAGTAGATAGTTATGGACTAAAAAGTTTTAAAAACTTATCAGCAAGCACAATGTAGAGCCCAGTACCACTTTAATATCACAAAATCACACACACATCATATCAAAGGAAATCCAAGTATCAAACTAGAGACTAGAAACTGCACAAAATACTGTAAGAAATAAGATATACATATTTTGAAGATTTCCTGGTTTCACCAAGACTGCCAAAATACTTTGAATAAAAATCCATTTTTTATGGAAAAATACAAATGTTTGAATAAAAATCCATTCATTTTTATGGAAAAATACATACACTTAGAACAATAAAACCCAGAGAAATTTCAAATTGTCAGACCATACAAAGTTCTTAAACAAAAAGAATGCATTAATGAGCTTACCCGTTTTAAAATTTTGACCTTGTGCTTCACTGTATCTTCTATATATTTGGTTTTATCATTTGTTGCTGTGTGCTTTGATAACCCAAGCTTTTCACATTCCATTGTTCTGTCTTCACTATGGACTTCAACTTTAGCCTGGTTTTCCAAAATATCTGAATCTACTATTTCAGTCTTTTTATCTTCTTCAGCACAACATTTCACACACACGTATTCTTTGTCTTCTTCTCCCATTTGTTGTGCTTGACAAAGACTTAAACCAACACAATCACCATGAAACCAGTCATCACATCTCCCACAGCCAACCATAAACCTGGGAAGAGGGGAAAAAAACTTTGATTTAATACATTAAAAATAAATGTTAAAAGTGAGCCTAAATTAAATTTTTAATCATTTTCTGATATGTTTTCCATCTTTACCTATTCTATTGGTTCGCCATGGAGCAAGTTTTCAAAGAATATTCAAGACAGAACTTTTAAGTCAAATATACCCACTCTAGTATGAATGAGAAAATACACAAAACCATAAAGGCAAAATAAAGGGCAACTGACCTTTGTCAGCATATTGCATAGAGTAAGAAAGTATAAAGTAACATTCCTCCACTGAGAAGGGTGGTAAGATCTGCGAAAATCTGATCACAGACAATCCGTCAAAGTTACGGTAACATTTACCCCACACACCAGAAATCCCACCTAAAACTGAAGAATCAGTCATCCAATGAGTAATTCTGAATGACAAGATCGGAGCAAAAACGCAACTCAAAAACTAACAAAATGGAGACTCAGATTGTTTATTAACCACTTTAACTATGTCACTATTCTTTGAGCTCAAAATATTCTGGCTCGTGGTATCACAGTGATTAAGCTGAAGAATCTTTTTACATACTTGTGTGTGCAGACTTCCTTACTACTGACCATGCTTTAGATAATAAACTTGTTTCTCTGAATAAAGATATTTTAACATGAAGATATTAATATTCAGGCTGAATTTTTTTAATTTCCAATCTCTTTATAAAAGTTTCCCTTTACTACATTTTATCTAAATAACTTCACTAACAATGAAAAAAATCAGTGGACATAAGATTTAGTCTAACTTAATATCTGCAATTACTTTTTAAATAAAATGGTAAATAAGATGTACAAATGGCAATTTGGGGGATTTTTTTTTTAATTTTAACCCATTGTTAGGTAAACTAGAGAGCTCAATCATGTTTAACATTTTTCTTTCTTCTTCAGGTTAGTAATTCATGGTATGTTTTTGAAAGGTTAAGATAAAAAGATTTAGGTATATTCTTTAATTAAAGACTTTCTGCTGATTTTGTAAGAGTGGCATCAACAATGCCAAAACTCATTTTAAGGTAATACAGTAAGTGATACAACCAACTCTCTTACACCAGAGATTTTAAGGTTGAAATTACACTTTCAATCCTTACAGGTCTTGAAAAAAGTCACAGCAACTACTCATTCCTCAGCAGCAGCACATTTTTCTCTTCTTCTTGTGCCTTTCTATTGTGTATCAAACTATTGCTGCGCATTAAGGAAACTTGACTTCATGTTTGTAATTCACCATTCTTTACCCTAACAAGTAATGCCTGCGCTAGCTTTATCAAGTAAGTCCTCATTTCCCCAAAATGATGGGGAAAGAAACAGAAAGAAGAAAACCTCCTGTCTTATGTCAAAACAAATGTTTTGGATTCATAAGCCAGCAAGAAAACTTTCAAAAAATGTGGTATTTGTTTACAAGATAGAAATGGTCTATCTAGGCTTGGGGAAATTTTAGATGGGTCCATGCTTCAATGATACAAATCTTCCAGCCAACAAAGTAAATGAAAAATGCAAGTGCACAGTTTTTCTATTGCAAAGTTGTAAGAACTATTTCTTCAAAGTGGGTAATATGAATGTCTTTGAAATACTGAAAGCAAACTAGCAGTCGTTTCCCTTTACTTCCACTATCAGAGCTATAGTATGATTTCTTCAAAGTAAGTCTAAACTAGTTTCAATAAGACACTACTAAAAAACCTACACATTATGGCCATAGCTATACTGTTAGCCCATATTCAAATTTAAATATCAAATGATAAAGCACATATTTAAAAATTTCAAATTCTTAATCAGGAAAAGAGTTGTTTTATGATGACAAAACTAAATATTTCATCATGCTTCCTTTCAAGCTTACTTTGGAAATGTCTCCTGAACTTGACGCTCTGAAAAGCAAATCTCTAGTGCCATCTACAGAGTTATCGTAATAGTTTAGGATTTTATATAAAAGATATTGCGGTTATATAAATTCTGAAAAGTCATTTATAAAAATAATTTCCATATGTCCTAGGGAAAAATAGAACTAATTCATTTGAAAATAAAACTGATTTTGTAAAAATGTAAATATGGATCATTTTTAGGTCTGAAAGTTAGAGGTACTACAAATTTTATGAACCATATTGGGGGAAAAAAGTCCTACCACAAAAAGGGAGTATTATTTTCCTTTTTGTATTTTTCCTCATGGTTTAAAAAAGGGGGGAGAAGGGCGGGAGTATGAATCACATAGCTAACAGAATTATTCCATTTTCTGCTCTGGCCATGAATTTCTGATTACTAATAGGCAAAATCACTTACAGAAAAGACTATAACCTGGATGTTAAATATTTCACTAAAAAAAAATAATGTTGTATGGAGTTTACCACTGGCTCGGTTAAGTAAACCAGATAGACATGAATCAGTTAAATAGAAGAGTTCAGAAATATTTGTTGTATTCTTTTACTGTTAAATGTTCATACACAAAATTTAAAAATAAAAACTAATTAGGCTTGTTATAAGACAAAAACTAATAATCTTTTTGGCATAAGCCAAATATATTCTTAGAAAACTTCCAAGTTTCTTCAAAGTAAATCACAAAGGCAAGCAACATTTGAGAACTCCTGTTCTTAGCATATCTGTGTTATAACTACTAACAATGGACCTGTTACAAGATGGGTGTTCAGTTCTGATAAGTGTGTGACAATCTATACCATATTACTGTGAATGTAGATGCACTTTTTTCTAAAATGATTCTATTCCATATAAACATTAAATCACTGTTTTTGTCACTAACAATCTAATACGCAGACAAAAATAATTATCTGTCAAACTCTTAAAATCTTGAGAAAAAACAGAAATCTTTTATTCTGGAAGAAAATTTCCTTCTCAGAAAAAATTTCTTGTTTGAGTATAAAGCTATGAATTCATCCTATGGAGATTTTTTTTGTTTCTAAACTTCATCCAATATACTAATCATCTACATCTGGGCAAGAAACTGCAATACAAACTAAAAACATAAACACCTTCTGGAGCAGTAGGGAAATACCAGAAACTGCAAGATAGGTAATATGAAAAGACCCAGACTTCTTCCTTCCAAAATGCCAACTGGCTTATGTAAACATGTCCAAAGATCATTTTTTAAAAATGACTATTAAGTAGTCCGGTTTTGAAAATAATGAGTTTACCTTTGTTACAAGGCAAATGAGGAAAGTAAATGGAAGCAAAAACAAAAGCTTGATGTGTAAATTGTTAGAGTCCATACCTACTGTCTTTAGGGTATGTACAGAAGTTGCTTATGGTCAAATATTTATTACATCTGGTGATGCCATGAAGAAATCTATATTTAAAAATGTAATTTCCAACTGAAGCGCAGACAGGAAGCTAACTTCAGTTGTAATACATGTAAAATGCTGAAGTTATAAAGTAGTCTTACAGAAGCAAACCTGTCACAAGTGCTAGAAAATGTCATATTAACAGCTTTCCATATGGCTAGTGCATGAAATGAATGAAAATTATTTACAGATATGCCCTTCCTAATAAATTCAAAATCTTACACATGGATTAAAATAGGAAAATTACATGCTGTATGTCAGGTACATTTTCTGAGTAAACTCAATGTATACAAGCACAATGTATCAAAAAAGTAGTGAAGGCTAGTTAATATGTAAAGAAAAAACAATTACTTAGGCTTCTTTATTCACAAAATTGAAATAATGTGAAATGTTGCTTCCTAAATTGTTTCCAGTGTCATTATGTATGATTCATGTTAATTACATTGGGTAAACTCAAAATCTACATATCTACATATCTAATATTCTAAGTCATTTTCCACAATGAGGCAAAGAAACTCTAGGTTTTATAGAGTAGATACAGAAGGTGGCATGGGGGGGGACCACAATGGGACTTAAAATTTAATCTTCATTTTAGGAAAATAACTGATGTTTGTAAAGTGAGCCATGGTTAAAAAGCCTAGGCAAACTCCTGAGGACCAGGCCATCAGAAGAGCAGCTTATCTGCAACAAAGCTATATGGTAATATACCTAACATGACTTCCAACTCTAGGCTCAAGTTTCACTTTAGAAACTCTTTCAAGTGAAGGTTCCTATTCTACTACTCTGACCACATGTCAGTGTAATGATTTTTAGAAGATTCTGGCAGAGAGAAAAGTGTTGGCTTAAAAGAACACTTAAAAGCACCACCCAGCCCTTAATTCTGAAAATTTAGCAGGCCCACTTTAGAATATCTGAATAAGCTGTTAAAAAAAAACCAAAAAACTTAAAAGAGCATATATGTGAGGACAAATGTAGAACTATACTCAAAACACAATTTTTTAAAACTGGAATATGCTGTTATGAAGAGTAACCACTGACATTTAAAAATAGGACATGGGCTGAATCATAAATGAAGTAATAAAACTTTGTTATGTCTTTGACATAACAGTTGACATAAAACTTTTTACAGAATAACCCCACAAACTCCCACCCACTCTCCCCAACCACCAGCTCCCACACAAAATAATTACACAACGTACTTTACTAAATTTTCCCTAAGAAGTTCCATATTTTTATGTAATCTGATAGTACTGGGAAAAGTCATCCTAATATTTACTTTCATGAGTAAGGATAATATTACAATGTGCAAGTTATAATGTTCTTTTATCATGTCAGCGTTGACAGACGTTCCAACAGCAATCTCAACACTTGAACAGGACAATCTTGTACTGCAAACTCCACTTCATCTCCTGTTTTCCTTTTCTTAAAAAGCTAGCAAATAAATTCATGGGGGAGGGTCGGGCAGTATCAAAAAGCTATAAACACTGAATCCTAAAATGACTTAAAAGATTAGAATTCATAAGAAATCTTTCAAATCATTAAAACATTCAAAAAAGAAATACAGCTTTTCTATTGTGTTACATACACAATTCACCAGGATAATTTAACAGTTGTTTTAGCTACCAAACTTCATTCCAAGGTTAAGTTTGATAGTTATGAAGTGGTGGTATTAAGTCATGGTTAAGTGTGCTTCATTTACCCAAAAAAAAAAAAAAAGTCTTCGAAAGAAAAATAGAATTTCCATTATGACCGTTACACTTTATTACTAGTTCTTCTCAAGCCAAATAAAGTAATATATAACTTACAGACCCAAAGCAGTGTAACAATTTTCTGATTAGCAGCAAGCTTTTTTTCTCTTTCAGATGCAGTAACTAAATCACACTAACTGGTTACAACGACAAAACATTTCAATATATACCAGCCATTGGTCAGGCTATGCTTTTTCACATGTTCTGGGATGATATATTTATAAATTCAGTGGCTCCATCTTTCTATCATTTATCCAGGATTGATGAGGGGTTTTTTTGTTTCTGCAAAAGTCTTTGTATGTTAAGTAATTTTTCTATAAAAAAGTTCTTACATAACCCCACCCTAAAAAGCAATTTCTCTTTAATGCACATGTCACATAAACACACACACACACACACACACACACACACACACACACACACACACCTGTTGCCATGTGGTTTTTTGCAAAACCCACACTGCTTGCTGGGAGTCCACATATATTTGCTTTCAAATGAAGAGCTATGATCTGAGCCTTCTCTTTTTATAGTAGCTATGTTGTCTGGAATGAACAATGGTGGCTCATCCAAAGAAAAACTTCTGCTGCTTCTTCTCTGGCGGGGTTGTAGGTTCTTCTCAGGTTTTTTTAGCTTCAGTTTATCTTCCTCCTTAAAAAGCTCTACACCACCTATATGTTCAAGCTCTTCCTTCACGTGACTATTGGTTTTCATTGCTGCAGCCAGCTGCTGGGGCTTATGGCATTGTTTCTGGCTGGAATGTAATAAATGTCCAGTTTGTGCAGGATGATGGGGTTCTTTAGAGCAACCAGGGTGACCATGAGGCTTATCACTCAAAGAATGGGTTAAGGGTTTGGGAACCTGTACTAAATTTTGATCCTGTGATGTTTTTTTCAATACAGAATGAGCCTGATTTTTCACAGATTTAACACCAGAATTGCAACTCTGAATTTTTGAATCCTTCTCAACTTGTTTTTTTCTCACTTTGACCGGCCTATGAAAATTTTGCTGAGATTCTGGTTCATCAACATTTCGTTTCACACTTTTGACATTAACTTTAGTTTTGTTATGCATTAATTCATGCTTTGCTGCGACAATTTTTTTCAGAGTATCTGTGGTCATGTTTTGCTTAGAATGAATTATAGGTTTTGTTTGTTTGGATTTTACAGTTTTTGACTCTAAGCAAGAAACACTACTTGACTGGCTGTTTCTATCATCCTGAAGGTTTGCTATTTCATGAGACTCCATTTTAATACTTTCAACAATATTCAACTGTTCTGAATTTTGGTCAGGTGCACCACAAATAGCATTTTCTAAAATACTACTTTCTGGTTCAAAAGCATTAGTATCAACCATCTCTAAGCTTGAGTTATTAAATTCTGCGTTCCCCAAATGCTTATCATTAGACTCTGTGTCTTTACAATAACCCAACGGTTCTATTTCATTTCTTGGAAGGGAGTTCTTAGCTTTATCAGCAACTTCCATGGTATTCTTCAATTCCAAATTACATTTGTTTACTTCATTCACAGAACAAGACAAACCTACAAGGTTCTTTTCGGTCTTAATTGGATTTGTACAAGCAGCAGCATCAGAGAGAGAAGCAGAAGATGCAGGTTCCTCAGTAATTTGGTCATCTTCATGGGATAATTTTACTGTCTCATGTGATTCCTGTTCAACTTTCCCCTTTTCCCTCACTTCTTCAACAACAGTGCCATCCGTTTTATCTGCAAGAGAATCATTCTGTTCTTCTTTATCTGAAAACTTAAACTGTGGGCTACTAACAGTCTTGACTTTACATTCCATCAGAGCTTCATTTTTCTTTTCTTCAATACTAACACAAGTCTCTGAAAGGAGTGAACAATTTAATTCATGAGATGGCACATTTGCTTCTCCCTGATTATTACACTTCTGCTTAGAATCTAACCCAGCTTCATCCTTCATTTCAAGACAAGATGACACTGAAGAATGACTTGAAGACACTGATACTTCTGGTACCACTTCAATTTGTCCAATATGTCGGCTGCTCCTTCTGCTCTCTTTATGGTACTCAGGTTTCGGTGACACAGAAACTTCTTTAATCGGACACCTTTCTGGATGTTTCACCCCTGCTTTAGGGGCAGATACAGTCTTCCCAGACGCCTTTTTTGTGCTATTTAAAGGTGCTGCATTTGAACGCTTGGCAATAGTGCTTTGTCGCAAACTTCTTACTTGTTCTATCACAAGGGAAAAAAATAAATAAAAATAACTTAGCTATTTTGCCATGTGTTTTTATTTCAATACAATTTAGAATATATTACTTCTTTACTCTGAGTTATAAATTTGCTCATTTCAATGAAAATGTACTGAATAGTTAACTCATGATGATGATTTTATATATATATACATACACACATACATATGTGTGTGTATATATATATATATATATATATACACATACCCATGTTAAGTTTTATATTTATCAAAGGTCTATAAATTCTGGCAGGAGAAAAAACTACAAAATTCAGACTGTTGTTATACTTTACTACAAAACAAGAATGTTTACATCAAGTTTCTTTTCTATAGTAAGTAAGCCAGGAGTAAAATAAGCTTCCTTCACATTAATGGCCATCATAAAGCAAGACTGTCATACAGTTTTAAACACCAAATGTCTTTTTTTTAACATTAAATATCTTCAAATAAATAATACCAAACAAGTTCCGGTCCCAGCCAAATATGAACTAGACCACCTATCATAAACAGGATCTGTGTGAATTTCAAAACACAGCCTCACAAGAACACTAACTCCTTTTTATGAATGTCTTTCACTTGTATCACCATTTTAGCATACAAGCTATTCCTAAGAAATGAAGCACATGCTAGAGTACTAAACACAGATAAAGAGAAATTACAATCAAAGAAATTTAAGCCAAGAAAATATATCATAAAAGAAAATGTGGAAAATATGAAAATAATTTAATAAAGCTTCCCACCTTTAACTATATTCCTAACTAAGAATCCACTATATAAGTTTTTCCTCTTTTCCCTATCTGGATAAACCCTCCAGGAGAACAAATGGAATGAAAAGAAACTAGAAGGAAAGAGAGCTAAAGTAGATTCATTAATTAGAAAAACCCACAAACTGAAATACAAAATAAGCTATTTCCAAGCCTATGCACATCCAATGCCTCTGAATAAACTCTGCATGAAAACTGAACACTATCAATTACCAAAAAAAAAAAAAAAAAAAAGACTCCCTCCCTTCAATGCAAAACCCTACTATGCACCAATACTTAACCACTTGCTTATTTGTCATATACCACTAAACTCTTAAGGAAGGTATCATGTGTCTTCATTTGTGTATAACAGTCTTAGGTGACACGTACAGTCCTGATGTGATTAATAGCACACTTTTACTTTCAAAAAGTGTCCTAGTTTGAAAAAAAAATTATTTGTTCATCCTAGTCTTAGAGACTCCTTCTAATTCTCCCAGAACATGGCACAGTATTTCATCATTAGATAAGTACCCAACAATTTTTAAAAAATTACTTAGTGTGGATTATTAACCATATATCACATGTCCGGATATATAACATTTTTAAATAACTAAAAACTTAATGGTTCAATATCAATATCTGGATATTTTTATATACTTTAATAATATTTTTATATATTTTAAGCTTTGAATACAGCCTGACATAAATTACAGCTCTACCCTGTCTGCCTTGAAATAAGATAAATGAACTTTTAACACCCATTATCTAGGTTGTTGCTAAAAATAACAATGAACAGCATATTCAACTATCAGGGTAATTAAGATGAAAAAAACATTTTCCAACAGTAACTGATTTATTGAGCCAAAGATCAAGCTGTTTTTCCTCCTCTAAATATAAACTGCCTTAGTCTGAATCCTGGCTGAATAGGCCAAACATTAATCATTTGTCCATAATTTTCATCCTATTCTTTTCATTACTCAAAATGACAAGTATTACCAAATAACATTTAAAAAGCTGATCAGAAATATAAATTGAGAGTGGGGAGACTGGGTGGCTCAGCTGGTTAAGCATCTACTTTTGGTTTCAGCTCAGGTCGTGACGTTTGGGTCGTGAGATCGAGCCCTGCGTCAAGCTCCACACTCAGCTCAAAGTCTGCTTGAGATTCTTTCCCCCTCCCTCTCCCGCCCTTTCTGCTCCTCCGCGCACTCACTCTATGAGAAATAAAATCTTTAATCTATATACACACATATATATACACATATATATACATATAAATTGAGGAAAAGAAGATAAAGTAAATACATGCATCTACCCCACACTAAAGCTATACAAAAGCATAAATCTAAAATGAAAGGAAGAACAGGAGAAAACAGTAACAATTCTGGAAGTCAAACAAGAGATGCTCAAGAAGTAACTGATGCAGGAGAGACCCCCCAAAAAAAGACAATCCCTAAGATGGCATTGTCAGCAAGAACCAATACAATTAATACTTCAAAAAAGGGCTAGGAATTGGTGACCCCAGATGATTCTAAAGTGTGGATGAAGGCAGTGAGTTAAAATGAAGATGAGATGAAAGCTGTGTAAGAAGCACTTAGATCCCTAGCTCCCTCTCCTCCACTCCATCTGCCAGGCAACTGCCCTTTCCTGGCCCTAATCCAAGACTGGAGGCTTGCTCTCTGGAAGAGTATAAAACAGGGTTTCTAGACTAAGGAACATCAGGCACAGTTAAAAGTGGCAGTAAAGTACACTGAAATTTGTGACATTAAGTGAATTTATATATATTGAAAGCTGAGACACCCTGTCAGCTTCCCTGAAAGGTTCCCATAACATGTTACCAATCTAATGAGCCTAAGGGAATAAATGACCTCAACTCTAACATCAGGGATTCCTCAAAAAACAAACAAAACCCCGCATGACCAGAGAACCATACAGTGAAGCTCACAGTAGACAAAACCCAACTCACCCTCTCTTTTAAGTGTTAACCTTTTAGTTTCGTACAGTTTTAGCTCCCTACTCTTAAACACGAGCAAACTATCATATTTTAGAAAAGTCTCTTCACATGAAAGATGGAGACAGAAAAAGAGAGACAGAAAGACAGACAACATGGAGAAAAAAGAAACTATAACTATGAAAGGAGATTAAAAAAAAACTTTTTAAAACACTTTTTAAAATGTAAGTACCTTATGAAAGATAGCAGAAGATACTGTGTCCATGAAACAAGACGACAATGCTACAAAAGGACTATTCCCAAAACAAAAAAAAGACTATTCAGAAATTAGAAATGTAAAATTTGATGGAAAAGTTGGAGGATAAACATGAAAAGACTTCAAGTAGAGGAAAAAGACATAGAGGTACAAAGTAGGCAATATAAAGAAAATGGAAGGGCCAGTCCTTCCTACCTAACACTTGAATAATGAGTTCCAGAAAGCAAGAGCTGAGAAAAAAAAAGAGAGGAATTACCAATGAGATAATACAAAAAATTTTCCCAGAATTGATACTTTTCAGACTAAAAGGACCTATGGAGTATCCAGAGCTCAATACTTAAAATACACTTACACCAAGATACATTACCAGAAATATCAAAATACTCGAGCTGAAGAGGAAGATTCCACAAACTTCCAGAAGAAAGTAAATAACATCAAAAAAGAAAAAAAAGGAATCAGAATAAACTTCTCAACAACACTTAAGTTAGAAGAAAATAGAGGAGCACTATTAAATTTCTGAGGGAAAATTATGTCCAACCTTGAATTCTATGTTCAACCAGACTGTAATTCCAACATTATACCAGATTAAATACATTTGCAGACACACAGTTTTAAAATAACATATCTCCATGTTCCTTTTTCATGGCAAACTACTAGAAGAAGTGTCACCAAAATGAAGGAGTTAAGCCAAAAAAAAAAAAAAAAAAAAAAAGGAAATAAGAACTACACCACCAAACAGAATCGTCAGAAGAATAGTAAAGGGAAATCCCTGGATAATAGCTATGCATCACGCTTATACAGGGCTAACAAACCAGTACACATGGAAGCAGATCAGAAAGCTCCAAGAGACTTCAATAAAATGAAAATGACAGAGTATCTGATATGCACACGTATTTTTAGGAAAGATTTAGACAACTACCAGAGTAGCTGAGGTGTTATTACTGATAATGTACACAGAAAACTGTGTGTACAAATGTACAAAACTATAAGCAAATGAACAAAAACAATTATTAAATCAGAAAGACAAAAAGTTGTATAGGAAAAGTACCCTTAGTTTATTAAATCAATCATCTCGAACAGCACAGAGTCACAATAACATAAATAATTATTACTGATCTAACAAAATTACTTATTAGAAGGATGAGAAAATATACTTTTCTGAGATGAGGACAAGAAGACAAACACTAAGTTCATCATCTAGAGTGGGAAATCAATAAATACCTACACATCAGAATAATCAAAAAGTAGCAATATACATATGTTACTTAAGAGACATGGAAATAAATACCAAAAAAAATTAGTAAAAACAGCTGGGAAAGTTAATAATGATTTCCTCTGGGGAAAGGAAAATAGGCATTAGAAACTTAAAGAATTAGTGAACCCTTCAAATTTTGTAAATATATAATTTCAACAAAAATTTTTAAAAATTATACCAACAAATTGATATAACCTCAAAATTATAATCAAAATGCTCAGACTAGCAAACATCATGAAAATACAGTCTCTGCTTAGCAAGTTTACGAACTATCACATCTGTCCCTGTACCTTTGATTTTCTAGCTCAACCTCTCTGGAAGGATTACCTTGTGCCATTAAACGAGGTGATTTTCTTGGTGATCTCACTGAATTTTCTTCTACTTTGTCCCTCAAATTCCTGTTAGGTAAAATCAGTTCTTCTTCATCAATGGTATCATTGCCACTTTCTTTAACAACTCCTTCATCCATAATATCGTCAAGACCAACAACTAGAGAAAAAACAAAAACAACAAGAAAATTAATTTTTAAAAATACTGACTACCTTAAGTATTTAAAGGCAGTTACAGAAAACATTGTGAGACATTTTAATGCAATACTATACTACACAGTCTTGAAAATCTAGGTCTACTTCTATTATGTGATATTGCCACTACCAAGCTCCCAATTCAGCTTTACAAACTTTTACCTTATGAGGTAACTAATCAAAGAGTAGACTAGCTGTAATTGTTCTTGATTTGACCTCCACTGTCACTCTCACTTATTATTCACTGTACCTCTGTGAACATCATAAGCAACTATACCTGAAATACTCAATTATCCCAATTTTAGTTAAAGTAGTACAAAATTTTAATACCCTGAAAACCTTGTGATTCTAAGTTCATGCTAGACCCAAAAGATTCTAGTTCGAAGTATAACTCTATTAAAGACTTTATACTACATGTGTAGAAAGTAATATAGGTACACCTTTAAGTGGTAGCAAAAAAAATATACACAGAGAGAAATGAAAAACATAACATCCCCCTCTCCCAAATGCCAGGTAAAATGGTAGGTGTATAGCTATATAATTAAATTATCTTCTAGTCAAAAGAGAGAGCATTTCATTTAATGGGGAGGGGGAGATATAGAAAAGGACTGGGGGACATTGAAGAAAATATAAACACTGTATTTATATTGTCATTGGGTTTATTTCTGTATATAACAAATTTATTTCACTTCACTAGCTGACATATAGCAATTCTAAATGTGCAGCTGTATGAAATCTTGTAAAAAGAATGTGATTATTTAGATCAGAAGGCTTGGATTCAAATCCCAGCTAAAACACTTAAATAAAACTTGACCAAGTCACTTAACCTCTCTTTCAGTTTATCTCTAAAATGAGAATAACAATACCTGTCCTACCTACCTCACAGGGCTGTTGTGAGGATCAAGTGAGATGATGTATGAGAACTCACTTTGTAAACTTTAGAGCACTATACAAATGTTAGTTATTATCTTCATCCTAGGGGTTAGAAGGAACCTCAAGAAGTTATCTAGTCCTCATCTTTGTATCCAAGAAGAACTTCAATTAAAAGAGCTCAACAAGATAGTGGTCTATCCTAAAATTTAAAGAGAACAAAATTCTTTATAAATATACTTTCAAATGGTACAATCTTTTTGAAGAGCACTTTGACAACAAACAGAATAATGAAACTGCTTATATACTTTGACCAATAAATTATAAATAGAATAAATTATGGGAAAAAGGCTGGCTAGAAAACACAGTGTGATCTTTGTTAGTAAAAAACAAAATGCATGTGTATGTACATTTAGACAAACAGAAAAAAGATTAGCAGGAAATAGATGAAAATTATAAGTTATTCTATAAAAGATAATATACTTTCCTGTTTTCCAGATTTCCTGCTATATGCATGTATTACTCTCAAAAATAGTCTATGCTTCAATCACTATCCTACGCACTAAAAGCTTAAAGAATATCACTTCAGGAAAATTCATCAGGACTCACTTAAGATATAATTAGGGGATAAATGGGTGGAAAGTTCATTTAGAAGGCTATTTCACCATGATGAAATACTTATGCTGTCACACATTCACACACATTCTCAAAAAATTTTAATATTCATTTAAAAAAGTAAAATTTAAGACTACTTTTCATTCCAATTTTATATAAAAGTATATATACAATATATGCATTACAAATATGCATAGATAGAAATAGGGGGAAAAAAGCACTGCAGTGTTATCAGTGATTATCTCTAGTGGTAAGGCAGATAAGGAATTTAAGTTTTTTACATCATTGTTATACTGTCTCTGTGTTTTCCAACTTTTTTTACAATCACAATGTATTTTGTATTGTAATCAGGAGAAAAAAGAAAAAGTCAAAAGAGTATGAAAATAGTCCAGGAGAAGGGCAATTAAAGCCTGATTAATAGTGTTTGTTGGCAGGGAGTGAAAAGGTATGTTCTAGATTTTAGGGCTATATTGCAAAGCAAAAATCAATGGGATTTAGCAAGCCAAATCCAAAGGTCAATTATTAGGTTTTTATCTTACTCCCTTTCCTCCCGACATAGCTGACCCATCTCTCCCTTCCTGAATCCCTTTCTCCTCACTTAGCTTTTGAACATCACATATCTTCCTATCTCTCTAGCTATTTTTCAGTTATCTTTTGATAGAACTTCCTCTTCTTGCAGAGGTCTCCACACTGGAGAACTTAAGGGTTCAGTCCTTCTATCTCTCTTCTTTATCTACACTCAAACCTCCCTAAGTGATCTCATCCAGCACACCTATACTTGGATGACTCCCAAAATTATCTTCTCCAGCCCCAAGCTTACATTTGACCTCTGGAAGAGTACAATTTGACATCTCCACTAGGTCTAACAGGTATCTCAAGCTTAACACACTGAAAATAAACACTGCTTCTACCCATTCCTCAATAAAACTGTCCCTCCTAAAGTATTCCTGGTAATGGAACCTCCATTCACCCAGCTGTTCAAACCTAAAACTCTAGAACTATCTTTAGCCCCTCTCTCCTCATATACCACATTCAAGTGATCAGCATATCCTGCTAGTTCTATAAAACACTCGGGGTACCTGGGTGGCTCAGTCAGTTAAGCAGGCCAGCTCTTGATTTCGGCTCAGGTCATGATCTCAGGGTCCTGGGATGGAGCCCTTCCTTGGCTCTGCTTGAGGATTCTCTCTCTTCCTTTCCCCTTCCCCCCAGCTCGTGCACACACACTCTTTATCCTCTAAAATAAATAAATCTTGGGGTGCCTGGGTGGGGCTCAGTTGGTGAAGCACCTGCCTTCAGCTCAGGTCATGATCCCACGGTCCTAGGATCAAGTCTCCCTCTCCCGCCCCCCCTGCTTGTGCTCTCTCTCTCTGTCAAATAAATAAAATCTTGTTTTAAAAAATAAAAATAAGATAAATCTTTAAAAAAAGTAAATAAAAAAATAAATAAAACCTATCATTCATCTGACCATTTACCACCTCCACAGCTGACATTCTACTCCAAATTACCACCACCTCTTACCAAAATTATACCATAACAGCATCCCAAGTTCTTCTGACACACCCCCTACACACACATACACAGTTTACTCCCCACACAGTCATCACTGTGATCCTTCTAAAATGTAAAGTCCTATCTTGTTACCATTCTTCTGTTTAAGACCCTCCAAACTCTTACCACCGCACTTAGATTTAAGTCCAAAACCCTAGCCAGGGCCAACTTCTCTGACATCTCACCTACCAATCTATGACTCACTCTACTCCAGTCACACTGGCCTTTCCTGACACAGGAAAGCCTAAAATTATCTCATGGTCTTTGTACTTGCTATTCCCTCTGCCTGGGTGCTTTTCTCCCACATTTCCATGTGGCTCACTCTCTTCAAGTTATATCCAAATATCACCTTCTCAGAGAAACTCTTCATAACAATCTTATCCAGAACAGCACATACTCCCATCACTGCCTACTGATGCTTAGTGTACTTCATTCTTTAAAACATTTTTCACAATACCTGATGAAATATGTTTATTAATTATCTTCTCCACTAGAATGTACGCTCTTCAAGTCAGAACTCTATCTCTTTATTCGTTGCTGAAACTCCAGAACCTAGAATAATAACCTATAATACAGGAAGCACTCCAGAAATATCTGCTGAGCAAAAGACCTAGGGAAAAGAAGGGGTCAGGAAAATTTAATGTTGATGAGTGAGAGAACATGTTTTCACTAACCAAGAGAGAAGTTGGAAAGAACAAATTCCGAAGTGAGGCGCTGACTTCACTTTTTGGATATACTGATGATACAAAGAAAAAGAGCAGGCAAAAGAAGAATCAAGATAATACAACATCACACACACATAAAAAGGCTAAGGAGAATTTCAATGAAGTAGGGATAAGGAAGGTTAATGCAAAAGAGAAAACAATGGAGAAAAATTCACTATTTGACACACAGAAGCAGGATCAGATGACAAGAAGTTAAAAAGTGAGTAAAGAATGACAACTGCAGTCTCTTTTATTTTTAAAGAAGTTTAATGGTAAAAGACAGAAAGGTGGACAACCAACTAAAGGAAGTTAAAGGGACAAAAGATAATTTTTCTGTATAAGTGACAAATGGGAAAGGGGAAATGGAAGGAGGTCAGGAAGAATCACCTTTACCAAAAGAGAGATGAGGGAATGGGAATGGGAAGGGAGAGAGAATGTGGCCCAAAAAAAAAAAAAAAAAAAAAGTGGTGGGGGACAGGAGGTAGAGAGAGGAAAGGGAAAGAAGGGAAATCAACAAAGATCCCAGCATGTTTGTGTTGGTAAATAACTCTGAAGATAAGTGATGCTTTGAGGTCCCACTATCATACAAAAACCTCCTAGGTCAACAACCTACAATTAGAATACCTAAAACTTCATTTGAGATATCTCTCAGAGTTGAGATTACCAAGAATGAAGCCTTTTTTTGTACTCCTGCTCTATCTGGCAACACATACATTTCCTTCACCTCAAAAAGCCCATCTTTATATTAAATCAAGCTCTACATGGTCTCCTAACATTTCCTGTGCTCTCATCTGAACAAGGCCCCCAACAAGTAAAGCACCTACTTAACTTCTCTGTGCCTCAAATTCTTCAATAAAATGGAGAAAATACTAGTGGGTCAGAGAGCTACTGTGATGATTAAACTATTATGTTTAAAAGGCTTGGAACAGTATCTGGCACTTAGAAAGCCCTACATTTCCTGTTAACTTCTGTTTCAGTCTCCCCGCCTCCATGTACCCACCATCAATAATTATGTATTCCTTCTCCCTCACTGCTTTTCCTCAACTCCTCCTAGAACAAATCAAATTTTGAAAAGTATCTGAAACTTCTTTCTTCTAATCTATTCATCTGATTGCAGTAATTCACAGTGCAGAATGAATACTCTGGGGCAAAACCTTCCCAAATAGGTTTTTGTGTTTTAAAGAGTTTAATCCAACTGGTTCTGCTAAGAAAATGAACAGAAGTAAAGGAGAATCTGGGCTCTTTTCAGAACCCTGCCTATTCTCAGGGACCTCCCACATCTCCCCCTCCCCCTCCTTCTGCCACAAGGCTAACCAAGATTCAATATTTGATATCCAACTTTTTAAATTCACTAAAATGGGAACTTTGAGTTACCAAAAGAATGCAATGGTCCAGATTCTCTAGGAGACAAGTGTATGGTCATGGCATACAGAAAAAAACAATACACTTTTTCCTCCCTCCCAGATTCCAGAATTAGATGTCACTCTCATTTTGAAATTTTGGCATAAAATCTATCATCATACTCAGAAATCCTTGAGCTTGAGTTTAGATCACATTAAAATTCCTCCCACCCATCCCTATCCACAAATGGGCCTAATTAAATCTGCTGAGTTCTGGCGCCAGTCAAGTCTATGTGACGTCCTCCTGACACTAATATTACTTTATTCCAGACTATTTCCAATCTATCTTTTTGGGAAGAGGAGGTAAATGAGATAAAGAAAATAAAACCAAATGATTTGGAGTTAAACTTACTGAATTTCTCAACAACTAGGATTAGTTTAAATCACTTTAATACCATATAAAAGGGAAAAAACCACAAGTACAGTAGGAAATTCTTCACATTTGACATGCCTTAATTCACACTGGCAGTACAAAGGCCAAACTAAACTGCTTTTATTTCCTCAACTACAATTATTTTCTGTTATAAAAGTTGGCATTAAGTATCAGACTTGAGATAAACCTAACGAGCATGATGTTGCAGCGTTCCAATAAAGGTTAGGTATCTATTTACAGGACTTGTGTTTGAAGTAGAAAAAGAAATTATATGGTAATATCCTCCTAAGAGAGGCACCACAACTTTCTCCTCCAATATTGTAGAATACCACCCAGCCTCTACTTAAACTCCCTTCAGTGAGAGTTCTTTCCTTTATGGATGATTCATCCATTCATTCCTAGAAGAAGCTGTGGCATGATATATATCAAGTTGTATGTTACATAAAATAAACCATTTTGGGTGAATTTATCCTTTTAGATATTAAATGTTCCTAATTTGAAAATATAAATATTGCTACTATGCACACGTATCTTTTTTTTCCTCTTCAATTCCTTCTCTACAATAAACTTTAAAACATAGTCAAAGAGTCAAAGAATGAAAATATACTGAGTCAAAGAATGAAAATATACATATTTTATTATTTTATATATCTCATCATGTCTTTCCATAAAGATTATAAAGAATTACTGTGCAGAGAGCGTGTTAGTAAGAACTCACTGGCATTGAGTTTCAGATTTTTAAAAGAAACAGTTACTAAAATACCTTGAACACTTCAGATGTGTATACTGACTTTTTGTATTTCTTTAGCTCTGCCTACTCCCCCACTCAGGTGTTAAGGTGTTTTTCTCTCCAATGTACACGAATATTTTTTTTGTATATGAATATTTTATGTAATATCTATGTTACCTATCTGACACAAGTATTTTCCCTTGTTTACCTTATTTTAGTATTATTTGGTGTCAATCTAAGCTAATTTTTCTTCAGAATGTTATCTTCAGTTACTCCAATACTATCAAATTATCCATCCTTCTGCTGTAATTTAACAAATTTATAAAGTTTTATATTTAATTGTGCACAAATACTTCAACTTTTGCCAAACTCAACTTCATACTTTGGGTAAAACTTATCACTTTGTCTTGGAAAGGGGATTTTCCATCAAATAAGTATAAAAGAAAGACACTGAGTTAAAGCAAATTAGAACAGTTTTTTCACTACAGATCTTCAGTCTTCAATATGCCAAACAGGCATTATATGAGGGAAAGAACCGCATGTGGTACAACTGTCTTCCAAGCTTTATATTCAGACACACAAACCCCAAAAAACATACACCAAAAAACTAATAATAGTTATTTCAGAGATTTTTCCTAATAGTTATTTCAGAGATTTTTCCCTTTCTTCTTTTTCACATTTGCTAATCCATTTCACAAAAAATAGTTCTAGAAAAAGAAACTAGAAAGATACACACTGAACAAAGGTTTTCTATGTAGAAGTAAGCAGTATTATTGATGCCTCTTTATTATTTTTCTTTTTTATCAAAGTTATACATGCATATGGTTTTAAAGAGTTGTCTCTAGTTTTATAAAGTTTGTTAAGAAAAACATTAATGCCCAGGAACCACTTCTCCACTTCCCCAACTAACTCCAATAACCTCACAGGGAAAAGGAAGACACTGAACCCTTCATTGAAAGGCTGCTGTGAAAACTGAATTGACTAATATATAACTTCTAATACTGTGCTTGGTATGCAAATAATAAGATCTTAAATGGTAGCAATTATTAATATATCTTGGTAGATTTTTTCAAATAACTTTCTGTAGCCCTAAGTGCCCTGTATCTGACCCCTTCTCAACTGTCTAAATAATTTCTCTTATTTTTTTAAATAATTTCTCTTATTGCCAAGATCATTCTATCAAGCTAATGTAAAAGTGAGATGGTAATCATTCCCTAAAAATTTAACATTTTAATTCCATCCTAGAATACTATAAATTACTTACCTTTCAGTTAACTCCTTTAAAAACATTTACTGAGTACTACTATATATCACATGTTGGCCTCAATTATTCTAGATACCAATGATACAGAATATTTAAGATGAAATGACCTGGTTTCTTCAATAAATAAGTACCAAGAAAGGAGGTTGGGGGGACTTATATAGACTGATACATACTTACATACTAACCAGATGAATATATTGAACTTATTTCAATTCCAATTCAAACTTAAAAAAAATTTAGGGAACTGGGTTAAAACTGAAAGCTGACAGACTGCACACTTGAAAATATTAAGAACTATCTTTAAATGTTTTAGACTGGATAATATCATTTTGGCTTTTTTAAATAAAGAATTCTCTTATTTTATTTATTTATTTTTAAGATTTTATGTATCTGAGAAAGAGAGAGAGAGAGCACAAGTCGGCGGGGGGGGGGGGGGCAGACTCCGCACTGAGCAGGGAACACGATATGGGGCTTGATCCCAATACCCCAGGATCACGACCTGAGCCAAAGGCAGATGCTTAACCAACTGAGCCACCCAGGTACCCCAAGAATTCTTATATTTTAAAGATACATGCTGAAATACTTACAGATGAAATTATATGACTTCTGGGCTGTGCTTCAAATAATCTTGTGGTGGGAGGTAGGTAAGGAGAAGTGAGTAGGGTATAAATGAAATAAAACCAACTACTAACTGTTTAAGTTAAGTAACAGGTACACGTAGGTTCATTACACTATTCTCACTGCTTTGTTTGATGTTTTCCATAAAATACAAAATTTTTAGGGCACCTGGGTTGCTCACTGGTTAAGCGTCTGCCTTCGGCTCAGGTCATGACCCCAGGGTCCTGGGATCAAGTCCTGCATCAGGCTCTTGCTCAGCCGGGGGCCTGCTTCTCCCTCTCCCTCTGCCTGCCGCTCCCCCTGCTTGTGCTCTCTTTGTCAAATAAATAAATAAAATCTTTAAAAAAAAATAAGAAATTTTTAAAAACTGTTTCCATGAAGCTTCAGCTTCATTTTAATGAGGGTGAGATGTTAGATGGTAAGTCTTAACACTTAAAAGGAAAAAGTAATACAGAGTGTGAGAGGGGAACAAAGTATGGTTTGTAATTTTAAACAGAATAGCCAGGGAAAGCCAGGGATACTTGTACTCGTTGTTTGTTGTACTGGTTGTTTACTGCACAACAGCTTCGGGCCCAAAGGAAAAGTGAAGACTGACATCCAGGCCTCTGTCTGCTCTCCTAGAAGTGCACAGGAGTAAAGGATGACTTTTTCTAATTCCCCAAAAGATACTGTATAGTCTAGAAGGGGTCTGGGGATGACAATGCTGACATGACTGTGCAGCAAAATCCTGAGCAAGTTGAGGCAACAGCTATCTAGAAGCATATTCAAATACCTAGACTCTGAAGAAGGAACATGCCTAGGATGTCAGAACAGATTCAGGGGCAGGTCTGTGTGGCTAGATTAGGGAAAGTGAGGGGGAGAATAACAGATAAAACTGCAGAAGTATCAGGGGAAACTAAGAAGGGTCTAGGCTACAAGGACTTTAGTTTTTTTCTCTGTGTGAAATAGAAAGTTACCAGAGCACTGTGAACACAAGGGTGATATGACCTAACTTTGTAAAGGATTACTTATGGTGGTGCTCTTTTCAGAACAGACTGTTAACAAATCCCCAAGGGCAGAAGCTGGAAAGCTTATAGGCTTTCCTCTTACAGGCTAATGGGATAATCCAGGTGAGAGATGGCAATGGCTAAAACCACAGCGGTAGTGAAGAAAATGAGTACAAGTAGTCAGATTCTGGATATATCCTAAAAATAAAGCCAACAATATCTGCTGACCAACTGAATATGAAAATGTGAAAGAAAAGGATAGGTAAATAATGACTTCAAAGTTTTTTGCCAAGCAATTCAAAAGAAGGAGTTGCCATTTATAGAGATGGGAAAGACTATAGGAAGAAGTGGTACTAGGGGAAGTGGGGGGTGGGAAAGAAGGCACTGATAGTTCAGTTTTAGACATTAAGCCTAAGATGCCCAACAGACACCCAACTTTAGACAAGAAGTTAAGAAGTTGAGACTAAAGATATAGATAGATAGATAGATAGATAGATACAGGTATTTATATGAGCTTAATTATAAAGAGTATTTTTTTTAAGATTTTAAGTAATCTCTACACACAACATGGGGCTCGAACTTACAACCCTGAGTTCAAGAGTCACATGCTCTACCAAAACTGAGCAAGCCAGCTGCCCCACGAAGAGTTTTTTAAGTTATAAAATTGGATAAAATCAGCACAACAGTAAGTAGAAAGAGAGAAGATACCTTAAATCTGAACCCTGAGATACGCCAATGTTTAGAGGTCAGGAAAATGAAGAGGAGTACCAAAAGAAACTGAGAGAGAGAGGACAGGAAGTCGAAAGAATAAGGAAGAGAGTTATAAACCAATCAAGTGAACAGATCATTTCAAAAGGCAGAGATCCGCTGAGTTGAATACCACTGATAGAAGAAAAGAAAAATGGCCTTGAAAAGAAAAATGGCCTTGGTAGAGTGACAGTAACTATAATCCAGGGGAGTATGTGGGGTAAAATCAGAATTTGGAGGAAAGATACTGGAGATAGCATAGATAATTCTTTCCAGGAATTCTGCTGTAAGCAAAGAGCAAAAGAATAGGGTAATACAAATATATGACAAATATACAAATGTATACAAAATGAACTTCCAAACCATGATGTATGATAACAATAAAATTCAATTGTAAAGAATTTGACAGGGGTGCCTGGGTGGCTCAATCGGTTAAGCGTCTGCCTGGGGCTCAGGTCATGATCCCAGGGTCCTGGGATCAAGTACCGCATCAGGCTCCTTGCTCAGCGGGGAGCCTGCTTCTCCCTGTGTCTGCTGCTCCCCCTGCTTGTGCCTGCTCGCGCACACGCACGCTCTCTCTCCACGACAAATAAATAAAATCTTTGCGGGGAAAAAATGCACGTAACAAATTTTCACATGGATTAGCTCCATCCCATGCTTCTAAAAACAAGCGCAGAGAAGAAAGCACTTGGTCACCCACTAGCTAACTCTGGAAAAAAGTTATAGTGACCAGGTAAACACTGTTAATATAAGCGTTAAGTGTTTAGGGAATACTGGGGAGTACTTAGTTGCTTAGGGATTGCTTCTGGTTATCTAAATTTCATTTTTTATTTCTTAGTTTTTTTCTTGTTTGGTGGGACAGCACATGGGGAAATCTGTGTTTCATTATTCATTTACATATTCTACCAATTATAGAGTCACCTGGGTGAAAAATTAAGTATGAATGTAATCATGTAATCACAATCCAAGGGGACAGTAGAGCTATTTATTAACAGTGGATTACTTTAATTTGACAAAAGGACTGACTAATCACCACTTAAATTAATGCATACTTTTCACTTGCTATTTCTCTACATGGAATGTACTTCACTTACCCAGGAACCCAGGATCTTCAAAGGCTGGCCACTACAAGTCTCTAAGAATGCTGCTATTTTAATGTCACCTCCACAGAGACCTCCTCTGACCAGCCCAACTCAAATAAACCATGGCCTCCAGCACCAAACAACCAGACATTTTCTATTGCCTTACACTTTTTGTAAGCTCCATGAGGACGGGCTTTATTTGTCTCAAACAAAACTGTACCCTCCAGCATTGAAAACAGTCTGGTACCTGATGCATATGCAATAAATACGTGTTAAATGAACAAACAGTACCAACCATTTTTATGCCAGAACAAATCATTATACTTCACACTGTGGACTATGCCATAAGCTCCTGAAGTCTGGAATGCTATTTAATGAGAATGATTCCATAAAACAAAAATCGTTTGAAAAAAATGTGATATAACCATCTTGTAATATGGATCTTACCAGTATTAACTGAGTTTCCCATTTCAGTGAATCAGAACCCAGTTATGCACTTTGTTCTGTAACACTTGGTTCACTTTCACTCAAATACAAGAGAAAACCAAAGGCAAATGAGGCCAAGAAAAAAGTTCGCAGAAGATTACATATTTTTCAGTAAAGACTTAATTAATATCTCTAATCTGTAACAGCCCAAGGAAAGACTTTTTTTTTTAAGATTTTATTTATTTTTTAACAGAGACACAGTGAGAGAGGGAACACAAGCAGAGGGAGTGGGAGAGGGAGTACAGGCTTCCCACGGAGTGGGGAGCCCGATGCAGAACTCGATCCCAGGACCCTGGGATCATGACCTAAGCCGAAGGCAGACGCTTAAATGACTGAGCCACCCAGGTGTCCCCCAAGAAAAGATTTTTAATGACATTATAAACAATGTAAAATAAAATGTAAACTCCATGAGTGCAGGAATTTGTCATTATGCCTTCTGATATATCCCTAATTCCAAGAACACACCTGAACATAGTGTTCACCCTTAAGCACAGTCTGAATGAACTGCATGAAAGTATACAAAAATGTTATTGTTCCCAAGTTTCCATCTCAAGAGATCTGAACTTAAACTTTGACTCTAATCAGGAAATTACCCATAGCAAGCAAAGAAACAGAATAAAACACCTCTACTTCATCATAGTAGTGCTGACTGACCCCTTGCACTCTGACCCCTTGCAGGACTCAGAGTAAGAATGCCAACAGTTGTTTTCTAAACAAAGACCAGAAATACCCCACCACGGAACAACCAACAACAAAAACCTACTCACTCAAAAAGATACAACCGGTAGCTTTTTTTCAGGATATATGCACAGGAACTAAATCCTCTAAAAAGTAGAACGGATAAAGTCTCTAAAAGGAACTTTGGCCAAGTATATTACATAGAGATTAAAGACATAAATTTCCACTTACAACGGCTTCAAAAAGAATACGATACTTAAGAACAAGTTTAACGAATGGGGTAAAAGATCTGTACACTGAAAACTGTAGGACACTGATGAAAAAAAAAGGAAGACGACACAAATAAATGGACAGATGTTCCATCATGGATTAGAAGAATTAATGTTAGGGGTGCCTGGGTGGCTGAGTCAGTTAAGCGTCAGACTCTTGATCTCAGGGTCCTGAGTTCAAGCCCTGTGTTGGGCTCCATGCTGGGCATGGAGACTACTTAAGAAAAAAAAAATTCCTGGGTGGCTCAGTTGGTTAAGCGACTGCCTTCGGCTCAGGTCATGATCCTGGAGTCCCGGGATCGAGTCCCACATCGGGCTCCCTGCTCGGCGGGGAGTCTGCTTCTCCCTCTGACCCTCTTTCCTCTCGTGCTCTCTCTCTCTCATTCTCTCTCAAATAAATAAATAAACAAAATCTTTAAAAAAAAATTCCAAAAAAAAAAAAAGAATTAATGTTAAAATTCCCAAACTACCCAAAGCAATCTACAGATTCAATGCAATCCCTATCAAAATTCCAATGGCATTTTTCACAGAAATAGAACAATCCTAAAATTCCTATGGAATCACAAAAGACCCCAAATAACCAAAGCCATCTTGAGAAAGAACAAAGCTAGAGGAATCACACTCCCTGATTTCAAGCTACTAATTACAAAGCTATAGCAATCAAAACAATATGGTACTGGGCACAAAACTACACACAGATCTATGGAACAGAATAGAGAGCCCAGAAATAAACCCATGCATATATAGTCAATTAATTTATGACAACAGAGCCAAGAATATACAATGGAAAAAAGATATTCTCTTCCATAGATAGTGTTGGGAAAATTGGATAGCCACACGCAAAAGAATGGAAGTGGACCTCTATCTCACCCCATACATAAAAATCAACTCAAAATGAATTAAAGACCAGAGCATAAGACATGAAATCATAAAACTCCTAGAAGAAAATATAGAGGGTAGGTTCCTCATATAAGCCTTGGCAATCCAGGGCATCTGGGTGGCTCAGTCGTTAAGCATCTGCCTTCGGCTTGGGTCATGATCCCAGGGTCCTGGGATCGAGCCCCTCATCGGGTTCCCTGCTCGGCGGGGGAGCCTGCTTCTCCCTCTCCCACTCCCCCCTTCTTGTGTTCCCTCTCTCGCTGTGTCTCTGTCAAATAAAATCTTAAAAAAAAAAAAAGCCTTGGCAATCCTTTTTTGACACCAAACACTAAGGCAACAAAAGCAAAAATAAATAAGGGGAACTACATTAAACTAAAATGTTTCTGCACAGCAAAGAAAGCCATCAACAAAATGAAACAGCAACCTACAGAATGGGAGAAAATATCTGCGTATCATTTATCTGAAAAGGGGTTAATATCCAAAGTACACAAAGAACTCACAAAATAGCAAAAACAAACAATCCAATGAAATAACAGGCAGAGGAACTGAACAGACATTTTTCCAAAGACGACATACAAATAAATAAGACAGGTATATGAAAAGGCGATCAACATCCCTAATCATCAGGGAAATGCAAATCAAAACCATAATGAAAGACCACCTCACACCTGTTAGAATGGCTATCTTCAAAAAGACAAAAAAATAACAAGTGTTAGTGAGGATATGGAGAAAAGGGAACGCTTGTTCACTGTTGGTGTGAATGTAAACTGGCATAGGCACTATGGAAAACAGTACAGAAATTCCTCAAAATACTAAAAACAGAACTAACATATGATCCAGCAATCCCACTTCTGGGTACATATCCAAACCAAATGAAGACAGGGTATCAAAGAGATATCTGCACTCCCATGTTGCAGCATTATTCGCAATAGCCAAGATACAGAAACTGAAGTGTCCATCAATGAGTGGATGAAGATGTGGTGTCTAGATAGAGACAGACAGATAGATACACACACACACTGAAATATTATCCAGCCATGAGAAAAGAAGGAGATCCTACCATCTGGGATTACATGGATGGACCCTGAGTACTATGCTAAGTGAAATAAGTCAAGAGAAAGACAAAGACAAATACTACATGGTATCACTTATATGTGGAATCAAAAAAAAAGTCAAACTTATAGAAACAGAGTGTAAAAATGTGGATGCCAGTGGGTGGGGGAAATAGGAAGACGCTGAGGTTTGTAAAGGGTACAAACTTCCAGCTATAAAATGAATATGATCTGAGGATCTAATGTAAAACATGATGTCTATAATTGATACGACTTTATTGCATAATTGAAACTCAGTAAGAGAAGTGAAATGTTCTTAACAAAAAAAATATGAACATGAATATATCAGGTGATAATTATTAACTAGATGGGGGAATCCTTTCACAAAGTATACATGTTATCAAATCACCATGATATACACTCTAAATACCTTACAGTTTTATATGCCAATTATATATAACTCATTTCCTCTAATGGTTTTATGCGTCCATTGATGATACTTGGTGAATCATTTGTAGTAAAGTGGTGATTTTCTAATTCTATCTTTTCTTTTACATTTATTTGTTGAAATTCTTCTGGCAAAGAAAAGTTTTCCCTTATTATCTGGTTATTCTGAACTAGTTCCTCCTGAAGAGGCAGATTAAGGGGAAAGAATGAACATTTGATTATCAGTTTCCAGATCACATCCAGTGCCAGAGGTGGCAGATTATTTTTTTGGCTCTTTCCTTTTAGGTCGTCCTAATTGGTGCACAGATTTAAAAAATACATTAATTGTGTTACTTTTTTTTTTTTTTTTTAAGATTTTACTTATTTGACAGAGAGAGAGCAAGAGAGCACGCACAGGCAGAGGGAGAGGGAGAAGCAGACTCCTGGCTGAGCAGGGGGCCTGATGCAGGGCTCAATCCCAGGGTCCTGGGATCATGACCTGAGTGGAAGGCAGACACTCAGCCCACTGAGCCACCCAGGCGCCCCTACGCTTTTTTTGTTGTTGATGCTCAAATTGTCCTTTTTGTTTTATATGCTCAAATTGCCCCAGCTGTAATCAGTGAGATGGAATATTTTAAATGTATGTATTGATGTCCAGTTATATACATTTTTATAGGGAAAATTTACATACTTTGGCTTTGTTACAGAGGTAGAGTGCTTCTTAAAGTACTACTGATTTCCTTTTTTCATTCTGAGATTAAATATTAATTTTGGCCTTAGAACCATATTTTCCTGTTTTACATGTGTAATCCAGTCAATTTATTGAAAGATTTCCTGATAAGCAGCTTTACAAAAGTACATCTAATGTGTAAAAAGAAGTCATCTTGGTAACGAATCTGTTGATAGGATTTGACAGAAAAATTTTCCTAGGTTTAAGGTTTAACATTGATAGAAAAGCTTTAAATCAAATTTGATACACTGTGGTCACAGGAGAATTGTCAAATAAATGACCATGACTAATGGACAAGCAGTACTGGCTTTTTAAAAATATATTTTTAAAAAGATTTTCTTATTTGAGAGCACAAGCGGGGGGAGGGGTTAAGGGAGAGGGAGAAGCAGACTCCCCTGCTGAGCAGGGAGCCCGCCACAGGGCTTGATCCCAGGACCTCAGGATCATGACCTGAGCGTGAAAAGCAGATGCTTAACCAACTGAGCCACCCAGGCGCCCCAATATTGACTTTAATAGAGAAACACCGATGTGATGTTTTAGGAAAGTAATTATCCCATATAAGATAGTCCCCAAGAAAGAGTAGTTTTCAAATGATTTTTTTAAAAACTATTTTGGGTGGGTCATTTTCTAAAATATGTTACATAACCTTTTTTTTAATCAATATAGTGAACATGAATTTAGTAACTGTTGACTGAATTAGGAAATAAATTATTACATCATTCAATATTAGTGATATCCTTAGGTACTGTTGTAGTAGGTAGGGCTTTTGTTCCCTATGTTAATTAGACCTGAGACAAATATACTTGGAAAAAAAATTTTCTTAGTGATTTACTTTTCCTTTTTAAATAATAATGTCTTTGGAACTATTAGTGTATCTTTCTCAAGCACTGAGTATATTTTGTTAAAGCTCAGGGAAATGAGATTGTTAAAAATACACGAAATAAAAGTAAGGGAGTGCATGCTTGTAAATAAAGGTGTGTGTAACACAGACAAAGATAAACTTTATTAAAGTAGTTTTTCACTGAGGTCTGCTATTAACTTTTCCTTAGGGAGGGCTCTAGAATTAGAATCTTAACTGAAATGAACTTGATAAGGACTCACCCAGTCCAGTTTGTTCATAAGAGCCCAGAGAGACTTAGTGAAATGACAGAAAGTGTGTACTGACTTCTAAACCTACATTATGAAATGGAATGAGATATGTTTTACTATATATACTGTTGCTTCAAGGCTAAATACATAAAGTATTAATTCATGTTTTGCTCATTAAATCAAGATCTTTACCTAGGTATATTTAAGTTTATCAGGTATTTTTATGCTCTTTTCTTGTGTTTTCCAAGTTGTAATAATTCTCTTATGTGTTCTAAATTTACTGGAGTTGACAGGTTTTTTTAATTTATTTTTTAATTTCAGTGTTAACTGAGTTATAAAAAATCACCACTTTACTTCAAATGATTCTACCAAGTCTCATCAATGGATGCCTAAAACCATTAGAGGAAACGCTACTGAAGAACTAATATTTTAACGTTGCCAAAGTTCTATCTCTACAGATTACGTGCTATCTCAAGTATTTAGGAAGCACAGTTTTGGCTATTGCCAAACCCAGTAATTGAATTTACCATCGAAACGAAACATTGTTAAGACTTCTTGATGTTATATAATATTAACTACAAAGCTTCACCTATGAAGGAATCTTGCCAAAATGTTTAACCTGAATCTAATCACGCTTTTAAACCTAACTTCCAATTCGCAGGAAATAAAAGGAATAGAAAAAGCTAACTAACATCACAAAGAAACAATATTAAAAATCCAAAACTTGGGGCATTCCTAAGAAATATTTGGTCTTATTTCTTCAAAAAGCCAGTATCACTGGAAAAGAATGTGGGAGGCTTCAGAAACAGTATTAAATACAACACTTAAATCCCTTGATTTTATCTTGATTTGAACAAACCAAATGAAAATGATATTTTGTGGACAAATGGCAAACTTGAATATGGACAGAATATTACATTTAAGGGAATTATCTATTTTTTAGGTGTGCTTATGACACTGTCATGTAGAAATCCTTTTTTTTTTTTTGTAGATGCATGATGAAGTTATAAACTGATTAGATGGAAGGAGTGGGTAGATGATCCGGTACACTGATAAATGGATGCAGCCAACAGAGCAGAACATTAATAGTTGAATCGTGCTGATGGTGCACATACACCATGTGTGTATACTGTACTATTCTTCCTGTTTCAGTATGTTTTAAATTTTCAAAATACAAAGTTAAATTTTTAGAAAAAAAGAGAAGCTCGGGGCACCTGGCTAGCTCAGCTGGTAGGCAGAGATTGTGACTCTTATTCTCGAGGTTCTAAGTTTGAGCCCCACGTTGGGTACAGAGATTACTTAAAAATAAAATCTTTAAAAAGACAAAAAAGAGAAGCTCAAAATAAAATATACCCTTAATCAGGTATCTGAACAGCATACATTTGATTTATAGCCCACTTTGTTCCAAAACAGACTTAAAGTGGTCTTATAAAAGATAAACAAGCTAATATTTAAAAAGAAAAAAAAAAAAACCTAAGCAAAAGAAAAATATAAGTAAGAAACTAAGATTAAGTCAAGGATAATGTAAGTACCCAGAATGAGTTACATGTATTTACATTTTACGAAGCTTAAAAGTCAAACTTTGTCAGGTATTTATCAAAAACTCTTTAAAAAGAAAAATATGAAAAAATGGTCAGTATACATTAAAAAGGTACTGCCTCTAGCTAGTATTTGTAGATGAGTTTTGTCAGCCTTTATTTCTATGTGTATATAATGAGGATCATACTAAATTGAGTGTGTATCCTGATTTTTTTTCCTATTTTATTTTTAGGGGTTTTCCCCCAGTTTTATTGAGGTGTGATTAACAAATAAAATTGTACATATTTAAGATGTACAACATGATATTTGGGTATACCAAAAAAAAAAAGGTACTGCCTGTAAATAAAATACCATTTCAACAGATACCCTTATAACAACTTCCATTACACTTCAAGTATATACTAAACAAAATGGTCTCTTAAGGAGGTATATAGAACTGAAGGCGTGTACACACAATCTCTGTCCAGGAATGAAGTAATATTACCTACTGTTATCTAAAAACTAAAAAGAAATTAAACTTCACCGATATTTAATCAAACTGACACTAGTATCCTTGCTGAATTGTCAGTCACAACTAATCTAAAGAGAGATACCCCAAGAGAAGAGTGAGAATTCCATAAAGTTGTGGAGTTGGCACCCTTAAACCACTTGTTTGTCTTCAACATTTTGCAGTTACAGGATGTCATCAACACAGTTCTTTTTATATTTAAAAACAAAAACAAAAACAAAACCTTTATAAAGGGTGGACTGTTTACAGTAAGTTGTTTCATTAAATGGGAAAGGACCATTAAAATCTTTATACTACAGTAAGATTCTCCATTAATTCATAGCAAAGTCCTTAAGAAGTGTTATACTTGGGGCGCCTGGGTGGCTCAGATGGTTAAGAGTTGGCCTTCGGCTTGGGTCATGATCCCAGGACCCTGGGATCGAGTCCCGTGTCGGGTTCCCTGCTCAGTGCAGAGCCTGCTTCTCCCTCTCCTTCTGCCATTCCCTCTATTCCCTCTGCTTGCGTTCTCTGGCTCTCTCAGATAGAGAGATAGAGGGAGGGAGGGAGGGAGGGAGGGAGGGAGGGAGGAAAGTGTTATACTTAAGGGTGAGTTATACATTTTTTTAAAATAAGATAAATGTTTTATAAATGAGACAAGTGTTACAAGCCTTTTCTATTATAAGCAGCTGTAAGGGATAGGTCACATGAAAAAATAAGCACCCTTAATCTGTCCTTTTTAGATAAAGGTGACAATTTTAGTAATGAGTAAGAAATTGTTTTTCAAAAAGAAACTTGGGCTAACAGACTCTTAACTATAGAGGACAGACTGATGGTTACCAGAGGGAAGGTGGGCAGGGGAAATGGGTGAAATAGGGATGGGAATTGAGTGTACTTGTCATGATGAGCACTGGTGATGTATGGAATTACTGAATCACTATACTGAACACCTGAAACTAATATAACACTGTATGTTAACTATACCAGAATCAAAAGAAAGAAAAAAAAACTTGGGCTAAGAAAACTGAAGTTTAGAAATGCTTCCATTATTACATGATTTGTAACTAAAAATGAAATCTGACACCTACAAAAAACTCTTATCTGGACACTTGAGATTTTATTTATTTATTTTATTTATTTATTTATTTATTTATTTGGGAGCAAGAAAGGGAGCGCAGACAGGAGGAGGAGAAGGGGGGAAAGAATCTCAAGCCCACTCTTTGCCAAGTGCGGAGCCTCATCTCAGGATCCTGAGATCATGGACCTGAGCAGAAACCAAGAGTCAAACTCTTAATGGACTGAGCCACCCAGGCACCCCTCTTATCTGGACACTTTAAAATTTTTCCAAATAAAAAGGTTTAGTGAGTTCTGAGCTCAAATGATAAATATTTTAAAAGGTAAAAACTTCCTATTGGTTTAAAAGAATAACAGACACAGTGAAGATGGCAGAAATGTTCCCAGTTTAGTTGCAATAAAAGCCTTTGTATACCTGATAGATAGGAACAAAAACCTAGGATTATAATCTGTTATATAGAGCCTACAGTAAATTTCTTCCATTTAAATACATGTATCTTTCTTGAGTTATGGCTTTCATCCATGAGAGCCATTAAAATAAAGATCAAAATAAACTCAACTTGGAACCAAATGTATAAAACACTGTATCAAAGTGACAAGATATAATTTTCAAAAATAATTAACTATAATTAAACTGCACTCCAAAAAAGTTATTGTACAATTTATAATTTTTAAAGTGCAAATATCATTTATGTTATCTATAGCTTATTTTAAAATATCTTTATAAAAAATAAAATATCTGTTACATGTTATATAATGGACATTAATATATTGATGAACTCTCCAAAATGTCTAATAAACATGTACAGTCAAAAAGGTTTGGACACCATTATCGTAATGAAATAAAGGCTCAGATATACAAGCAGCAATTCTGACACCCATCCCTTCAGGGTGAAACAACAGAAGAATTCTCCTAAAATTTTTGAAATGAGCAATCATGATCTATGAACAAGACCTGGAATTTTATGAACTGGGACCCAAGTTCCATTAGTTGGGGGTAAAAAATAGATATACAGCCTTGGAAAGTCTTTGGTGAGTGAAGCAGAATCAACTCTGAAAACAAGCCAAGTATTCAAACCTCCCAGGATAACCTGTATGCTGAGGTCGGCTTACCAAGAAAAAGATCCTGATCTTAGCCTCTCCACAGAGTGAACTACAGAACGTGTGCTTGCAAGGGCTGGCCAAATGTTGCCCAGTATCTGTTCATCCACCCTTCCTCATGCAGAATTTCTGTCTTCTAGCTGAGTATATGGTCACCCAAAATAAAGACTACACTTTTCAACCTACCTTACTGCCAGATATGGCCACTAAGTTATGGCCACTGGAATGAAAGGAGAAATGGTACATGCAACTTTCAGGACAAAGGAAGGGGGCATACCTTCCCACTCTTTTCTCTTTTACTGACTAGAATCCAGCTTCATAGCTGGAGGAGCCATCTCAAACTATGAGGTGAACCCGAAATTAGGGATCATACATGACAGTACAAGGTAGAAGGAGCTTAGGTCCCTTACACTGTGAAGCTCCACACCAACTCTCAGTTACCTTCTGAGCTACTACTATATAACAAAATACGTTTTTCTTCATACCACTGTTATTTGGAGTTTTCTGTCACTCCCAAGCTGAACTTAATCCTAAGCCAAAAAGCCAAAAAATTTTATCAAGATGACCCAGTAAATCATAATCTATGAGAACCAAATCCATCCCAGCAACAGACTAGGGAAAGAACAGAGCCTGGAATAGGGAAAGTATTTCTGGGATCAACCAGTAGGCTGAGGATGCCTACATCTATGATTTGAGTAATTCTAGGTAATTAGGCTTTCCCAATTCTCTAATAACAGGAATCCCAGTGCCAAGGAATTATGAAATTCAATTCCTCTGGCTGGCAGGTACAACAATCACTAGGACAGGGAAGGTACGCCAGGACAGGGCCTTAAAACAAGTTACTCTCTCCAGGGTCACTAAAAGTCAGCCAAACTGTCTCATCATTGAGATCCCGTAAGAACTGCAGATGCAGCTCACACTCTTTTATCAGAATTCCTTTTGGTCAACATCCTAAAGAGATAGAAAAATCAAGAGATAGCAAAATGAGAGTTCATTATTCATTTTTCTTACCAATGGAAAAAAATGGTAAGGAAAGGGCGCCTGGGTGGCTCAGTTGGTTAAGCGACTGCCTTCGGCTCAGGTCATGATCCTGGAGTCCCGGGATCGAGTCCCACATCAGGCTCTCTGCTCAGCGGGGAGTCTGCTTCTCCCTCTGACCCTCTTCCCTCTCGTGCTCACTATCTCTCATTCTCTCTCTCTCAAACAAATAAAATCTTTAAAACAAAAAAATGGTAAGGAAAAAACTATAGGATTAATTAGACAAAGGAACAGAAGATCAAAACCAAAGCCAAGAGGGGCGCCTGGGTGGCTCAGATGGTTAAGCGTCTGCCTTCAGCTCGGGTCATGATCCCAGGGTCCTGGGATCGAGCCCCACATCGGGCTCCTGGCTCAGTGGGAAGCCTGCTTCTCTTTCTCCCTCTGCCTCTCTCCCTGCTCATGCTCTCTCTCTCTCTCTGTATCTCTGTGTCTCAAATGAATAAATAAAATCTTAAAAAAAAAAAGACTAAAAAAAAAAAAAAAAACCAAAGCCAAGAAGCATTTGCACAAGGACCCTTGATTTTCTTTTTATACCAAAATTTTTAAATTGCAAAGCAGAATTCACTACTTTAAAGATTAAAAAGCTGTTCACAAACCATCTAATGCTGATTAATAAATACGCTAAATATCAATGTTTTCACACCTAGTATATAACAAATATTCTGTGATGAGAAGTATATTTGATCAAATTGCTACCACATTAAACAGCTGTCAATTTAAGAACTCGTCTTTTAAACTGCAAAGTTTAAACTTTTAAACTTAGAACATTAGCTTTCCTGCCCAAAGAATACTACCCATCATCCACATATAATCCAGAAAACTTTTTTACCAACTATGTTAGAATGTACAAACATCCAATAACTGCAAAATCATTTGCATTAGAAAGCATTCTCTTTTAATAATATAAGTAGTTCTGGAACTGTTAAAGAGTTACCAATCATGTCTAAATTAACCAGATAAGCTTACTTTGCTTAAACTGTGACTTGAGATCACAAACAAGGTAAAAAATACATTTTGATAATAGAGTAAGCAGTTAATTCTGGAGAAAAAAAAAAAAACCTCACAGATAAAGAATGAGGCTGAAAGGGAATCAGCTAGGAAGAAAGAGGTAGGAAGGTGAGAGAAACTGAGATAATAAAATATAAGATGGTCAAAAACAAGTATATCACATATTTTCAAAATGCACCAGGATAAGGGGTTTAACAACACTTCTCTTTCATACTTCTCCACAAAACCAGGCACCAAGGTCAGGCTTACTCGATTATTCTAATTCAACAGAGAATGCGTTTAAAAAGCACATGAAAGCTAATATGAAAATCTGACCATTCCTAACCCTATTAATGAGAAAAGTAAATTCAAATTTATACATCATCAGAACAGACTCCTGTTTATGTTCTTCATTTTAACTATAATTAGGATATCTTTAATATGTGACATTATTCTCTTCAAAATACTGTGCCAGCCATATTTTATAAATTTTACATTTTTCTTTTTGAAGATTTTATTTATTTCAGAGAGACAGTACACAAGGGATGGGGGGAGACAGGCCCAGGGAGAGGGAGAAGCAGACTCCTTGCTGAGCTGGGAGCCCCATCCCAGGAACCTGAGATCATGACCTGAGCTGAAGGCAGACGGCTTAATTAACCGTCTGAGCTACCCAGGCACCCCAAATTTTATATTTTTTAAATAACAAGAATATTTCCTGTAATGAAAGTTTTTAAAATTAAGACTATACTTAGCTCTGGGAGGAGAAAAAAATACCTTGCTTTTCTGACTCAAAATACAGGAGATATTTTTCTCTTTTCTTGCTATTAAAAAGCACCACCACTAGGTCATGGTAGTCTAATCATCACAGACAGAAGTCTAGTTTTAGACTAGTTTTTCAAACTAGTAGTTTTTTAATGAGATTTATCAGATATGATGTTCCTCCTATTTAAGAAAATTAAAAACTATTAAAATAACCACAGTGTAATTAAATAATTATCAGACATCATTTTCAATAAAAATATCTAAATATAAACTTAAAATGTTTACTTCCCTAAGCTATCCCAGGCAGCTGTTCACTTAAGGAGGTATTTTTCACACTGTATTCCTGGACTGGTACTTACTGAAGATTAATTACCCGACTAATGCTTTCACCTTAATCTGAGACTCTGATTATAGGAAATAGCTTTACCAGGTAAAAAGGAATTAGACCAATTATGCTCAGAACAATTTTGGGTATTTCTCTGCTTTAGTAAATAAACTTCTAGTTAATCATCCCATGATAATTTACCTCTTTTATTAGAAGTATACATTTTGTAACTAATTACCATTCAAGATGCACTTAGACTTAATAAAGTCTATGAAAAAAGAAAAGCAAAATTAGAGAAAGGCAGTATTTTAAAGAGATGGCAGAGGACAATACCAACACTAATAGCTAAAGCTAAAAAATCTTTTTAAAACATTCACTAACTAAGGCAAATAAATATGGAGGGGAGAAAGGTACAAGGGGCAGAAGTAGAAAGAACAAGCCTAAAGAGTTCCAAAGGAATCTGGGCAGTGATAATAGTGAAAATAGCCACAAGGATTATGCAATCCTCCCATGACTAGAGGAGAACAGCAAGAATAATCGATTGGAACTAAAGAGGGTAGAATCTATTAATTTTACTCAACAAGTTGCTACTTAAAACAAGGGCTATAAAACAAAGATTAGCTATGCCAAATGATCTTCATTTATATCTGAAATATGAGGCTTCTCCTGTTCATTTATGCATTATGGAGGATCCCAAAATCATTTTCTAAGGAAAATAATGGCTCTGTCCTCCTCTGCTATGGAGGGAGAGAAGCCTCCTATTCAAACAAATACCCCCATCAGAGCTTTTAAATTTACACAATCCCATACACAGCCCTGTTTATTTATAAGGCTTATGTCTATGCATTTACAGTGGCAAAAAAAAAGGGGGGGGGGGTAATTGCATTCCCACCAGTTCTCAGACAGTATTATATAACTCACCCTCACATGAATACATTTAAAAATCTGGTGTAAGAAATGACATCCAAGTAAGGTTGTTTGAAAGACAGTGTAAAATCTAACGTAGGATTGGGTCAGACCATTCTATTAGTCCTTGTGATAGTGCTCATACTGGGATACATATTGAGTGTTGAGCCCTATGTTTATTGAGAGTATGTTGCTAAGGATTTTTTTTATGATGAGACTGAAGCGCTACCTACTGTGCTAACGAGGCACCTACTAAGAATTTTTTTTTTAAATTGCATCACACATTAGGACAAAACTTTGTGGATAAAATTTCTTTCTAGTTTTAGTGTCAGAAATAGTTTTCCTTTTCCTGGGTACTGGATTTGGTTTTACTTTAAGACACTAATTTTTCACCTTGGAATGTTTTCCTCTTCCACAATGACTGCTAGCAATCTGAGAGCCAAAACTGTGCCCCACCTGCAGCAAACATTTTATTTACTACCTTAACTTCTGGTCCCACTACCTGGCCCTACTGTTTTTCCTTTCTTTGTCCCTTCCCACCCACCCCAGTTAAAATTTACTGAACACCTACTATGTGCTAGACTAGGAACTATTCTAATGCCAGTATAAACAACATACGGTATTTAAAGCTATCTTTGCCTTCACGGAAGTAAATCATTTTTTCATATTTAATAATTAAAGTGCTTGGTAATAAGCCCTCATATTATTTCTGAACTTCAACACAGTAATGCTGAGAACTATGAAGGGTTTGGGATTTTACCCTACTTGCAAACTAAAAAACTAGCCTGTTACTGATACATGGTGTTGACAAAAGACATGAGACTACTGGGTCAGAGACAAAGAATTCTGTCATCATGGCAGAGCAAGCAGCATGACCTCGATGTTGTCAGTCCTCTTTGCCCCCCCCACCCCCAAGTTCCATAGGGGCAACAGGTGGGCCTACATAGTGGGCTGAGATACAGAAGAGGAACAGTGTGGAGAATTTATCGTTTCCATAGTAAGCAATAAGCAAACTTGCAATTTGTCTGGTGTGGGGGGGGTGAAGGAATAAATGTTATCTTAGTCTTCAAGGTTGCTTGCACAACCTTAAAAATACAATTTTTTGTATTTTTCAATATGCAACCCTAAAAAAATAGTCCGGTTTCAGACTGGTTAAGACCTTGCATTCTTGGCACACTCAGCAGGAACATTCAGGAACACACAAGACCCATGAAAGACTACCTCTCCCAGCAAGTACATGTTAAATAACTAGACTTATTAAGCAACCTCAAAATATCAGAAACGTTACTTCTATACTAAACTTAAAGCTCCATTAAAATTGAAACAGTTTTGTTTTACACAGCATTGTATATCTACGGTCTGGCACACTACCTGATATAAAATACACACTCAGTAAGTGAATAAAGCCAAAAATGACCCACTGTTAACAAAATTTCTTCAAGTTAATGTTTAACTCTTAATCAACTATAAAATGAGAAGAGGTTTGATTTTTTTTTCCTTTTATCTAACTGAATACCATCTTGAATCAGTACTCTACCTGTTGAAGAAAGTTTTACGTAGCTTGTAGTACACTTCTACCTGTTGACAATGAGTTAAAAAGCACATCCTTAGAGCAACTTTCTAATATTTACAATTGCCTAAATCACTGGCTAATGACTATCTCTCTCTAAAACACCTAGTCTTTAATAGTGAAGAGTCATATCAGGCATTCATAAATCTCTCCTACAAATCCACAAATTCTTTGAAAGGAAAAGAAGACAACTATCCCCTTTGTTCTTTTAAAAATGGAACTTAAAACAAAAAGAAAAACAAAAACAAAACAACACGCCTCATGCTACTTTTGCTGACTATGAAGCCGAATGAAATTTGGGATACAGTTTAGAGCCTTGACCAAAAGAGCACTCATGTACTTGAAGGCAAAAAAGACTGAAAATCTTTTCTAGCCTAAGTTACTATGACATACTTATTAGTGAACTTGGAAAATGAGTTAACTCTCAAAATCTCAGTTTATTTACCTATGAGATTAATAATAGTTATTTACAGCTTTTAAGGTTTTTGTAAAGAGTTAATAAGATAATGCCGGCCAAATAGTTTTGTACAGTACTTGTTACATTAACATCCACAAATACTAGCTTTTCTATCAACTTCCTTTATATATAATCCCTTACAAGAGAAAAGACCTGGGGGCTTTATAAGATACCTCTGCCTGCAAACTCCCCATGAAACCACTATCTCAAAAATCCTGAGATTAAAAGTTGTTTTCATGACAACATACATAAACTAGCACTAATAGTTCAAAGAATAATCTATCATGTTCTGAGAGTTTGGTACCTTGCTCTGATGGTTAATATTATGTGTCAACTTCATCATGCCACAGAACTTAGTTATTTATTGACATGCCTATCTAAATGTTACTGTGAATATATTTTTGATGAGATTAACATTTACACCAGTAGACTGAATAAAGCAGATTACCCTCCATAACATGGATCGGGCCCATCAAGTCAACTGAAGACCTTCAGACTCAAGATTCTTCAGACTCATGATACAACATCAATTCTTCCTATGGTCTCCAGCCTACCAGCCTACCCTGCAGATTTTAGGCTTGCTAGCCTCCACAATCACATAAACCAATTTCTTAAAATAAAACAATCTTAATTTTAATATCTCTCCCTATATCTCACACACACACACACACACACACACACACACACACACACACACACACACACACACACACACACACCCTACTGGTTTCTCTTTCTTTGGAAAAATCTGACTAATAAACCTGCAAACTCTGAGGAGTTTGTTAATAGCTTTATTACTAACAAAAAACTAGCAATTAAGATTAATACTACTAATAGGTTAAGAAATCTTAAAAGGAAGGGAACAAATGCAAACTGACCATAGAAGAAATAAAGAACAGGGTAAAATTCTACACTGACAAAGGCAAGATAACAATGGACAGGGTTCCAAAATTCTTAAGTAGGAATTACTGGTTATCAGAAATTTTATCTGATCTAATTAAAAGAGTCATTGGCTCCATATGGCCAATTTTTATCTCCTATTTCTACCTAAATCCCATTAAAATGAGAATAAAGAAATAAAAGGTAAAGCCCATAATAACAAAGAGTAAGGAGAAGCCCAAAAACAGATGAAAGATTGTAACACACTTCTGAAAGATGAAAAGAAAACTGAAGAGAAGAGATTAATGAAACAGAGCATGAAAAAGTTACAGCCTAGAGCCAAAAGGAGCTGCAACTCAAAAGGGAACAACCCCACCCAGCAAAGGGCATTGGTAGTGACTGGGTTAGAAATGAAGAATTAACTTAAGGACTAATGTGCTAAGTGGTCAAGCTCATCTTTTCTCCTGACTTCATTACCACCCACAGCAAGGCCTGCAGCCAAGCACTGAACTCCAAGCAAGAAAATCTTTTCTTAACCCTAAACTGAAACTGAATGAACAAGCTGGAGAGACTAAGACAGTTAACACCTCATGATAAAGGGCCTCTCACCCTGGTATTCAGAGGTTCCCCCAAATAACTGCAGGCTATTTAGCTAACATTCACTTATCCCACAGCAAACCTGGCATAAATTTCCAATTCTCCCAGTTTAAACATCAACAAACAACCAAAAATAACTAGACATTTGAAAAACACTTGCAACACAATGAGAAAGATCAAAATATACAAATACACAAACCAATGTGGACTATAAAGAAACTCTTACTATATCCCTATAACAACAGAATACTATTTTTAAAATGGTACGAACAGGGGCTCCTGGCTGGCTCAGGACATTACTGCTTGTGACTCTTGATCTTAGGGTTGAATTCAAGCCCCACACTGGGTATAGAGCTTACTTAATAAAATAAAATAAAAAATAAATAAATAAAATTTTTTAGAAAAATGGTACGAATGAACACAAGAGTTCTTAGAAACTGTAATATAGTTGTCAAAATTAAATATTCAAAGAGAAAATATGGCAGTGAACTTTAAAAAGACAAAAGATGGTAAAGATGCAAGAAAGTGATTAAAAAAAAAAACACCACCAACCATGGGCTCTAGAAAGAGGAAAATCTGTCTACTAGCAGTTGCAAAAAAAAAAACCAAAAAAAAAAAAAAAACAAGAAAATTTCACAGAGCTGAAGGAATCACTCTTCAAACAGAAAAGGACCACCAAGTACCCCGCAAAAATTAAATGCTAAACACCAAAAGATAAAGAAAAGATCCTAAAGCAGAGGTGCGGGGAGGGCCACCTAACAAAGGCCACCTAAAAGTCTCATACAAGAAATCAGACAACCCATCCACAATACCAGGTGCTAGAAGCTAAGAAGCAATGTCTTAAAATTTTAAGAAAAGGAGATATTCAAATTTGTTTTCTATATAAAAGCAAATTATTACTGAAATATGATGTTATAAGAAAGTTACTAAGGATGTCATCAAGAGGGCACAGATAAAGAAAATGAAATACAGGAAAACAATAGCTCTCTACTCCAGGAGCACAGTGAAGCTCAGGGATGACAGATATTCAACAGGCCTAGAGAACAGCAAATCCAGACAAGAACAAGACAAAGGACCCTGTGAGGCAGACCTCCAGAAAAAAGGTAGATTCAACAGAATCAAATGTCCAAGACCTTGAAAAGAGAAGCCTGTTTTAACAGCATAGATATGCAGGTTAAATTAAAAAAAAAAAGATTCAGTCAGCAACCCAAAGAATAAAAACTATTCTAGTCTTGATCCAAGGTTTGTATTTTGTTTTTAAGTGAAGTAAGCAATGGGTTACAGGAATAAAAATAGAGATAAATTTTAAGTAATAAATAAAAGAAAAAACTAAAAGACATTAATTAGGGATATAGTGATGAAGACATGATTTCAGATTTCTTTTTAAATTTTATTAATTTGAGAGTGAGCGAGAGTGAGTGAGCACAAGCAGGGTGGAGGGGCAGGGGGAGAGAGAGAAGCAGACTCCCCACTGAGCAGGGAGCCCGCCCAGGACCCTGGGATCATGACCTGAGCCAAAGGCAGAAGCTTAACTGACTGAGCCACCCAGGTGCCCCATGATTTCAGATTTTAAATTGAAAAGACAAAAAATTAAAGGCTCAGTCAATGCAAACTAAAATTAAAATACACTTGGTTTTATATTTAGCTCAAGCTAAGCAGAGCAAAACTCAATTGTAAAAAAAAAAAAGTGTAAATCTCATATCCCCGCGAAACTATTACTCTATTTTTGGGGAACCCCAAGTTCCTCCTTTTAGCCAAACTGTATCTCTAACTGCTACATAATGGATCCAGCTCTTTCCCATTACCTATTAAAAGGTCAAATCTCTTGCCATGTGACAAACTCTCAAGGATCTATGGCTGCTACTATAGCCTACTCGTCCCACCTTCCAGCATTTTCTCTCCTCCACTATGTTACATCTCCAATTCCACAAACTTTTGCCAATCTTTTCTTCTCTTTTTTTAAGATTATTTATTTATTTATTTATTTGACAGAGACAGAGACAGCGAGAGAGGGAACACAAGCAGGGGGAGTGGGAGAGGGAGAAGCAGGCTTCCCGCGGAGCAGGGAGCCCGATGCGGGGCTCGATCCCAGGACCCTGGGATCACGACCTGAGCCGGAGGCAGACGCTTAACGACTGAGCCACCCAGGCGTCCACCAATCTTTTCTATTTGCTCTCTTCTAAACATATCCTCTTTCACCAAAATCCCTCTAAAGTAGAACTCAAAATGATATTTAATATTAATCAATCTTAAGAAATTAAGTTTTATTCTTAAAGGGCTATGAATGTTCTTACAAGGCTGATCAGTTACTCTACCAATCAATTAACAGAATACACTTTGTCTTAAACAGTATACACTTTGTCTCAAACAATATATTTCATCTCATTTGTATAACTACTTCACTTACATGTATTAGATTTGTATTTTCTCGTTCAAATGCAATTCTCAAAAAGAAGATCAACCACACAAGAGGTTCATTGATTTTGACTTCTTGTAATGGCACAGGAAGTTAAAAAAAAAAAAAAAAACTACCAGAATAATAAACAAAAACAGTGAAAAAGGACCCCAGTGCAAATATGGAATGAATTTATATGTGTACTTGGAGCCACGCGCCTAAATAATTTGCACAAAGAGTTTGCCATCCCTGGACAAGAACAATAATTAAAATTTGAAAACAGGATTTTATTGGACCAAAGGTCCACTGTGTTTAGTTCAATGTACTGTCTGATTGGATATTTGTCTAAGAGAAGCATGAAGCCATAAAAACTTATAAACACCTTTTAAACAAATCTCAGTGATGCACTAAGACAGAAATTATTTTTTCAGGACAAGTACAACACCATTTTTCTAATATTACATAGATGAATTCTACCTCTAATGATGAAGAAGCCCCAACTATAGCGCTATGATTGAAAGTTAAAACTTGTGTCCCAAAAAAGGGACTAAATCACACTACTGCTAAGAGGCTTATAAAACCAGTCTTAACAAGTATTATGATACTTTGGTGAGAGGAAAGCAGTATAAGCTAAAATTCTTCTTAAACAAAACTGCCTAATGTCATATATTATCAATGTCATTCATGATAGGAAAGTAACTATCACATATGCATGCTAGCAGAAGTTTTCCTTTACAGTTGAAAAAAATACTTAAGTATACAATATGAATCAACTTAGCAAATAAGCAAGATACCTGTAAGAATTTAATGACTTTTTGAGTTCTTTAATCTCCAAACAGCACACTACAGGAGGGGCTTTTTTTTTTTTAATTTAGTGAATGAAGATTTTGTAAGCCATGATGTAGCCTGGAAAGAACACCTTGATATTAATGAAGGGTGCAGTAGCTATGAGTGCTATCTGAATGAAAGGCTACTCTGAATACCCATATATATACAATGTATCTGTCTTCCTGGTCTTAAGAAAATAAATCAAATTATAGCCACTTAACTTTTCAATATACCATGTAAAGAAATAATTAAATACAAGGTTTGCTTCACATTTATGAATCCTGTCATCTATGTAAAAGGGGAACATGTTTGTAAAATGATAAACTATTTCATGACACTCTATACCACCAGTTTTTCAAAAACCATTTCAATGATTTTACATATACTCTTCATGTGTTTATATAAATAATATATTTGGCATCTTGAAACTATTACGTGGGCAAATATTTTAATTTTAAGGATAACAGGATTTTTAAATACCAATAACTGGCTTGATTGAACATCAAGACCAAACATTTCCCCAACAATACTTAATGATTTTCCTTACTAGACTTAAAAAAAAAAGTTTACTGGGCAAATCTAAAAACCTATGTAAATACGGCAATATGTATATAAAGAAATACTTTAGAGTCAAAAGCATTAAAAAAGGGGGGGGGGATGACAAATCTACTGGTTATCTCCCAAAATGAAGCAATTAGCATCCTAACTCTTTTGCCTTGAACAGAGCCCTAAAAGTAATCTTCCATGTTTCTTTCCTATTTTTGTACTTGTTAAAGCTATCCTATGATTTCTGGAGACAAATGAAATGTATGCAAGCTACTCAACCATGTCAACAAAAAACTGGTCTTTAACAACTAAAGCAAATCAACTTGGTTCAGCATAGCAGAGAACAAGACATAGCAGTTACTTTGTTTGCTAGTTTTAGCACTATCTAAACCAAGGTTACAAAATAACCATAATCTATAGCTTTCATTGACATGAGTAATACTGCCAGGATCATTTCCCTGCTAAAGGTCAGTAAGGACAATTAGTAAAAACCTATGGACCCACAAACAAAACATCTGGGCAAAAACTCTGTCCTTTTTATAACAAAAAGCTGAAGTAGTAAGTGAATAGCTAAAACATATAAAAGTTGTCCATATAAGGTTTTCACTAGTTTATAATAAAATTTCTTCTTTCCAACTTTCTCTTAAATCTAAAATTATGTCAAAACAAATTCTTTTAAAATTGAAATGATTTCCATTTTGCTATCATTAGAAAATATACAGGTCTTTTACTCAACCAAATATCCCAAACCGCAGAGGGAACGTCGAAGCAATCCAGATAAATGCCCTACCTGGTGGCAAAGAAATCTCAACAATCCAAGACAGAAAGCTTTATTATTTAAAATTTCCTCTACAAATTCCCTACATACCTTAAAAACACATATACTACATACATGTTAACACAAACAATTCTGCTTCAGAACAAAGTTAACTGTAGCAATTTAAAAAAAATTTTTAGAAAAGAATTCACTTAAGTTCTTAAATAAAAAAGTTAGTTTGTAAAAGAATCACAAATGACTATTAATTAATCATACTTCAAAAAAATTGTCAAGTATCTTCAAATAACAAAAGAAATGTTCACCAAACTGAAGAGACTTTTCACATCAATAAAAACTTTTCATATCAGCAGAAATAATTTTTTTAAAAAAGGGGGACAGCAAGTAGGAATACCAGTAGTATTACTAAAGGGCTGAAATTTTATAAATAAAGTCTAACAGGATGATACATTTGCCAATTTCAGACCTAGAATAACATCCTTAAGAGGATCTATATTTCCAGTAACAAGCACATTAAGTATGCAATAAATGTTTTTCCTGAATTTGGACTGAACTGTGAAACTGTGTATACAACCAAGAACCGTCAAAAGCACTTGACAATAAAGATAATTAGGTATATTGTACTGACACAGGAACCAAAGTAAAAAACTTGAACAATGCATACATAAAACAAATTTTAAAAGCTTTGTAACATTTAGAATACAACAAAAACAATAAACCTATGCAATAACACAACACAATGTATATAATTCAGAGATACACCATTAGCAAGCAATTCAAAAGATCTCAGCATTAAAGAGTTGTTAAAATGAAAAAATTCCTAGTAGTCAAAGTGTTGAGGTCTTCAAGCAGAGTAATCTGACAGATTTATGGATGAATAGCAGGCCAGCCTAATCCAAACTTTAAATATCATTAAAATATTAGGTAGAAAATACTAAAAGGAAACAAAAACTATACTGAAAAACTACAGTGCAGAAGTCTAGAGTCATTGAAAGACAGATCGACACCACATAAACCTGTGAACTATTCTAGGGAACAGTGAGGGGAAGCCTAACTTCTCCATGTGAAGCTGATTTTCCTTTATTTAATTTTAGCTTAAGGAACAGCTAATTGCCCCAAGATTTGTTGTAATATTTGCTTTGCTTTATAAAAGAAAGCCTACATATTCTTCCACATATTAATATATCTCTGAAGTAGTAAGAATTAGTTTAGCCTTACAGAAAGTTACTATCCTCAATCAGTTACTTCAACTACAGAACCTAGAGCAGTGTTATCCAATAGAAATATAATGGAAACCACATACATAATTTTAAATTTTCAAGTAGCCACTTTAAAAAAAGGTAAAAAGATGAAATTAATTTTAATCATATATTTTATTTAACCAAAAGTATCTAAAATATCACAAATGTAACCAACATTTAAAAAACTCTGGTAAATATATTTTATATATTTTTTCATATTGAGTCTTTAAAATCTCATGTGCACTTTATAGCACATCTCAATTAAGACTGGACTCCTCTCAAGTGATTAATAGTTACGTGTGGCTAGTGGTTACTAAGTTGGACAGCACAGGTCTAGAGTTCTCAAAATGCCAAAATATCTGAAATGGAAGCACACAATATATTAAATTTGAAGGGCTGGAAGGAGCACTGAAAAAGGTCTATTCAGCAATTCCCCTTGACTCCAGCAGGCCTAGGGTAATATAATGTCCCAATTTGCCAGGAAACCCCTATATACTAGGGAGAGTCCCAATTTATACTTTTTGTCATGATGTAACTATTAACAGCACCCCTGTAATTCTCAAAAAGTATCCCCCTTTGGATAATAAATTATATGGTCATTGGTCATCCTTTCTACATCCATAATATCCTCAAAGATAATTCCACATTCCTTGGAAGAAAATTTAAAGTCTAATTCTGATGTCTAGAAAAGAAGCTCTAAATTCAAGTTAAAGAATCCTAAATTCACTACCCTCATCAAAAAAAAAAAAAGAAAAAGAAAAAAAAAGATGCTGCTGAAAATTCTTTTTATTTTAAATTGCAGACTAAAAAAAAAAAAAGAAAAAGAAAAAAGAAAAAAAAAAAGTAAGAATTACCTGTTGAACAAGGCATCTGGAAATTGGGATCATTGCTATCCAAAACAGGCAAACAGAACTGGTTACTTGCAGATCCTAGCATAGGATCCTTATCGCTGAGCATGTTCTTCAGCGAGTCCTCTAAGACATTTTGACTTGTACTAAAATCCTCACAGACTTCATTCTCCAGGTTGGATCCTAGAAATAGGGCATCATCTAAGTGTTCAGTAGGAATTAAATGATTAAATGTATCAACTATATCCATGAAGACTTCTGTGTGTCTTTCAGCCCTATAGAAAGACAAAAAAAATACCATAAGAAATAAAGCTATCAATTGATAATCACCTAAAACCAAATTATTTTAATAGTTTTGAGTCTAAGAACACACTTAGGTATTTCTGAATTGTTTAAAAAAAATCCTCTCTGTTTTTAAAATAAACATTTGGACATGTAGAACGAATCTTTACTAAATGTTTCTTTATCACACATGTAGAGTATCATTTTACCAGAAATCCTATTAAATGTTTACTCAATTCATTATTTTGAGGGGGGGAAACCTATGTATATAATCCATTAATTTGATACAGTTGAAAGAATGACATGGCTTAAACCATAAAAACCATATGTTTTTAACCATAATCTTCTCATAAATTAAGAATGACACTGCTTTTACAATAAATCCATATAGAAGAGCCAAAATCAAATTATTTAAATTATTGTCCCATACCTATTAAAACTGTAAAATAGCCTGTTTTATTTATAAAGCATTTACATTATTTAAAGAAAGGTAATATAGAGAGAAAAGGTTGTTTGCAGGGGTAGGAGGAAAAAATGGAAAGAAACTATTAATTAAACCCAACAAATCAAAACTCAAAAAACTACACATATGCAGGAGAGATGTGAACATACACGCATTTTAGTGGGGGGGGGACTCCTTTAGTATAAATTGAGATAAATGACAAGAAAACAACATAGCAGAGATTTAATTTTATTTTAGTGAGTTATGTGAGATATATACAGATGTCAAGCTAGTTACCTACTGATACTAGATACTGCTCAGAAAGGTGATCTAATGCCCTAGAAGATCCTCGATTAATCAAAAGTTGAATTATCTTCAATACCGGTTTCAGAAAAAACTGAACCAATGTATTCTGGAAGGTGGGGGGGGCGCATCAACAAAAACATCTAATAATATTCAGTTAGCTAGAAAATCAATTAACTGATAGTATCTTGGGTTCCAAAATTCCAATGATTTTTAGACTGCCTCCAAATCTACCAAAATTTCCTCAAACTGTCCTTGATTCTTTCTCCTATAAAAATGATGAAAGAAGAGGAAGTCCAAAGACACTCAACAATTTACTGGTTATATATTATATGCTGCTAAACATTTTACTTAAATTTAACACATTTATTTCCAGTAATAGGCTCTATATAGAAGATACATGTAAATAACTTGTTTTATAAAATAAAATTCATTTAAACAATTTAAATGTCTTCTCCCCAAACCAAAAAATAGCCAAGATTCAATCCCAGGTTCCAAGGCTCCATAGCCCATAGCCACACCTCTTCCTCTTTCACACTGAGCTACAAAGCTAGAAATTGACTAGATTTGACTCATCAAAGGCTCTTCTTTAAAAATAATTGTCCATAACTTTCAACAAATCAGTGGTTGCCTGGGTCCTCGGATAACAGAAGGCTAGAGTGCAAAGGGACAGGAAGATACTTTGGGAGATGATGAAAATGTCCTAAATCATGAATGTATACATACACTGAAATTCATCAACCTGTTCATTTTAAGTGGAAAGTTTATTGTAACGCAATTTAAAATCCTAAAAAAAAGGAAAGAAAATTTCCTCATTCTCACAAAAGTTAATCCCCTTCTAAACAGGATTTTACTACCTCTTCTCAAATTTTGCAATTTACTTATATTAAAATATTGATAAAACACTGAAATAAAATGTTAACTATTTGATTGATCTGCTGGTTATTTTACATGCATTCTCTAACTATACCATTAAAAGAAAATTATAGCTCACAAGGCTGACGAAAAGTCAGGAAAAGTTTTAATTCCCTAATTACCTGATTCTCAGTAACTAAGAAAGGCTCAATTATCATACATCACCAATACTTCCACCAATATGTTTTTAAGTTCAAAAAAAAATTTTTAGTATAATAAATTTCTAGTAATTAAAAATAATTTACAAAGATGTTAACTAAATGTTTACACAATCAAGTAGCTAGAACTACAGACAAATTAGTTTATCTGAATGTGCTGGAACCCAAGACTACCTCCTCTTCAAAGTTGCATCCCAATTAGTAATCTTTTCTTTCCTCAGATAAATCAAAAAGAAAAAAAGGGCAACTCCAGTTCTAAAAGCAAGTAGTTAACTTTCCTTCTTTAAAAAAAAGTATGCTGAACCTACTAAAAATGCACTCAGTCTCACAGCAACACGAGTCTGGTAAATTCTACAAACTTCACCTGAAGTCAGCCTTTCTGTTACTACTAGCTGTGTGCTTTCAAGTGATGGAGACATTCAGAGTATTGAGAAATTATGATCACACAGCTCAAACTCACAAAGCTATAGGGAAGACCAGCCCACTCAAATAGTGACCTAAATAGGCAACATATTTTTTTCAGTAACACTGCTATTAGTGAACCATCCTTACCTTAAGAGCCTGTGGCATATTTTTTAATCTCAATGGTAAACAATATTTAGTCTTTAAAGAACAATTAAAAAAAAAAGTAAAACATATTGTAAATAAGATGGGTGAACCAAACTTTCCAGTACAGGTATTTGGCCAAAACTGGTATATGACTTAAAAGGCGTGTTTTATCTGGATTTAAAGAAGAACATCAGGGAAAAAGCTTCCATGGTCAAATGTTGAGAAGGACTGGCAAAACAAAATTACATTTCTTTAATAATACCTTTAATTCATTCAACAAACATTTGCTAAGCATCTACCATTGAGACATCTTTAATATGCCAACAGAGAACAGGGTATAAAGCATCCCAAACTTAAGGGTCCCAAGAAGACAATTTTTACACAGCACATCACAAGACGAGTTTTCTTGTAAAATTGCTATAAATTAGTAAGACTGACTTTTCATAAGCAGTTGCAACTGGCTCTGGGGGCAATTCCAAAGAATTCCAAAAATGATAGTATATAGTCATCCCACAAGACTATCTTGAAAGTAACATTTAATGGAAGTATAAAGTAATTTATTTTAAAAAATCAGTTTCAAGCATTCAGTATCAAAAATAAAATAATAACATTTTATTGTTATTTCCATGCTAAACTGGAAAACAAGCTGACTGCAGGAGTATTAAGTCACTTAACATGAACGTAAAAATCTACTAAACGCAGAGTGGTAAACTGGGTTGGATCATGGAAGAAAAAAAGGACAGTAGTAGAAAAACTAGTAAAATCAAAATAAAGTCCGGAAGTTAGTTAATAGCAATGTACCAATTTTAATCTCTAGTTCTGATTAAGGCACTAGCATTATGTCAGATGTACCAATCAGGAAATTGGGATGAGGATATATACGAACTCTATACAATGTCAGCAATTTTTCTATAAGTCTAAAATTATTCCAAATAAGTTTTTTAAAACACTAACCTAAAATTAGAGAAGGGGCAGCTGGCTGGCTCAGTCAGAAGAGCAAGCGACTCTTGATCTTGGGGTCATGAGTTCCAGCCCAAAGTTGGGTGTAGAGATTATTTAAATAAACAAACTTTTAAAAAATGATATTGTTTAAAGGTTTATTTTAAAAATAATAATAAAATAGAATTAGGGGAGATACCTAGTATTGTGGATAAACAATCAGATCTAATTAAGAAAAAAAATTAAGAGTTGATTCAATACCTGTTAAGTAAACAGACTGAGTTAAACAAATTCCTATTTCTTACAATGACATTATACTTAAATGCTTCCTTATATTTGCCATTATAAGTTTAATAATTAAAACAAGGGAGCCTGGCTGGCTCAGTCAGTGGGCATCCAACTCTTGATCTCTTGGTTGTGAGTTTGAGCCCCACGCTGAGTACAGACATATTACTTAAAAATAAAATCTTCAAAGGGCACCTGAGTGGCTCAGTCAGCTAAGCGTCCAACTCTTGATTTCAGCTCAGCTCATGACCTCAAGGTTGTGAAATCAAGCCCGCATCGGGCTCTACACTGGGTGGACTCTATTTGAGATTCTCTCTGTCCCTTCCCCTCTGTCCCTCCCCTCAATAAAAAAAATAATAAAATCTTCAAAAAAATAAAGAAAAATAAAATATAACAAGCCTATCTAGGGTGTACGCTATGTGACTAATGACACGAATATACCCAATTAAATCGATACTAATAATTTGGGAATATATATATGCTAAAATCAGAAATTATTTCTCAGTTCACAGTCACAACTCATGTTTACAGACCATAAAATATATCCAACTAAGTCAGGGAATTGGATAATCCACTTAATCAGTTATCACAGGTACCTGTGAAACAAACACAATTCTCAAAATTCAAGGAACTTACAGACATATAAACAAATACAACAACATGTAAACATCACAACAAAATATGAAAGTGTCATATTGAAGGACTGACATCATCACAGAGGAAGGTGAAACTTATGAGGCCAAGAAAATCTAAGCAGCTGGATCCTCAAGGTCCAGAGGATACTCCAGGCAAAGGGAACAGCATATGCTAATTATGAATGACAGAGTTTAGTCCTAACAGACCATTTAGAAAGACTCAGAATACAATTAAAAAATAAGTATTACTACCAACATTCTGAATAAAATTTAATCTGAGTTTGAAGATATTTACCACTTTAAAATACTTATTTTATCTTAACTCACAAAAAATTATACTGCAGCCAAATTTAGTTTATGCTGAAAAAAAACCAGCATGTATTTTTCCATGTATGACTAGAAAGCAGAAAGATTTAGAAAGCACCAACAGCACACACACACAAAATTACACTTCTACAAAAATCCCCTTTAAATTAAGAGTACATTAAAATTATCTCAACTTTTCAGAAGCATCTTCAAAGTAAAACTACGTATTCTATCATGTTACCTCCTTAAAAAAAAAAAAAAATATATATATATATATATATATCTAAGCCTAACAATAAATCACTAAAGCTATCAAAGGCCCTAAGAGGTTATCCCATGATGAAGCTCTGTCTCATACAGTCTGTCTCATACAGTCTATATTTGTGTGTAAGTGTATGGGGATGGCATGGGGGGTACAAATATATTCAGGAGATTATAAAATCTATGATGAAAACTTAGAGTAATAGTGATGGGGGGAGGAGAGTTTCTATATACAATGCTAAATGAAGATCTTATTACAGGGCAACATGTAAGCCAAAAACTGGAAAGAGAGAGTGATCCATACAAAAATGGGGAAAAGCAATCCAGGCAAAGATCTAAATGCAAAGCCTGGAAATGGAAACTTGGTGCCTTCCAGCCCCTATACTACAGTTTAAATTAAGCCATCAATTCATTAGTCATGCTTACCATAAACAAATTTCTAATAGGCAATAAAATAAAAGAATAAAAAACAAAAAAATAAAAAAAAAATAAAAGTACCACTAATGGTGACGAAAAACGTAAAATGACGTGCTCTAATTTCACACCAGGCAATGTTCTACATGCTTTACATCAGTAATTCTCAATCAGAGGTGATTATGCCCCTCTAGAGGACATTTGGCCATCGCAACTGAAGGGCAGGCTACCGGCACCTAGTAAATATACTACAATGCACTAGGAAAGCCCCACAACAAAGAATTATCCAGCCAGAAAACTGCTAAAGTTAAGAAACTCTGCTCTATATTTATTAATTTAATCCTCACAACAATGCTATATTATAATCCAGTAAACAAAGGAAGAAACAAATGAAGGAAGGAAGAAATTAATTGGGATCAAGGAGATTAAATTACTTGTAGTAAGTGGTGTTGAAATCTGAACCCAGAAAATTTCATTCGAGAATCAATGCACTTACCACTACCCTATAATATCTGTTTATAAAGTAAAATGCATTGAATATTTATTATGTGTCAAGCACTATACTAAAGCTAAATGCATGTCATTTAATCTTCACAACCACACAATTAGTAAGGTACTATCATTATTCTCAAGTCATAAGAGTGGGGCTAAAGCTTAGCGAAGTTACACCCAATATTATAGAATAAGTAAGTGACAGGGCTGGGACTCAATTCTGCTCTGAGACAAAGGTCAGTTCTTAACCACCATAATATAACAACATTAAGGATGAATAATAAATTATCCTTCCACGATAGAGGTAAGGAAAATCACTAAATGGTTAAACCATGTGGTATGACACAATTCTAGAAGTATAATTCTATAGAGCAACACAACCTCATCAACTGCTCTAAACACACACATCAAATTCTACTCCAGTTTCACTGGTTAGAATCTGTAAGAAGCACCAAGGTTCATAACTTTTCTGAATTTATCAGGTAAAAGAATATAAGAACCCAAGGTGTCTGCCATACTAAGACTAAAGCTGACCTAAGAATCTAGAAAAAGAACTATCAAGTACAAGTTGAAACTGGCAAAAGCAGAATCACACTAGCCAACTGTACTGAGTTAACTTCAAAGTTTATAACTATATCCTATTGATATTATGGAAAGCATTAGCAGTTTGGATTAACCACAGAAACAGTGGAAGTAGTTCATCATTAGAACTATGGCCTAGGTAATAACAGTCCTGCTAACATGTACTTTTAGCATATACTATGTGCCAGGCCCTATGCTCAGTGTATTGTATGCATTATCTCATTAGTTCCTCCCAACAACACTGTGAGGTAGGTGCAATTATTGCATCTATTTTACAGATGAACAAACGGAGGCCCAGACCATTATGTAATTTACCCAAGGTCACATATCCAGTATACCCAAACTGGAACCCAGGCAGTGTTGTGATTCCTGAGTCTGCACATTTAAACTACCATACTTTATGCACTCTACTCACATAACACAAACTAATTTTTCTGTTCTTAATATATCATTAATGAAATCCTAAAAATACTAAAACTAAAGTGACATACACTTCTTCCAAAATAAGTTAGAAAATACGCACTAAGCCACTCCCTACATATAAAAAATACAGTGGCTATCTATCCTCAGTGTGTATAAACATCATTTTGGAAGTTATCCACTACAAACTCTGCAATTTATTTTCACAGTCTACAATTTTAGAATTTTTTCATGTGGCCAACTCTCACGAATTATGAATGAGACAAAACTATTACGTTTAGCCTTTCTGTACAATCTACTATGCCATTTAAAACTTCATCTAATAGATTGTGTGGATTAAAACTTCTGAATAGTATTTTGAAATTTTTATTCAACTATTTCTCTTCATCCATCACCTCTCTTCATGGTACAAATGATGATAAAAATGAAAATCCCGACCATTAAAAAATGATCTAAATTAAACATACAATGCATAGGAGTAAGTATCCAGTCTATACATTTGACAATTCCTCACACAATGCCTTTTGTAATTCTTGAAATTTCTTCTTTTAACTCTAATACAATGATTTAACGCCTCATGTCTTTGAATCTTGTTTCTCAACCTAGGTTTCTTGAGGGTTTCTTGAGGGTACAAACAGCACCTGGGTGTCAAACATTTTGAATCAAATCAATACCCTCAATTATCTTTTCCCAGTAATCAGACAGCAGAAACTAAAAGGGAGTTACCTTTTACTGTTCAACATACAACTGTATTTTAAGTGTCTAACAACTTGCCAAGACATTTTTGTAGTTAAAAAATAAAATGTCTAAGCTTCTGAAAAGATACTCCAGGATTCTCAGAGGTGCTCCAAGAAGAAATGAGAGAGAAATAAAGCCCAAGATGTACTGCTCCACACAAGAAAGAAATCAGCAGCCACTTGTCAGAAAGAATTCCTGAAACATGGATGAATGAAAATATTTTGCAATCAGCCCTCCTCCTGATACTTCATGACGCTGGTGAAGTAGTTATGGGTAACCTACAAACCTGAGATGGTGATTAATAAATTTCATTACCTCAAAAAATAAAAAGATTTTATCTCTAGACAAAAAATTAAGTAAAAAGGATTTCATGAGAAATCTGTGTAAAAAACAAGGAAAAAAGTGCACATTTAAGAAAGCAAAATGTATCAAAAAGGCAACACCATATTACCAAGGAAGATAACCATTACATTTCAGCACTCAAAACAACAGAACTGTATGCCTAATTTACATTCATCAGTTTTTTCCAAATATAATCCATACTATGTAAAAATCTAAATTCAAGATAATTTTGCAGTAATCCAAATTGTCAATTGCTGCTTTCCAAACTTTTATCAATAATAGTTTTATTAATATGCTATGACAGAACTCAAAAATTACCAACCTTTCTTATCTAATTCCAATCTCAATACATTTTAAATTTTAATAGTATGGCTTTAAGCCATTTTAACATAGAGACAACTTCTTTACCACTTTTCTATTCTGAAATTTGCATTTAACCAACGCTAATTTTCACCTACATTTACATACCACTTCTTTTAGATTTGACTTATTTGAATATGCAACAGATGAGTATACCAAAGGATCAACTAAAGTTATGTGAAGTCTATCCCAACGGCATGTGATAGATAAGGAAATTCACTACCTTCCCCAAGGATGCAAAAGCAGTATAATAAATTACATTTTCATGCTCTTCAATAAACGGACCTATAAAGCATGCAAGGAACAGGGGAAAACTGGTCCCATCAGTAACTCATTTGTTATCCTTTTGACAAATCACCAATACAGCTATCAAATAAAGCTTAAAATCTATTGTTGAAATTCTGCATACTTAAAAAGTGGCCCACTTCAGTTGAGTAGAAGTCTTTCTGCAGCTCAAGAATTGACTGAACAGTGTGTGGCTTAATCAGAGCGATAATAGCTCCTAAGTCCCCTCTCAAATTATATTACTATCATGGGGAAGTTTGTAATTTAAAATAGTGATAATGAAAAAAGATAGTGATAATGATGGAGAAAAAATTCGTTATTGTACTATAGGGCTAGTAAACAGAAGCACTGGACAGAAAATAATAGAAAATTAAGAAAAGGTCGAGTGGTAGTAAAGGTAAAAACTACCCGAAATAATATTTACACATCTCTTGTGCTCCGGAATGAATATACAAATTCAAAAACAGAAGAATGCTGCAAAGATTTCTTGGTTCTTTGACTCATGTCTCTTTCCAACCACAAACACATCTACAAACATTTTCACAATCCCAAACACTTCATTCAAGAATCAAAAAATGGTAGGAAATGAATGAGTAATGCAGGCGTAGTTTCGGAAGATCTCAAACAACCAGTTTGTAAAAAGGAAGACAAGTCCGACCCCAAAATAGTAACTAAGTAGAACAATGTACTCCCTAAATAGTTTACTGCATCTTTTTTTTTTTTTTTAGCTTAAAATAAGGTAGTAAAGCATTTGGGAAAGGCTCAGTAACCAATGTCTGATTTTAAATTAAGTACCTCTACACGTAATTAAGATTTTAAAAAGGTAGATAACAAAGCGTTGTTGCCACTTACATTAATGATTATCCATGATCATAATCTGCGAATGATTCCTGAATAGCACCAATAACCATGCATTCAAACTACCTCGAATCATAGTCTCTAGGAAATGGCACTTAAAAATCCAAAGATGGGAAAAGGTCGTCGGACCCGGCAACACATTGCTGGGGGAAAGAAGGGAAACAGGACTATGCGCCGTACCAACATTCTCTCCCTTTCTTCCTCCTCCCCGCCCCCCCCCCCGTGTCAGGTGATCAGTTATTTAGCACCATTAACACACACGTATCGACAAGTGGTTCATTAAATTAATCGTATTACCCGAAGGCCAGATTCTAGGCTTCCCATTTCAAACTAAGCAAAAGGAGTCGACAGTTTGGGTCCCGAGCACAAAAGCGCGCGGTTGCAGGAGGATGGATAGAGCGCCAACTCCCCCCTCTCCAAAAGCTGGGACGAGGCTGGGCCTCGCGGCAAAGGCCAATCCTGGCTTCCCAGACCCAGGGCCCAAAGCTCAAAGCCGGACTCCTTTGGAGAAAAGAGGTCCGAAGGGCCGGGTCCGGGGGCCTGCGGACCAGGCCTTCCTGGCAGCGCCCGCGGTCCCTGCGGGCCTGCGCGCCCGCGCGGCGGCGGCGCCGGCTGTAGGGCACACTCACCGCCGAAGGCCCGGGAGCAGGAGCCGGGGAGAGGCCGCGGTCCCGACCCTCCCCGCCTGACGACCTCGCCGCCGCGCCTCCCTCCCAGCCCAAGGTCCAAACGGTCCCGGGCTACAGAGGCGCGGCCCGGGCAGGCCGAGGACGTTGCGCAAGAGGTCGGTCAGGTTTCCCGGCTGCGCGGGAGAAAGGCGCGGAGTGCCCGCCGCAGGAGGGGCGGGGAGGCCCGCGGAGGCGCTGTGCGTGTGGAAGGGGATGGGGGAGGGGAGGATTGCCCGTCTCCCTGGCCGCGGCCAGAGCCGCAACTCACCCAGCTCCGCCAGACGAGCGCTACCACTGGCAGCAAGAGGAAGATGGTGGCCGCTGCCGCCGCCGCCGCCGCCGCCGCCGCCGCCGAGGAGGAGGGGGCCCGGTGGGTGCCGAGGAGAGGGGGTACGCGCAGGACGTCGGCGTCGCTGCCACAGCCTCTTTTCCTCACCGGGCCGAGCGGCTGCTGCTGACGACACTAGCCCGGCTTCCGCGCCGCCCTCTTTATCTTCGTAGCAGCCACCGCCGCCCAGGGCCCGAGGGTCGCTCGCCTCGTGGGGACCGTGCGGCGGCGCGAGACCCCGCAGCCATCGGCGTGCGGCGGCGGCGCGGGGGCAGGAGCCGGGCCGCGTCACGTGACCCCACTGTTTACCGTTCCGGGGGCCGCGGCCTGCACGCTGCGCCTGCGCAGTGTGGGCCCTCCCGCGCCGCGCCTCCGCGGGGCCCAGGCAGTCGCACTTCCCTGCGCTTCCGCGCCCCTCCCAGTCTTCTGAGGGCGCGGCACGCCTTCGGGCCTTTAGCTATCATCTCGCTGGCGGCCCGAAGGGGTGAGGCAAAGATCAGTTTTTCTCGATTGTAATAAGCACGAAGGCTTCATAGATAATGTAATATTGATAGTCAAATTTGCCCCCCCAATACTTTTCATTAATTGGGTTTGCTTTCAAAAATGGAAGACTAGAGCGGAGTAGATGAGCCCCTTGCCCAAGAATCCCCGCTGGGTGTGCACAACAGTCCCATCATTAACCACCTCCATTCCCCTCCTTAGTCATCTTCAGGACTCAAGTTGCCTTCTCCAAGAATCATTCCTGGTCGAAGTCAGCAGTTCTCAAAATGTATCAAGAGGATCCTCTGAAGGATTCCGGAAACCTTTCAGAGAAGCTTTAACTCTTTGACAATTCCATATGTTTTAAGGCCAAATTTTCTTCATCTTCTTCAACCAAAACATGTAGCAACTGATTAAATTCAGAAGCAGGAGAATCCAGCCATGTATTCAGCCAGACCCTGAAGAAATGTGCAAAAATTTAAAACAATGCCACCCTTTTCATTAAATTTTGTTGGAAAATGTATTTTTCATAATCGATTATAACAATGAATTTTGTTATTTTTTAAAATGTTTTATTCTTAGATTTAATTCCTATGATGGTAAATAACTAACCCATATAAACAAAAGCTCTTGGAAGTGTATAGGGGTCCTGAGACGAAAAAGTTTGAAAACCACTGGGCTAGATTACTTGCTTCCACAGCAGCTTGGGCTGACCTCTATCTCGGTCCATTATAAACACTGTGAGATCATTGTTGCTAGTCATCACTAGGACCAAAATGAGCCCGTTTAAGGACAGGAATTGTGCCTTCTTTTTGCAAAGACCATTACAGTACCCACTAAAGAATGATAGCCAGCACCTGCTAGGCTCTTCAGAAACCTTTACTTGTTAATTTAAGCCTCATGCCAACCGTAGTCCACACTGTAGGTTTTGTGCAGAGTAGAATAATAGCTCACAGGCATGTGGTGAAGAGCTGTTCTTTACTCTCTCCAGACTTCTGGTATTTCGAGCACTCCCAATACTAAATGCTCTTCCACAAAGGAGGTTTAAGATTGTCCTAATTCTATTGGAATCCTAGAATTCCATCCCTTGCCTTGACTCATCAATCCGTAAAAACTTGGTTTTACTATCTTTTTTTATGTTGTTTTTTTTTTGAGAAAGGAAAATAGAAATGAGTAATTTTTTTTTCACTTGGAATGTCTGGGATGAATTGCATAAATAAATCATAAATTTATTTTTACTCTTCTTCTGGACCTTAACGTGAAATTTGAAAAAGGCCTTGGGGGGCGCCTGGGTGGCTTAGTTGGTTAGGCGACTGCCTTCGGCTCAGGTCATGATCCTGGAGTCCCGGGATCGAGTCCCGCATCGGGCTCCCTGCTCAGCAGGGAGTCTGCTTCTCCCTCTGACCCTCTTCCCTCTCGTGCTCTCTATCTCTCATTCTCTCTCTCTCAAATAAATAAATAAAATCTTTAAAAAAAAAAGAAAAAGGCATTGGGAAAGAATAAGATTATAAACAAAATCCAATCCTAAGGGACTTACTAGAGTAGAAATCAAATGGAAAATCATTAGACGGAAAATTTCCTTGGAAGATCTGGGGAAAATTTACCTTGTTAAGGAAACTTTAGTAAATTTATGAAAAAACACAATGGAGGTAAAAAGAAAATACAGAACTGACAAGCCTGTCACATTCGCAAAACAAAGATTTCTCATCCTAAAAAAGTCAACAAGCTTACCACAAAGCATGATGTTTTGACTCTTATTTTGAACCAGCCAAGCACCCAGGTTCACATTTGTTCATTAATGATCTTTGCTTTTTACTTCTAGATATAAACACAATCTGTCTTTACCCAGTCTATAAAAAGGTTACAAGAAGAAAGAACCATCATAATCATACTGGGAATGGCTTTAACAACATGGAGGACACTGCTTTGGTTAAAGGACTTATTGGAAAATCAGATTGTATTGATAGTGTTGAAACCTCCAAATTAACGCAGGAAAATTAAATTTGGTAGAAAACAAGACAAGACAACTAACAGTGGCTAATACTGACCAGTATACTTGTAAATGACAAAAAATGATGGAAAATGAAAATTGACAAAATTTGGATCTTGCAAAACTTTACCCAGGAATATTGAGCCTGGCAGAGAGTGAGGCTCACCAAGCTGGTATGCAGGTTAAGTCTGATATGAAAAATGCTTGTCATCACTGAAACACTGGTCTCTACAGTATCAGTTCACTAAAGATGAAAAAATGGGAAGAGTTAACTGCAGCAAACAGAAAATCAATAAAAATATCAAATATATTTAATGTTTTTTTTTCTGGAAAACACTTTCTATATACACAGACACACTTTCCTGTTAGTTTAGAATAGATGTAAATGTTTTTATTCTTAAACATGGGACCAAGGCAGTGAAATCAAAATATTCTGAATTCATTTTATTAAGATCATTGTGGAATTTAGGGGCTTAACCCAGAACACCATCGTTCCTTATGTCAGGCTTCCTCCCTTCCACACAATTTTTTACCTACTTTCTCCAAAAAGATAGCTCCTAGCTACTCAGGCTTTCAGCAGGAAACAGTAGGTGAAAAAGAAGTGCGTATCCTGACCCAGGGTAAATCATTTGGACAGCATACTAGAGATCAGGGGGGCCTAGAGAGGCTAGGTCAAACAATAAAATAAAACTTTTCCATGCACAAGGCATAGAAAGGACCTTTGCAGACTTTAGCACAGGGAAGGATCAATTCTGTCATTAAGTGCTTTGACAGCGCTTGGCACAGAGGACATGTATTCATGTTTTAACTGGCCTGGAGTGGAGAGAAGGCATTTCTGACATAGCAATGCCTTCAAGGACAAGAAAATTCCAGAAAAATCTCTGTGGTTCTGGAGCTGCAAACAATTCATTATCTGGTTGGACATACTGCAAATGAAAATAATTGAAAATCTTTTAACAAAAAAAATATGTTAATGAGGGATGCGTGGGTGGCTCAGTCAGTTAAGCATCCAACTCTCAATTTCCGCTCAGGTCATAGTGTTAGGGTTGTGAGATCAAGCCCCACTGTCAGGCTCTGTGCTGACCATGGGGCCTCTCCCTCTTCCCCTCCCTCCCATCTCTCTCTCCCTCCCTAAAAATAAATAAATAAAATAAGTGTGATAATGTCCCTCGGTGATAATGTCATCTCCCTACTTGAAATCTTTCCCTGGTTCTCCAAAATAAAAAGAATAAAATCCAAACTTCTTAATATGATCATTAAGACACTTTAGGATTGGTCCTTGTCCAGTTCTTCAGCATCTTTTCTCACTATTCCCTGCTTTTTAAATTTATGATACAACAACATGTAAGTTCATACTGGTTCCTACACACATCCATACTATCTTTCAACCTAAAGTCTTTGCTCATGCTGTTACCTCTGACAGGAATGCCCTCTTCTGAACTGACCCCAAACATCACCAAAGACCCTCCTACCATGTTAAGTGGATTGCTCCTGCATCCTCTTAAGAGGCAGCTCAACGATAGCTATAGATTTTATTTATTTATTTGTCAGAGAGAGAGAGAGAGAGAGAGAGAGAACATAAGCACAAGGAGCGGCAGGCAGAGGAAGAAGCAGGCTCCCTGCTGAGCAAGGAGCTCCGATGCGATGGGACGCGGGACTCCATCCCACAACCCTGGGATCATGACCTGAGCTGAAGGCAGACCCCTAACCAACTGAGCCACCCAGGCATCCCAGAATATATAAATGTATCATAATAAAAATGGCATGAAACTGTCTGGAGAACAGAGACATGGTCGATTAACAGAATAGGATGGCCAGGAACAGTGGGAATGAGGATTTGCTATTTAATGGTTACAGAGTTTCCATTTGGATGATGAAAAAGTTTTAGAAATAATGCAACATTCTGGATGTAATTAATGCCGCTAAGTTGTACATTGAATCATGGTTAAAATGGCAATTTTTAAATATGTTTTACCACAGTCTTTAAAAATAAATAGTATACCAAAAACATTTAAATTGCACAGTTTAGATGGGTTAATTGTGTAATTTGTGAATTTACATCTCAATAAAGCTGTTAAAAAAAGTCTGGAAGCAGAAAAATGAATATAAATAAAATTTTTGTCTCTAATAAAGATGCCATCTCAAGTCTGTAGGGAAAGGATTATTTGCTACATGGCAACAATTGCGGGGAAAGTTGAAGTTGAATCCCAATCTCACACTGTATGCTAACAGTATTTCCAGATATGTTTAAGACTCCAGAAGAAAATGAATCTTTAATAAATGTGTCAGAAAATGGTCAAATGGGGCACTTGGGTGGCTCAGTCAGTTAAGTGTCTGCCTTCAGCTCAGATCATGATCTCTGGGTCCTGGGATAGAGGGAGTCTGCTTCTCTCTCTCTCTCTCTCTGCCCCTCCCCACTGCTCGTTCTTTCTGTCTCTCAAATAAATAAACAAAATCTTTTAAAAAAAGAAAAGAAAATGTTCAACCACATATCATATATCAGCAGGCAGATAGGTAAAATATTTTTAAAAGTCACCATTTAGTGTTGATGTGGGCATGTATAAACTCATATACTAAGGATGGAATATGAATTGATGATTTTCTAGAAAAAAATTGGCAAGGTGTATCAAAAGCCTTTATTTTTTAAAGATTATTTATTTATTTATTTATTTATTTATTTATTTATTTATTTTAGAGAAAGAGATAAGCAGATGCTTAACTGAATGAACCACCCAGGCATCTCTGAAAAGCCTTTAAGTGTGCACACTTTTTGATACAGAATTTCCATTCTTAAGACTTTATCTAAAGAAATAGTAGGAGAGGAATCTAAAGATTTATGAATAGGGATGCTCATAATATAAAATTGAAAACAACCTATAAGTTCAGTCATCATATTAGTATATATCTTACTGACTTTTTTCTATATAACAATATATATGCACACATGCACACACACACACCCCTGCACCCCATCCCATATATATTTTAAACTTTTAATCTTCTGACTTTAGAATTCAACCTCTAGAAATTTATCTTAAGAAAATAAAAGTTGAGTATGCAAAGATTTATATACAAAATGGGATTTACTGTATGTATTACTTTAAGTTTGTTTTTTAAAAATCAATTATATATAGTAAAGATTCCTCCCAGTTAATCATGTAGCTCTACAACAACATTTTAAAGGATGCGTAAAACTTGGGGCACCTGGGTGGCTCAGTCAGCTGAACATCTGGCTCTTGATCTAGGCTCAGGTCTTGATTTCAGGGGTCATGGGCTCATGAGCCACATCGAGCTCTATGTTGGGCTCCAAGCTGGGCGTGAAGCCTACAGGCATGAAGCCTACTTAAAGGATGTGTAAAACTTTATTTACAACTTCTGAATATTTAGAACATTTTCTCTGAAGTAGTGACTAAGTTATTGGAATGACCAAATGAACAGAATGGTGAGAAATCCTATCCATTCTTCCTCCTAGAGATCTCCAAAATCTGCCCCTCCTCTGGACTTTATTGTGGAAGTAATCTCCCCTCTAGTTCCCCTTCAATCTATTGACCACAGGCCAGGACACAATTTTTCCCAAAAACCAAAGCTGAGTTAATAATGTTAGTCCTCTCCCTATGACCTTTCAAAGTTCCACACTGACATATAATCTTATGTTTAATTTATTAGCATGATTTATAAGATCATCCATGATCTGATCTCAATCCACCAGTATCTTTTTCTTGCTCTTATGGTCTAGCCACCAAATTCCTATTATTCTGTGGGGCAATCTCATGCTTCCATTCCTTTGCACATGCTTCCTCTACTGGAAAATTCTATTTGGCAAACTCTTACTCATATGTCTCATTCATAAAATCTTTCCTAATTGTCTCCCTCCCACAGCAAAATACTTCATCCTCCACTTTGTATCCTGTACACACTTCTATTGTAGAACGTACTAAGCTGCTGTCTTTCCAGTTAGAACTTGAGCTCTTGGGGGCGCCTGGGAGGCCCAGACGGTTAAGTGGCCGACTCTTGACTGGTTCAGGTCATGGTCTCAGGATCCCGAGTCAGGCTCTGCACTCTGCGTGGAGTCTGCTTGAGATTCTTTTCCTCTCTTTCTGCCCCTACCCACCCCCCTGCTTGTGCACTCTCTGTCTCTCAAATCAATGAATAAATCTTAAAAAAAAAAAAAAAAAGAATTGAGCTCTTCGAGGACCAAGACATCATTTCTTTCCTGTGTCCCTAGCAGTAAGCACATCTATTGCCTGGCTTATTTGGTTAATGTTGCCCCACACTGCACTGATTTTTATGTTACTTGGTTCTGAAATATTTTTCTTTAAAGATATGTATATTTAAAGCAGCCATTAGTAGATATTGATATATTTATGTATTTATGCATGTTCTGAGTGCTATTGCACACTCTAAGACATTGAGAACTAACTTTGGGTAGACTGAACTGTAAACCTTTAGTCAACATGCGTTAGCACAAATCCTGCTGAACCCTCTCTTGGGCACTGTAGGTTCTGCTGCTGTTCTCATCATTATGTTCTACAAAGGGTATGCTTTGCTTTGCTGGAATTCTCTTTCTGTAATTTATTTTAGGTTAATCAAGAACAGTTTTTGGCTCATAGTGTCTAATAAAAGATGTGCAATTCATAGTGATGGCTTTGCCACCTAAGAAATAAAAGAATAGTATCAAGCTTGAAATGAAAAAACTAGCTGATTTGCAACGAACGCTCCCTCCATAGAAACAGAAGAAGAAACAGTAGGTAATGAGCACTAAATAGGCACGGAGGCAGAGATGTTGTGCATAGCCACTGATTTGAGAAGTTTTGTTGTTAAGGGAAGCATAGAAACAGAGCAACAGCAAGAGGCAACAGAGCTCTACTCAAAGGAGAGTTGTGTGTGTATGAGTAGTTAGTTTGCTGGTTTAAGTGGTGACCCTAAACCTTTGGAGGTTGGCCTTATATAGGCATAAGGATACTCTCACCATTTTAAAGGAGGGAAGAGTGGATAAAGCTACAGTTAAAACTGTTGTTTTGTTGTTGTGAGAGGATGAGGGAGTTCTTCCTAATGACTAACAGCAAGCAAAGGAAGCATATTGGAATATTTGAGGAGAAATGAAAAACAATGAAGTTGATGTTTCTAGGAGTGGAAAAGCAAGCCTACCAAGGAAAATGGAAGAGACGTTTTGGGTAGTTTTGGGGGTCTATTTAAGGTTTCAGTGATGATAAAATGAAGCCAGTTAGCCTGGTTGTGTGATTTACCTCAGCAACAGTCTACTACACAGCAATAGGTATTGAGAATGTGGATAATTGGATTCAATTAGAGTTGAGGTTTTGCCAGACAAGTGCAGTAGAAGAAAAGAGAAGCAATGAGTGGTAGATAATTTTTAGGGAGTAGTAACATTGTTAGACTATAGACTATAAACAGAGGGATACAGGAAGTAAAGACAAGAAGAACATGCTAGATAATGAGAAAGTAGTGAGGTTCAATAGGCTGGCATCTGAATGAGGTAGAAAATAACAGTACAAAGGATGATAAAGTAAGGATGGTAGAAGGCCAGGCTGGTGACCAAATTGAGGATTTCTGAAATCAAGACTATTGGAAGTGTTATAATTTCAGACGATTACAAGTTTTCAGGTATGACTATGGGAATGAATGCTTAAGGTGAAGTGGGAATGAGTGTCAAGGATGTGAGAGTTCAGTGTATTAAATGAGTCTTTACATGAAAACTTACACTGTGAAAATGACATGGTGGTTGGAGTACAGATGGCTGAGCTAGAAGCTAAGGGCATCATGGAAAGACCAGGGACAGGTAGATGATGGTAATGAGAAGGGGGGTAGAGCTGTAGCAGTTTTGCTTTGCGCCCCCCCCCCCCCAAATGGAAAGAAATGAATGAGCTAGAAGAAGCTGGAGTGGAGAAATGGAAAGCCAGCCCAAGGTAAGAGGGGTGTGAAAAATAGGTAGTCTCTGCTTGAGAGAATTGCAGAGCAAATAAGGTCCTCAGGGAATAGCCAGATTTCAATTAAGTCAAGAACATGAAGGGGATCTGCTGAGAGGTGGTTAAATATAACTTTCAACTAGTTGAAGACTGATCTCCCAGTTGCTAGAGCTGTGATTTGTTCTCTGAGTAGTAGAGAACCAGATTTATCAGATATGATTAAGACAAGTTTTATGCTGCCTGCACTAGGCCCACTCGCAGTGGAAAAGCAAAAGGGTAGATCCATAGCCCAAAGGCATGGGAAGGATTACAACTGTCTTCACACCAAGCAGAAGATAAAGAAGGAGATGGTAGTCATTTCTGCAGCTTTCAGTTTCCCAAGATGCACTGAGTCTATGTCACTCAGGCCAGAGGTGGAGAAGCAACTTCAACAGGAAGCTCAGCAAGTTACAACAGAACATAAGCCCGTGAGGCAAGACTGACTTGGAATGAGGTGTGAGGGACTTCTTTTTTTTTGATACTAAATGTAGTCATGGCTTTGTTCAAAAAGGACCAGTCCTGGCATTCCTAGGCCAGGTTGCCCATTTAAAACTTTTTCGAATTATATCACCGAAAGCTAATAACTTGTTTATAATTTGTGTTTGAATTCAAACTATTGCTGAAGAAAATAAGTTACAAAATATTATGTACAACCTAATGTCTATAGAGACAGAGCCTCAAGAAAATGTCGCATTTGCTAGAAGGGTCCAGGCTTTATGAGAAAAGTTCTCTCAGGTAGTTCATTCAATAGAAATATGTAGGAAATGAAAGAAAGAAAAAAGAGAGAAAGAAAGAAAGAAAGAAAGAAAGAAAGAAAGAAAGAAAGAAAGAAAGAAAGAAAGAACGAAAGAAAGGAAGAAAAAAGAAAAGAAAGAAAGAAAGACAGAAAGAAAGAACGAAAGAAAGAAAGAAAGAAAGAAAGACAGAAAGAAAGAAAGGAAGGAAGGAAAGATGTAGATAACTTAAAAAAAGTGGGGGGAAGAACACATGTACCTGGCTGACTCAGTTGGTAGAGCATGTGACTTTTGATCTTGGGTTGTGAGTTCAAGCCCCACGTTGGGTATAGACATTACTTAAGAAATAAAATCTTTTTGAAAAATTAAAAAAAGAAATATATAGGAAACTTTACTGATCCTAAGTTGGAAATTAGAGCACATACTGGAAAGACTGGAAGGGAGAACCAGAGAAAAAGATTTCATCAGACAAGAGGAAGTAAGGGGATGAGACTGTGTGACAAGAGACAACCAGGGAGGTCACAACGGAAGAGTACTCTAGGGAATGAAAAAGCTAATTCAAGACTGTGATGGTAATGAATTTGGGATGCTCTAGAAACAGAAAAGGCTAGTGTGACTGGAGCATATGGTCCAAGACAGAAAGCTGAGAGATTGGCAAGAACCTGGTAGGCTAAAGCAGAGAAATTAGAATCTATTACAGACAAAATTGAATGCCACTGGAGAATGTGTTAAGCAAGGAATGACATGATCTGATTTTTTTTTTGTAACAGCTTTATGGAGACATAATTCACATACTGTATAATTCGTGCATTTAAAGTGTGTAATCCAATGATTTTTAGTACACTCACAGTTGCGCACCATCACCACAATCAATTTTAGGAGGTTTAAATCATTTCAAAAAGTAATCTCATATCTTTTAGCGATCACTGCCTAACTTCCATCCTCCTGCCAGCCCTAAGCAACCAGTAATCACTTTCACTAATCTAATTTCTGTCTTTGTAGATTTGCCTATTCTGGATGTTTCATTTCAATGGTATCATGAAACTATATAATTTTTTGGTTTTAGCTCAAACATCACTTCTTTCAGGACACCTACATCACAGGTCCTCTGTTATATTCTCTTGGGCATCCTTCAACTTTTTCCTAACCCTGCCCACTTGTAACTATTTTATTAAGCATGTATATATTAATTTTTTAGTGTTCCTTCTCTCTTCTGGATTGTAGGCTTCAAAAGAACAGAGACCATATGCAGCTCAAATCTTAGTCTCTAGCCCTCAGCGCAATATTTAGCTCATAGTAGTAATTCAATAAACATTCCATGGCTTGATGACTTAAATCTGCCAAGAATGGATTTGCAGGAAGAATTTAACCTCTACAAAAGGATTTTTGTTGTGTTTCGTTGTCATGCTTTCCTCTGTCTTTATCCCACCAATGCCCCAATCACCCCACTCCAGCATCCCCCAAGCCAGGGGTCAAAGAAAGTGGTGTCTGGACAGCATATTGGCTCATAAGCCAAGGAGACCATTATTTTGTTCCAATGCTTCCGTAGGTAGAAGCCAAAGAAGTTCTCAATGAAGGCACTCATAAAATGTGAAGATACAAAGCACTGCCTCTTTGGTATCCAGAAGACTAAGTGTGGTGTGGACGGGGGAGGAGCTCATTCCTCCATGCCTGGAGTAGAACATAAACAGCTTTGGCACCTACCCTCAGGGAATGTGGTGCTTTGTTGGCACTTTAAGTGTTCACAGTTTTGATAGCTCTGAAAGACATGACCTTCAGCCCGCCATCACTATTTTCACAGTGCTTCTCCCTCACCAAATATATTTGTAGTGATTTAGTAGGCAATGAACATGAGGAGGAAAAGTGGGACATGGTAATAGGAGAAGACTGTGAGCATATATGAAACCCACAAAACTTCCGATTAAAGCAAATACATCTAAACCAAAAATTTTAGGGGCAAGTGGGTGGCACAGTTGGTTGTGCATCCCACTTTCGGTTTTGGCCCAGGTTGTGATCTCAGGGGCTTGAGATCAAGCCTCGCGTCAGGCTATGTGCTTGGCGTGGCATCTGCTTGGGACTTCCTCTCCCTCTCCTTCTGCCCTTCCCCCTGCTCTCTCTCTCTCTCTCAAATGAATAAATAAGTCTTTTAAAAAAACAAAGGCAAAAACAAAAATTGTAGCCATTGATACTTCTTATGGGATCACTAGATTCTTGTCTGTCTGTGTCTCTCCCTCCTGCCCCCCAATAAAAGTGGTAGGAGGGATGTTTGGTTCAAATATGTTATCACTAACTAGAATATGAGGAAATCGAATTCCTACACACTAAAGATGGACTGGAGCACCCCAGTTCCAGCTGGGGCAGGAGGAAGTGAGGATCTCTTTCATGTTACAATAAAATGAAGTAAGTACTTAGTCACATAGAGGTGAACATTTTAGGCAAATGACATATGGCTGAATGGTAAAATGAATATGCAGCAAAAACTGATGCCAAACCAAATGGTACATTAAAAGAATAAACCTCTAGGGATGCCTGGGTGGCTCAGTCAGTAAAGCATCTGCCTTCAGCTCAGTCATGATCCCAGGGTCCTGGGATCAAGTCCAACATTGGGCTCCTTGCTCAGTGGGGAACCTGCTTCTCCCTCTACCTGCTGCTTCCCCCTGTTTGTGTGTGTGCTCTCTCTCTCTCTCTGACAAATAAATGAAGTCTTTTTTAAAAAAGAATAAACCACTAGAAAACAATAAAACTTTAAAAATTTTTATTATTATAAGTTTATTATTAAAAATATTAGCAGTTCAATTTTAGGTTTGATTTTTAAAAATATTTTATTTTATTTTTATTTAAGTAGTCTCCATGCCCAATGTGGGGCTTGAATTCACAACCCTGAGAGCAAGAGTGGCATGTTCTACTGACTGAGCCAGCCAGGTACTGCAACAGCTTGATCTTTGATCTTATAGCGCACTCATGAAAAACCATTGTTAAATACACAGCAACTATGTTGCCCTTATGGTCAATATATGTTCATTTGTGAGACTAAGTATCATATTGGAGTTTTTTATTTACTTTCAACTGAGATCTTTAAAGGAGCTACAGATTTTTCTGGGTAAGTCTGTCAGTGTAGGTACTGCTGATAGTGATGTTGCTACTGAGGGGATTAAGCTTTCCTTCTTCTCTAGCAGTAATTGACTAAAATAAAGATTTATTTTTATTTCTGGACTTGAAGATTTGGTTGGTACTTTTGATATATATATTCTTAAAGACAATATTATGATAAACATCCTGTTCTTCCTCAAAAAGATGTTCCTAAGAGTTATTGTCACAAAGAGAAATTTATTTTTTCCTTTCTTTTTAATTTATCTGTATGAGAAATGGATGCTAGTTGAACCTATTGTAGTAATCACTTTACAATACATGTAAATCAAACCATCTTACTGTACTCCTTAAACTTACATGGTGATGTATGTCAATTATTTCTCAATTTATAACTGAAGGAAAAGATGTTTCTAATTATTTTTAGAAGCAGTCTTTTTAATTTACTTTTTATTTATTTTTATTACTTATGTATTTATTTTTTAGAATCAGTCTTAAGATTGTTGTTCCCTTCACTATTAAGATACAATCAGGCAAATCCAGAATGTGGAAAATTCTACAAGTCAAAACACCCAGTTTCTTTAACAAATTAACATTACAAAAAAAGAACAAAAAAGAAGGGAGAAATATTATGATTAAGAGAATCTTAGGGATGCCTGGCCAGCTCAGTAGATAGAGCATCCAACTCTTTATCTCAGGGTCATGAGTTCAAGCCCCACATTGGGCATGGAGCCTACTTAAAAAATAGAAGAAAATAAAAGAAAAAGTAAAAGAAACTTAAAGACATGTGAAACAAATACAATGCATAGATCTTATTTAGATTCTGATTTGAACAAGTTAATAAACAATTGGATGAACTAATAACTAAACCACAAAAAAGACTCTTAAACGCAAAGGGTAAACACTGAACATAGACTGGGTGTTTACAAAATTTTAAAAACTTTGTTAAGTGTGATAATAGTATTTTTTTAAAGAATCCTTATCTTTTAGAGATACATGTGGAAATTCAGATGGGGTGAAATCATATGATATCTGGAATTTTATTTAAAAGACTCCAGAAAATATAAATAAATTTAAAAGTTACTGGAGATTAGATAAAAGAAGAGTAATAAAATGCTGGTAATTGTAGATGATAGGTGACAAGTCCAAAAGGGTTTATTATACTGTTCTTTCATGTGTGTATTTGAAAAGTTTTATGATAAAAAGTAAATTTTAAAAATTTGCTTTTACATATACCCATCTTAAAAAATACTTTTGCATCAACTACTACCTTTACACAAACATTTTGTGCTTACACTTTGGATTAAAAAAATGTGGCAGTGGAAATGGATTTGGCTTTAAGGAAAATAGAATCACCACTGAATTTCCATGTCCTTCTCAGCATTCATTACAAGCTTACTAATTCCAGAATCTTCCTGGAGTTAAATGACGGTAGGATCTTTACACTAGGTATCACCTGAGAAAGGCTTATCTTCTCCAGGCACATCATTTTATTTCTTCAGCAGCAAATGAGCTTCTCTTGCAGGCAATCAGTGGTTGTTAGTAAATTCTGATATGCTAGTATTATTATCTGCAAAGCATAGTAAAAAGGCTTCCTTTGGTTCTATACATGTGATACTGGATATTCCATCTTCCTTGAATAGTTTGTAAACAAGCAACTCCAAAATCTGAGTTGACAAAATTAATATTCTTTTTAATTCTGCCTCACAGAAGTAAAAAAATTCCCAAAGGGATTTTTCTTCAAAGACTTTTTACTATAAATGAAATTAAATAGATAAAAATAAAATACAGTTCTTGAAGGTTATTTTGTTTGATGCTATGAATTTCAGCATGTCAAGTGGTTCTACCAAAGTTCCACAAAGATTATAACTATGATGATGATAAAATCTCATCTCTTTTGTTCTTTTATTATTACTTAAGCTTTTATAAACATCTGTTCACTCAAAATGGGTATAGCATTCTTCTTAAAGCTTCCTAGCAAATATTTTCTCTTAACAAAAGTCATACATTGAAGCCCTAACCTTCAATGTGACTGTATTTGATTAAGGTCTTTAAAGAGATAATTAAGGCTAAATGAAGTAATAAGGATGGGACCCTAATCTGGTATGATTGAGACTTTACAAGAAGAGGAGGGGCCCCCAGGGATACGAGTGCACAAAGAAAAGGCCATGTGAAGACACAGAGAGAAGGCAGACATCTGCAAGCCAAGGAGTAAAGCCTCAGGAGGAACCACCCCACCTTAATCTTAGACTTCCAGCCTCCAGAACTGTGAGAAATAAATTGCTCTTGTTTAAGCCCCGCCCCCCGCCCCAGTCTGTGGTATTTTGGTTTGGCAGCCCTAGCCGACTGAAATATTTAATATGTAGTGAACGTTCAGATTCTGTCAGCTCTTGTTAATATCTATTATTTTTCAAGCCCATTAAGGGTCTAACACCTCTCCTGTTAGGTTCTCAAGATGAGAAGGCTGTTCTTTCTTCCACACTTACCTACCCCAGGTATCATTTTTTATAGTTTTCTATTCTCTGAAGATATCTTCGATGCTGTATTCATTCCTTTAAATGGTCAGCATCATGTTTATGGAATCTCCATGTGGTGGTTCCAACACCTGAAGTCTCTGAGGATCTGCTTCTGGCTCATAGTAGCTAGTTTTTGGAGGTGCCTGGTTATGTCAGTTTCCTGGGCATGATGTTTGAAAATAAAACACTTTGAAGTTACTTTCCTCCAGAAAAATTAGCATTTGTGTCTGGGCATGTTATAAGTCCTGGGCCATAGAAAACCAGGTTCATGTTGAGTTTTTCTGGATGTCCCAGGGAATTTGACTGGGCTGTAACTCTACATACGCTCTTTCTCAGTTTGAAAGAAGAGTCCCTGTTTATTGCAGGGATGATCCTTTAGAGCACACCCCAACCCCCAACCGTTGTTCCAGATTTGAATGAATTTATCTGCCTTACAGTCCATAATGACATCAGGTTCTTCTCTCACTCTTGGGAAAACGTTTTGGTCAAAAGCAGCTTCTTTTTTTTTTTTTAAAGTAACTTCCTAGGTTCTTATTTTTTCCTTCAAATTTGGCCTAATAACTTTTTTTTAATAACTTGCCATTTATTCCATACTATTAAGGATATGTGGAAGCCAGATTGTAAGGGAAGGGCAGCATTCCAGAAAAGTAAAAAAAAAACACCTCAGGGAAAAGTGTAAGGG